>NC_139517.1:103303069-103961328 GCF_947247035.1 Vipera ursinii | reverse complement strand
TTGTGATTCAGATTTATAACTAATTTTTGTTAAATCTAAATAGATACTCATCTTGTTCTTTAAAAAGAACCTGCAATTTTTAATTTAGTCAGTATTTAAACTTCTAATCCACTAGGTGCAAAATCTGCAAATGAGCAAGACCAGTGGAAAACTGCAGACTTGTTTTGGCGGTCTACTGTGAGTTTTTCCTATTGTCATATATAAATTATTTCCCATTGTTCTTGCCTTCTCCTCAGCAGTCATATTGTAGCATTTTGCCTATTAGATAACAAAATCTGGCGGCACCTTTCTTAATCAAAAGTACTTCATAGATAGGGTATCAGAGACATAAATCATCACAATCTTTTTCCTCCATCCTGAGACTCTTAATATACTCCAGAAAGCCCTATAGAGTTTGTTATAACTGCTATCAAGCAGTTAAAATGTAATTGTTTTTTAAAATAAAATAAATTTTTATTTTTATTTTCAGCAAATACATTCTTACATTGCTTACTCTGTGCATTGCCCTCTCTTAGACAAGTTTATTTTATATGTGAGTGCCAGCTCTCATAATTCTTTAACCAATGTGGCCTCAAACTGCAGGATGGGAGTCTGAAAACTAACATATTGAGACGGTATTAAATTGAGAAGGTTGATAGACCTAATTTCTCAGAAATTCAGTCCAGATGAACAAATTCTCTATTTTTAATTTTTTAAAAATACAGTATTCAGCAAATACCCATTGCTGCATTAATTTCTTCAGCAACATCATCTCCAGTTGGCAATAGTTTGCAAAACAGAATTGATCAAATTAGTAGTCCCAGTGGTAAATCTTGTTGAGAGGCAAAATATGATCCTAACAAAATATATTCTTTCTTGCAATTGCATCTATATTTTTTCATATAAATAATTCTGTTCTTTGGGGGGGGGCGTTACACAGTAATCCTGTACACAACTGGCTGAAACTTAGTCATGCTGTAAAATTATAATTTTTGCTGACTTACTTTTGAGTAGACATCAGTAAAATTGTACCTTATCAAGAAAGGAGTCTATTGGTGGTAACACTACTTACTAATTATTCTTAATTTCTTCTCTCTTTTTTTGTAAGAGAGCTCTCAAAAATCTCAACAAAATTGCCAGGTGCAATGGTAATTGCTATGATATGTTGACATTTGTTAGCCATAATTTGGACAGACATTCTAATTAATTCACTGATGAATCAAAGCATACCCATCAGATGGAAAAATCACCCTCATTAGTTTGGGGAATGAATTTGAAAGAGTAATATAGAAAGGAATGTCTCTTGTAGTCCATTTTAGCCCCTTAACATATTGCCACTGACAGCATAGTTAATTAAAACTGGGAAAAGCTGAAGACTGGCATACAATTGAGTTTAACAAGTACCAGTATTCCATCAAATAAGGTAATTTCTGTACCTACTTACCCTAATTTTCAAGGGTTGTGATTAGTGTGAGGCTTTTATAGATAGTTATCATAAGACATGGACATATTACAGCAGGGCCCTGATCTGCTAAATATAAAGCGGGTCATAACATAGTTCTTAAAGGTTGATACATAATGCATGCAAAAGATTATACCTAGCAAGAATAATAGTATATGTCTCTCACACAACGAATTAATAGGCTTTGCTTCTACCATTCAGACAGATCTGGCACTCTAAAAACTTAAGTTCACATGCTTTTGATGCCTTGGGCACTATATATCATTCTACTTACATTATCAGTTATGTGGTGAATTGAATGAAAACAAACTCTAACACTGATATATGTTTCATGTGGTAGGTTGCTTTAGACTGCTGCTTGCGTGGCATTTTGTGCTGTTGCTGTATTATGTTTGTCCTTGAGTTCTTATGATTGTATTCTAACTTACTGCTTTTTGTAGTTTTGCTGTGGATATATTGAATCATTTTGAATCATCCCATAATGTTGACTTACATATTATACTATTTATACTATGTAGGTCCTTGAAAAATAAATTCGGCCTACCTATAATTAAGATTTTCCCAGATTGGTAGTTACATTTGACATATATTGCACTCTGCAAGAAAGCATCAAAATTTCAAAATGAGCATTGGGTGGTTATTATTTTTGTTTTTTATTTACCTTCAAGCACATGAACTTTTTCCCAACTTCATATAATTGATAATTAATGTGTAAATTTTAAAATTACACATTAATTATAAATTACTTATACTGTTACTTTATATATGTATATAGTGTGATTTATAAAAGAGAATGGATTATCTTGAGATATTTCTGATACTAGCTAGGATCATCTAGGAAGAGAAAAACTACTGCAGAGGATTTTTTATGCATTTAGAGTGCAGTTTTAGCCATTGAACTAAGTCCTTTAGCTGTCAGCATGTAGGCAATGGCATTTCAAAATAGTGTCATTAGGATTTAGTAAATTTCTAATTTATATTGATGAATGAAAAAAACTCTTTTTTTTTCTTTTTGCTTTTTCTTTTCTGTTGACCATACTTCACAGTATTATTAAGAGATTGTTTGAAATCCTTTGACTGTATCTCCTAGATTTTGATAAGAGATGGAAACAGATTTCTGCAGATTCAATGAAATCTTCATTTACTTTTTGATACGTTTGTTTTACAGTCATTTGTCTTTGCTCTCCTAAATAATCATTTCAATTCAAAATGCCATTTAATCTCACTCTGCAAATAAGATTTGGTAGAAGCATTTAAATTCTTAGAATATCAATAATATTCATATAATACTTTCACAATATTTTTGGAGAAAAGTCTCAGGCAAAGTGATTTTTTTCCTTGATGACATCAATCAGTTTTGTTAAATAAACATGTGAAGAAAAAACTTTGAAACTGGATGTTGGAATTATCTTTTTGATCTTTATCAGACAGAGCACATCCCTCCATATGATGTAGTGCCTTCTATGCGACCAGTTGTTTTAGTGGGGCCTTCTTTAAAGGGATATGAGGTAGGAATATTATAAACCTCTTTTATTTTCTTTGAAACTATGCTTTTCAAAACTGAATAAAAAAAATCCACTATATTTTTCCATTATGAATCAGAATAAACTAAAATGGATAAGTATAAAGTCGTACATTTTTATCCAGATTTGTCATGACATGTGGATGTATTATTTTATTCCAGGTGACGGATATGATGCAAAAAGCATTATTTGATTTTTTAAAACATAGATTTGAAGGGCGGTAAGTATTAAGAATATAATCTAAATTAGAGTGAAATTAATATCTGTTTTACCCAATTTTATTTGCATTTCTCTGATTTCAAGTTTGGTTGTATATTTGCAGTATTTATTATGTCTAGGGATAGAAAAAGAATTATATTGCCATTAGTATATTGCCATCAGGAGTAAATATGTGTCAAAAACAATCATTCTACCTGCTTGCCTAATTTGGCACTGTATAGAAGAGAAAAATATTCAGTTAAGAAAGATTAAAACTGCCAGGAAATATGGTAATAAAACTTATTGATAGAATTTTAAAATGAGTGAAATAATTCCACTTAAGAAAAAATACTGAGGAACATAACAGAATATTGTAAAATTTATACGGTAGGAAGAAAGTGGATAGAGAGCCCTCTTCCACCCTCAACTGCATTATGCAGAGTTGGGGATTTTCCTATGGCATTGAATCATTTAGAATGCCACAGAGTTAAGTCATGGAATTTGGTACTATTTCAGTACAGGTAGTGCTTGAATTAACAATAGCTCATTTAGTCACCATTAAAAGTTACAGTGACACTGGAAAAAGTGACTTCTGACTGTTTTTCACACTTACAGCCTTTGCAGGATCCCCATGGCCATGTGATCAAAATTGAGATGCCTGGCAACTGACTCATATTTATGATAGTTCTAGTGTTCCCTGTGATCAGTTTTTGTAACCTTTTGACAAGACAGTCATGGGGAAGCCAGATTCACTTAAAAACTGTGTTACTAACTTTAAAACTGCAGTGATTCCCTTAACAACTGTGGTAAAAAAAAGTTATAAAATGGGGCAAATTAACAAATGTCTCACTTAGCAACAGAAATTTTGTGCTCAATTGTATTGTATTGCCCTGTTCACCGCCCTGAGTCCCTAGGGAGAAGGGTGGTATACAAATTAAATTAATAAAATAAATTAATTAATTAATAATATTCATAAGTCTAGGATTTCCTGTATTATAAGATGTTTCTATCAATGTGCACGTTTTAAAGAAGAAATTTGATAATATATGGAAGATTACGCATCTCATTATTAGTCATGATGATGTTTGTGACCATACACTTTCAGTGAAACCTGCTGCTAAAAAGTCCTTAGAGCAGGGGTCTTCAAACTTGGCCCTTTTAGGACTTGTGGAATTCTGGGAGTTAAAGACCACAAGTCATAAAAGCCACGTTTGAAGACCCCTGCCTTAGAGTGTCTATTGTCCTAATCTCCTTGGTTGAAGGACATGCCAAAGAAATATTTGATCAAATCTCTAATGAGATACCATATGTACATTGGTGGTACGGTTTCACCAGCAGCATAAAAATATTCTTCATACTATAAGTAGTTCAGGATCCTCTCTCCCATATAAATAGGCTGCTTATAGGTCTAAATTACAAAGAGCATTTGATCTATCACAAATCTTCCTATTTCTGACTCTTATCACTTTCCTGCCCACCTACACTAGTGGAAGCTCTGTGTGATAATAGAGAGATCTAATGCAGAATCCAGCAGGTTAAACTTACAATAAATAATGTTTCTGTGTATTCCATAGCTTTTTTCTTTTTGAACATTTATAAAGGTAATTTCTAAAGGTAAGAGCTGGTAAGGTAAATAATAAATCAAAGAAATAATGAATTATTTATTCAGTTATGAGTGAATTCAAACTTGGAGTATGGAGAGGTAAAGGAAAGGTGATATTAATGGGACAGAAACCAAAAGGAAGATTGTAAGAAATAAGATTCCTGTTCAGAGAGAAAATGTCATATTATATGTTGAATGGATTTAAAAAAAATGTCTCTAGAAATAAAAGCATTTTGTAGCAGCAGCTAAAACAGTTCATTTAAAGATGTGTGTAACATTGAATTCAATTGCTGCTATCTGATTCATTTGCTTTCATAAATTTCATTTCTTGAATTTTAAATAATAGTCACAACGTTGTTTGTCTTTTGTTGTGTTTATTTAGTATCTCAATCACACGGGTTACAGCAGACATCTCGCTTGCCAAACGTTCAGTATTAAACAATCCCAGCAAGCATGCGATAATAGAACGATCCAATACAAGGTCAAGCTTAGGTAAGGGTATGAAATGATAACAATATCACCAGCCATGACCTAATTGTTTATTTTTTTATAAAAATATTCATTGTAATGCCAGCTTATTAATTCTAACCTATTTTTAGCAATTCTAGGTCTGGATTAAAAAATATACATACAAACCCTAAATTATCTTTTCTCCTTTTTGAAGTTACTTTTAGTATCAATATAATATTAACTTTTTGGTTTGTTGAGATAAAATTATGTTTAGGTTTCAATTAACAAGTTTTTGAAGTAAAAATATGTCAGATACTAACTTCTTGGCTTGTGCAGGTGAAATTATGTTCATGTTTTAAAGTAACATCTTTCAAATTTTTGAAATAAAAATCTGTCAAATATATTCTGAAACTATGTAAATTAAGGACATGGGGAAATGATGAAATTACAAAATGAACTCTATAATCTAATAGTGTATAAATTGTTACATACATAATCCTATTGATACAAAAGCAACATATTTTCTAGAATTGCATTAATCTTTGAAAAAAAAGATCTGTTTTCACATTTATATTCATTTATTATTTATTAAATTTATTTGTTTCCTATACTGTATATATAATTAACCAACAGTACTGAAATACATGTTTAATGTAGCAAAGATTTCATATCACTACTGAAATTCTTGAGATTACAGGTAAGTCACAATTAATTGCATTTTAATAATGTAATTTTTATAATGTTGATAATTTGGTTTAATTCAGTGCAAATTGTAAACTGATACAGGTCATATTTAATGTAATCCAAACTTCAGTTAACGTGAGGCTAGCACATGTACAGTTGAGGCTAGTGCATGTACAGTTAGTTGGGTTGGGAGTTTAAGATGCTGCTAATCTTCTTGTCTGCAAAATAAAGAAAAAGAAGATTCTGTCAGAGGAAAATAGAAGTCTAAAAAAGAAAAGTTACCTTTGCTTTCTATAATTACTCTGTGGCTTTGTTACTATAAATTTAAATTAAAAGTTTTATCCTTTACTATAACATTTTGGTAATATACATATAAAATATGTTTAAATATTTATTGCCTATTTCTATCAAGCTGGAACCAATTGCCATAGTTTCCATAAAAATATCACTTTGAATAGTAATAATTTGAATAATGCAATATTTTGTAGAATTCATTAATATTAATCAAGACCAACCTGTAATCAAAGAACGTCTTTTGTTGTTGTTTTTGTAAATCTATGATTGTGCATTGTAGACATTTCTTAAATAATATAATAATATCAAACAATCTTGACCTAATTTTTTTAAAGCTATATTGTTTATCCCCCCCCTTCATGGATTACTGCCTTGTCGTGGTGAAGGGGCTTGTATAATTCACTGAAGCTATGAGCTATGCCATGCAGGGCCATCCAAGACGGACAGGTCATAGCAGAGAGTTCTGACAAAACGTGATCACTGGAGAAGGAAATGGCAACCCACTCCAGTATCTTTGCCATGAAAAACCCATGGACAGTACCAAAAGGCAAAAAGATATGACACTGGAAAATTAGCCCCTCAGGTCAGAAGGCATCCAATATGCTACTGAGGAAGAGCAGACGGCTAATACTAGTAGTGCCAGAAAGAATGAGGCCACTGGGCCAAAGCCGAAAGGATGCTCAGCTGTGGATATATCTGGTGGTGAAAGGAAAGCCTGATGCTGTAAAGATTTATTCTCCATAAGAACCTGGAATGTAAGATTCATGAATCAAGGAAAGCTGGACGTGGTCAAACAAGAGATGATAAGACTGAACATCGACATCTTAGGAATCGGCAAACTAAAATGGACAGGAATGGGTGAATTTAATTCAGATGACCATCAGGTATACTACTGCGGGCAAGAAATGGAGTAGCATTCATAGTCAATAAAAAAGTAGGAAAAGCAATACTGGGATACAATCCCCAAAATGACGGAGTGATCTCAGTTCGAATCCAAGGCAAATCATTCAATATCACAGTAGTCCAAGTCTATGCCCCAACCACCGGTGCTGAATAGGACGAAATTGACCGGTTCTATGAAGCCCTACAGCACCTTATAGAACTAACACCAAAAAATGATGTCCTTATCATCATGGGGGATTGGAATGCTAGAGTAGGAAGCCAAAAGATAACCGGAATAACAGGCAAGTTTGGCCTTGGAGTACAAAATGAAGCAGGGCACAGGCTGATAGAATTTTGTCAAGAGAATATGATGGTCATAGCAAACACTCTTTTCCAACAACCCAAGAGACACATGGACATCACAAGACGGTCAACACAGAAATCAGATTGACTATGTGCTTTGCAGCCAAAGATGGAGAAGCTCTATACAGTCAGTAAAAACAAGACCAGGAGCTGACTGTGGCTCAGAACATGTGTTTCTCATTGCAAAATCTAGGCTTAAACTGAAGAAAGTAGAGAAAAGCACTAGGCCACTCAGGTATGAACTAAATCATATCCCTGACGAATATACAGTAGAGGTGACAAATAGACTTAAGGAATTAGATCTGATAGACAGAGTGCCTGAAGAACTATGGACAGAGGTTCGCAACATTGTACAAGAGGTAGCAACTAAAACCATCCCAAAGAAAAAGAAATGCAAGAAAGTAAAATGGCTGTCTGAGGAAGCTTTGCAAATAGCTGAGGAAAGGAGGGAAGTGAAAGGCCAGGGAGAAAAAGAAAGATACACCCAACTGAATGCAGAATTCCAGAGAATAGCTAGAAGAGATAGGAATGCCTCCTTAAATGAACAGTGCAAAGAAGTAGAAGAAAAGAATAGAATAGGGAGGACCAGAGATCTTTTCAAGAAAATTGGAGAGAGGAAGGGAATGTTTAATGCAAAAATGGGCGTGATAAAGGACCAAAATGGCAGGGACCTAACAGAGGCAGAAGAGATTAAGAAGAGGTGAAAAGAATTACATAGAAAACTATACAAGAATGAGCTTAATGTCCCTGATAACCACGATGAGGTGGTCACTGACCTCGAGCCAGACATCCTAGAATGTGAAGTGAAGTGGGCCTTAGGAAAGCTGAGCAACAACAAAGCTAGTGGAGGTGACAGTATTCCAGCTGAACTATTCAAAATCTTCAAAGACGATGCAGTTAATACCAATTTATAATACCTTGATAAGACCACACTTGGAATATTGCATCTAGTTTTGATCGCCTTAGTATAAAAGATGTTGAGACTGAGAGAAGAGCAACAAAGATGATTAGGGGATTGGAGGACAGTTGCAGGAATTGGATATGTCTACTTTAATAAAAATAAGGACTAGGCTGACATGATAGCAGTGTTCCAATATTTGAGGGGTTGCCACTGGGAAGAGATGGACAATCTGTTTTCCAAACTAACTGAAAGCAAGATGAGAAGCATTGGACAAAAACCTCAAGGAGAGAACCAATTTAGAACCAAGGAGAAAATTCCTGATGGTTAGAACAATTACCTAGTGAATCGACTTGCCTCCCTAAGTTGTGAATGCTCCAACACTGGAAGTTTTTAAGATAGAGATTGGTAAACCATTTGTCTAAAATGGTATAGGGTCTATGCTTTGCTTTGCTTTGCTTTGCTTTGCTTTGCTTTGCTTTGCTTTGCTTTATTTTATTTGTCTGTGTTTGTTTGTGTGTTTGTGTTTGTGTGTGTGTGTGTGTGTGTGTGTGTGTATACTGGAGGTTTTAAAGAAGATTTTAGACAACCATTTATCTGACATGTTATATGGTTTCCTGCTTGAGAAGGGGTTGGACTAGAAGGCCACCAAAGTCCCTTCCAACTTTGTTATGCTGTAATTCTTGTATAAACTATGCGGAACAATTAACAGTCCGACTAGAGGTGGATGGACCGTGGTTCATTTGCATGGTCAATATCAAAGAAAAGAAATCCAAGACATATTCTATAGTAAAACTTTTAATGAGAAAACAAAAGACCTAGACTGACCTACATTCTCTCATCAGGCAGAAAAAGAAAGTAAAACTGAAACTGTGAGAACTTTTTTAGGCCTGCGCACAAAACAGTTTAAAACCACAACATTGGCTGGACAGAGCTGGAGTCACTATGGTTACAAGATAAGATAATACACAGTGCAGAGCAGAAAGAGATGTACAATTAGAAATGAACGAATCTGGCAAAACTAAAAAAACACGCAGTGACATCCCCTTCTTTTGTCAGCGAAGCAGAAAATCAGATAAGGCACATCTTCTTGCGCAGATACTCGTGTTGGGCTGTAGGAAGTGGTTTGTTCAGCATATCAGCAATTTGGTCATGTGTAGGCACATACTGCAATTTGACAAAACCTTGTTTAACTGCTTGTCTTATATTTTGGTAATGGATGTCAATGTGTCTAGACCTGGAACCTGTAAAGCGATTCTCAGATATATAGACCACAGATTCGTTGTCCTCCATCACAGTGATTGGTTGAATCGGAGGTGTCCAGATATCTGTGACTAAGGCATCAAACCACATTAGAGAATTACATGCATCTGAAACACAAGCATACTCAGCTTCTGTAGAAGAAAATTCTGTTTACGCACATGCCAGTAAACAGGACATCCATTCAAAAACATCATATAACCTGAAGTGCTTTTACGTGATTTCTTATCACTTGCCCAATCTGAATCTGCATAACAACATAACTCTGCATAGTCAGTATGTGTGGGTTCTAACAACAACTTCATGTCTTTTGTGTGGTTTAGATATCTCAATAATTTCTTAACACATGTCCAATGAAACTGTTTTGCCTTGCCTACGTGTCGTGATAGGAGATTAACACTAAGTGCAATGTCAGGTCTAGTCCAACTACTAATATATAGCAGCGACCCAATGACTGAGCTATAAAGTGTTTGATCCTCGAACTCAGGACTCGGTTCCTGTGTCAAGTTGTGAAAGTCAGTTTGCATGGGTATACTCACAGGTTTAGCATCCTTCATGTTGCAGTGATGCAATAGTTGTTCAATCTTATCTTCCTGTGTAAGACTGAACCCCTTCTGAGTTTTGGTAACCTGAACACCTAAATAAGTGTTAATATGTCCTAAAGATCTCAATGTGAAAAACTGTTGTAAAGCTTTAGCAAAACATTCACTCATCAGCTTATTTGGACCAATATAAAAATATCATCAACATAAACAAGAATTATCTCATACCTATTATCAGATCTTTTTGTAAACACGCATTCATCTGTTTCGGACTTAATAAAGCCCATTGAATTTAGTTTGTCAGAAAGACATAAGTACCACATTAAACCAGACTGTTTCAGACCATAAAGACTTTTGTGTAGAAACCAAGTATCCCCTTCTTGCTGCTGGAAACCTGGAGGACCTTTGACATAAATTTCTTCATCAAGATCAGTGTGTAGATAAGCTGTTCTAGACCAAGGATAGTTGCAGTGGCTAAGGCAATTTTCACACTCTCCGTCCGCACTGTGGGTGAATAAGTATTTGTATAGTCCTCAGGATAACGTTGAGCGAAACCCTGGGCTACAAGTCTGGCCTTGTACAACGACTCACCATTTGGCTTCTTTTTAATTCTGTAGACCCATCGAGTGCCAATAACTTTCTTGTTTGCTGGAGGGCTTGCAGGCGTAAACACCTGAAGTTTCTTTAGACTGTCCATTTCAGCCTGCATTGCCTCAAACCATTTATCTTGCTCTGATTCAGGAAGATGTTTGATTTGTGTGAACGTCTCAGGAGGAAGTGTAACATTACAAATCAAAGGTAAAGGTGCTTTGGTTACTTGCCACGAATACCGTTTTGGTGGAATTCCCTTTGTGTTCCTCTTGGAACGTCTTGGGCCAACTGTCCGTTCTTCTTCCGCTTCATCCTCGTCTTCATCGCCAGCAGCATTGGTGGCTTGCGGAGACGGAACAGTGGGTTGAGAAGAACTCGTGGAAGGAACATTCGCCTGTGCATCTTGACCATCAGGCTGCGTGGTATCAGCAGCAGCATCTCAATATAGCTTTAAAAATAAACTCCAGGATCGTTAGAACGAATCCTGGACCAGTCAGCATCTTCCTCAAAAATAGCAGATTGTGAAATGACTACGACATGATGAGAGTCCATGTATTTGCTCCATTTTGAATTATCATCAATGCCCATAAATCTCATCCTTTTTGCTGCAGGACCCCCTTTCTTTCTTTGGGCTAAAGGAATATTGACCATAGCATAGGAACCAAAAATATGGAGACGTGAGAGGTCAGGCTTGTGTCCATATAACATGAAATAAGGGGTCTGATTTATGACACTACTCCAAGTGCGGTTGATGATATGGTTAGCATATTTGATAGCTTCACCCCAGTATGGAAGACTGAGGTTAGTATCTTCAAGGAGGCAACACATCATTTATTTATTTATTTATTTATTTATTTATTTATTTATTTATTTATTTATTTATTTATTTATTTATTTATTTATTAATGGGACATATCCCGCCCTATCTCCCGAAGGACTCAGGGCGGCTATCAACAATAACATATAATAAGTACAGAAATTAAGATAAAATTAAAATTAAAGTCATCTGTGCAATAAATTAAAATTAAAAATAAATTAAAAATTGTAAACATAATTAAAATGCCTGTCAGTCCAGGTCAGCCAGGTGGAAAAGGAGTGTTTTGAGGCCGCGGCGAAAGGACTGGAGATCTTGGGCCATCCGAAGCTCAGGGGGGAGCTTATTCCATAGGACTGGCGCTCCCACAGAGAAGGCCCTTCCCCTGGGGTTCGCCAGCCGACATTGTCTAGCCGACGGTACCCTGAGGAGGCCTTCTCTGTGTGAGCGTACTGGGCGATGGGAATTCGTTCCCGGTAGCAGATGGTCCTGCAAGTATCCCGGGCCTAAGCCATTGTAGGGCTTTAAAGGTAAGTACCAGCACCTTAAATCATGGTTTGCAGAACTCCATTTCTGCGTTCTGCCACTCCATTTTGAGCCGGAGCATAAGGAGCTGAGGTCTGGTGTAGTATCCCATTCTTATGCATCCAGTCCTGGAAATGCTGAGACATGAATTCAGCATCATGATCACTCTGAATTCTGGCAATGCTGACTTCGAATTGGGTATAGACAAGATTGGCAAAGTCTTTAAAGATCTGAAAGGTCTCAGATTTTTCTCTCATAGGAAATACATAACCATATCTAGAGTAATTATCAACAATTGTCAAGAAATATCTTTTACCACCAATTGTTGGTGCAAAAGGACCCACTATGTCAGTGTGTACCAAATCAAAAATGCGTGTTGACAGGCGTGTAGCGCGTTTTGGAATTGCTGCTGCTTTAGATTTGGCTTTCTTGCAGACAGCACAGTCCAAGAACACCTTACACTGCTTTAGATCCATACCTCTTGCGAACTCTGGCATCTTCTTCAGAACACGGAAACTGGCATGACCCAATCTTCTATGCCACTTATGAATACACCTGGAATGCAAAGGTTTACCTGTTAGTGAATTCTCAACATTAACATTTTTATTAGGAACCTCAGGCTTGCTATGAGCAACCTGTGTCTTATTTGTCCTTTTATTGGCTTTAGGAGCCTTTGAAGTAGCAACAGGATCTCTTTCTGGGACATCTCTCACTGGGCCTGTGCTCTCCCTTTTTGGAACTGGTATACTTGCCTGCTCTTGCGGCTTAGACTTTGGTTTTACGTAATAAACACCACCAATCAACATGGTTTCAGCAACAATATCTCCATCTTTAACTACATAACTTGCTTTTTCGAGATGGTGTACCTGGAATTTTGACACCCTAGACAAGTGACTCTGATTAAGCAAACTACTATTAGCTGATGGTACGTAGTAAACATTGGGAATGAATGCACCGAGCTCTTCAATGTAGACAGTTCCTTTTCCCATGACCTGAACAGGATGATTTGAAAAAGAGTACAGTTCACGAAGTTCAGGTTCAGGCTTGTGCATCTCTGTGTAAAGCTCTTTTCTGTAGGTAGCATGTAATGCTGCTCCGCTGTCCAAAGTCCAAAGTAGGCGTCTGTCGTACTCTGGTTGAGGCTGTGGATCGTTGGTTACAACCAATGTGGCAAGTGGAGCTTGAGGATCACGCCTGGGACCACGGCCACGACCTTCTCGTCCGCCTCTACCTCTGTCTCCTCTGGAATCTGTTCCTCTGGACTGGTACATGGCGGGGACGCTGGAAACCATTGGGGAAAATCCTGGGTGGCATATCCCACACGATTGCAGATGTAGCATCTTGGCATCCTTGGAACGTAGGCTCTTCCACGGAAGGAACGCCTCACTGAAGCTTTTGATGCAGGTGGTTCTCTTAAATGTGGTGCGGCTTGCATAAGTGCCTCTTCTTCGGTTAAAATTCTGCATACATGATCCACTGTGCGTTGAGCAATAGGCACTTGATTAATCTTAGAAATAGCATCTTTCCATTCATAATTCAAAGAGTTAATGATAATGCTGATCATTTGAAAGTCATCAATAGGATAGCCTTTTCACCCAGTTCTTTTCTTATTCCTTTCATTTTAGTTAAGTGTTCTCCAATATGCTCACCAGGTTTTAATCTAGAACCATGGAACTCGGACAAAAGTAAACATGTAGACTCAATGGATGTAGGCCGGTAACATGTTTCTAATTGAGCCCAAATTTGTTGGGCAGTTGCGTCTTGTGAAAAAGTGAGCTGCAATTCAGTGTCCATGGACATCAATAACGTTGTGCATGCTCTAGTATTCAAGTCCCATATGTCAGGAGGCCATGGCTGGGCAGGAGGATTAAACACCATCACATGGGTACCTTCTCTACGAAGCAAAAGTCCAACTTCACTGACCCATGCCCTGTAATTCTGTCCTGACCACTTCAGTTTTGAATCACCAGCCAGTGGTACAATAGAGGGTGCCCGTTGAAGAACATACAATTGGGGTACTGGCTGTGCAGGTTGTGCAATTGGGACTTGGCCTGCAGGGGGCACCAGTGGCGCCTGTGCCAGGGCCTGCGGCAGTTGCATTGAAGCTGCTACAGGTACTGGTGCTGGGGGTGGCTGTACTTGAGCTGCAATGCCACCCTGGCCAGCAGAAGGTGCTGGTGCTTGAGCTGCTACAGTAAGTTGGCCTGCAGTCAGCACTGGCCTTTGTATTTGAGGAACCAGTGGAGGCTGCACTTGGGGTGAAAACTGCTGTGCTCCATCTGAGACAGGAACTTTAATAGTAGCAGTATTAATAGGCATTCTAGCTGAAGCTCCCAATGAATGAGGAGGTGTGGCAGCTTGGAGTGATGCCTGCTGAAGGGACATCTGTGAAAATGCATTATGCATTCTTTGACACAGAAGACAGTCAGGCTCCCATTCGTCTGACACAAGATCCCACTGTGCGCGTGCCTCTGTCTTTGAGGAAGAAGGCAAAATGGCGATCCCTTGTGGGTGTGGCTTTGCTTGTGAAGAGGGAGGCAAAATGGCCGATTCTGAAAACTGAATGCCAGCAGAGGCTCTCCCATGCTTTTTATACCATGCTGTACACAACTTTGCGTTTTGCAGCTCTTTCTCAAAAACTTCAATTTGTTCATAATAACTTTGCAAAGCCTTCTCATGCACAGTTTGCTCAGGGCTTGGAGGATAATAGCTCACTTCCTTCCCTAGTGAAGCCTTAGGTCTAGCACCAAATCTCTCATAATCAGCCTGATCCCCATGAGCAGAGGTTACAACTGGGGCATCAGCTTGAGAGTCTGTAGAAACAGAAAATGGTGAAACTGACCTTGGCTCAGAGGCTGCTTCTCCAAGACGTGTAGCCGATGCCAACGGAGTCTGTAAACTTGAAGAAAGATCTCTCTGTGAAACGGCTTCCTCCTCCTCAGCAGAGAGAAAACCGGCCTTCTTCTTTCTCCTTTTTTGCAGCAATTAATCACAGCCTCCTCAGTGCCGGACTAACTGCCTGGTTAATTGCCTATCAATAAATCTTGAAAATAAAAATAAACCATCCTCTGCTACCAAAATGTCGCGGAACAATTAACAGTCTGACCAGAGGTGGATGGACCGTGGTTTATTTGCATGGTCAATATCAAAGAAAAGAAATCCAAGACATATTCTATAGTAAAACTTTTAATGAGAAAACAAAAGACCTAGACTGACCACATTCTCTCATCAGGCAGAAAAAGAAAGTAAAACTGAAACTGTGAGAACTTTTTTAGGCCTGCGCACAAAACAGTTTAAAACCAAAACATTGGCTGGACAGAGCTGGAGTCACTATGGTTACAAGATAAGATAATACACAGTGCAGAGCAGAAAGAGATGTACAATTAGAAATGAGCGAAGCTGGCAAAACTAAAAAAACACAGTGACAATTGCGTTCACTTTGAGAGCTCTAGCTGACTTTTACTGCTGATAAGGTATGCCTAGCCAGGCCCTCTACAAGGCAGCTCCTGGTCTTGCCAGTCCTTCTTGAGGCTACTTAAGCTGTTTTCATGAAGCTTCAGGAGACTTCTCAGGGCTTCTAAAATTTTGCAAGAGGCCTTGTCCACTGTTATCACAATGCTTTGGAAAGCTTTTGATGACTTCCAAATTATTTTTAAAAAGATTTGGAGAAGAACAGGTACAGCTTTAAAATGCTTCTAAAGTTTTCTGAAGAATTGTGGGAATGCAAACTATTTGGAGAACAGCATGAGCGGTGTTGGGAAGAAGCCTGACTGCTCTCATCACAGTGGGAAACAGCAAAGGTCAGCTAGAATGGCAGAGCAGGGCAAGATGAGTGAGAGCAGGACAGCAAAATGCAGGTGACAAGGCCAGCCGGCTAAACAAAATCCAAAATGGCATGACCAATAAGAGCAAGTGAAACACAGGATGGTAGGGCAAATGGAGCACATAATAATAGGGGTGATTGGGGCTCTGCGCTGTGGCATTGGGATGGCTTGCCATGGTGTGGAATTTCCTTGGCAGGACAGCTGAAGAGAAGGCTCGGGCAGTGGTGTCTACTTCTGCCCCAGCACTGCCACCAAGGAGTGCTAATTGTATAGACTGGCCCAGGGCTTTTTTTGTCATAGAACGCTCAGAACAGAGTTCTGGCACCTTTTTTTGGATGGAACCTTGTAGGGTATGCAAGGCGGGTTGTATGACATGTGTGAGTTCCGGCACCTTTTTCTTTTTCAAAAAAAGCACTGGACTGGCCAAATTGTATAGACTGGTGAGGGAGGGCAGATAGGCAAGGGGGGCAGTTGAAAGACTCACTCCTGTGGTTCTGAGTGCAGGCAGACTGCCAAGCCAGCTGGATTTTTCTGCCAATCCTAGGCACTTTTGAAAATGTTGCCTAGAAAATGTTTTCTAGAATCAAATTTGACTTGAAGGCAAAATGATATAAATAACTTCTATTTATTGTCAGATCATTTATTGTGTTTTTCGCTGTGATATTAATTTTGTTATGTTCTTACTGCCAATATTTTTTAGGCTAGAGAATAATCAATTTTTCTGTGTATCCCATTAATTACAATATGCCCATTGTAATTAATCTAAGATATCTCTTTGGATTCCAGCCATAATATTTGTGTATAATATCTCAGTATATGATGTATAACAATTTCCAGTAAAATGATTATATCTTGATTTTCTTTCATTGCAGAGTTTAAAAATGCCTATTTTCCACATAGGTACATTGGATTTCCATTTAAGAATTGACTGGATCTAAACATAAGCTTTATCAAACTTGTTGCATGATGTATAATCATCCTGTACCAAAGAAGTGCTTATTCACAATTTATTTGTGAATAAGAACTATTCCAAAGTCATCCAGTATTCTTAGAAAATCAAGAATTACATTCTGAAAATCTTTTGGGGAAAATAAAGCTCCTCAATTTTATTTTATATGCCATTTTTATGAGATAACATAATCCAGTTTTGTTAATACAAAATACATGTTGCTTTCTTAATTTTCTGTTTTTAGATAAATTGATATTGAACAGATTGCCATTATATATTTTTTATGCATTGAATGGAAATATATTAGAGGCTACCAAGGATTGGTCTTTGAAAAGTTTTATAAAAAAGTACATTCTTTTGAGAAAAATATGCTTCACTCAAAACACAGTAGCTGTGATGCAGGGGTGTCAAACTGCCATCCCACAGGCCAGATGGATCATGGCAAAATCGCGCCCACCCTGTTGCCGGCAATGGAAAAAAAGTCACAATACATCGCAACATGTCATGTGATGTTGCGAGTTTGACACCCCTGCTGTAATACAGTCCTGTATGTCCATAGTTAGTATCTGTAATGCTTCTGAACCAAACGTGGCTTTTGCTTCATTTCTTTGTCAGTTTCAAATCCAACCCTGTTTCTTATTTGCTGCCATGAACATCACCTTTCTAGTTGCTCTTGTAAGTTTTATCTCATTCTGAATGTTTTGGACAAGATCCTGATTCTCTTGGGTTTTTCCATTCATTACTGCCCACCCTTTCCAGATGTTTTGGGTATGTATATAAAATTGCTAGTTATTTTTCCTTTTGTGCGTGTTTAGTACGCATTGTAGCTCACAAAATCACTATCTGCTATTGATAGAAGGTTTTGTAATGGCAAAAATAGGTCATAGTTTGTACTGAAACTTTTTCTGGAAGAAAATAGGTATAAAATATTTGATAATTAGAGTTTTAAATAACAGAATTCTTAAATTCTGTATTGCACTGGTCCAAAACTGTAGGTGTGCATGTTGCTGTTTGTGATCACTATTTTCCATTGTGGAATTGGGCTTCATGTATCTACATTGTTGCATGCACAAAAAGGGTACATTGCCTTGAATATGTTGCCTTTGAAGCTGTGTTTGTCTTGTTGCTGTATACATTGTGTAGATTGTTTTTATACTGTGATCTCTAAATAGTTTTTAAGAACATTTATATGAATACACAATTAAGTGATGGTCAAAATTCATCTAGCAATTTTTTTTGTCAAAGATATTCATGCAAATAAGATTTAGAACACTCACTGAATCACTCTTGGAAATTTATCGCTTAAAAACTCAGTACATCATTCATATTATTATATCCATTTTTTCAGCTATTTTAATAGCCACCTTATTTATTTATAGCCAATTTGGCCTATTTCAATGTAGAGGATCTTTTTCTCAGCCTGATTAGGAGGGGGAGGGGGCTAAAAATAGCTCATAGACTTCATATATCCCTGGCTAAAATTACCTTTTTTTAAGAGTAGAATTTTTGCTCTGGAAACATAGAGTTATTTGTCAACATGTTCACTCTAGAATGATACATCCCAAGTTTATTACAGTCAAAGACCAATACAAGTAAAAATATTCAAGGAGTACTTAGTTGAAAGTTCTAGAATAAAATAATAACAAATAACAAAATCTATGGTAAAATCATAATTTGGAATCCTATCTTTCAGTTGCATATAAAGAACAAGGCCTAAGCTATAATATAATAATTAGTCCTTAAATTGCAAATGCCTCTAGTCATTAGTTATTAAAATCCAACAAGGTGATAATATCAAAACAATTAGTGCATTAATTATTTAAAATAGCTATAATGGATTTATTTATTGTTCTGACAAATCCTTAGTGCTGCTGCACAGAATCTAGCTACATGCGCTGTGACTACAATCCGTTCATCTTTAATCAGCCACTGAAGATAAATAATGTCAGAATTACTAGGATACCTATTAATTATCAGGAAAATAAATTTTGTGTGAATGTCTCTATAAAAAGAGGAGCAAAGAAAGATATGTCCAGAGGTTTGCACCCTTCCAGAATCACAGGGACAGACTTTTTCAACCAGTGGTATCCCATTATATTTGCCATCAGTGCTGATGATAAATGAAACATAAGTAAACAACCAAGCTCAGAGAGCACCAAACTCCACAGTTCAATCATGAAGTATATTCACTTCCAAGAATTTCTGATTTCTTGATGAGCCTGTGTCCTTTTCTTTCTGAGATGCTATTAAATAGCTCCCTTATTTGAAAAAAAAGTTATCATTTGACAGATCTACTAATTGTCAGGCCTCTTTAGAACCTTAAAATAATTGGTTATAATTAAAACTTAACTGAAAAATATTCAATTCTTCCTGTTTTGAAATCTTTGTAGCCTATTGACCTTCATTATTTTTTTTCTGGTTATGATAATTAATGTTGGGTCTCTTAGCCATTTTGGTTATATGAATAGCACTATTTTCTTTCTTTAAAATGTCAAGCTTTTTGAATTTTAGGATTTGTTTAATGACAACTTTTCAAATGAAATAGAAGTATGGAGAAGAAATATTTAATGGAAAATATAATATGATATGTTACATTTGTTTTAAAAACACTTTTTTAACAATTTTATTTCAATCAAAAATTCAAATTCATATCCATAAGTAAAAAATTGAACAGAGACAAAACAAAACTAACCAATGTTTTGTTTTGTCTGTGTTCAATTTTTTTCTTTTAGATTTTAATCTTTTGAATAAAATAAAATTGTTGAAAAAGTATTTAAAGAATAATAAAAAATACAACACCATTTTATTACTGTCCTTGAAAAATACAACAGTACTTCAAGGAGCAGAGCAGTGGAGGGGGGTGGTTTGGGGATTGTGGGGTTTGTATTGTAACTTTTATAAAACTTTTTAATAAAAAAAGAAACTTAATGGTCATTTAAGTCTGATTGCAAAAGGGTAAAAGTTATGTGTATCTAATGCCATAATAGTGAAAACCTTTGATGGAAATGTTGCATCTTTTTCAACCTTTTGTCGCCATGTACCACATTACTATTAAAAAAAATCTGTAATTTTCTGGAAATAAGATATTTCTAGAAATATTTAATTTTTTTGTATTTTTTCAGTGATGATATTTTTCTGGTACTGTATGATATTTATTGTTAAATCAGTATCTCACGTATGATTTGTTTTTGCTGCATTGCATTTTCTTTTAAGACAGGTAGGTTCTTAGCAAAATAGTCTGACAATTCTGTTGTTCATGTTTAATAACAATTTTTAATCTTTTTAAATGATGCAACATTTTCATTCACATTTGATTGATTATATTTTGAAAAATTATAACCTATAACCATGAAAGCCAGGCACTTACTCTCAGTCCAACTTACCTCCCAGAGTTATTACAGAGAAAATAGGAGGAAGAAGGAGGATTAGATGCATTTGCTGCCTTGAGTTATTTGTAAAAATAATAAAATAAGCATAACTGCTCTGAACAATAACTTTTACAGATGAAAATCAGAAGTAGTCAGTTAGACCAAGCATTCCAGGGCTATGAATGAATCAGATTTCCCTAAGTAAGCTCAGTGCACCAACCTTGAAGGAAAATCCAGCATTGGATTTCCTTTTTTTGTTTTTGTTTTTAGCAGACTTTTAGATGCCAAGAAGGCCAAAATGGAGGCCTATAGATTGGGCAATTAGAAAAGGCTAATAGATCCTCAATATTCCTAACTAATACAATGTCTCTAGAAGCTTAAAACATTTAAATCATCTTGTGTGCTAATCAGATTGTTTCGCAAAAAAAAGAGAATCAGTAGGGTAGACATTCTGGTTTTTATTTGTTAGATAAAGCAACAAGAATAGCAGAATATATTGCTGTTCCCCAGAGTTTCAGTGTTCTAGTATATCAGCAAGGTATTGGACTTGTGAGCATTGCAGAAATGCAGCTTTTCCATTACCCTGAGACTTGAGCCTGACTCTTTTCTGAGGGGCATATTATATACTGAGTGAGTAGCTATATCAATTGAAGTAATAAATAAATAATAATCATTAGCATTTTTCCTCCATCTTTACACTTGTGATTTGGTCTCCTCTAAGGAGGTGGAGTTGGTGTCACGCTTCCGACAGACAGAGACAAATATAGCAGAACTCTTGCAAATTCCTCAAAGAACATGTTTATTAGTTACAAAGTAACAGCACATCAAAAGGGAAACCAGGTCTGGAGATACACGTAACAATTCCCCAATACAAAGTTTAAAAATCCCATCCCTAAAACTCTGCAAGCAACTACGTTCCCCAATACATATTCTTGGTGGGCTTTTTACACAATGCCCAGCCTGCAGTCTTGGGAGCCACCAATGACCTTGGTTCCCATGGGACAAAAGATTATTTAGACTAGCGAAGCACCTGGCAACCCCCCTCCCTCCTTTCAATGTGGCAACTGAAAATGAGTAGGAAAAATGGTTGCAGCCATGCTCATTTGTAGAGTTGACAAACTGCATTTGTAGAGTTGACAAACTGCATCTCTACAGAAATAGAGCACAACAATGATGAAAATGGTCTTGAATGCATTTGATTCAATATAAAAGGGGAAAAATTACATTGCCATAAATGTATACCAGAGGTCCCTAAACTTTTGGGCACCAGGGACCAGTTTCATAGAAGAAGGTTTTTCTGCAGACAGGAAAGTGTGTGGTTTTGTGTGCTGCCTGCATCTCACAGATGGGGCTTTGCTTGTTTATGTGGAATGGTTGCTGGCATGCCATGGCCCAGTACCAGTCCATGGACCAGGGGTTGGGAACCCCTGGTGTATACTATAGGCCAACCAGCAAAACAGAGGTAGTCAGTTTCTAGTCAGTTAACTAAGTCAGTTAACTTAAGGGATGTAAGAAGCACATCACAATAGTAATGGGGGACTTTAATTAACCTGACATCAACTGGGAGGCAAACTCTGCACCAAGTGGAAGATCAAACAGATTCCTGACGAATCTAGAAGACAACTTTTTTCCGAAAAAGTAGAGAAGGGAACTAGGGGATCAGCCATATTGGACTTAATTCTCACAACAGAGAAATGATAGAAAGTGTTGAAGTCACAGGAACCGTGGGAGAGCGATCATGCAATGTTGGAATTCAACATTATGCAAGCACAAGCAATAGAACATAGTCAAACTAAAGACTTGGACTTTAAGAGAGCTAATTTCAATAAACTTTGAGAGAGCTTGGGAAGGATTCCATGGATGAGAATCCTTAAGGGAAAAACAAGAAGCTTGGGAAATTTTGAAAAGTGAGATTATAAAAGCCCAATCTAGCACAATACGAAGAAGAA
Source organism: Vipera ursinii (assembly GCF_947247035.1). Lineage (NCBI taxonomy): Eukaryota > Metazoa > Chordata > Lepidosauria > Squamata > Viperidae > Vipera > Vipera ursinii. The sequence continues at coordinate 103,939,170 of NC_139517.1, read as the reverse complement.
AAATAACAACTTTCAAAAGAAACCAGCCTGCATAAAGAACTTTCTGCTAAACTGAAAGACAAAAAGGACAAGTATAAAAAGTGGAAAGAAGAGCACATAACTAAGGCAGAATATAACAAATTTCCCGAGCCTGCAAAGATGAAGTGAGGAAAGATAAGGCTCAAAATGAACTAAGGTTTGCGACAAAAGTCAAAAATAACAACAAAAACTTCTTTCAACATGTACAAAAAAAGAAAAAAAGTTAAGGAAATGATTGGTCCATTAGTGGGAGAAAGTGCCAAAAATATGACAAGCAACTATTTAACTCATTTTTTGCATCCGTTTTTACAGAAAGGGGAAGAAAAACAGTCCAACCTTTCAAAAACAGTACTGTAAAAAACAGATGAGAAACACGTTAAGATAGGCAAGAGAATGGCAAGTGAACACCTGTCCACTCTAGATGAGTTCACATCACCAGGACCAGATGGACTACACCCAAAGGTTCTGAAAGAACTGGCAGATGTGATCTCCGAACCACTGAACTATGTATTTCAAAGATCCTGGAGCACTGGGAAACTACCAGAGGACTGGAAAAGAGCTGATGTAGTTAACCATCTTCAAAAAAGGGGGAAAAATAGATCCAGGAAACTGCAGACCTATCAGCCTGATCTCGGTACCTGGGAAGATTCTGGAAAAGATAATCAAGCAATGAATCAGCAAACATCTAGAGGCAAAGTCATACCAAAAGCCAGCATGGGTTTGTCAAAAATAGATCATGCCAGACAAATCTGATTGCATTCTTTGATCAGGTGACAAAATTAGTGGACCAGAAGAATGCTGTGGATATAATTTACTTGGACTTCAGTAAGGCATTCAATAAAGTAGACCACAACCTACTATTTGATAAGATAGAAAAATGTGGGCTAGACAGCATGTCCATCAGATGTATTTGTAGCTGGCTGACCAGCTGTACTCCACATGCGGTCCTCAATGGAACTGCATCTACATGGAGGGAAGTGTGTAATGGGGTGCCCAAGGGCTCAAATTGCAGACGACACCAAGCTAGCAGGAATAGCCAACACTCCAGAAGATAAACTTAAGATATAGAAGGATCTTGACAGACTTGAACATTGGGCACTATCTAACAAAATGAAATTCAATGGTGAAAAAAGTAAGGTTCTACATTTAGGCAAGAAAAACCAAATGCACAGGTATAGTAGAGGTGGTACCTTGCTCAACAATAGTAACTCTGAGAGGGATCTGCGAGTGGACAATCACTTAAATATGAGTCAGCAGTGTGCTGCAGCTGCCAAAAAAGCCAACACAGTGCTAGACTGCATTAATAGAACCAAGATCACGTGAAGTGTTAATACCACTTTACATTGCCTTGGTAAGGCCACACTTGGAATACTGCATCCAGTTTTGGTCATCACGATGTAAAAAAGATGTTGAGACTCTAGAAATTTCTAGAGTATAGAGATGAGCAACAAAGATGATTAGGGGACTGGAGGCAAAAACAGATAAAGAACAGTTGCTGGAATTGGGTATGTCTAGTCTAATGAAGAGAAGGACAAGGGGTGATATGATAGCAGTGTTCCAATATTTCAGGGGTTGCCACAAAGAAGAGGAAGTCAAGCTATTCTCCAAAGCACCTGAAGGCAGGACAAAAAGCAATGGATGGAAACTAACCAAAGAGAGAAGCAACCTAGAACTAAGGAGAAACTTCCTGACAGTTAGAACAATTAACCAGTGGAACAACCTGCCTCCAGAAGCTGTGAATGCTCCAACACTGGAAGTTTTTAAGAAGCGACTGGACAGCCATTTGTCTGAAATGGTATAGGGTTTCCTGCCTGAGGAGAGGGTTGCACTAGATGACCTCCAAAGTCCCTTCCAACTTTATTATATTGTTAAAAAATATAAGGAACACATATACATGCTTACATGGACACAAATGTTTAGATTTATAGATTGATTTATACATTTATACAAATAATATTTTCCTGAAAAAATCAAGTTAGAAAGCCAAAGCTAGCATATGAACAACATCTGATAAACTCTTAACTTTATGAGCAAAATCTGATCTGTAATCAAAAGAATACTTTGAGAGTAAATCAATAAATAATTTTTAATTATATATAATCAGCCTCCTTTTAAAATTATTTTTTGTACCTTTGAATCGAAATTGACTGCCGGGATAGTCCCTGTAGCTTTTCTTAGCAAAAAGGTTTTTGGTCACCCACTTTGCTTTGTGCCTAAGGCAGAAGTAGAACATATATTCTCCTGGGTTTTAGCCTGCTGCCTTAATCATTATCTTAATCACCTTTTATAAAATCACTACTGGTTTAAAATTGACTGATGAAAGTTTTAATATTCATTAAAACTCTTATATAAAATGTACATAAATATGATGATCTGGACTCCTCTGAAAGAAATATAGTAGATTATAACAATATTTTCCATTGTTATTTCCATAACACCCAGCATTATATATAAGGAGAAGGTTAAATGAGCCTTTTTTCCCTTATAACTGTGACTGATTTTGTAAAATACTAATGATACATTAAAAGCAGAAAGAATATTCATTTTTTAAATTCTTATTTTATCTTCCTATGGCATAGTCAAGACAGCCAACACAATTACTATTGTTAAATGCTAAGAGTAACTTATTGAAACCTACATATAGAAAATGACTATTTATAAAAAATACGGAGCTGAATTTTATTGTTTTATTGAGTACTGAATTTGGATATTAAATAGTGACAACAAAAATAATGATAAAAATGGTGTTAGGACCATTTTGCTTTTCCTCTGTTTTAATAATTGGTTTTTGCAGAAGTATCCAAAGTTGTGTGAAAGGGACCTGTTAGTGCCCAAATTCAGTCTAATCTAAAAACAGACTCATCAAACAGTTCATCAGTGACTTAGGAGTTATGTTGAATCAGCCATTCTAAATGAAAAACGTGTTAGTGGTAATTTGTCATACTATGTGTAAAAGCAAGAGTATCATGACTGATTATCAGGAATGCAGAAATATACATTTACAGTTGAAGACAGATCAATGGAAGCATAACATTTTTGAATAATTATATTCAATATAAACTATGCAACAAAAAAGCCAAAGAAAAATTTTCAGTATAGGATGCTATGTATATTATATTTGCATTGTATTATCTGCTAAATAATAAATTATTTAATTAGTATGTCTGTACTTTTGCAGCTGAAGTTCAGAGTGAAATTGAACGAATATTTGAATTAGCAAGAACATTACAGTTGGTTGTACTTGATGCTGATACTATTAATCATCCTGCTCAACTTAGCAAAACTTCCCTGGCACCCATTATAGTATATGTAAAGATTACTTCTCCAAAGGTAAATAATTCCATCTAGTTGTTGTTCCCTTTCTTCTTTTCTTTCATGTAATTATATTGTGAAAACACATAGCTTTTAAATGTTGCTATTAATAACACTGACATTTTGAACCATATTGAAGAATTCTAATTGAATGGGTAGCTTTTAATGAATTTGTTCACATAATTTCTCATTTCTTATTTAATTAAAAAATAGAGTATCCTATATTACATCAAGGAAAAAGGGGTGTTTATTAAGTATTGATGAAAGGGTAAGTTTCTAGTAAGTACTGACCTCATTGTTCAGAAGCAAAATTCGAGAAGGAAAAAAATCTTTTCCTGAATACATAGAACCCTGTCCCCCATATTGTCATTATTTTAAGATACTGGAATTAGAAGATTCTAAAATGATAGCTATGTGTGCACTATCGTATCCTGTATTGTTTCATTTTCTCATTAACTTCTAATTTAACTATAGTGTCTTTTCCACAGGTTTTACAGAGACTCATAAAATCCCGAGGCAAATCTCAGGCTAAGCACCTTAACGTTCAAATGGTAGCAGCTGATAAACTGGCTCAGTGCCCTCCAGTGAGTCATTCTTAACATATATGTGTAGAAAAACATCTTTACAAGCTTTACTGTTTTATAATTATGTCTCTGTTCATTTTTGTGGCAAATATTTTCTATTGGAACAAAAATCTCTTTGGTTCAGTAATGAATGCAGACTGTGAATGCAGTGCCCATGTGAAAAGCAGTAATCAAATCAGCTGACTGGTAAAGAATAGCAAACATCTCTCTTTTGTTTTCCTCTTACATTGGCAATCTTAATCTGGATTACACTTCTTTCTATCTTGTTTAGGATGTTATATCATTGTGTAGGGTTGACATTTTTAGCCTTTCTTTTTCATTTGGGAGCTTCAGGAATAATATTATCTCCTAAACCAAAGGTGGGGAACTATGGCCCTTTTATGACTTGTGGACTTCAACTCCCAGAATTCTGGGAGTTATAGTCCACAAGTAATAAAGGGGCCATAGTTCCCCACCTCTGTCCTAAACCTTGTAGACACCTTCCACCACCACCCCTCAAAAATCAGAACTGACTCTCCCTGCCCAACCTGGGGATTTCAGATGGGCTTCTTTGTCCATATGGGCTTGAGGCTGGGCAGACCTGTCTTAAATGACAGAGATACTGTTTTTTTGTTGGGGGAAAAGTATGTCAACTGGCTAAAGGAGAAGGCTTGCACAGACAACATGGATTTGCACATATAATTAATTTTGAATATCACTATAATTTTAGCTTCTGAATATACTTCAGTGTGAGAAATCATTCTCTTTTTGTTTGGTAGTTGAAATCAGAATGATAGAAATATATTCTTAAAATGGTTAAAAAGGAAGACAACAAAAAGGATTCATGAAACCAAACATGTTTCTATCATTTACATCTGATATAAAACTTTTACTGTTCCTATGGTTGGCATAAGATATAAAACTAGACAATATACTTGAGAAAATTTTAATTTTAGCTTGACCAATTGCGGTGTAGAGTGTAGGTCAATTTTTCTGCTATGGCAATACAATCAGACATTTTAGTATCAGAGTCCCAATGTCATAATTTTATTTTTCCAGTGTTTAGCTATAAGCATTCTAGTGGCTGTTGATAAAAATAACCACTAAATTATTCGGAGCAAATATTTGTCCTAATCACTGAAATTATATTTAGGAAAATAAATTCTGGATAGATGTTCTTAGATTTGCTAATCTCAAAAAACATCTCAAATAAAATAGAAAACAATAAGGGGACATGATCATGACAAGTGCAAATGTTTTCGTTTTCCTTGTAACCATTCCAACAAAGAAAGGTTATTTTTGTTCACATATGCCATTTTATATGGAAGCATATACCATGTATTTAAAAACATGGTAAGAAAATGTTGTTTAATTTGAAACCCAAAATAAATTCTTTAATTTGAATTGGTTTTCATTACATATTTATTCTATTTTGAATCTTAATTTCTTATTGGAAATAATTTCAAAACCATTTCCAAACCAATTAGAGGCCAATATGTTCAATGTAATATTATACAATTTATATACAAATACTCTAGATATATGGGGGCATATTGGATCAGCATTTAAAGATGCTGAGCTTGTCAACTGGAAAGCTGCTAGCTCAGGTTTGAGATACAAGCACTGTCCAATGGAGTGGGCTCCTGTTCCTTGCACCAGTTCCTACCCACCTAGCAGTTTGAAAGCATTCAAATGTGGGTAGATTAATAGGTACCACTTGGTGGAAAGGTAATAGTATTCCATGCGCCTTTGGCATATAGCCATGTTAGCCACATAACCACTGCTCCCTTGACCAAGAAATGGAGATGAGCACCACCTCTAGAGTTGGACATGACTGGACAGGGAAACCTTTACCTTTTACCTTTAGATATATCTGGAAGATTCAGTACTATTGCTCCAAAGGACTTAGCACCTAGTCTTTTTCTTTTCTAAAATTCTTTTTAATTTTTAAATAAAAAATTTAAACTGTAAATGTGATTTAGCTTTGTCCCCAAAATAAGCCACATATTAATATTGAATTCAGTATTCTAAAATCATGTATTTCCTGCTTTTGCTGATCGTTAGATGTGGTTTTGAGATTTTGCTTTTCCACACTTTTTTTTCTCTGATAAGGAAATGTTTGATGTGATTCTGGATGAGAACCAACTTGAAGATGCTTGTGAACACCTGGCTGACTATTTGGAAGCATACTGGAAGGCCACACATCCTACTAGCAGCCATCCTTCCAATCAGCTTCTCACTCGCACATTGGCATCTGCCACTCTTCCCATCAACCCAGGCCCAAATGTTAATTTACAGGTATGGTCATTTAAAAATGCAATACACTGGGTTGGTTATTTACATTATAAATATAACTGTATCTTCCAATAGCCAGTTTGATCTAGTGACTAAGGCACCCAGCTAGAATCCAATAGAGTGTGAGTTCTAGTCCCATTTCAGGCATGAAAGCCTGAAATTAGTGACTTTGGGCCAGTCACTCTCTCTTAGTCCAACTCACCTCACAGGGTGGTTGCTGTGGGGAAAAATAGGAGGAGAAAGAAGTCCTTAGTATGTTAGTTGCCTTCAGTTATTTATAAAAACTAGGCAGAATTTTTAAAAAATACATAAAAGATCCCAATCTTATATCTTTCACCTGTGTAATGGGGTGTGGATCAAAATCCTGCAAATTTGTCAACTGTTGTAACACTCATCACACTAGAAACCTGTCAGCTTTTCCATTACGTTGCATACCCATTTGCCTTCTGCAAAAGACAATGAGAATAGCTGAAGGACAAATGAATTCTCTGAAACATATTCCCAATAAAGTTGGGAAATAAATAAATAAATAAGAGATAAATTAAATATGAAATGATTACAGATGTCCCCTAAATTTACAGATGCAATGCCATTTAAATCATTCCATTAATATTTCTCTCTAAAATTGCTCCAAACTTTTGAAAAATAATAATGGAATCTACTGTTGCCTTTTCAAGAAAAATCAAATTGACTCTCATGGAACAAGTTAGGAAAATTGCCATTATCAAATTTAGGTCTGAAGCCAAACTTCTCAGTTAACAATTCACTTGCATATCAACCAATCTAGATGTAATATTTCTCTGAGACCAAATACCAGTTTCAAAGTTAAGAATAAATTATTTTCTTAGAAATTATAAATCTATAATATATCTGAACAGTTCTGCCCTTGCTTGAATTTAATTCTAGGTTTGATAACGCAGACTGAATAATCTAAATATGAGCAAATTGTTCACAATAACTAAAGGTTTTTTTAATTTGCTTTTAAGTGATTTTATTGCTGAAATTAATAAAAGACTGATAAAACTACACCTTTTTTACTGATGCCTGCTCTAATTTTTTTTCTGAAGCTTTTCATACCTGGTTCACTCTTGTACTGCTGGATTTTGTCATTTACTTTTACATCAAGTGTCTGGGCTCAGAGGGGACCAAACAGAAATTGGCATGACTGCAGGATGTTAGGATAAATCAGTAAATAAATAAATAAAGGCTGATTGCTTTCTTTTTGGACTGAGGTTTTACTTATACTATAAGGAAATACTGATGATAAAGTTTGAAGTATTAAATTAGTCCAACTGGATAGCCATAAATAATTGCCTTAAACTTACTATTCTGATGCATAGATTTATTGAACAAATTTGTTCAAGAATGTTGAAGACTCTGACATTACTGATTTAAAAAGGCATTTTTCTAATGCATTTACTATTTTGTTATATTGATCAGGGATCTCAGGTTGATCAGAGGAATGAGCAATCAGCCACTGAAAGAACTGGTTCACAAGGAGAAGAAACACAAGTTGAAACCACCAGGAAATCTCAACATCGCTCTTCCTCTTCAGGACATCATCATAACCACCGTAGTGGAACTAGCCGTGGTTTATCTCGACAAGAAACTGTTGACTCAGAAACACAAGACAACAGAGATTCAGCATATATAGAACCAAAAGAGGACCATTCCCATGAACCCTATGATTCTCATAGAGATCATAATCACAAGGATGAACCTCATGGGGTCAGTGATCACAGGCACCAAGAAACAAGGCATCGATCAAAGGAAAGGGACCGAGAACAGGACCACAATGAAGGCAACAAACAACGTAGCCGTCATAAATCAAGGGACCAGTATTGTGACAGGGATGGAGAAGTGGTACCTAAGAAACGTAGTGACACAGTGGAATGGAAAAGAGATGTGTATATCCATCAGTAACGCCTGTGACAGTTTTGTGTTTCTTTTGAAATTGGGTATGAGAAAGGTCTTTAAAATAATCTTGATTTTTTTCAGTGCAGAATGTAGTATCTTGTATGCTGATTTTAAAGTGCTGGTGCTTTCAAAGTGATGGCATAAAATAGGATATTCATTTTGATTAATGCTATAACACACTGGCATAGTGCAACTGTGGATTTTCTGAAGTTATGCTATGCTATTTTCCCCCCAAACTGATTCTTGTAGCTGCCATTTGAACAGATACCTGTTGCCATCAAGGTGGTGTTAGTGTTTTTAAACAAAATATGGTTGATATTTAATATTTTCCCCCATTTTTCAGCAAGCCAAAATCAGCATATTCAGATTGAAGCTCTCAATGGCTCTTTTTTAAAAAAGAAAAAATCTTGACTTGTGTATTGATTTCTGTTGCTTGGTCCTCTAGTGGACTACATTTTGAAACAGAATTCAGTCTTGCCTTATACATAGGGGATCATAAATTCAAAGTCTCTTTTCTATATACTGGTACTGTGTACTGTATAGACAGTTTATAAATGTTACTTCTGCAGACACCTTCTTACATAAGATTGATCACACTATTTTAGAATCCTAATGCCAAGTCAGCAGATTTGCTTTTGAATTATGGGCAACTGGAAAATGTATAGCACCATTCACACTAGACACATATTCTTATACTCTAATAGGAGTGACCACTTTAGATAACAAGTTGGATTCTTCTTGCAAACGTATCATCTTTGCATTTTAAATCTATGGCAAAAATAATGGGACACTGTAAATGGTCCTGCTACACATACTACTTAATGAATTGCTCTGACAGCACACAGTTGTTGTTTTTTATCAACTTGACAGGCAATAGTTGTATAATGCATAAGCATGTGTGTATCTGAAAGAGTGGGGAGGGTGTGTTAGTGATAAAGGGAGAGAGAAAGGCTTATTAAAATTACCTGAGGATCATTCCATATCTTATGAATCTGCCATAATTATCATATGTTTATGCTTAGGTATAAGATCTTGTCAAGAAGCAGATATGGTTGGTTATTCTTTTTATAGAAGAAGCATATCAATTTCTGCTTCAGGCATGTTCCCGGCATCTGAATGAGGAAACTAGGATTAAATCATAATGCATCAATCAGGTCCAAGTATAGTTTATTCTAAAATCTGTGTGCTTTTATTTTTTCCTTGCTGTTTTTTTAAATCAGAAGTTCAAGATTGCAGGCCAGTGACATGGGAAACTATACGACTAACAGGTAATTGGGAAAGCATCAATCTGCTGGCTTTTATTTTATTTTATTTTTTGAGGATCCAGGAAAGTTAAAAACACAAGCAAATGTGACTGTGAGTGTTTCACCGGAAATGTAAACTTTTTGTGTTCTAGAGTATTTGTTTTAGTAAGACAAGTTTACACAGCTTGTGGAGAGTTATTTTGTTGGAAAATAAATTTTGTAGCTTCTCTGCTTTTTTTCTATATTTGACCATCTTTCTATTCTAATCAACTCGTTCATTTATCTTTTACTTATGGGATTTACTGCTACAAGGTTGCTGAACCATTATGATAATTTCTACATTTTTTGTCAGAAACAAATAATACTACAAATTTTAAGTAATACTGTAAATAATTGTAGTATTTACAGTATATATATATATATTTACATTCCTCACGCATGGACAGGCTATATTTAGTTCTGCCCAGCATCTTTATAGTATTATAGAAAATAATAAGAATAAAGGAATAATATTAAGCATATTGACTTAACATAAATAGCATAAATGAGATTTATTTATATTGAGAGGGGAAGATCATTGCAGCTAAAAACATGGACTGACACTGTATTCAACTCTCCTGAAAATTCTCCTTAACGTATAAAAGTTGAAAGTCTTTCATAAATTTGCAACATATTGAAATATTAATTTGGGGTAAACTTTAGATTGGCCCCAAATATAGGCATAGCTTCAAAATGTATTGCAGGTAGTATTTCAGTGTTGTATTTGTAAATTAACTATGTACATAGTGTCTTAATATGTAAAATCTCTATTGCAGAAGAAATTAGTGTTTGACTTCATACTTTTCATTCTAATATCCAAGCTACAAGACCAACTTTTCTATTAGAATCCTATGGCTACAAAGAAATACATATACATGAAAAGGAAGATAACTAAAGTAAGAAAAGAGAAACAAGTGCAATCTGGTAATTCCAAAAAGTAATTATCAAGAAATATAAATATTACAGAATTAGAGGAGCAAGAAAAGTAATGTCTCTTTTGAGCTAAACTCAACTCCTTGAAATTTAATGGATGCACCCATGTAGTTTTTTTGGCAAAAATATAAAAGGACTTATCTATGCATGTTTTTTTCTAGAATCATAGAGTTGCCATAGGTGTATCAAGTCCAATTCCCTGGGTACTGCAGCATACACTGTAACATTTTTGATAGATTGTTTGAAAAAATTTTGCTGTTTGAAAATTCCAGTGAAGGGGTAGAAAATAGTTCATGCAGTAACCTAATTCACTGATTCATAGTTCCTATTTTCAAGAAGCTTTTACTAATACCTAATCTATATCTTTGAAGTTTTATTCCATCAGTTTTAATTTTACTTTCTGGTGCAAGTGAGAGTAAATTTTAACTCTCAGTATCATATACCTTGTCAACCTTCTCTTCAAATTAAACGTACTTAGGTCTTTAACTGTGTCTCATAGAACTTAGTTTTCCATAAGTTCACTATCTTGGTGGTCCTTTCTGGACTTGCTTCAGTTTATTTCTTTGTAAAATTTATGTCCGCCCATTTCACCAACAAGCGACTTGAACAACAGAAAATAATAGGTATTTTTTTAAAAGTTGGGATGTGCAGAACTGAATGCAATACCCCAAGCGAGACCTAACCAAGGCAGAATAGAGCAAAATAATTACTTCCCGTAGTCTGGACTGCTAGTGCTTCTATAATCTGGACTTTTACTGCTACTTCAGTTTGTTCTCGGGAAGTGGGAAAAGGCATCATTTCCCAACTAAGTTTCCAAAGCCCCCAAATATCCAGGTGCTAATTCCTCAAGATCAGGGACGCGGTGGCTGAGTGGGTTAGGACGCTGAGCTTGTCGATCTGAAGGTTGGCAGTTCGGCAGGTCGTATCCCAAGTGCCGCGTAACAGAGTGAGCGCCTGTTACTAGTCCCAGCTTCTGCCAACCTAGCAGTTTGAAAGCACATAAAAATGCAAGTAGAAAAATAGGGACCACTACGGTGGGAAGGTAACAGTGTTCCATGCGCCTTTGGCATCTAGTCATGCCGGCCACATGACCACGGACATGTCCTCGGACAAGCACTGGCTCTTCAGCTTTGAACTGGAGATGAGCACCAGCCCCTAGAGTCGGAAACGACTAGCATGCATGTGCGGGGGAACCTTTACCTTTACCTTAAATTCCTCAAGACAGAATTGTGTATTGATAGCAAAAATAAAATGCATATCTTCCCTTATATATATTCTGGGATGTTTTAGAATGAATGAAAACAACAGTTTTACAAGATTATGAATAATTTCCCCATCAGATATATAGATATGAGAGATCATACTGAGAGCAACTCCTTTGACTCTCAGCAAGTTAAAAAATAAAAGATTACATAAAATCTTAGGTTAAAATAAATTATTTTGATAGAAGAATTTAAAATAAACAATTGTGCACTGTAGGACAGTACATAGAGATACTGTAAGCTATCCACAGGCAAAGATGGGGCAAAAATGAATAAAAGATTCGTTTTGAGCCAGACAAGCTAGATGCTACTGGAGGTGGGTCTTTGAACACTGAATGGTAGGAATCTTGCCTTCCCTAAAGCAAAAAAACTGAGGATTTTCAAAATAAGGAGTATCAGGTGTACAGAAACAAACTGGCAGCCAGTGTAAAAATTTCAAAATGGGTATTATGGGAACCTCCAAAGATTAACCTCGCTGTGACATTTTATATTTGTTGAGGTTTCTGAGAGTTAACTACAATTAATATTTTTCTCAACTATTCTTCAAAAATGTGGAAGGAATTGTGAGATATAGTTTTTCATTAGGAAGCTATTTGCTCAAAACTTTGACACACAGAAATTACTAAATTTCCATATAGAAGAGCTTGAGTTTATAATTTAAGTAACTTTTTAGGATGAAGTGCTTCAGATCTCCTTTCAGTGCAGCGTCTTTGTAATCAAAGAAGCAACTGATGACCTTTTCTTTAGGTTCCTGCCCATGACTGAAAACAGAGATATTATAAGAAATATACTAAAGTTAATGGAACTCTGTAAAAACATTTGAGTTGTACAACACTTCTCTCTCCAAATATTCCTATATGTAGTACTTACTATTGTGACACTTTTTTTTGCAGATCATAAATGTAGTTCCAAAGACAAGAAAAATAGTTTATATAACACATATAAAGTATTAATTTGTATAACATATTCACATACCTCTTGTCAAAAGATTGTCAAGTTGAGTTTTGCCAGATGCTTACATTCTAAATTAATCTTACTTTAGATGCTTAAAGGCTATGGCTCCTAGTTCATTTTTCCTCAGCAGCATTAAAAGATGTTCTGTATCTTCAGCAAGCACAAGATTTTTACCTTTGTTACTCTTTAATTTTACTTTCCTGATCAGGATTTTTATTTATAAAATCACATTGGAGTGCTCTTCTTGCTTGAAGGCCTGTGACCCCTAAGACAATTTTTTTCCATAACTGGAATCATTCATCTGAATTCCATTGTATACAGAGGATATATCAGATATATTATATAACATAAATCAGATTATCCTTTAGTTTTTATATATATATTGCTCTACTCACTATTTTTAGTTAACAGATTACACTACTGGTTTTGGAGAAAATGCAGCAAACATTATGAATTGAACATCTGTAAGTCCACATTACCTTTATCCCTGAAAATGATTCCAAGCATTCTGTCCCATTATTTCCATTTTACTTCCATATGGAAACAGATTAATATTTCTAACTGTTCTATTTTTATGTCTCTTTTCAACATAAAATCCAACATTTTTGTTGCAGATCTGAGATATTTTTGTAATTTTACTCCTAATTCTGCAATTTTTAATCAGTTACGCATATTACAAAATTACTCTCTGTTCCCCTGCCCACATTAGATAGTAAGATTTCAATAGAACATTATAGTTAAATCCTTTTATAAATATATAATGCAAGTCTGCTATTCTTATTTATATGTGTCAAAAAAGTACCATAGAACTTAAAAATATATAATCAAAATGTTACACTATGAAACTAATGGACCTTCCTTATGTTGGGGGGAGGGCTGCTAAAAAATAGGTAAGGAGGCCATAAGAAAAATAAAATCAAACATGATGTGGGTAATGTTCACACATATACATATTAAAATCCAAGATAAAAACACTGGGTCTTAGTGGAGAGTGTTTCATACAATGCATACACAATTATACAGTTGCTGTATCTCCAACATGGCAAAAGTCACCAATACGTGGTTTTAAAGGGAAAATAAATTTTAAGAAGAACATGAATATTCAGAAGACAGGTAGAATAGAATAGAATTTGTAAGGACCTTGGATGTCTTCTAGTCCAGCTCCCTGTTTAAGCAGGAGGACCTCTATACCAGTGGTGTCAAACCGCCGGCCCTTGGGCTGGACGCGTCATGCGGAAGCCACACCCACCCCATTGCCAGCAATGACAAAACTGTCTCGATACATTGCGCGACATCACGTGATGTCGCGGGTTTTTGACATGTCTGACCTATACCATCTCATCTATAGGTCAGGGGATTTCTCTTGTTTCTTCAGCTCATTATTTCTTCTTTGGTTCTGCTCCAGAATCAAACACAACACATCTGATATTAGAATAGTCAGCATTCCTGAGGGCATAAGTGAACATGCCCTGTTGTGCTGATAGGCACAACTAAACAGTTAATTTTGTAGAGAAGCAATTAGAAAGCTCTCAAATGAATTATAATAAAAAGCAATCAGATGCTCATTTAATAACAATTCTGATTAAATAAAGCTTTTTAATACTATAAAATTGTTTTTCAAAAGCGATCTGTAAGATGTTATAAAGTGTATTAAAATCCATTCAAATTTTATTTTGAACTCAGCATCGTATAGTTTGAAAGTAGGATTTCTACTGTGTGAGATTGTAAACAAAACCATATGGGCAAACTGAGCAAACAAGTTTCCATAATTAGTGACCTGTTGTTAATGTAAAATCAAATGAAACTTGAAAGTTTCCAAATTGCAATGGTCCATTTTCTTAAGACTTGTTTCTCCAACCTGAGGATTTCCTCCCAGGAGAGATTTTATTGCTGCTATAGCAACTATGTCGTCAGTCTGTTGGCTTGGCAACATAGCTGCAGAAGGAAACACAGTTTGGAACACTAAAAGGAAAGCATAGATTTATTTACACTGATGTTTAAAACAATTTTCACTGCACTTTTATAAATTTTGCAATAAAAAACCCTATACAGTCTTTGTTTGCTAGACATATCAAATCTTCATAGTTGACATTTTGCAAAGAATTACAGTCCATTCCCTGCAAAATAATTTCAGATGGATCAAATCTCTGTAGCAGTTTCAGCTGCTCAGGTGACAGTCCAGCTCCCATCATGCCTTCTCCTCCAACATGGGGTTCCTTTTAGGGAGGAAAATAAAAGAAACAGTTGGTTATTTGGCTGGTCATTATTTAACTTAAAATAGAAGCTGATATTTGTAAAGATCAGCACACTAGCTCTACCTTTGCAAGAACATTTTTATAGAGAAAACTGTCTTGCTATAAGTCCTCTGTAAAGAATAATTATTCAGAATGAAGGTGGAAAGCCAGTGATATAAAAAGGATGAAAACCATTCCTCAGCCACCACTAATATAAAAAACCCTAATTTAATGCCAACCAAAGTTTCCTCAATATGTAGTTTATTTCTATGCAGGTTATTTTATTACTATATTAATAAAATAGCATAGTAATAATAAAAGCATAAAATGCTATATTTATTAGCAAAAACTAAACATAGATGAAAGGAGACATAATTATATTAAGTTGCCATCTAAAATAAATTTATTTTGTTGTAGGTGGAAGCCATTTTCTATGTTAAGCATCAAAAGTGTATTTAAATTTAGCCCTCAATCTCACAGTCATTTATATGGGAATATATCTCATAGAATTCAGTTGCCCTTCTGCTATTCTCAGTTCCTTTGCAGGAGGCAAATTGGTAGGCAAATTAAGAGATGTCAGATTTATTCTGATGAGTGTTACAGCGTCTGGCCACTTTGCAGGCTCTGGATCCACGCCCCACTAAACAGGGTAGAAGATGCAGGATTTAGACTTTTTTTAACTTACGCATTTACTGTTTTAGTAAAGGTCACCCACGAACCTAATAAGCCTACTTATTTTTTCCACAATTACCCCGAGCATGTGTTGGGATGACAGAGAGGGGTTCCCCCAAAGTCACAATCAATTTTAATGCCTAAGGGGGAATAAAATTAATCTCATTTAACCTAACAAATCAATGTTAATACTTTAAATATATATGCTTAATAGAAGTGAATAGATTTTAATTTGGATAGTAAAACTGCAAAGGTTTTAAGGCTTAGCAAATTAAGGATAAAATCCACTTCCTTGCCTTACTGGATTCAATTCCCCAACAACAGTAGTTAGTACCAAGAATATGTAACGTTTATTGGGCATGCTTTGCACAAAACTTTTTCTGGCACTAAAACCCTATTATAATATTGTGGGTTTTCTTTCCTGGTATATAGCCAGCCCCAGCAAATACCAGATATTCTGCTTTCCATTTCTAAAGTAGATTGAACTGTTTACTTTCCATACCAATGTATTTCATTTTAGCATTTGTACGATTTACAGAATGTGAATTTCAAAAAAACAAACCAGTCAAACCCATCCAACTTCTGTCCAAGTTGGCTTCTTAACCATCCAGAGCTTGTTGTAAAACCGTCTCTAATTTTTACAAAATGCTACACCATTTTTTTTTAAAAATGAAATCAAATAATAACTGAGGAACATTTCTTATCTGTTCAGGACAGGAAGTTAGCTGAAAAAGGTCATTCATTGTGTACAGTGATAAACCATGGTTTAGCAAGATATGCAAGTTAATTAATGCCTTCTCAAAAGCTCTTTTCTATTTTTCTTAAACTGCCTGGACAAGTCCTTTCAGATTTTTTTCTGGCAAGGTTTTTCAGAAGTGATTTGCCATTGCCTCCTTCATAGGACTGAGATAGAGTAACTAGATTATCCAGCTGGCTTTGTGTCCAGGGTGGGGGTAGAATTCCTGGCTTCTAGCCTGAAGCTTTAACCACTACAACAAACTGGGTCTCTATGGATGTAAGCAAAATATGGAAAAGAGTTTAAAAATTACAAAATATATTTTTCCTGGGCAGATGGATAAAACTGTTAATTACAACAAACACCAAATAAATGACAGATTCTTGATAACATGATAGATATTTCTTGATCTCGGCTCAATCTTTATAACTACTAAAATGGTTGTAATTGGGTGAATTCTTCCACAAGATGTTTTCAACTGACAATGTAATATAAAAGTGGGAAACAAAGTTACATAGATGAAATTTAAAGAAATTTGTTCTTACCTGTGACTCAAGCTGGAGGCAGGGAAAAGTTTCTAGTGCCCAAGCCACTTGCTCCTCATTCTCAGAAAGGGTAATTGTGCAGGTACTATATACTAGGATGCCCCCTGGCTTTAGCAGTTGCACTGCCTAGAATGATAATCAGATTTTCACTTTGTAGAAATTTTCTAGTATTTCACAAATAACGCTGTTTTCTAAACATACAGACTACAGGTAGCCCTCAACTTGCAACCATTCACTTAGTAACTGAAGTTACAATGCTGCTGAAAAAAATTACTTATGAAAAATTCTCACACAATCATTGCAGCATCCACATAATCATGTGATCAAAATTGGTTGGCAACTATGACAGTTGCACTATTCCGGGATCATGTGATCACTATTTGCATCCTTCCCAGCTGGTTTCTGACAAGCAAAGTCAATGGGGGAGGCTTAACTGCATGATTCACTTAACAACTGCAGATTAACAAGAATGGCAGAAAAAGTCACAAAATGGGATGCAACTCATTTAACTGTCTTACTTAGCAACAGTAATTTTGAACTCAATTGTAGTTGCAACTCAAGGACTACCTGTAGTTTAAAAGCTTCTCTACAGATCAGTGGCACAGTGCACATTAATTCTAACAAGGTGTTCAAAGATTCATGGCTACTAATCATAATGGAACCACCATAGAAATGTTGCTGAAAGTGAAGAGCACTTACTCTTTGGCGTATAGCTCTACAGCCCTGCCTATTTCTATCCAGCCTTTTCTAGCTGTACCGTGTGATGGAATGGTAAATGCTATTTACCAGGAGATATTCTCAGGATGATCCAATAATTCCCAAATTCTTTCTCCTTTAGGAGAAAAGGAAGAAGAATCTGAAGACAACTTCTTTAAAGAATTGTATGAAAGGCTTTACTTTCATTTTGGCTCAATGTCTTCCAACAGACAGCAGAAGCAGCTGAACAAATAAATAGTTGAAATTGCAATTACACCATTATAGCAAATATCTTGATTTTTCTCCCCTACCATTTTTCAGGAATTGTTATATAACCAAGGTACAGAAAAGTAAAACTCTTTAATAAAATTATTTTCTGAAATTATTTCTGCTGTAAGGATATGAGAAAAAGTTTATCAAACATAATCTTACATCAATACTGTTTGACAGTCTTTTGTATTAATTTTAATAAAATGTATTTCTTTTAAAACAATCCAGCAAACAACAGACAACTCCCAAGCCTCTCCTTAATATTTTATTTAATAGTTTGTACTATTAAACATACCACTCTAAAAAGCTTGCGCTGCAAAGGTTGATAGGAAGTTATTTCTTTTAAAGACCACGAATAAGCCAAATTTGGCCTCTGTCCCATTCCACTACATGGAGCATCAAGAAGTATCCTGTCAAATGACTCGGGTAAGAATGGAGGTCCTTCTGCAAAATATATATACATATATATATATATATTTCAAAGACAATAGTCTGCATGTTTTGCATAACTAATTCTGTTATTAATGAAAATTTCAGAGAACTGTTAATTAAAATTCCATGAGTCATATAAATTTAATGTAGTTAATCTAGTAGAATCTAGTTGAACCCTACTGGCTTTGGTTCAAAGTTTTTTTAATTAACTGTTATAAATAGCCATTGTATTTGGATGGAATTTTTATTTATTACTATTATTTATTAAACAAATTAATATACTGTAGCTGCATAGATGACTCCAGGTGGCTTACAAAATTTAAATTATGATTGCTTTTGCCTTCCACTCTATTTCTATGTAACAAAAATGTGTCCTGTTTAATTGGTATACAAGTTGATCCAGTCTCCTTAAATCTGTATCATGTCAAGATTTAATATGTGTATTGAAATCCTCTGTGTAATAGACCAACACTTCACTTGTATTGATGAAAACTGAATCTTAAGTGCTAACATTTTGAAGTTACATCTTTGTAGAAAGGCAAAATATGTTTATGAAGCAACTGATGTGGAAAGATTAAGTTCATTAAAAAGACATTCTAAGGATTTGTTGGAACAGTATTTTTATATTTTAGCCATCAAACTGCACTAAATGATTAAAAATACAATACAAGTTTCAAGTTTTATTTAATTTATATACCGCCCTTCTCCTTGGTAGGGACTCAGGGCGGTTCACAGGGCATATATAAAAAAGACAATACAAAAATTAAAAAAGATTAAACCCATGCCGTTAAAAACCGTAATACAAATCTAAAACGACAAATTAAAACCCATAATCCCCCGTCAAGCCAGACCAGCCATTTCAAATAGGTGGGTCTTCAGGCCACGACGGAAAGTTCGGAGGTCTGATGCCGTCCGGAGCTCCACCGGCAGTTGGTTCCATAATGCCGGAGCGCCCACAGAGAAGGCCCTCCCCCTGGGGGCCACCAGTCGGCATTCCTTGACTGGCGGCACCCTGAGGAGGCCCTCTCTGTGGGAACGCACAGGGCGGAGGGGAGTTGATGCCGGCAGCAGGTGGTCCCCGAGGTATCCCGGACCCATGCCATGTAAGGACTTAAAGATCGTAACCAAAACCTTGAACCTCACCCGAAAGACAACTGGTAACCAATGCAGCTCGCGGAGTAAAGGTGTAACATGGGAGTACCGGGAAACTCCCAAGACAACTCTCGCGGCCGCATTCTGTACCAGTTGGAGCCTCCGAGTGGTCTTCAAGGGAAGCCCCATGTAGACAGCATTACAGTAGTCAAGGCGAGAGGTCACGAGCGCATGAGTGACCGTACACAGGGCATCCCGGTTCAGATAGGGCCGCAACTGGCGCACCAGGCGAACCTGGGCGAAAGCCCCCCTAGTCACGGCCACTATATGATCTTCCAGGGTAAGCCGTGAATCTAGGAGGACTCCCAAGTTGCGAGCCCTATCCACGGGGGGTAAGAGCTCACCCCCCATAGAAAGAGATGGAACATTTTGAATGTCCCGGGATGCCGGAATGTACAGCCACTCAGTCCTGTCAGGGTTGAGTTGAAGTCTGTTCCTCCCCATCCAGACCCGAACCGCCTCCAGGCAACGGGACATCAATACATCTTTAATAAAAGTAGATACTTCTTCCTCACTTTTCCCACATCATATGTGCTCTGAGTTGTTCTTATGAAACTAGTAAGCTTCAGAAATTTTGATACAGATAGTCCTCACTTAACAATCATTTGTAAGTTATAATGTTGCTAAGAAAATGATAGATAGGACCAGTTCTCCCAAGTTAGCTTGCAGCATTCCTACAGTCGTGATCAAAATTGGGCAGCCCATTAGCATTGATTACTGCAAGATGCATTTCAATTCCCCCAGCTTCCTATACCCCCTTTCCCATCTCTGCCCTTTTGGCTACCCCGTACTCCACCTCTGCTGCCCTCTGTCCCTCCAGCTGCCCTTTGTCTCCCTCCTCTTGCTGAGGTGTGCCCATCCAAGGTCTCATAAGTCAGCATGAAGACCAGCAGTGAACTGTAATGCCCTTGCCTAATGGCACACAGTCCTCAGTCTAATAACCTGAGATTGCTGGACTACCAGGAGACCTAGTGGTGTAGTGGTTAAAATGCAATATTGCGGCTAAATCTGCCCATAGTCTAGAGTTCAATCCTGATGGAGTTCAAGATTTATTCAACCTTCCATTCCTCCGAGGTCAGTAAAATGAGGACCTAGATTGTTGGGGAGAATATGCAAATAATACTTTACATTGTAAACTGCACAGAGAGTGCTGTAAAACACTATAGGACGGTACATAACTCTAAATTTTATTGCTACCAGAACTACTGTTTCAGTGAACTTATGTGATGCTTTGCTTACTGACCTTATCAGTAAGATATGGCAACAGAAATTCCAGTCCCACTTAGGTTTGTTAAGCAAGGACTACATGTACAATTTTACTCGGTGTACCTTATTGTGCCATCCAAATCAAATTCAAATTAATCTTTATATGATAATCTCTATTATTCCATGTACAATAGTTAAAAAGTAACAGTACCTTGCCCATCCTCTAATTTGCTATCAGTAAGCGCCTTAGTACCATCATAACAAAAAGCTTTAATACAATTCAAATTTAACAATGCAGCATTTTGTTCAATCTTTTTCACTCTGTCTGCAATCTTGTCCAGCGCTATCACTTCCCCCTAAAAATTAAAAATTAAAAGTTTTTAATGACATAGTTGTTAAAATTTCTAAAGTATAGAGGTTGATACACATAATTTCAAATAACTAAAGTGCAATACATAACGCACCAGATTTACACAATATAATTGTTTTAACCCCGATTCAATACACATCTGTGAAAAAATTGCCCCAAAGAACCACAAATCAGCTATGATGCCTGCATCTGAAAAACTTGTGGCAACTTTCTCCATTTCAGAATCATCACACTATTCTTCATTTCTTAAGCAACAACTTTTTACTTAATAGCATGTTACAGTTTATTCATGACTAACTTCACCAAAACAAAGTAATATATTTCATTCAAATACTATAACATATGTCAAGCTGTAATTTTTTCCATGTTAACAGTCTCTGTGCAGAGGCCCATTGAATAGTTGCAGTCTTTACTGTTTCAGATTATTATTTTTCCAATCCAATCTGTACCATCAAATGTAGGATATACTAAGTTTGCTGTTTTTGAAAAAAAAACTGCACATTTAGGAATGCTAATGTATAAAAAGAGCAACCCCACATAAAAACATTTTAGTTAAGTAGAACATTATTTCAGTGTTTCATTATTGTGTTCTGCATGCTGGCAATTTCTCCATGCTGGAAAACTAAATAGTTCAGTAAGTGTAACAGCATTACATCCAGATTATAATTAGAAATATGACAAACAGCACAGCTTACATAAGTAGAGTTATCACAGGGGAATATCAATGTGCATCTTCCAAGTGATCTTCAAGGGCAGCCCCATGTAAAATGCATTGCAATAATCAAGCTGTGAAGTGATTAGGGCTTGAATGACCATCTGAAGACCCATGTGGGTTTTCATCCAGAAAGGATGTAACTGATTACTAGATGATGTTCAAAGGCTATCTTAGCCAAAGCTGCCATCAGGTAGGAGCTGTGAATCCAGGAGGAACCCTACATTGCACATCACCCTTGAATAAGAAAGTGTAATCCCATCCAAGGGTAAAGATGGAAAATTCAGATTTTCACAAACATTCACTCCTGATAGTTTTGAATCAAGTTTTTTGATATTCCTCTCTATCCAGGCCCAACAGTGTCCAAGCATTGAGACAGAGCCTTGGCAAGCTTAATTGCCCTGGGATCAATTGATATCATTAGCATATTGATGAGACTAGACCCCGAACTGGCCAATAAACTCACATAATGGTTTCTTATAGATCTTGAGCAGGAGGGGAGAAAGTGACGAGTCCTGTGTTATCCCACAAAAGAGTGCTTGGGGGACAATTTATTCTCCTTAGCCAACACCAACCAGAATGACTCTGGAGGTAGGAAGAAAACTATATAAAAGAATGCTCCAAACTGCTAATCTTTGAATGCAGTCCAGAAGGATACCAAGATTGAATATATAAAGAGGTGCCATGAAATCAAGGAGCCCAAGAAAGAATGCACCACCTCTATCCAGGTCTGCCACAGATTCCATAAAAGCCCAACTAAGGATGATTCCATACTAAATACTGAAACCTAACTGATATGGTACTAGATAACCTACTTTTTTCTAGGGCATCTGCAACTAAAATGGGAAGATTTGGAGACAAGTCAATAGTTAACCAAATGGCTGGGTCCAAGGATGGTCTCAAGGAGGAGGTGCTCTACTATTTCATTCAAGGCCAATAGCACCACCCCTTTCCTCTACTACCACAGTACAATTTTCCTACTAACAACCTAGGAAGGACCTCAGCCCAATAAACAGATGACTAAACTAGGTAGCCTTCTTCAAGAGTCACCAATTCAACTCAGATTACACCCCAAGTCTCATACATCAAATCTATAAGCTCATAATTAATTGGACTGCCCACTTGAAAGTTCTTAGTTTCCTGATATTTTAACTGCAATAAATTTTTGCTAAATTTGTATTATGTCAAAATCTGACAACTCTTTCTCAAAGGTAAGAGTCCAGAAGCATTTTAGAACTGATGGCTATTTATGGCTTTTAGGTAGCATGTGCTTAAGAAGCATGCGGCTGCATTCCAAAAATGAAGAAATAGACTGATCAGGACAGAAACTTAATTTAAACCCATTTAATTTTAATTAAATGCATACACCTCACATATTTCTGGGCGTAAGTTAGAAAAGCACCTATTTTCACTTAGTAATTTATTGCTTGAATTAGCAGATTTGTGGTAACTCGGCAAGATCAATGTCCCTTTAGCAAGTCTGTACAGCTTGTTTGATTAGAAAACATACATAAAATTCAAGTATGAATGCTATGAAATTTTGAATTAATTGTGAATTTCAGCCACTGTGTGAAATAAGCTATGTTAGTAAAATACAAGCAAGCTTCTTTGAAGAAAGAAAGAAAAGAAAGAAAGAAAGAGGAAAGAAAGAAAGAAAGAAAGAAAGAAAGAAAGAAAGAAAGAAAGAAAGAAAGAAAAAGAAAAAGAGAGGGTGACTTACCTCATCATGCATTAATGCTGCAAGGTGGGTAGTTTTGCCCCCAGGAGCAGCACATATGTCCAAGACTCTCTGTCCAGATTGAGGATTTAAAACATAACTCACAATTGATGAAGGCAAATTCTAGCAAAGGAAGTGGTAAAAAATATTTTAATAACCCAGAGATCACAAAAATACTGAAATAGTTTTCTGAATCTATGCCTGACCTTTCTTCTCCTAAGAATCTAAACTGTGCATGAATGCTTATTCTAATTCTCTAAATAATCGTCCCAAATTAAAGTTATTTGGTTGTCTGAAAAAACTGTAAATATTAAAAACCAAGCATCTTTTGATAGGAAAAGCTATTTCTTTAAAGTGAATACTTTCTCTTCCTCAGAGCTTGTGATAGGTAGATGACTATATGACTCCTAGGGTTAGCTCCTATCCTTATTTTATTGCTTTTAATGTATAATGCTCCTCTTTGTTGGGCAGCTGTAATTGTGTTTCTCTGTCACATTTCACCTTGTGAGTTTCTCAAGATGCAGTGATATAAATTTTATTTATTTATTTATTTTAATTCCACTTATATCCCGCCTTTCTCCGAAGACTCAGGGCGGCTTACAAGCTTAGCAGTAGCCTTCATTCTATGTATATGCCTGCTTATTAGGGCTTTCACACACACCCCAAGCGGCATTATTACAAAGTCAGCTTAATTGCCCCCAACAATCTGGGTCCTCATTTTACCTACCTCGGAAGGATGGAAGGCTGAGTCAACCTTGAGCCTGGTGGGATGCGAACCTGCACTAATTGCGGGCAGCTGGTGTTACTTAAGGAGGCATTAGCCCACTGCTCCACCAAGGCTCTTGTTAATGTTTAATAAACAAGTATATTGTTCCAAATCCAAGCAGTTTTCTTATGGCAGGTAGATATTCTTGCTCTTAACTGGTAGATAAAATATGAGTAGGCATAACTGAGGATTTAAACATATAAGAGAGGCACCTGAACAAAATTGTTGATGTGGGGAATATGGCTACTTCAGTTCCTCATCATATTCTCTCGCCTCTCTCATTCTCTATCCTCTTTTCCTCCCTCCCTCACCATACTTCCATCCCAACTCTTGGGATGCACCCATCCCCTTTTTCATTTTCTAAGTCTGCCTATAGAGGCTAGATGAGACTCAGAGGAATTGTTAGAAATAATAAAAGAGTGATGCTTGATCTTTTGCAGGATGAGTGCTTCCTATTCATTTTGAATTAAAAGCATTAAAACAAGTAACATTATGTGAAGCAAAATCCTGTTGGATGCCAAGTATTGAGAGACTCAAATATTATACCAATATTTTAGTAGGGTTTACTGATACTGAAAATGAACTTCTTAGTAAACTTGGCTGGATTATATTGCGAGGTTAATATTTAAAAAAAAATAACACCTGACTTTTACTTGTGAAATATAGTACTTTATATAGGAACACAATAAATTGGGAAATGTCTTGTTGTTACTTTATATGTACAAATGACACAACAACAGTAACAATGTATTAAATACTTTATTCTACTTTTCTCCAGAAAGTGATTTTTACAGCAAGGATTGGATAAGTAGACTTCCCAAACCTGATGTTTTCTGCAAGTAAACCTTGGAAAAAACATCATAATGAACTGGATACGCTTTCCTGAATTCTTGAACTGGAATGAAAAAAGAAATCCTAAACACTACAGCATTTCACAAGAAGCACTATAGAAAATGGAAATCCAGCTTGCTCCCAATAAAATATATAAAATATAAAATTGCTACAATCTGATCATAAATACATTTGGATTTCAAATTAAGATTTTTATTCAAAACTCAATTCTATTAATTTACATGACCTGTGTATTTCTGGCTCAGCATGAGGTAGGAATTCAGCCATATCACTATAATATCTAAGCAATGTCTATGGTTTAGTAGTGTATGCAAATCCAGCCACTACACTTGATCCCATGAATGTACTGAAACCTTAATGTTTAGAAAATAGCATTTATTTTGAATGTAACATACCTGTAAAAATATGTAACTGGATAACATATTGTCAAATGAGGGACTATGGTAAATTGGTTCAGTCATTTTTATTCCTAGCCCTCTGAAAGGCATAACACAGGAACATGAATAAATTATCTGCTCCTCATTTCTAGTTTGACATTATTTAAATGTACAATACTTATTAGGGGCTATCAGATAATACATGCTATTAATTTAACATATTTTGTTTTTACTTTCAGGAACATTAATTAGAGGATAAGCCTTTTGAATCCATATATTTTCAACTTAGTATATTTTTTTCTCTCAAATGGGTTTGTTATGTGTGACTTAATTCAAAACAGTCTGCTGTCACTGTTAATAATATCAAAATAATTTTCTTCCATAGGAATGTGACTTGCAGTTTAGTTGGTTGATTAGTATAATTGTATTGAATGCTCTTACCAACATATTGTTCAAAATCCCTAGGGAAATTCTTGTGAGATTTCTAAAAATGTTGTTTCTGTATCATTAAGCCTAATAAAACCTACAGGATCCATATAGCATTAAGAATCAGAGTAAAGACTGGGAAAGTTACTTTGAGCTCTAAGAGAAAAGTGGGGTGCAAATGACAGTGATGAAAATGATGATGATTAAAACTATCATTACTTAGAATCCATATCAATTCCTGATCAATATCTATTTGTAGTCCTCTAAGGCAGGGCTTTTTCAATCAGTGGTACACATACCACCTGTGGTACATTGGCACCTGGCAGGTGGTACGCGACCATCCTAGAAAAGTGGTAGCAGGGGAGGGGAATGAGCTGAACCAGTGGCAGCACCGCACAAGCCTGAGTGAAGGATGGCTGGAGCTGCAGGGCTGTCAGGGCTCAGCGGAAGCACCAGGATCAGCACTTCTTCTGGGCTGTCAGGGTTCAGTGGAAGTGCCAAGATCAGCGCTTCTTTGGGGCTGTCAGGGCTCAGCAGAAGCACCAGGATCAGTGCTTCTTCGGGGCTGTCAGGGCTCAGCTGAAGCACCAGGATCAGCACCAGGCTCCAGCTGGAGCTCGGCATTGATCCTGGTGCTTCTGCTGAGCCCAGAAGAAGCGCCAATCAGCTGGAATGTTGCAGCATCTCCAGGGTATTGTGATTTACATTCAGATGCTTGGCAACTGATTCATATTTATGATGGTCACAGTGTCCCAGGGTCATGTGAAGTGACCAAAACCTGCTGCAACAATCCAGCAGAGGGGTGGAAATAAGAACCAAACACCGCCCCACCCCACCCCCACTGCCAATCCTCAACAGAAGTGCTCAGAACAATGAAAACCTCGGACAGGAGGAAGAGCACCACCGGGCAGGCAGGCAGGTGTCTTGATCAGCTGTAGCTTGGGGGGCACTTTTTAAAGTGCCATTGTAACTTCGAACAGTCACTAAGCGAACTGTTGTAAGTCGAGGACTACCTGTACTTCATCACTTTTTTCCTTTTTTTTGTCATCAAGTTTTTGACACCTTGCTAGATGACTGGTGGTACTCAGATGTTGCCATATCCTAAAAGTGGTACAATGGGTGAAAAGGTTGAAAAGCCCTGGTCTAAGGAAATTCCTAATTCTTATTTTTTGTAGACTGTTTCTACCTCTTCTTACATTTCTGTGGAAGTCATTTTCAAGTCAATAATATAACATGAAAATAATTGTGTTATATAGGGTAAATCAATACTATAATTTTTAATCACCCAGAGTGGTCCCACTTTCCAAGACTAAAGATATCGACATAGCTGAGAGAAAATTAATAAAAGAGAATATTTGTAACTCAGGGTTAACGTGAGGGATCGTTGGTACTCTCTGAGCTTGCTTATTTTCATGCAGATGCTTCCTTGCAGACTAGCATTGTTGATGTTACCTAGTATGGGTAATGAAACATCTGCAAGAAAATAAGTCAGAGGAAAATAACCACTTATTGCAAAGAAAGTTGTTTTAAGGCAATATTGATGGAATAGTTCAATATTCTAAGATTAAAATAAAGCAAAAAAGGGGGGAGTACAAATTAATTGTTGTTAATTTATGTAAATTGATAAATAACTGCAATGAACATGAGTAAATGCTTCATACTGGGCAGAATAGACAGAACACCATAAATAGCAACAGACTGAACTGTTGCAATCTGATTGTAGTCATTAGTGAGGCACAGATTATTCCTGATACATTTATTAATTTAGTTGAAAAATATAGAATGACTCAAGTAAAGAACGTCCCAAAGTTTTTCAAATAATACAATTGTTCCAGAGCTACATACTGAATAAAAAAAATTCTGAATAAATTCAATACATATAATATGTGAATAACTATATTTAACTTTTGATAATCTTTATAAATGTTTATTAATGTGTAACCATTTAACCAGTTATGTAATAGTAATTGGGTAACACTGGAAAGAGTTTAATACCACCTTTTCCAACTCATTTTATTAAAAAGCACAAGCTTTTATGAACTGCCTTCCAATTTTTTGCTACCATAAACTTATCTGACTGCCCTACTACAGTGGCTATCATATGACTCTTTTTTTATTCAGGCCTTACAATATTCAAACTTTATTGTTTGATGGTAAAGAAAATCTTCCATCTCTACCATCATTTTTAATTATTAATTTTAATAATATAAAAAATAAAACAATTTTAATAATTGTTTAATCTAGCCATGTCCTTAATGAACCTATAGTACTATAAAAAACTAGTTCCTGTGAGATTTCTCAGTTTCTGATGGTACCCAAGAATAATTTATTTGACTAAGTAAGGAGCTTTTCAACTTAAATCCAAATCCATACTTTTGCACTGATGTTTAAACCAAACATTTTGGAAAGCTCATCAAAAAGAAGATAAACCCAACCATATCCTCTTGAAATGGTATCTTTCATATTTGAACACCAAAACTGGAAACCAAGAAGACCGAGGACAACTCCATAAAGCATAAAAAAAGTTATAAAGGTGTTTATCAAAGGATAAATATGTATTACTAAAAGTGTCATCATGGATTTTAACATCAGTGCCATATTTTTTCAGAATTTCAGAACAGGCAGATTCAGATTCAAAAGTTTTGTTGAAAACCCTCAATATTGGAGAAATAAACCCAACAGAAATTTGGATTAAAGTATACATACTTTCAGTGTGTTCAAAAATAAAATTAGTTGGACAGTGAGATGACTTACAAATAGCTGTAGTTTTCTACTAAAATAAGCAATTTGGGACAGATTTTCAACCATAATTATACACTTCTGACTTACTTCAATGGGCCATTAGAAGTAAATATTTCATTGCGGCTCAGTTCTGAAATCCCATTTCCAATGAAAACTTTATTCCCGGAAAACTCTTTGGCTCCTCTTTTACATTTCCCTTCAATATCAGAGTACACAGAAACCACACTGCCAGGTTTCATGACTGGGGAAAAAAGAGGGAGAGACATCTTTGGGTTTTGTTTTCCTTGGCTTAAGAACACAGATCCAGAAATTCACTGGGGATTTTGTGAGTCCACATTCTTGAACCCCATGTGTCTAAAAGAATGTGCTTGAGTCAAGATAAGCTCTGGAAAAACATCACTCATGGCTATTCCAGATGTAAAGTTGGCAATGTTTTGCATAACTTTTAAAGAAATACATCCTAATGTTTAATCCTCAAGAAATATTAATGTTCTAACATTATAGGCTAGCATAGTATAGAAGGGGAAGGGAGGGACTATAGAACATTTTGGCTGAACCAGTCATCTAAAGCAGGATATGAAAATGGGATCGTGATAAAGCTCTGATAAAGAATTTGGAGCCTAGCTGCCCAGGATCATCACAGCAGGATATAAATATAAAAAAACACAAGATGAAAGGTATATTAACAAAGGAAAAGCATATGTTAACAGTTTTCTAATTTCTATATAGACATATATGTACTATAAACACAACCAAAATCTTCTATAATTTGAGACTGTGCTCCTGTGGGCTAGAGGTGTTGAAACTACAGCTCATTCCTGCTACTTGTATCCTCTATAAAGACTAAAGGACCCATCTTATAACTTCTTTCCCAGTTAAAGCAGCTGGGAAAACAGCAGTATGAATCAGTCTCCTTGAATTTTGTTATGCTACCTGTAAAATTAAGCAGACTTTAATGAACCCACCCACATTGTAATATTTTATCTTATTTTGTTTTTACTTTAGTTTTAATTTATTTTTGTCTGCAACTCTAGACAATGACCATAATAAAAAGTATTTATTAAACATACACAATCACTCTTACATTTTGAAGCAGATATAATCCCAGGAGCATAAACATGTGCTCCACGAAGCACCGCACTTCCACACTGTGCATCAACAATAACTTCTTTTGGCAATCTTTGCAGATCCTTTCTGCAAGAGAACAATAATACTTAAATAGTTAGCTTATTAATATTATTCAAAAGAAAAGCTAACTTGACCACATTCCACTCCCACCCACAGCTAAGTTTTTTTCCTATTTACTGACAGTGCATTTCCTTTCTAGCTTTTTAATTTCATTTACAGCCTTTCAATTTCAAAGTTGCAGCTTATAATTTTATGTAAAAGCCACATTAAAGAATGTAAATATGTGTTTCATAAAACTAAGGAGTTCTTTAAAAAGTAGAACAATTAGATAGGACACATTATTGATAGTTAATCATATAATCTGTTTCTAGATTTCTGAAATAAAACCATTAGGCCTACATAGAGCTCCTGTTTTGATTGAGTGAAGATGCTTCAGAACAGGGATCCCCAATTTCTGGGCTGTGGACTGGTACAAGTCTTCAGCCTGTGGGGAACCAGTCTGCAGAAGCAACAGACGAGCACATGAAGCTTCATTTGCACATGTGTGGAATTTAGATTGAGCATGCAAAACCATGCCCCCCCCAACTAATGGTCTGTGGAACCAGAAAGGTTGGGGACTGCTGCTTCAAAACACATAGTAAAACAAACACAGCATCTGAGACTTATTACAGCAGCTAAATCTGTTTGCAGAATCTCTATATGACAGTCAAGTAATCCTAAAAAAGATTGAAGTGCTTTAATGACTGGATGGTCCTTTGTATTCTGAAGCACTTCTTCACAATCCAATCCAAAGCTCTGCAAATTACTAGTAATTGCCATTTTCCCCATCATTTATCACAGCAGGCAGGTATAATAAATATTAAATATTAAAACTGACGTTCTAGGGAAAGAAATTTCAGTTATGCTTTCTTTCATTCTCCAGTAGAGAGATAATTATCAAAGAAACCCAAGTTATTGATAAATAAATACCTGTTTTGAATAGGATAAAAATATTTCCAATACTGTGAGCTTATTTCTGGCTTATCTTTTGTCTGAGCATGCAAAAGCTATGTAAATCATGGTGTGAATCTGGCCTGCTTGAAACTGCTTATCAGATTTTATCAAAGAAATGTGAGAGATCATCCATGGAGGACAAACACATAAGCTCAGATGTGCTACAGTTCATCTCCTTCATATTAAATTATGATTTAAATGAATATGTTATTATTAATTCCATATTGATAAGCAGCGATAATAGACATCTTTTAATGTATCATCTGTATATTCAAACTCGGGATTAGTCTATCAATGCTTGACTAACCAACCCATACACACACACACAAACAAAAGAACACAAACCTGGGTCCAATAACAGGAATAAGTAAGATGTCAGGAAGTTCTGGATGTTGTAGAACTGGAACACTAAAACTTTCATGTTGCTGTAAATTGAAGACAAGTACATTATAGTTATAATATTCATAATCTCTAAACATTTTCAGTAGACAGGAATATTTATGATCAAATAAGTAGAGACTGTAGTGTATATAATATCAGTGTCTGCAAGAGAGTCAGTATCATGCAGATTTTGATCCCCCCAGTGGATATCACCACTGTACAACTTGCAATGACATGCCTCCTTTCTGAATTCAAGGATACATTCATTAATCTGCTTCAGATCCTACCAAAAATAAGTAGGTTTACAAAGGGAATTTAACTGTGGAGATTTGCCCAATGCATCTGTGAAAAAACCTATTTGGACAAAGTTCATCTCTACAGAAATTCACAAAGTGCATAAGGGTATCTGAAACACGGGGCTTTATAACACATTCTAGGTCATTTCAGTAATAGCTGAAGGAATGATTTGCTCTTACATTATAAGCAAGCACAGAAATAGCATGCTCCTGAGTAGCTTCATTTAGGATAAGTTTAATGATCCACTTATATCTAACAACAAAATGAACAATGCATGATAATGGAAGGGAATGCAAGCAATAATGTAGTTGCATTTCTTTTTTTAAAAAAAACCCCACAATTATTTTCCCTGTTCATTGTATGCTAGCCTACTAAGGAAAACTTTAGCATAAGCTGATTCTAAACATATCCTTGTTATGCACTGACTCCCTCTAGATGCTGAAATGTCCATTATTTATTTATCTCTAGAGAAACAAACAGGATTTGCCAAGGCATATATAGCAGCATTACATAACCATCTGCTTTGAAGATCAGATAATACAGAACAAATGTTCTCTGAAACAAAGATAAGGATCATTCTTTTAAAAAGAAGAAAAAAAGTTCTGAGGTGATATTTTAGATCCCAGCCTTGAATCAGAGGGACACATTGTGCTACACTAGTAGATTTAGGCCTTGAAGTAAGGTATTCTGGAGCTGGAGAAAAATAATTATAAATTCAATGCCTCTTTGGTCTGCTGAGTAGCCCCTGAATTAGGTTTATCAAGCATAACAGGCTGAGTAAAGCCAATTTTGCTTTATGGGCCGTAACAGGTTGTTTTTTTTAAATCAATGGTAATATCTAATTCCATTTCTTACCTGCCTCAGCATGCCATAGCAGGGTTTTAGAGCCCAAGATAGTCTAAATCATCACTTTACTCCTTCTCTTGCTTTCTCTCACTCTAATTTATACGCAATTAATTTAATTTCTTACAGGCTATACCAGCAATACAATGTCTGCCTGATTTTTTGAAATCCAAACTTATCCCAATATTTCAACAAAGCTTATAAATAAAAACATTGGCAACTGCAATTATTTTTAATTATTTATATTAATATTGTATCCTATAATTTTGCTTTATTTTATATGCAGCACCCCTAGTTACTGATAGTCCTCAACCTAGGATTGTTGTTTAACTATGGTTCAAAATTACAGGGAAAAAAAGACTTGCAAATGTTCCACTGTCCCAATGATATGATTTGATCACAATATGATCACAATTTGGATGCTTGGCAATTGCTTGCCTTTAGATCATCTGCAACATCCTGGAGTCATCAATTTATAGTAAAAATAATCCACTGGGGAAACTGGATTCACTTAATGACTGTATGCTTAACAACTGCAATGATTTGCTGAACGACAACCATAAAAATGTCATAAAATTGCTCTGACTTAACTTGCAACCACAATGACTTATGGCAGAAATTCCAGCCTCAATTGTGATCATAAGTTAAGTACTACCTATATCCTCAACTAACTGATAAGTAGATGAGCAAGGAAGTAAAGCAAGGAAGTAAAGTACTGACCTTTTGGATCTCATTAGAAAGCAGATGTCTTACATATTCTACAGAAGCCAAATGTGTGTTTACTCGAACGCTGGTAAAAGCTGGTGGATGCGCTAAGTTATTTAACAACAACTCATATTTCTTTTCTGCTTTCAGTGGACCAATAGATGTTGTAATCTTAAAATAAAAGTAAATAAAGAGATTTAATCAAGAATAATAGCATTTTATGGTATAATCACAGTATTCTAGATTTATAACTTACTTTAACTTATAATATTTAACATAAATTTAAATAAGTAAGTTAACCTATTTATAAGTTAAAAAGATTTGGGACAAGTTAAAATCAATTTATTGAGATAAAGATAGGATTTATAAAGTACAATTTTCTTCTTGAAGTTCATTTGATGTTTCACAATCATGACAGAATGATTTTATTGTTAATTGTTGGTAGTTATATTCATTTTAACTAATGATTCTATTCATGTTAACTATTACAGAGTTGGCTTTACTGGGAGTATGTGGGCAAAAGAATTGAAAATATTTTTATTTTATATTAAATTAAATAAATACAGCTGTACACATATAAAGATATCATGAAAATAATAATGAAATCCACCATATGCTTGCTATGTTAAGTTATAAAGTACAGATAGTCCTTGACTGATGACCACAATTGAACCCAAAATTTATGTTGCTAAGTGAAACATTTGTTAAGTGAGTTTTGCCGATTTTACAATTTTTCTTGCCTCTGTTGTTAAGTGAATCATTGCAATTGTCATGGTTATCAAATGAATCTGGATTCTCCATTGACTTTGCTTGTCAGAAGGTTGAAAAAGATGATCACATGATACCAACACACTGCAATCATCATAAAAGTTTTTCCGGTGAGAATCATCATAAATATGAGTCAGTTGCCAAGCATCCAAATTTTGATCATGTGACCATGGGGATGCTGCAATGGTCATAAGTGTGAAGAATGGACGTGTTATTTTTTCCATTGCATTGTAACTTTGAAAAGTGACTAAATGAACTGTTGTAAGTCAAGAACTACCTGTAATATTATTGTTTAACTTCTTTAGCATCAATATATTTTATCTTAAAACATAAGCAGCTTGAAGAAAAAGATACCTCATTATATTCTGACAAATAAAATTTTACCTCTCGGCTGTAGTATCTGGCATTAAATATTTGTCTTCTTCTTCCAGAAATGTTCTTCCTTAGACTAGCCCTGGGTATTCCTCTCTGCCTCATTTACCATATGCCAAACAAACGGCACCCTCCACACACTCGTTTACAGAAAAGGGACACACACAGATAGGATGCTAAATTATAAAAGTAATCACCCCACATCCCAGAAGATCTCCTGTATCCGAACTTTATTCAAATATTTAGACACACACTGTAACACAAAAAGAGCCAAGGACAAGGAATGTGATCATCTATATCAGGTATGCAGACATAACGGCTACCCAACAAATTTTATTTGGCATTACAGTAGGCACCAAGAACCACGTTTAACACAAAATGGCTTGGCAAATACAACTTGGATGACAATTCCATACACAAATGAAGTTTCAGAGGCAGTGGCAAGAATATTGGCACCACACAACATTAATGTGGCATACCGGCCAAACCAGACACTCCGTACCAAGTTGATGCACCTAAAAGAACAACTATCTGAAAAGAAAAATCATCAGTAATCTATAGGGTGAGATGCAATGACTGCCAATATAGCTATATCGGAGAAACATCCAAACAACTAAAGACAAGAATCCATGAACATAAGCTTGCCATAAAAAGAATGAACAATATTCACAAATATGGACACATATGGTCAATAACAACCACTCCTTCAACTTTGCAGGGGCACAGACCATTGCCCAAGACACCTGCAAAGGAGGCAGATTACTTAAGGAAGCCTGGTTCTCAGATAAATTTACAATTAATCACCACACAGAATTGCCACCCGCCGACCAGGCATTAAAAGCACATCAACAGCAGCAGAACGATCTACCCACGATAAAAAGGAGAGAAACCAAAAGAAATCAAAGTTGGACAACCAGGACACCGGAAGAGATATCAAAAACACAACAACCCACCAAGCCCGGAAAACAGGAACAGACGACAAACAATCATGCAATAACTCCCGAAGATCGGAGGTGGATAGAGTGAGGGAAGAGAAGACAACATCACGCGCACGCACAAACAGATGGAGAGCACCCGGAAGACAGGAGGTTAACAGGAATGGATGGACGGACAGGCATAATGAACAGAAGAAAGCGACCATCCCAAGGCCAGCAAACGCGTGACCCATCGAAAGAAATACAGCAAACAGAGGATAACGCGACTCATACAAAAAAGAAGATACCGATCATGCAACTAGCCGAGAAGACAAGGAATGATCTGAAGACAACCCCAATTGAACAGATATGGGCAAACCAAGGAAAGAGAGTGCTGCAACACACATACACACCAACACACAAAGAACTCCAAATACAGCAAGATCAACTAAATCAGATAGTAGAAAGCAAGGGCAGCATATGAATAAACAAAAAACATTGGGGTGGCTAGTCCAGGGATCAGATAAAGTTCAGTGGATAAGCACTGAAAGAAAGTCATATGTGCAAGTGAATCGGGGCGAGGAACTGTTTGCAGAAATCACTGAAGGGAGTCAAGAAGGAAACCCAGGCACAGCACAGAATGGCCAATCACAAGCAAGGAGGGTAGAGAAGGAGGACACAGAGAACAAGGAAATACAAATACCAACAGCTATGACATTGGATGAGGAACAACAAAAGAAAACAAGATCAGTTAAGGTAGTCAAACCGAAACAGATAGGGAGGAGAAAGATAAAAAAAAAAGGGACAGTAAGACCGGATTGCAAGGGAAGCGATGTGAGACAGTCAGAACAATCACGATTGGCTAGAGCAAGGTCCATCACATGGCCAACGAACAGAGCATGGAACCAAACAGGCTTACCAACGGTTTTTCAAACCTTCAATGCTTTCTCTGATGACGCTGGCAGAGGACCAGCGAAAGCTTAGATTAGGTAGATACTGTATGCTTTAAACGGTTACTTTTTATTGCTTATTATGATCTTTTAGCAATAAACGACTGTTTTTTATCCATCCCGGTGTTTGAAGATGTTATACTTTAAGTAAATGGTAATTCTATATATTTATTCTGAATATTTAGATTTCACCTTGTAATAAATATTAAATTAAAATAAAATCACTATCATTTAAAATGGATAGTGTGACACATATTAACTCTAGAAACAACATCAGTGTATTTAGAGACACCATCCATATTTAATGATCTGTAATGCCATCATTTGGACAATATCAGTCCATTTTGACATATTGCCAATGCAATGGCCTGATAACCCAGTAAGCCCTGAAGAAGAATGCAGTAATTATAAAAATGTAACACTTTATTTTCCCCCCCAACCATATAGAGAGCTGCACAGAATTGTAATAGAAAACTAAATACTTTGTCAGTACAATACAAGCCAGTATTATGAATTAAGTTTACAGGTTAGCATCCTGATAACTGAAACCTAATTTTTCTTGGTGGATTGTATTTTAATCAACAAAAATAAAGCTTACCTCAGCATTTTGAAATGTAGCCCTGAGATATTCCTCAACCTCTGGTTTCAGTAAGATTTTGCAGAAAATAGACATAGCTCCAATCTATTTTCCTTTTTTATCAGGGAAACATCTGCAATAAACAATGTATCATTTCATCAGATATGTGCTTTTAATATGTATAAGCTTAAAACAAAAACAGATGTTAATGAATTCTTCACAGAGACAGTAAATATGGTTATATCAGAAGGCCTACTGAAGAAATGTAATTGTCTGTCCATCAACAGATCATGTTCTTTTATTTAAAAAAATCATTTCACATATGAGGCCAGAATATGGTTGTGTGATTTTAATTTAGCATATTGTAAATATCTATTGTAGTTTTTAACCATGATTTATGATTTGGTGTATTGTGTATCTATCCAGTGGTGCTTACTCAGTAAACCATGATTAAACTCAATATGAATTGAATTTGATACTTAATTCTCAGTAAAAGAATGATGAAACTGTTTAAAATTTAATAAATTTTTATTTCATATGATGACCTGATGATTACACAATATATAGGATGGTATAACACCATTTATAGAGTAACATCTCTATTATTAAATAACTATATTTATATTTTGATTTTCTGCCCAATGACATTCAAAATATTACAATTTCTTTGACATGCCTAGAAGCGTGTTGAACTCAATGGAATATCTTGATTTTTATTTAACTATTTATTTTACATACTGCCTTTCTATGCAAACAAGCCCACAAGATGGAATTTACTTCTAATTGGTTAAATTTAGACTAATCAATAAAGCTAGTTCTTCTGAAAAGTTTGAAAAGGAATATGTGATGAGCCAAAACCCCAACCCTATTTCCCCAAATCATTTGCTACTAAAACTGCAGATTTACTTGCTTTTTATCTCTGAAGCTGGCAACTGAAATCACATAGCATGAAATTAGATGAGGAATGGCGAGTTGTTAATCTTTAGTTTTACAGTTAACTATTGCTAAAAAAAATTGTACCAATCCCCTGGTGCTTGACTCTTCTTACAATGTTTAAAAATAATGCTTAATGTCCATGCAGTGCTTTCAGGCATTCAGTTTTACATACAGTATTTGGTTATGAGCTCTGCAAAAAATGAAATCCTTTTTCAATTATATCTCAATGTTTTTATTTATTTGTATCCTGCCTTTTTGCAGATGATACCACTCTAATGGCAGAAAGTGAAGAGGAACTAATGAGCCTCTTGTTGCGAGTGAAGAAGGAGAGTGCAAAACTTGGGTTGAAACTACCGGTAAACATTAAGAAAACCAAGATCATGGCATCCGGCCCTCTCAATTCCTGGCAAATAGATGGGGAAGAAATGAAGGTAGTGACAGATTTTATTTTCCTGGGCTCCAAGATCACTGCAGATGGAGACTGTAGCCAAGAAATTAAAAGACGCTTGCTCCTCGGGAGGAAAGCCATGGCAAATCTAGACAACACACTAAAAAGCAGAGACATCACCCTGTCAACAAAAGTGCCTCGTCAAGGCTATGGTCTTCCCAGTTGCAATGTATGGCAGTGAAAGTTGGGCCATAAAAAAGGCTGAGCGCCAAAGAATTGAGGCCTTTGAACTTGCAGAGTTTAGACAGGATGCAATTATAAAAGGTCTACTTCTCTATGATGCTCCTTGAAGAGGTGAGAAAAATGGAATGATTGTTTAGTCCTGGGAATGTAGAAAGAGTGGGAGAAACTCAGAATAGCCCACCCGTTGTCCTTAGAGACATTGAAAATTTTGGACATGATATTCCTACAATAATAAAGGAGTATTTCTGGCATGTCTGCAATGTTTGTTTCTTGATCTGGCCTACTTCAAAGGGTTCATATTCTGATACTGGCACTATCCAAATAGCTCCAGTTCCAATACCAAGTAATTTTTCTCTTATTCCCAGCTGGGTTATTTCTAGTGTTAGTTATTTGTGTTTTAGCTAAGGCTTTTTATTTCCTATTATTCTTTTTAAATTTCTATTATTTGAATGTACATGTTACACTATAAACCTCAGATGGTTATAAAAGTGAATGCTAGGGCCAGTTTAACAAACTGTTCAGAATATTATTTTCCTAATTCTGCTTCTACAATTCTATTGAGATCAGTCTTGATATTCCATATAGACAAGAAAATTAGTATTGTTGAACATAACCTATTATACTCCTCAGTTTTTATTCAGAATAATCTGCCTACAAATGAGGGCTGGCTTTTTTTATCAATAAAGTGTACTGGCATCTCTTGTACACAAACTTTACAGAAGCCCAATGCCTTTCAAAAGAATCTTGTAAGTTTTTAAAGAATCATAGACTTAAATAAGTAGCTGACCATCAATAACATGCAAACAAAACTATGAAAGTATTAGCTTACTTCAAAAGTTTTATTAGATTATTTCAAATGCAGAATACAAGGAATAAATTCTACATATAATATTCACTTTTTAGTAACAGTTCAAATGTAGAGTTTGAACAAAGAGTGCCAACTCAAGCATAAATGATCTTTCATAGATCTGAAGCCAGTATGACAATATTACTATTCATTTGCTGTTTTCCAGATTTTGATAGGTGAATTATTACTCCAAATATTGTTAAAAATAATTATTTTCTGCTTGTCAAAAATATCTTGCTACTAGAGTCTTATTACACAATACATAGCTAATTAGGTTTTCTATTGCTTTGCTTTCAAACTTTCAGTTACTTGAAATTAACAAGGCAAACATTACTCACTTATTTAAGGCAACTTTCATTTTTTTACAGAATATAGCCTCTTTTAATTAGCAACATTAAAAAACACCATTAGCTGTAAGAGATAATAGTCTTCTTTCTGATACTGTAATGCAGAAAACTGAAATTGATGTCTTATATTATTTTAAACATTCACGTACTGCCAATATCACAACAGTATCCTGGTGCACAAGAGAGCTTGCAAATATTTCATTTGGCAGCTGCTTGATCCCCAGGCTCACTTAAAACGTAAAATGTTTTAAGAATAAAACAACAAAAATAAGCAGAACTAGAGGATGCTTTACTAAGAAGGCACATCACCTTTTTATAACTGGTGTTTTGTAACTGGCTGTCAGACACAACCCCCATTTTTTTAAAATAGACCAGTCCATTTTCCTCTCTTCAGTGGCTGTAATTATATTTTGTAATAATATAATTTGTTAACATTTAGACCAGTCACTATCTCAGCCCAACCCATCTCTGAGGGTTGTTGAAGGGAAAAGAAGAGGAAAGAGAATCAAGTATGTTTGCCACCTTGAATTATTTATAAAAATAATAAATACATAAAAATAATTTGCCAGGCCAAAAAAAGTTGAAAAGGACTGCCCCAAATTAGAGATACACTGTCCTACAGAGCCTCCAAGGTTCCTTCCAACCTATGATTGTATGGATACCCAAGTCTTACCTGGCCTTTCTGAAACATCTGCCTTACTCTTTATGAATGTTGTAAAAGAGAACTTGGCTAAAAGTAAGGGAAAACAGCCAGCCATCTCTCCTTAATAACACTAATCCTTATTTAATTACGCTATTTATTTATTCTTTGTATTTCTATCACTCACTTCAAATAAAACATTTCTTCATTTCAGGCCAATAGCAGCCATAGGATGCAGAGACATAAGGAAATGACTGAACCCAAAATGATGTACTCCAAAAATTTGTGATTGGTGGCTTAAATCTATTTCCCCCACCCCACAAATTTAGAACTACCCTTTTATGCAGCCTTGCCGACCCTGGCGTCCTCCAGGTTTGCTGAATAAAATCCCCACCCTTCCTAAGATGCTATTTTGAGGAATCATCCTCTTTGTGACTAATCCAATTAACAGAGACTGCCGAGACCTATTTTAAAACCCATCAAGAATGCTGAGTTTCCATCCCTATAATCCATATGACCAGGGACGGGTGGAGTATTTTGCGAGTTGTATCCAGCCCAACAAATAGGAGAAGCCACGCAACCTTTTTTCCGTTTTTCCAAGGAGCAAAACTTTACTCCTCCAAACTGACGCAACACTACTACCGGAAGCGTCTCCTGGTTCCGGGGAGGGGGGGAAATAGGGCGGAAAGAAAGGGCGGCCATTTTTGAATAGGTCTCAGTGACCAGACCCATTAAGTTCCAACCCAGGAATGTAATAACCTGGGCGCCCTCTGCTGACGAGCGCCCAGGTTCCCCTAATGCACCGGAACTACAATTCCCAGAATTCCCGGCCGGCAATTTGGAAAAAGTTGTCCGAGAGCCCGAGGACGGAGTAGACGTTTTCTGTTCCTCACCTCATGGTTCTTCGATCCTACCTTCTGCTATCCTTCCGGCCACCCCGCTCGGCCTCATCCGGGGAACTAAAGGAACTCCTACCCTATTTCGGGCCCAGCCCAACCAGGGTCGCTGTTACCGCCTCCCTCCTAAGGCGGAGGGAGAGGCGCGGCGGAAACTTGGCATGCGCCACTGGGCATCAAGCTGGGCTGAGACTCATGAGGCGTTTTGAGAACCTGGCGCCCCTGAAAAGCATTAGGATTGGGAATTGCAGTGTTCCCAATGGCCAGGCTGACGGAGAATTCTGGGAAATTGAGTCCCTGGAGTGCTTCAACTGGAGGAATGCCAGCATCTGTTGTTTCTTCTCTGGTTGGATTGATTGTAGGCAAGCACGGTGTTAGTAGGGGAGCAGTCACCAAGCTGCAGAACAGGATTCATTTTGTGTCCATTTAAAAGATTGTTTTTGAAGAAGAGCGTGGCCTACCATTTTTATGTACAACCCTCTCATTTGCATGTCTTTCGCAAAAAAGCCTCACCTTGCCGTTTATATTGGAGGTTTGGTGGCTCTGTTGTAGACAAAAGGAAAGAAGAAACTAGCAGGAAGGTAGCTGGATTTCATTACAATGGCGATGGATGCACCATTGGAA
This sequence comes from Vipera ursinii, assembly GCF_947247035.1. Taxonomy (NCBI): domain Eukaryota; kingdom Metazoa; phylum Chordata; class Lepidosauria; order Squamata; family Viperidae; genus Vipera; species Vipera ursinii. The sequence continues at coordinate 103,897,879 of NC_139517.1, read as the reverse complement.
GAGTTGGACCAGGTTAGGGACAGATCATCATGGAGAAAATCTATCTACATACTTGCTAGGAGTCAGTGACTTTATTACACCTAATCAATAAATCTGTTGTGGAAGGATGTTTGCCCATAACAAGATAGGCATCCTGAATCTGGGCTGCAGAAATCCAGCAAAAGACTGTCTTCTGGCAAAAGTTCTTTTCTCCCATCTAATGGTCTTTTGGATTTTTGCATCTGAGATATATAAGCCTGGCCCGTGGGTCTTTTCAAGCTATTTTCCAGGTAAGTTTTAGGCATGTGATTCTGCCTTGAGGAATCACATTTGACAACCAGCAACCACAATGACATCTCCAGTATGTTTTCTTTGATGTGCCCAACTGTTGAATCAAGCCCATAATCTTTTTAGCTTTTTGCAATTAGTCTTACATGTATTGGTTAACATAATCAACTTCCTGAAATAGATACAGTACTCGCCCTGCCCATGCATTTACCGTAATTCCTAAAGCGGAGACCAATATTTCACTTCTCCATTATACTTCAAATAAGAATAGATTTGTGTAAATGATGAGAATGAATGGCTGTGACTCAGTGGTGTTATTTGTTGTAATAGAGGTTTCTATAGAAAAAATGATATTTGAATGATATGTTTGTGGAAGTGAGAATACTATAACCCTTCAAATGCTAAGGAGCCCTGATGGCACAGCGGTTATAATGCGTATTGTGGGCAAATTCTGTCCAGAGCCTGGAGTTTGATCTTAATGGGCTCAAGGTTAACTCAGCATTTCATTCTTCTGAGGTCAGAAAAATGAGGACCCAAATTGTTGGGGCCAATATGCTGACACTGTAAACCTCCCAGAGAGTGTGTTAAAGCGTTATGGGCAGAATAATAAGTCCAAGTGCTTTTGCTATTGCTTCCAACTAGTACAGGATGATGATTTTCCCCACTAGTATAAACAGCATACAGTCTGCAGAGTCCCCCCTCCCAAAAAAAGGATCTCCAATTTCACACTTTATGTTGTACAATTAAATCTGGCAAACACACATATCTCATATAGGAATGAAGTTGTGGTTCTCCAGGTATTGCTAGTCTTCAGATTTATAACTCCCTGAACTCTTCTAACTCATTTGTTGGCCAGGAAGATAGTCAGTCACTATAATCAGATTAAAGATTATCACTGAGCAAACTTTACAGTTTTTCAAAAACTTATATGTATATGGGGCAGATATTGGGGCATATGGGGGACTCCATGGTACTCTTATCCCACAGCGATTAAATCTTGATGTAGCTTTAAGTAGTCAAGTGCAATATAGTCAGGCTCTAGAACTACATGTATATATCCCATTTGTGCATTAGTGTACCTGTAGAAGTGTACATCTAAGGCAGACATGTCAAACCGCGACATCACGTGACATCGTGCAATGTATCGGGATGGTTTTGCCATTGCCGGCAATGGGGTGGAGGCAGCTTCCAAATGACGCATCCGGCCCATGGGCCAGCAGTTTAACACCCGTGATCTAAGGGAAATTTTATTGGCTATTTTAAATCTAGATTTTCAAAACGGAAATGGTTTGTAGGTTAGCACAAGAAAACAACAATGTCTATTCTACCATTAGGGCTGATAAAGTAAGCCTAAGTCATGCTAGTAATTGTATACGGAAAGATATGTATCTTTTGATTTCACAAGGGTTTTTGTTTCTCTAGAAAAACAGTTTCAGTGGGTTTTTTTGTCAGAGCTAGCAAACTAAAATGTCAGCTGGAAGGAAACTGCACAAATAGTTCTAAGATTCTGTCGTAGTTTTAGATAATTATGATCAATAATTAGTCATTAAAATTAAAAAAATACATTTCTGGCACAATCCTACGCCTTACTTTTATTTGATAAGTTGACCCAAACTGATTTTCAAGTGGGTTCGACAATTTGCAAAATTTGAGAATATCAATTTAATCTAAATTTTCTATGGCTGCCACTTTAGGATTAACCTTTAGTTCCATTCATTCTATCCAATTATTTTTACTCTTTAGCCCAAGAACACACCTTCATATCTTTGTCATTAAGTATACTTTCCATAAACATGAAGTACAGTATTAATTTAATGGTTTACATTTTTACTTGCTCTTTAGATGATTTAGATTGGATAATGGATCAGTACACCATTACATCTATATATAATCAGACATACTAAATCTGGACTACTCATTGTGAATAGAATTTGAGCGCATTAAAATATCTTTAAACTTTAAATATTGAATCTAAAAATGGAAGGGTTGGTACATTTGTAGATCATGGCTTTGCAAATGTTGTGGACTAAATGTCCAGCAGTCACAGCCCACAGGAAAGGAGCCTGCAAAGCCAGGCATATTATTTATTTAACAATAGATAAGAGATTGCCCAGTCTGCTGCCCATCAAATGTGTTTGACTGGTTTTCATCCTATTGGAAATAACAATGAGTTTAATTCAGTATTTTGCAACTGTTGCCAAGTTTGGGAAGCACTGGATAATGATTCTAACATAACTGGAAGGCAGAGTAAATTGAAAGCCATTTCTACTTTCTGTGGAGATGAGCTACGGTAGAGCATAAGTTCCGTGATAGCCTGTCACTCCCATATATTTTGCTTTTACAGAAATCAGATTTTTTTAAAAAAAAAAAGTAGAAAAAACCCCTGTAAGGATAATTTTTGGTTTTGTTAACTGGATTTTTGAAATCAAATATCCCAAAACAATATTCTCCTTTTGGAACGAGGATGCATTCCCCGCCAGGAATATTAAACGGTGAAAAAAGACGTAGCCACTTAAAGCGAGGACAGGGATGACGTTATGGTTTAGCACTGCCCTCATCCTGCCTCGCTGACCGGAATCGGTACATGCTGAAATTATATTCTAGCATTTCCGGTTGTGCATTGAACGCGCGGGGCAAAACGAACAGTGACTCTCACTTGCAATCTTCAGTTGCCCGGCAGATGGCGGCGCTAAAATGGAAGCTTTAGTGTCAAGAAGAGACTTCCCTGTGTCGCTCTTCTGGCAACGTTATGCGTCATCTCAAGTCTCGGGGCTTTACCATCTTGCGCGAACCCCGACGTAGTGACGTCAGCTCTGAGGCAGGCAGCAGGGGTGGGGCTCCGCTTGCTGCCTGTGTGGCTGGAGGGAGGGGCCAGGGCGGAGCCGAAGTGGTTTCGGTCCCGCCTGCTTCTTCGGCGGTGTTGAATAGGGAATACCGGACGGAGGAAGGAGCTTCGCCAGGTCTATTGGAGTTCGCGGCTCCCGTTCCGGGATGGGGCTCCTGTTCGCCAAGCTGTGGAGCCTGTTCTGTACGCAGGGTGAGTGACTAGATCGAGCAGGAAAGCCATATCAGCAGCTCTGCTCCCGCGAGGCGATGGCAAAGGGAACCCGGGAGGCAATATGGATCCGAGTAGGCAGACTGGGCTTTGGTCGTGGATATTGTAGCAAAAGAGGAGGTGGGTCCCGCGGGAAGGCCGATCCCGGTGGAAAGTAGATAGAGGGGGGCGCTCCTGGAATGGGTTGCAGCCCAAGGCGAAGCTTAGAAGGCTAAGTAAAATCGGCTCTGGTGTGGACTGGGATGGGGAGCCCACAAGCAAAGGAGAATCCCAGAGCTATGGATCAGATGAGGACGTGGGAGAAAACTAATGACAAATCCTTTCTGTATTGTTGCTGAGATAGCGCTAGGAACACGTTCATGTTGCTGAGCTTGACTGAGGGGCTTTCCCCTTTATATTACCTGCGTTTTATCCTGAAATGTCATAACATGTTCTGTCTTTTCTCCACCCACCTGTTCCTCCAACAATCCTAAGAGTGGCTAGGCAGGAAAAGATAGTTTCAAATCCATCAACAGCTAGCTAGTGCAGTATTCCTCATTTAGACATTAAACCAGAACACCATTTCTCACCTGAGCAATATTAAGTTATGTGGACTTCAATTCCCATAATTCCCTAGCTAAAATGAATGCTGGCTAAGGAGTTCTAGGAGTGAAAGTTCACTAACTGATACTGAACTGAATTCTACACAACTTAAAGTTAAGATTGTGAAACACAGATCTAAAATAGTCAAATATTTGGGACATAGGTCATTGATGGTAAGATTAGATGATACGTTTAGGTTTTGAATCAAAGGGGAATAGAGAACTGGACTGAAAAGAAAGCTTTTTCTATTGTGCCTTTTGGCCTTGGCTCCTTAGGGAGAAATTTTACTATATTAAAATGTAAAAATATGAGAACTTTTGCAGTCACTCTTCCAGTATCATATACCTGAAATTAGTGTGGCCAATATTTAAGTATATGTACCAGTCTTTTTTTATCTCTAATGAATGGAAAAAATATTTTGCCAGATGGTTTTTAGAGACAAAGTTTAAGAAATTTTAAAATTCTATAAACCAAAGACCTAAATATTGTCTGCCAAATTATACATTGATTGTATACTCTTACAGTAGTTAATCATTTTAACTGTTGGTAATGCAGCATTATATTGAACTTGAGAATAAACTTTTGATCTCTTTAATTGAAATACACACACAATCACACACACACACAATCACACACACACACACACACACACACACACACACACAGAGAGAGAGAGAGAGAGAGAGAGAGAGAGAGAGAGAGAGAGAGAGAGAGAGAGAATGAGAATGTAGGCATACAGCCATTCTGCTGCAAACCACAGTAAGGTAAAGGTAAAGGTTCCCCCGCACATGCGTGCTAGTCGTTTCCGACTCTAGGGGCCGGTGCTCATCTCCGTTTCAAAGCCCAAGAGCCAGCGCTTGTCCGAGGACGTCTCCGTGGTCATGTGGCCGGCATGACTAGACGCCAAAGGCACATGGAACGCTGTTACCTTCCCACCATAGTGGTCCCTATTTTTCTACTTGCATTTTTACGTGCTTTCGAACTGCTAGGTTGGCAGAAGCTGGGACGAGTAACAGGCGCTCACTCTGTTACGCGGCACTCGGGATTCGACCTGCCAAACTGCCAATCTTCTGATCGACAAGCTCAGCATCCTAACCCACTGAGCCACCGTGTCAAACCACTGTGCAAACCACAGTAGCATGATAAAAAAACTACAAATCTGTATTGATAACTATAGCTATATTCAATCAATTTAAAATCAAATTAGCAGTATAACAATTTTCTTTCTTTTCTTATCCCCTTTGGGGTTATGCTCCTCAGTATCTAACAGAAAGGCCTAATTTTACCTTTGACTCTAAAAAGTTTTATATTCCTGGGGAAGATTGCCTGAACTGTGTGAAACATTTTCAGCCTGTGTTGTTGGCCACATATCTGAGAGAGTGGGATAGAAACCACTTTCTCACGCTCAATTTTGTCATCAGAGGACAGTATTCTTCAGAAGATTCAGTAGTGATTCTGGTATGAGAAGCCACTCAAAGATATTAATCAAAAGTAATATTGGTTGTGGTGACTTGTGTAATAGCTTCAAGTAGAAGATTGACCTGCACCTTAGTCAACATGGAGCAATGATATGATTTGCTTGTTTTCAACCTACATAAAATGTGAGTTCTTCTATTTTGATTTAGCATGGTGTGTTAGCAAGATTCAACTTTAGTAAATCCATGGTTAAAAATCTTGTTTTATGAGTGGATCCATAATTTCAGTTATTAGAAAGAATTGAAATGAAAAAGTGAAATAATAACAGATTGATTTTATGATGCTAGCTCATCTGTCTCCTAATATTTGTTGCATTAAGCTGATACGGTTTCATATGTACTGTAATTGAAAGACTTCTCAATTTAATAATGACTCACAATCTTGATCATGAGATGTAGTTTCAAGCTCCTGAACCCTTGCTCTGTGTTTATTTTTCTTGGTAGTAAATGGGATTGTTTTAAAAATATTTTTTACAGGTAATCCTCAACTTGTGATTACAATTGAATCAGAGTTTACATTGCTAAGCAAGGCAGTTGTTAAGTGAATAGCGCCCAATTTTATAACCTTTTTCACTACAGTTGTTAAGTGCATCAATACTATTTTTAAGCGAATCATACAATGTTAAGCAAAAAATTGGCTTTTCCCACTGACTTTGCAGAAAGGTTGTAAGTGGTGATCATGTGACTCTAGGACATTGTAACCATGTATGCCAAAATATTTGCCAAGTGCCTGAATTTTAATCTTATGACGATGGGGATGTCATGACATTCATGTTCAGACAGAATCATAAGTCACTTTTTTCAGGGTTATTGTAATTTTGAACGTCTACTAAATGAATGGTTGTAAATAAAGTACTAACTAAACACATAGTTGTAAATAGAGAACTTTCAATATAGCTGTTGATATTTGTAAAACAAACATTAGGAGACTGAGGTTGTCCAACAAACACACTGTGCTTTTCTATATATGCCCCTAGACTTCATTTTTTTAAAGAAATAATGATACTTGAAGTGTTTGGTAAGTATAGAAAAATGATATAGGAACAGAATCTCTTTTATGCCGGAAAACAGTTGTCTGACATCACTTTTAAGTCAAATTTCTAGTCATTCAAACTATTCTATAATGAAAAGATATAATATTGAGGCATATTAATGAAATAAGATAGCTGTAGGGCATATTAAATTAATAGGTAGATTACTTATAAGTGTTATAATTTTTACAACTGCTTGTTTTTATGCATTGTAGAACACAAAGTGATAATTGTGGGACTTGATAATGCTGGCAAGACTACAATTCTGTACCAATTGTAAGTATTTCAGTATATACTTCTAGCTTTCAATCCATGAAGCTAATAGTGTTGCAGTATTTCTGCAAGATTAATAAATTTTTGAAAACTAAACCTTCCAAAAAACAGAAATATTTTAAATTCCTGAATACTAAATAATAATCTTAGAGCTTGAATGTGTTTTTCAGTATGAGTATACATTTTAAACAGTACTCGGTTTAGTTCTTCCAGTATATTAAGAATTCCCTTAATCCTTTCGTATCAGAACTTGATTGATAATCCAGTTTATTGCCATTGGTGAAAGAGTAATTGTCCTATTACTGTTTTAGTTTGTACTACTTAGTTTACATATGATATAAACTATGGCCTATATGATTTTCTTTGGAATATTTCTTTCCTATATTGCAATTGACTTTATGGCTTATTAGAATTTGTTGTTCTAAAGGACACTGGCATGTAACTGATATGCTGGATGTCAGCACAAAGATCAAATATTGAAGTCTGTCCAGAAACAGAACATTCTGGAAATGTTGTTGAATCATTTATGCTGAGAATAAGCGCGTGAGAGAATATCAAAAAGAGTTTCTTATTTTAGCCCTTCCTAAAAAGATACCTTACACTGTTAAATTTTCATATATGGCACAATGTTAAGACTTCTAATGTAACTGAACTTAGACGTCACCCTCACTGTGTAATGGAGAAAGTAGAACTGGATCTTGTAACTTTGTTGTCTGAACCTAAAGTCCTCCATTGACAGGACAATGTGATTTTGTATGTGAGCTGATAACCCCTTCCGATTCTGATTGACTTTTGGTTGCAGACAACAGATCTGGTAATCATAATTGATACTCAGCATATGGCCTAGATGTTCTGATTGATACAAAAAAAAAACTCATGATTATTTAAAAAGCTATAGAGATGCTATATTTGCATTCATAAACCCCTTTTACAATTTATTTCCAAATTATTGCACATTCCTTTTATAAACTTCTTTGAACAATGGTATACCAGAATTGGTGAGCAATATTTATTTATTTAGTGTATGGCAAATATGTTAAAAAGCACATTGCAAAGGGTGATGAGCAAAAGTGAGCAAAATATAAAGACATAATGAAAAACCCTCCAAAGGTTTTTTGGGTTGGGTTTTTTTTTTTGAAAGAGAACAAATTGTGCTCACTCCCTACCTTTTGGGTCAGAATTACTGTATCAACATTAGTGGACCAAATTGGACTAACAAAATTAGTGGACCAGAGGAATGCTGTGGATGTAATTTACGTGGACTTTAGTAAGGCATTAGATAAAGTAAATCATAACCTACTACTTGATAAGATAGAAAAATGTGGGTTAGGCAGCATCACCACCAGATGGATTCGTAGCTGGCTGACAGGCCATACTCAGCATGTGGTCCTCAATGGAACTGCATCTACACAGAGGGAAGTGTGTAGTGGGGTGCCACAGGGCTCTGTTCTGGGCCCAGTGCTCTTCAACATCTTCATCAATGATTTGGATGAGGGGATAGATGGGGAATTCATCAGATATGCAGGCAACACTAAGCTGGCAGGAATAGCCAACACTCCAGAAGATAGGCTTAAGATATAGAAGGATCTTGAAAGACCTGAACACTGGGTGCTATCTAACAAAATGAAATTCAATGATGAAAAAATTAAGGTTCTACATTTAGGCAAGAAAAACCAAATGCACAGGTACAGTATAGATGATACCTTGCTCAATAGTAGTAACTGTAAGAGGGATCTCGGAGTCCTAGTGGACAATCACTTAAATATGAGCCAGCAGTGTGCTGCAGCTGCCAAAAGAAGCCAACACAGTGCTAGGCTGCATTAACAGAGGGTTAAAATCAACATCACGTGAAGTGTTAATACCACTACAATGCCTTGGTAAGGCTACACTTGGAATACTGCATCCAGTTTTGGTCACCACGATGTAAAAAAGATGTTGAGACTCTAGAAAGAGTACAGAAAAGAAAAACAAAGATGATCGGGGGACTGGAGGCTAAAACATATAAAGAACCGTTGCTGGAATTGGGTATGTGTAGTTTAATGAAGAGAAAGACTAGGGGTGACATGGTAGCAGTGTTCCAATTTCTCAGGGGTTGCCACAAAGAAGAGGGAGTCAAGCTGTTCTCCAAAGCACCTGAAGGCAGGACAAGGATGGAAATTAATCAAAGAGAGAAGCAATCTAGAACTAAGGAGAAATTTCCTGACAATTAGAACAATTAATCAGTGGAACAACCTGCTTCCGTAAGTTGTGAATGCTCCCAACACTGGAAGTTTTTAAGAAGAAACTGGACAACTTTTTGTCTGAAATAGTATAGGGTTTCCTGCCTGAGCAGGGGGTTGGACTAGAAGACCTCCAAGGTCTCTTCCAACCCTATTATTATTATTATTATTATTATTATTATTATTATTATTATTATTATTATTGTTGTTGTTGTTGTTGTTGTTGTTGTTGTTGTTGTTGTTAACATTCTGGGCAGTCTCCTGGTAACTGCATTTTAGATCTCTTTAAACAGACCATCTTTTCTCTTTCTTTTTAGCTTAATGAATGAGGTGGTTCACACATCTCCTACCATAGGCAGTAATGTTGAAGAAATTGTAGTGAAAAACACACATTTCCTTATGTGGGATATTGGTGGACAAGAGTCATTAAGATCATCCTGGAATACCTATTATTCAAATACAGAGGTAGGTGATTGTTTTACTATGATTTTTGCCCCTTTATGGTATCAGGGCTATTTTGGTGCACTGTTTCATACCCAATAGCTGTTGGGCATGTTGAACTTCAGGTTTGTGACCATGGTCTGGGGCAGTGTTCTTCAACCTTCCCAGGTTGGTGGCCTGGTGCAGAGGGAAGAGGGGGCATTTTTTTTGTGAGGGGCAGGTGGCAGATGTGCACACAGCTTCATTTATAAGTGCGGCTGCGAGCATTGGAGCCTGCTGCTTGTGTGAGTGAGACGGCACCTGCACTGGCCCACCACAATAGACCATTGCCTATAGTAGCCCCCAGCCCCTAGATTGGGGACCCCTGGTCTAGGGAACAGATTTCTTGACATTGGTGGCATCTTCAGAGGCAAGGTAATCACAGACAACTAAACAAGGAATAACTGGGTTCCTGTCTTTATAGCTAGGTGTCTTGACTTCTGAATGGCCTTTAGCCAAGCTGGTTTGCAACAGGTACAGGTTAATGATGGCTAGTCTCTCATTGGTTCTTTGTGTATGCCCAATGCTGATTGTTCATGTTGATGGTATTGGGGATTTGTGTGAAAAACCTAACAAGGATAAATACTGCATCTCACTTTGAGATGATTCTGTTAAAAAAAAGCGGGAGGGCATTATTATAAATACTTCAGCTGGTACCAAGGTTCCATTCTGCCCAATGCAATAGCAAGTGCTTGAGATGAGTTTTAAAGCAGGATATTCCTGGAAAGACAGTAATAGAAAAAGGCCTTGCTTGGAGTCTCTTTGTTTTTAAGACTTCCAAGAACTCTGAAAATCCTGAAATGGAAAACAAAAAGATATTTCTAGAGAGTTTCAATGCTAAATGCTTTGATTGTCCCTGCTCCTGTTGCCATTTGCTTCAGAGAGGAGCAGGAACTTAAGAAAGAGTAGAAAAAGAAGCTATGGTGCTCTTGTTTGTGCAACAGACTTATGCAGTTGCACATACATGAAGAATTTCATCTTCTGGGATACTGCCTGTTTTACAACATATTTCTTCAGTTCTTTCTTCAACTCTTCGTCTTTCCACAGTTTATAATCCTTGTAGTGGACAGCATTGATCGTGAGAGGTTGTCTGTCACAAAAGAAGAACTCTACCGAATGTTGGCCCATGAGGTATTTCATTTAGTCTTGACTGTATTCTTTATGAATTTCCAGGATTTATATCAAGGAGTAAATAAAAATCTCCAAAGGAGGGTTGTTGCTGAGAAAATTCTATGGATGTATTTGAAATCAGCATTATCCTAGTTTGGATATTCCTGGAATGTCAACTTTAGTTTGGATCTTAAGTGCTGTAAAAATGGATGGCAGAACCTGCCAACTAGTGCAGAACAAGAGTTCCCGTTTTATATCTCAGTTATTTCCGAAAGTTTGACAAATCTCTGAAACAGCCTTCTGGGAAGAAGAAAGTATTTCATTGGCAAAAATTATGAGGTCCAGCAATGGAGAAGTACTTTCCATTGATGGGGAGACAAACTTCAAAAATGGCTAAAATTTCATATTTTAAGGTGTTGACTAGATGTTTGTTAAACTTACATGTCATTGTGCAGTACTGCCTAAAAAAGAGTGTCCCTTTCTGGCATCAGGGAAATGCATCACCACCTTGTGTAAAAGGAATTGTGAGAATTGGCTGTACATACCGGCATCTCGGGTGAATCATTTTTGTCCATCATTAATGATGGGAGATGAGGTGTTACCCCCCCCCCCGTTGATAGGGCTCATAACTGGGCATTCTCCTGGATTCACGGCTCAGTTTGGAAGATCATATAGGAGCTGTGATCAGGGGGGCTTTTGCCCAGATTCGCCTGGTGCGCCAGTTGCGACCCTATTTGGACCGAGATGCCATACGCACAGTCACTCATGCGCTCGTTACCTCCTGGTTAGACTACTGCAACGCTCTCTACATGGGGCTGCCCTTGAGGACCACTTGGAGGCTTCAGCTGGTGCAAAATGCAGCTGCGTGAGTAGTAATGGGAGTTTCCCGATACTCTCATGTAACGCCTCTTCTTCGCGAGCTGCATTGGCTTCCAATTCTCTTCCGGGTGAGATTCAAGGTGCTGGTGATGACCTATAAAGCCCTAAATTGCATGGGTCCGGATTATCTCAGGGAGCACCTGCTGCCAGCATCAGCCTCCCAGCGTCCTGTGCGCTCCCACAGGGAGGGCCTCCTTAGGGTTCCGCTGGTTAGGGAATGCCAACGGATGGTTCCAAGCGAAAGGGCCATTCTCTGTGGGCGCGCCTGCCCTATGGAATGAACTGCCGGTGGAACTTCGGACTGCCCCAGACCTTCGCTCGTTTCGCCGGGACCTTAAAACTTGGTTGTTTGATCTTGCTGGCCTGGACTGAGGGGGTTTTAATGTAATTTTAATTTAATTTTAATTTTAATTTGTTTAATTGTGGGCTAGTCTTATTTAATTCTATTTTAAAGTGTACTTATTTGTATTGTTTTAACTCGCCTGTTAAAACTCGCCTGTTAAAGTCCTTCGGGAATAGGGCGGTATATAAAATCAATTAAATGAATGAATGAATGAATGAATGAATGAATGAATGAATGAATGAATGAATGAAAAATAAATATTTGTGTGTGTGTGTGTGTGTGTGTGTAGAAAGTAGCATCATGGTTATCCAAGTTATCTAAATATTGCAATTTACAGGATTTACAAAAAGCTGCCGTACTCATTTTTGCAAATAAGCAAGATATGAAGGGTTGTATGACTGCAGCTGAAATTTCCAAGTATCTAACCCTTAGTTCTATAAAGGATCACCCATGGCATATTCAGTCCTGCTGTGCATTAACAGGAGAAGGGTAAGTATCATAATAAAATATTTTACTTTAGAGATACTTACAATTTCTATATTTCTTATTAAAGTTATGTAAATATTTCTAAATACATTATTAATACTAGCTTCTCAATTAAGGAAATTGTTAATAAAAAGAATGATTATAATGCCATTAGTTTCTTACAGCTTAAACTAAATAAGAAAACATGAACATATTTGTGAATATTTCACTGAGTAATTTTCAAAAAGCTTTGAAATCACTCAGCAGTTTGCTTTATTAACTCTTTCCTACTTAATCAGATATTTCAAATCAAATACTTTTGGCTATAGGGCAGAATGGAAATGTGTGTAATATACTACAGGATAATTCTAAATTTGGGGTCACTGGATAGAAGGCAGGTATATTAAAATGAGCTGTAGTAGACTCAGCTATTGTTCACTATCTTTAAACAGTTTCACAAGTTCAAGATTTTTCTGTTCAGGAGTATTTATTAATTGAAGAAACCTAGATTAGGGAACTTTGACATAATGTCCAGATAGACCTCTGCTTTTTTTCTTTAACTAAAATCATTATGTTATTGTGCCTGGGCTTGGCCTAGAGCAGACTGGGTGGCAAAATGCTAAAGTACAAATGTCAATGCCTGCCTGCCTGCCTGCCTGCCTTCCTTCCTTTCTTTCCTCTCTCCTCCCTTCCTCCAGTTAATTCCCAAGGCAGTAATAGCGAAAGCTATGGAAAGATCTGGATTCAAGGCAAACATCAGAAGAAACCAATGCATTTTGTTTAGGTTCTTGACATTTTGCCTTTAAATAATGATCTCTTAATGGAGACTACTAGTGCTACAATGATTAACAAATAAATATTTGTTAAGACTTGAGTTTTATTCTTTTCTCCCAGATTGTGCCAAGGGCTGGAATGGATGACTTCCCGAATTGGAGTAAGATAATTCCTCTGGATTGGAAATGTGAATTTTCCCATGGACTACCCTTTTTTGCTTGTCTGCTTAGTATAGCAACAGGTTTAATTTAAAAAGGAAAAAAAACCATTTGAGACCTCCACAACAAGCAACACTTGAATCAAGTGCAGCTAGTCAAAACTCAGAGTATTTTTTAAACGTTTTTAAAATGCACTAGTCTTGATGGATAAACTGTTCTCCTACAACATAAGCTAAAGAACTATGCTTGTATAACCAAATTCGCAGTTGAAAAGGTTCCTTCTTCCAGCTTAATATCCTGTAGCATTGGTCAATTTGCTTCCCTTTTTGTTTTATGCTACAACATTAAGCTTTAAGACTTCCAGGATTATAGATTTTAAAGTCAGTAGATTTCCAGGGGATGGGAATTCCAGTGTCAGTACACATGACTGGAATTCTCCAACACTGAAAGGATTATTTATTTGCTATCAATCTGTTGCCTTTTACCATTATATTTTTGCCTGAGAAAGTATACACTTTTTTCTTAAAGCGTATGCTATAAATATTTTATATATTGAGGATTTTGATAAAATGATTATAGAAAAAGTCATGTTATTCAGGAGGGCTAATTGTACTGCACTGTGTTTTAGCAATGCGTATTTAACAGAGAAAACTATTCCAGTATAAGTAGAGATCTGTTTATCAAATGATAGTACATGTCATCTCAAACACTTCAGGATTCTGTGCTATGAGTCAATGTGACCCTTTAATTGGATTCAAATTATTGATTAGCAGAATTAAATTCTTTGAATGATGTGAATAATGTATGAAATAATAAGTTTGAAAAAGTAACTGCTAATTATTCATTGAAGAAAATTAGAAAGTATGCTTGAAATTAATTCTATTCTGTGCAAATTGGCCCATGACCTTTTCTTATAGAAAGCTGAATTATTAATGTGATTTTCTTCCAGAATTAGAACTCGTACTACATATCAGTGTCTTATTTTGTATAGACTATGTGAATGGCTTGTGTTTTCATGGACAGTTACTGTAAATGTCCCACTAACAGTATTATGTAGTAGTTTTAAAACTCAAAGGTGTCTGTTTCTTATAAAGAAGAATTTTTTGATATGTAGTAATGCTGGTGCTGTCATGTGACATCGAAACTGATTGTGGACCCTCCTTGATCTCCTTGCCATGATCACAGAGGCAGTTTATGGTTTAAAAAGTTGAAATCTATAATACATCTAGAAATGGCTAGGCTGGGAAAGGCCAGTGTATTTAAGTATACAGTTACAAGCCCCAATAATGTCAGGAAGTGATGCAAATTATGACATTTCTGCCAGTTGCATCATGATACTTGTGATTATGCTTCTCAAAATCAGACACTGATTTTGATGTGTCTAAAAACTTCAAAGGTAAACTTTTCAATTCAGCATATTCTGTACATGAAAGCCTGAATAGAGAACTCATTTTGACTTAATACAAAAGGAATGTGTGCTATAGTTTAAAGAGGACTGTATCTTCATGAGGAAACAATCTTTTAGAACACAGGTCCCCAACCTTTTGGACACCAGGGACCAGTTCCATGGAGAGAGGTTTTTCCGTGGACCGGAGAATGTGTGGTTCTGTGTGCTGCCTGCATCCCGTGGATGGGGCTTTGCTTGTTTGTGCAGACTGGTTGCTGGCATGCCGGGGCCCAGTACCAGTCCATGGACTGGAGGTTGGGGACCCCTGTTTTAGAAGGCACAGTATTTCTTGAAGCCTCATTTTGTATCAGAAGAAAATGAGAAGCAAATGTTTGAGACACAGAAGTCAACTCTTGTGATTTTATAGATATATCCAGGTAGTTTTCTTTGTTACTACTGAAATGGTATGTCATCGCCTTCCTTGTAACCTGAACCAATTTAGTTTTCTGAGATCAGCCAAGTGAACAGTTAATTCTACCATTTCTTCTGGAGGGCATTTTTCCATTCCATTAAATTTTCTAAGAGCATTTTAAAAAAGGGTATCAAATGGGTCATTTAGCTTTAAAACTCACTTTTGGAAAAGGCTACTTATTCATTCCAATTATTAACTGAAATTACATTTACCAGCCACTGTGATAGTTATGAAGCAAATAAGCAAGCAAGAAAACTGGGGTTATTTATTATTATTTATTATTATTTATTTCAGATTTGTCCCAGTAGCATGTATGTGGTAAACTCAGCATACTCATACATGGACATGTGCATACAGTAACATGCACATGCGTATTCATTTAATAACCAAGTTACCTTTCATTAAAATAAGAATTGTTGCTTCTCCATAATTTTGCTTTGCTTATTCCTGGTATTTATCCCATTACACATTTCTCCGGAGAAAATATCTTTAAATCTAATTTCAAAGGAACTCTTAACTGAAATTTAGTTATATATCTATCAATTTGTTCATCCTTTTGATGTTGTCAACTACAAATTGTTCTACTGTACCTTTTGATAACCCAAATTCCATAACTTGAAGGTACAGATAGAGCTTGAATATGAACAATAATAATCTATAGAATAACAATTGATGGATGGTTTCTTACTTGAGGCCAATACGGTTTTTGAATCCCTGGATAGATGTGTCTCATCATGTATTAATTGTTTACAAACTGGAGATGTGTTAGAGTTGAGATGTTTTGGAAAACATCTGTTCCACTATCTCACTGTGATTCTCTCAAGTCCAAGATGAGTCCAAGAGAGTTTTAACAATTTCTGATCCATGGTTCTTCTAATTCTTTGCCCTGCTTGTGTCCTATGTGAAGATATATGATCATTTGAAAGGAAGGTTTAAGCGAGATAATATATCATAACAGATCATTTTCATTCTTCCTTTGACTCCATTTATGATCCCCACAGTAACTGAAAAGATACCATTTTTTTTTCATAGAGGAAAGCAGTATGTTTTTAAATCTTGGCTCTTTTATGGTGTGGAATTTGTAAAAGCTGGCCCATTTTGGTATTATCATTTCATATGGTCATAAGGTTTTATCACTTTTATATTAAATGGTGAGCATGGCATTGGGCTGTAATTATGTTGAGGTGAATTAAATTGCGTGGTCATGTAAAACCCTTTGTGCTGTAGAAAAACTGCTGGCAACGCAATATTGTGGTGGGGCAAGAATGAGAGAGGCTGATTGGCCAATAAAACACCACTGTCAAGAATGAAACTTTGGCAGCTATGTGCCTCTTCATTTCAGCTTGCTATTAGAGTAAGGGGGGAGGTGTTGCTTTAGAATGGATTAAATGGAGAAATAAAACCTGTAGGATTCCACTGAAGACCATGAGAGCCTGAAACCTTTCCAAGGACCCTGCAGCAGGTGTGGAGAGGAACCGTCTGCTTCTTCTCCACACCTGCTGCAGGGTCCTCGGAAAGGTTTCAGGCTCTCACAGACTTCAGCAGAATCGTAGAATCCATCTAACCCATTCTAAAGCAACACCCTCCCCCTTACTTTAATGGCAAGTTGAAATGAAGAGGGACATAGCTGCCAAAGTTTCATTCTTGACAACCACTCTTACTGTGTTTGTACCCACCTTTTGCATGCAAGTACGGTTGGTTCTCTGAATCGTGACCATGGATTTTATTTCTTAAATTTGGATATATTACGTTTTGAATTTCTGTAATGAGCAGTTGGTTCAGTTCCAAAATTCACTGAACTTGTACTGAAATAAAAAATGAAAATACATATTTAGGTGCTACGGACTACTTTGTTGGTCTTATTTATTAAAGTTGTCTGTCCTTTAGCAAACGAGCATCCAGAGAATTTGTCAGCACTGAGGACTCATAAAATCGGTTAATACCACCATCTTCACTCCCCACACAGTCATGTGGCAAAAATAATTCTGCACATCACCAACATTAGTTCGGTAATTTGATAAAGGAGATTTACTTAGTACTTTTGAAATGTTATCCCTTATGTTATATTTCCGGTAGCAGTTGGGTTTTTGTGGTTAGCTGTTAATTCCTGTGCTAGCAAGAAAGACTTCCTATTATGTAAATATCAAATTATAGAAGTGTTTCTTGTCCTAGCAGATTAGAAGGGGGAAAAACTATTGTGGCAACTTTTTTTTTACAATCATGCACACAAATTAATAAGGGACACGGTGGCTCAGTGGGTTAGGACACTGAGCTTGTCGATCAGAAGGTCGGCAGTTTGACAGGTCAAATCCCGAGTGCCGCATAGCAGAGTAAGCGCCTGTTACTCGTCCCAGCTTCTGCCAACCTAGCAGTTCGAAAGCACATAAAAATGCAAATAGAAAAATAGGAACCACTCCGGTGGCAAGGTAACAGCGTTCCGTGTGCCTTTGGCGTTTAGTCATGCCGGCCATATGACCACAAAGATGCCCTCGGACAAGCGCTGGCTCTTCGGCTTTGAAACAGAGATGAGCACCGGCCCCTAGAGTCAGAAACGACTAGCACGCATGTGCAGGGGAACCTTTACCTTTACCTTACACAAATTAATAAACTAGAAAAAAGAAATTGTAACAGATCTGAATGAGTACTGTATAGCCTTTTGAATTTACCCTGATTATATGCTTCAGGTAAGTTTGTCATTTTCAAGAGTAAGTTAAGGAAGTATACAAAATTGCTGTTGAAGGGAGCTTATCTGAACATGCATACAAATTTATCTTGATCATATTAATTTTATAGAAAAATGAAATACTTAAAGCATACAGCTGACATTAAAAATTGTTGAAAAGTCAAATCAACTTGTTAAGTAGTCCTCAGGTTTTAATGTGTTGCCTGATAGAGGTAAGATAAATTTCTAGCCTTATTTATTTATTTATTTATTTATTTATTTATTTATTTATTTATTTATTTAAATTCCATTTATATCCCGCCCTTCTCCGAAGACTCAGGGCGGCTTACAAACTTAGCAGTAGCCTTCAATCTATGTATATGCCTGCTTATTAGGGCTTTCACACACACCCCCAAGCGGCATTATTACAAAGTCAGCTTAATTGCCCCCAACAATCTGGGTCCTCATTTTACCTACCTCGGAAGGATGGAAGGCTGAGTCAACCTTGAGCCTGGTGGGACTTGAACCTGCACTAATTGCAGGCAGTTGGTGTTACTTAAGGAGGCATTAGCCCACTGCTCCACCAAGGCTCTTTAGGAAGACGAGAGGTCTTAACTATGGAAGGGATTAGTTTATTCAGGCGGGAATTAAGTCATGTACCTTTTTTTCCTAATGAAAAGGAAATACATACCGGTAATGTTTTAATTTGTACTTAATGGATATTGTGAAACTTTTGTTTCTTGTAGGATCATATTCTGAATGCCATATCTCCCTATATCATACTTAATACTCCTATATATCTAAATCCACATGGATAAAATGTTCCCATTATGCATAACCAACAAGTTCTGTATCAAGAGTATGTACAGAGTGTTCATTTTTATCTTGAGATGTCATCTATCTAACCTTTGAAAGTGCCATTTTGGAGAAAATAAGTGGCAAAGATAACAATTCTTTTCTGTATTTAATGGAAAAAACCTACCTGTAGACAATCATCTTATTGAAGATAAATAAAAATCCCAATTTCACCAATTCTTTTAAATCAGAACTTTTTGAAAATATAAACCATGGTAGTTGCTTTAGATAACAAGTGCTCAGAAGAGAATCTTAAGACTAAATGTGATGCTATTATGCAGGTCCAATAGTTTTTAGTCACTTAATATTCTGCTAGGAGTATTATTAGCCATTCAGATTCTTTCACTATTGGCCATGGTTGGTAAAATGGTACCTCACTTTAATAATGTTCAAAGGTCATGTATTTCTTTGGCCTATAACAAATGATACAGCTAGTTGCTATAGTCATGAGATTCTACAGAATATAGTCGTTATACCTCTTCCTTTAAGAGTGCAACCCAACTGAAAACGTTTTAATCCTAAATTACCAGCTATGTATCTGTTATGCTGCCAAAGGTGAATTCACCATCCTAACAGAAATGTGCATAATGCCTTAGAGGGGCAAGTATGGTGAAGAACTCCAGAATGTATAAAGTTTTCAATCATAGACATCTCATCAAATATTTGAAGAGCTATTTTTCAATGTGATTGTGTTGTTTTATGTTACTGCACAACTAAATCTGCCTATGGAGTGTTGCCATCATTTTGGATTTGTAGACCTTTGAAGGGAGCTTTGCTCAACCAAACTGACTTTCGATCAATGGCAATATTTCATTTGAGTGACGTCATGAAATAATGTGGGTTCCTTGTTAAGAGTGAAATACTAGTATTCTATTACCCTGCTCTAAAGCCTTCTGTGATATTCATGACCTAAAAGAAGCTTTTATAAAACAAGCACCTTCTGAAGCTTCCCATCAATTACTCCAAGCTTCTGAGGAAATGCAAGACACCTGGGCAGAAATACATCTTTGCAAATAGTAAAGGAAGGCAGTCAGTTGATGTAAAGCATTTTTGTTATTTTTTCAGTAAGACATGTCTCTACAGCACAAAAGATTTCTTGAGACAAATTCAACTTGCCCTACTCTATATATTTCATTATAAGGTAATGTTTGTATATCATCCAAAATACCACAAGATCAAAGATCCAGAAAGCAATATTTGATTATGTGTGCCAAAAGTTTAAAATGACTCATTGTAATACAGGAGCTCTTGAAATTATGTTAAAAGCCAGAGGCTGCCAATCCCAGCTGTAAATGGACAATGTGTTAAAGACAATGTTGAAGACCGAGTCATCTTTTGACATTTATGAACTCTACTTGACCACTTGGACAAATGGTGATAAATAGGCAAGAGAAAGAGTCTTCACATCCTTTCTCTCTACTCTTGATTTCAAATATAATAAATGTCTACTAGCATTAATTGGTAGCTTGTAATTATTCAATACTCTGCACCCAAAACAACTACAGTATCAGCATTTTTTCTTTTTAAATGAGATTTTCTACTTGAGAACTCTGAAAATGTGGCTATGTGAGCAATCTTTGCTACCCAAAGAATGGTCCAGGCCAACCTTTGCTGCATGAGCTGCATTGGATGTTTACTAGATCCAATTCAAGGAGTCAGTTATGACCTTTAAAGTCCTAGATGAGATAGTGTCAGGTTGCCTTTGGAACTCATCAGCCTATCCATCCAGTCAGGTAGGAAAGATATGTTGCAGACCCTGTCAGTTAAAGAGTTCTGACTGGCAAGGTCCACGAAGAGAACTTTTTCTACTATTGCCCCCTGCCCTTTGGAATATTCTGCCCCCAGAGGCAGGATAGGCCCCAGTTTCCTGACCATTCAAAAATATCTTAAGACTTGGCTCTTCCATTTTGCTTGAGACTTGCAAAGGATCACACAGATTTGGGGCTGGCTAGCACCCTTGGGGTATTCTCCCCACCTTTTAATTAATTTTTCATGATGAATTTTAAATATTCTTACTTTTTAAAAAAAAGAATGTAAAGAATATAATTTAGAAGAGATCACATACTTTAAGTGCAGTGGATTTGGGTTCAGTCTCTGAAATCTCATGCTAAGAGGACCAAGAATTGGATAATGTAAAGATCCTCAGTGAAAAACCTTTTGTGACTTTTGGAATAAAAAGGTGGTTTGGATATAATCTGGTTCTGGTATCAAACACCTGCAAACACGTTACTTTCCTTCTTCATCTGTTTAATACAAAAGTTGTGAACAAATCGGAAATACTAATCTTATGGCAAATAAGAAAGTGCTTACATGATTACAATTATGTTTTTCATCATAATTGCTCCTTGCTTTACGACCCAGAAAATACCCCCATCCCACCCTGGCCATTTTGCAATTCTAACATTGTATCTGCAATGAATTTATAGGGAAGATATTTCATCTAAGACCGCTAGGTGTCACTGAAGGACTTTGTGATATACAATTCCAACTGTAAGAAAAAGAACTGGGAAATGTGAATAAGGAGTATTACCCGGATGCTCTTAACCCAAATACTCTCTTGGTGACAAAGAATTTTTTTAAAAATATCAATCCAAAATTGCTTATATCATGCAAGTTACAAGAGGTACTTGCAAAATGTATGTTGCAATTCACTGTCATCTTTCTTAATCCCAAATATTTATTTATTAAATTTGTATGCTATCCAAAGCTTTTGATTCCAAATTCTAAAAGGAATCTCGTAACAATTAAAATCCTTTAATTTATCCTCCTTCCTTAGAAAATGCAACACATTTGTTATGAAATGGAGAAAATAAAGGAATGCCATGTTTAGCAAGCTGGTTGTGAGTGTAAATAGCCAGGTAACACACTGAATTAAGAATACTATCTGGGTGGCTTTTTTTTTTTAGAAAAGGGAGGGGAAAATATATTATTTCTGTAGTAAGAAACTTGAATTCTCCAAAAATTGTTAGATACTGTTTCTTATTCAGCATGATCAAATAATATATATAGTAGAAATTACATGTCCCTCCTCTTTTGTCATTATGTTAAATATAAATGAAGAATTCTTATTTCTTCTGTCTAGTTTCTATGTGGCCTCTTATTAGATTTAAATACACATGTTTTCCTTGTATATTAATATCACCAAAGTCTCGAATTTTGAGTGTGCTGTCTGGAGACAATCAGGAGGTAGCCTAAGATGAAAGTGGATGTTGCCTAGTTGCAGATGGGAGACAGATTGAACAAGAGCTTGAGAATCAGCTTGTGGAAGCATCTGGATTGAGACGGAACTTGACAAGAAGCCTCCAGAGCCTCCAGAGCTTCGTGGTTTTCTTTTCCTTCCTTTGGAGCCCAGTCATTAAGAATAAAAGAAAAAAAACCCATACAGTACAGCTTGAGTGCCTTTCCATCAACCGCTCTAACAGCAGAAATACAAGTCATCTCAGAGCAGAGGTTGCATACATGCATAAGGTGTTCTCAGGAACTTACTTTGGGGCATAATGAAAGAACTGGGGGAACAAAAGGGAGGGCTAGGGTAGGTAGCATCTGGCTTGTGTCAAGGAAGAGAGCAATAAACATAAAAGGTCCTAAGTTCCTTTTTCCCAGGAGAGGGATGATACGAGGTAAATGATGGGGGACTGACCAAAAGAGGTTAAGGGGGGGGGTTGAACCGGGAACTCTTTATAAGGTTTTAGTTTGTAGAACAATATTAAGTCCTGTCTTGTATTCCTACAACCAAGCATGTCATAGTAAAGATTCCTTTTGGACTAGATTTGGCTCCAAGAGTTTTGTCTTCCTAAGACGTGGTTTGGGGTGGGTCCTGACATCTGGAAGACTTCGAAGTGATAAGACATGATTATTCAAGCTTCTCTTAAGCAAGTTCCAGAGCACTCCAAGAGCTCTTATTCCTGACAGATCCTGTTTTGTGAGATGGGAAAATGTTGGAAGATTGGTAGAGTTCACAAAGATCTCTAATACAATGTGCTGTAATCAGGAGGTCAGTCATTGAAGGGCTGAAAGAGCATTAGCCTTTATATTATCCAAGGAGTTCGTCATGCTTAGTAGAACTTTCTCATTTTAACATGACAGGTAAGAGATTGTCACCAAAAAAAAATATTTTCATAGCTGGATTAGGACTAGAATTTTGGCTCTCCCTTCTTAGATGGACAATGTAGCTATTAAACATTGTTCTTATGAATGAACTGCCAGGCAAGAACAAATGCTTCAAATAAACAATTCTTGGGTTAAAAAAAATCCAAGCAATCCTATCTTGATAACAATCTGATCTTTCAATTCTATTGGGACATGTAATTTTTCTGAGGTGGTGGAGTGGGAAGAGAGCAAAACAAAAATGAGATTGTATTGAATTTGTTTTCAAGTCAAACTAAGTTAATGAAAAAGAGTTAATATAATTACTCTAGTTGGATTAATGTTTTTTAAATGATTAAGCAAGGACCTATTGAACAGAGCTAAACAAATTTTGCAAATTAAACGGTAGCAGAAGCTTATAAGAAGAGAGGAAGAGGAAATATAATAACTTTAATATATGGTAAAATGTGTGAAATGTATCACTTGCACAGCAGTAAGGGAAGAAGATCAAGTGCCTAGAAGTCATGAAGCTAATATTAGTTAATTATCTTCCTAATTTGTAATCAATAGATTTCTTTTACTAGTATAAACACTACATTAGTTTTACATGTAACCATCCATCAGTAGCAAACGTGAATAATAAGTAATATGGCATTTGTCAGAAGTGTTTACAAAGACACAACAGAATAGGCAGTGTTTCCTGAAAATAGATTAATTAGGATTTCATGGGATTTTGCCATGAACTGGAATAAAGAGTGGGGACTGCCTAAAATTGGTTAAGATAACTTCTTCCTTCTGCTTAAATGTTAAGGAGCAACTCATCCTCAACTACAAACTTGTTTGGAACACAGTAGCTGGAAGGGAAAAATAAAAAGCTTTTCACATGGATTTTCGGGTTCATTTCATATTAAGGTCTGCTTGCTTAGCTATAAGAACACCATTCGTCTGAGCTTGGTGGTAGATTTATTAAAAATATCTCTCTCTCTCTCTCTCTCTCTCTCTCTCTCTCTCTCTCTCTCTCTCTCTCTCCCTCTCTCCCTCTCTCCCTCTCTCTCTCTCTCTCTCTCTCTCTCTCTCCCTCTCTCCCTCTCTCTCTCTCTCTCTCTCTCTCTCTCTCTCTCTCTCTCTCTCTCTCCTCCCTCCCTCCTTCTCTTGGCTTTCTGTTAATTGCCACAGATATCCTGACTGCCCTGGGGCTTTATAATTCATTTGAAGTAAAGAAGGACTCTCCTTTTGATTAGGTATTTTATTAATTAACATACTTTTATAGAATGGGTGAAAGTCCTCAAGGTGGAATGCAAAAAAGAAAAAAAAGAGGGAGGGAGGGAGAGAAAAAAGGAAAGGCAGAATCTGAACTTTCAGGCAGTACTGAAGTGGAAAATTCAGAATCATCTGATTTGTAATTCACATAATGACCTTTTAATCCAGTGCAATTGTTTGACATTTCCTTTCAAAGCTGTCTCAGTACTCTGGTTGTGGAGGCATAAAAGATAATATATGGGAGAAAGAAAACATGTGTCATTCTTTTGCACAAATGGGGGAAGTAGATCAATCACGGGTGAGATGTAAGCCATCCACAGAACTATATTAAATTAAATATATTGATCTCTTCCTCAGTGTAATCTCCTGATCTTTTGGGACTGATCCCACCCAGATTTCCAACCCATTTTATTAAAGTAGTCACACTTCTGACATGTTGAGCTGTTTTACATTCTTTATGCTGTTTAATTGGATTATTTTTGTTGTTGTATAGATGCTTATTAACCACAATTAACCAGATCTGTTTAGTAGCCTGAGGCAAAAAAACAAATCAGTTGCATCCTGTATCAATATCTGAAGGCACATAACAACATTGCAGAGTACACAAGTCAAGTCTGGCAGATTTTAAAAGCTGTGCAGGATAAGAGGGGTTAATATGTAGATGTGAAAGGTCAAAAAGTCCTCCAAAAGGCAAAGGCAAGTCTTTCATATTGTTCCAAATATCTGGATAATTTCCAGAAGTCAATTTGAACTTGAGGGAGACTTTATCTTTACCTTTATCACCCTACACAAGATAAAATTCAGTCTGCCTACAAATTTTGAGAATGTCTCCATCCAGAAATCCATCATATCCTATTCTAGAAATGATCCTTTACTTTACGACAATCAGACTTGATAGCTAATGTAAGAAATTTGGAAAACTAAAGTGGATAATTAATGCAGATGAGAGAAGTAGCTAAAAAATTAGACCTTGGTCTTTTGGTTCCTTTAAAATGAAGAGGAATCATGGAGATTGAAAGGATTGCATTCTCTTTTGTTTTTGAAAAATGAGGTTTTTGAACCTTGGAGAATATTCCACTTGTAAGTAGGCAGAAAATAGATGCATAAAATTGTTCATGATGTAAGATCAACTAGCCAAGAAGGCATAATGTAAATAAATGTCCATAATTCTTTGTTTTCCATTTCATAGCCAAGAGAGAGCAATTCTCTTTTCAAGGATTTTTATCTCCTCTTGAGCATCTCTTAAGAGTAAATTGCTTCAGAGCTCTTATGCCCTCCCCTCACCCCCAAGTATGATAAAAAAAAAGTTTTACTTCTAGACATTTGATAGTCCTTTGGGAAGTTGTTCCTAAATGCTCTTTCCTCCCTCCGCCTTTCCAGAACAGTTTATCTTAATTAAATATTTCTTTCATAAAGTCTCCCCATTGAGAAAATAACAAGCTGCAGTAGTTGCAAGACACAAAGAAAATGTGTCAATGTGAAGTTGGAGAAAGGTGGTTGAACAGCAGATCTTTCTAGCTCCATGTATAATCCTGACTAGGAGAATGAAACCCACATAGATGTTGCTGCATGGACAGTAGGAATGATGCTATGACACATATGACATCACTTATTCCCTGCTGACAAATGCTTATGCCTGGAAGCTCTAAGCAAGCCTTGAATCTTGGATGAAGTGGATGAAGATTTGCTCCCTCTTGAGGCTTATGTGATCCTGTGCACATCAGGGGAATTAATACAGGAGAACAAAACCTGCAATTCCAGAGTGCATTTGGCTTCCCCAAAATTGGACATGATCCATAAACTGTATAAAATTGCCATGGAATTATAATATTTCAGAAAAGCAGACTATTATTAAACACAAGGGGAATAATAGCATTAATTTCATTTAATGAATTTAATTCATTTTAAGTAAATTTTAGTTTCTGCTCTGCTTTTATCTATTTTTGTTTTGTGGCTTGCTGAAACTTAAGTGGGAATCTGCAAGAAAAATAGCATTTACTATTCAATTACACCTCGAGATTTTTTTTTTACAAGTGTAGCATTCTTTGGCTCAATTGATTTAGAAATTTTGTAATTCACCAGTTAAAGAAGATCTGAGTTTTAGTAAAGGAAACATGAAGAGGATTAAACTAGGGAAAGCTGGTTCAACATGGATTCATTATTGATTTACAAGTCATCCTCTACTTATAACCATAATTTAGACTGGAATTACAATTGTATGTTGTGCTGGTTGTTACGTGGATCACCACATAACTGTGCCTCATTTTACAACTTTTGTTGAGTAAATCCATTTTCCACAATGGTGATTTTTGCTGGAAACCAAAAATAAAAGTTAGTTTCTGGTAAAAATTGTGGGGGAGCACAGGTTTTGTCAGAATTCTGCCAAGCTGAATGGCTTTGAGTGCATGCAGCTTCAAGATCCAAGATTTTAACATCCTTAGTTCTGGATGGGGTTGCACTCCCTAGACCAGAGGTCTTCAAACTTGGCCCTTTTATGACTTGTGGACTTCAACTCCCAGAATTCCAAGCACACTGGCTGAGGAATTCTGGGACTTGAAGTCCACAAGTCATAAAAGGGCCAAGTTTGAAGACCCCTGCCCTAGACAGACCCTGTCCACAACTTGGGGGTTCTCCTGGACTTGTGACTCCTGCCCAAAGAGCAGATGGCAGTTGCAGCTAGGAGAATCTTTGCACAGCTTTGCATTATGTGCCAGTTGTGCCCATTCTTGGATCAGGAGTCCCTGTGCTCAATGACTCAAATCCTGTTCATCTCACATTTGGACTACTGCAAAGCCCTTTACGTGGGGCTACTCTTGAAGAACATTCAGAAGGTACAACTGGTACAGAGTACAGCGACACTTGGGCCAGAAGAGCAGGCATGCTGTGGACTGTATCAACCAAGGAATTCTGGGGATACAGAAGAAGGGCCTGCTCTGCCATGGCTCCTGCCCTTTGGAATATTATGCCATCTGGGGTGAGATCCACTCCCAATTTCCTCCCCTTGTAAGGACCTGAAGACCTGGCACTGCCAGCTAGCTTGGCACTCCAATGGGGGAACATGGAGATGATTGATGGACCAATAGATCCCACGTCCCCACTGTGCATCCTGCTCCATATCTCTCCATCTTTTAATTATAATTACTTAATTATAATTTGTATTTTTATTGTTATTATAAATATTTTTAGGTTTTACTGCTTTTAATGTAAGCTGCCAAAAGTTGCCTTGTGGTGGGATGGGTGGCAAATAAATTTAATAAATAAATCATAGTTATGGTCATGGGACTGGGTGATGCTGCAAATGGCCTTAAATTGGGCCAGTTGCTAAGCACCCAAAATAGGATAAGGTGATGGGGGGGGCAAGGAGGAACCTGAAGAAACTTTGAATCTGAATTGTACATAGCCTCATTTGAAGTTACTCTAAAATAACTAAGCAACCAATTGTAAGCAAAGGACTACCTGTATTTTGCATTTCTGAGAGTATCTTGATCTTTTACTTGTTCCATCAATGCAATATTGTTTGGGAAAATGGCTAAGTCACTCTGCAAAAGAAAATGGAGAGTGGGTAAGCAGGAGTGTATCCCAAGGATGCTCATAAAGTCACAAAGGCAAGTCCCATCCTTTTTTACATAAACAGGAGGTAAGGCTTTGATCACATGGTTTTGCCAATTATTTTCACTTTTTTGACCCGATTTTGAAAATTACAAATAAGATACTGGGAAATGAGATGGAGTTGAAAATAAGAGAATAACACAGTTGGAAGGGCTCTAACCCTAACCCTTTCCCCCCCCTTTTGTGCAAATACAGATGCAAAAAGTGAGCTAAGCAATTCTGCTTTCTGTCTGTTGCTTGTCACCTTCTTACCATTTTCTCCAATTCATCTCCTTGCCATATTCTCCTACCCAGCTAAACAAAAATCAGAAATAAAGATAATTCATTTAAAATCAGGAAACCAGCGCATCATGCTATGTTAAAGATTCTATATAACTTCACATCTTCAGATCTGAAAACGATTTGAATAAGCAATGTAATATCACATTTAAAAGTGAAGTAAATCTCCTTGTCTGTGTAGTCCAATGCCTTTTGCTTAGAAAAGTTGTGGTGGCATTTTTCCAGTGGGGATAAACATATAATATGAAATTGGATGATCACAGTACAAATGGAATGGATAAGACCTAAGGTATACTGCCACCTGTTTAAGAGGGAGAATTAGTGATTTAAATTTTCTATGTTTGTTGAAAGTATTGATGGGGTTAAGAAACCCAGTCAAACTATTTCAAAGGGATATTTGTGGCTAGTTTTTTTGTAAAACACTAACTGAAAATCTGCAAACATGTTCTCTCTGCTTACTTGAAAGATCATTCACAGGAAAGATATATTTCAGTTTGGAGGAGATGGATAGATTATATTCAGAATAAATATGGGACTAAAAAGTTCCATTTAGCTTATGAGTAGATTTTAGAGGGATATTGTTATTGATCTTAGTGTTGGTACTTTGTATGTATTTTTGTTAAAGGGGAGTTAAAGCACATTATGAATTTGGTTAATTGTATATTATTATTATTTTAATTCCATTTATATCCCGCCCTTCTCCGAAGACTCAGGGTGGCTTACAAGCTTAGCAGTAGCCTTCATTCTATGTATATGCCTGCTTATTAGGGCTTTCACACACACACCCCAAGCGGCATTATTACAAAGTCAGCTTAATTGCCCCCAACAATCTGGGTCCTCATTTTACCTACCTCAGAAGGATGGAAGGCTGAGTCAACCTTGAGCCTGGTGGGATGTGAACCTGAACTAATTGCAGGCAGCTGGTGTTACTTAAGGAGGCATTATGCATAATTTTTATTTAGAATATGATTATTATAACTATAATCCTGTATTTAGCTCTGGGAAGTGGGGGGGGGGAAGTGGGCGGGTTTGGGGTGGGGGGGATTTGGGGATATATTGTAAAATCTTGTTTTTGTAAAACTCTTTAATAAAAATAAATAAAAAATAAAAAAATAGAAAAAACATGTTCTCTCTGTAAAATGAAATATAACCTCAAAGATAGTGTCATTATTAGTTAGGACTGATATGTGCACATTTAAGGAAAATTACAAAAAACATAGCTTATAAATTTCTCTGCTACTAGAAATATAACTTTCTTATGCCTGGTATATATTTTTTAATTTTTAAAATCCAATCTGTTTGTAGTGGCTGAATTAAATTGCCAATACTCATATACTCACTGACTGACACACTGGAATAACTATCTGTGATATCCCATTACTTTTCTTAATTTTAGATTTGACATTAGTTACAATTTTTTAAAAGAGCCAAAATATAGATTAGTTGATCATGATGTAATTAAGACTGATATCAGTAGTTCTATTTAATAATGTATGCATACAAATTATCCAGTGCAATTGTTGTGTATTAATATAAATTCATAAGGGCAGTTATAAATGCTTAACTGTGCGTAGTTCAAATCTTTAACTGTCTGTCTATGACTTTGCAAGCTTGTGCTTTAGGCGAGAATGTTCGCTTTAAACTCATTGGTTGCCGCCTAGCGGTGGTCCATATAAATAGATGTCAAGTGGCTGTTAGAGCCGCTTCTGTGTTGTCTGAATAAATGAATTGTTACTTTCATTCTTGTCTCTTCAATGCCTCCCCGATCCCACAATATAACATTGATGACGAAGGTAGGATGTGCTGCTAAGGAAGAAAGAGCTGGAGATCTGAGATTCAAAAGTCACTAGGGGGTAAGACCAGGCATCAGCACCCTGGTAGGAACAGTGTTTTCCCCCTCTGTCTGCCAGCAAGCCACGCAGGAGACATCACTGTCCTAAG
This sequence comes from Vipera ursinii, assembly GCF_947247035.1. Lineage (NCBI taxonomy): Eukaryota > Metazoa > Chordata > Lepidosauria > Squamata > Viperidae > Vipera > Vipera ursinii. The sequence goes on along the minus strand of NC_139517.1, from coordinate 103,868,217 downwards.
GGATCTGTCCCTAGGATCCGCACAGAAGCCCTTAGCCTCATAAGACATTGAAAGACTCTGTAACAGTCAGCTATGGCTAAGGTCAGCAGGCTATCTGAATTCAGCATATCGCACCTAGAGAAATGGAGTTCATATGTCTCCTGGGTCGAAAATTACTTGAGAGCAAACCAGATCAGGGAAGATGGCCTAAAGGCTGCAATGTTACTATGTGTATGCAGCCAGGTGACTTTTGACATAGCAGAGAATCTAGTTGCCCCAGCCAGTCTGGAGTCAGTTACCTATGTTGAGTTGAAGAGGAAACTCAAAGAGCGCTTTGAACCGAGACTATCCATCATTGCCTGGAGATATGCATTCAAGCAGGGAGACCAGCAGCCAGGAGAATCAGCTGCTGAATTTGTGGTAGCCCTGAGACAGGTGTCCAGACTCTGCAAATTTCCAGATTTAGAAGATAGGCTCAGGGACCGACTGGTATGTGGCCTGAGAAAAAGAGACTTACAGCAGAGGCTGTTTGCAAAAAAGACCTTGACATTCCAGGATGCCTTGAAAGAAGTGATGGCAGATGAGGCCACCGGGGGAGCTGTCCGTATAAGTAGATATCAAGCAGCTGTTAGAGCCCTTCTGTGTTGACTGAATAAGCGAACTGTTACTTTCACTCTCCTCTCTTCAATGCCTCACCAATCCCAGAATATAACGGCAATCTTTATTTTATTTTTGCAGTAAGAGCAAAAATGTCTATCTGTGGTTTTATAAGGAAAAATATGACAGTTATAATGTCATTTCTACAGGCTGCCCTTGTAATGAAACATGGCAACAGTAATACATTATAACTCATGGTTTTAATGATGTCCATTAACTGAAATTAAGATTACACTCCTCAGTCTCTTAGAGATTACTGGGTATCAGAGATAGGTTTGTACTATAGATAAGCAAAAATGTTGTTTGCTATTCCATAGAGTGTAGAAGTTCCACAAAATGTTTCAGAGTTCCTCTGTTCTTCTGAATTACTTCCTTTGTTACCATTTTTGTTTCCATATGTCCATCACCAAAAGAACCTTGTTCTGACATAATTGATATGTACCACGATCAGATTGTATTTCAAGATAATTCCCTTCCTATTCAAATGCTGCTGCAATAATTCCATCCAGTTAATGATAAAATAAAGGAATATCACTGCTCTTCACAAGCCCTCACAATTATGGCATTTATAATTATTAATCAAATTATTAACCTCCAAATAATCAGAATACAATTTTCAGATGACTGAGTCAAGGTCTACATTCTTTTTTGTATCACACAGCAATGAGTTATGAGCTGCATTTTACTAAGCCTGGACCAGAAATGATATGGTGAGGGTGGATTTATCAGATTAATTTTAGGTTTCTCTCAATCAAGTCAAAATCAAACTTATTATCCAAATAATACTGCAAATATGACACATTAGTATGGGAAACAAACTAAAATGAGGATTCCTTGGTGCTTCTGAGCTTGTTTTCTTGCAGATGTTTCATCACCAAACTAGGTAACATCATCAGGTGATGATGTTGATCTCTGATGATATTAGCTAGCTTGGTAATGAAACATCTGCAGTCAAAATAATCAGAGAGCACCAAGGTCCTCACACAGTTCAATCCTGAGAAGAGAACAAAGATTCTCTTCTATCAGCAATCAATTTTATGAGTTTATGGTTTACATTTTCTCTGCATCTCTACTCAACTGTACAGATTCTGGTCACTCAAGTCTAGCCCTTTCCATAATTAGATTCAAGCTTCTCCTTTTTTTTCCTAATTCTTTCAGGTGAGGTTACGTGAATGCTGATTTTCCTTTTTTGCTATCTGTAGACCTTGGGTAAAGGTCAAGTGCTGATTGCCTAATAGAGACTGAATATGTGAGAATGCTAGAAAGGAAATGATATGATTAAGGTTATTATAACAAATTAGAATTTATTAAAAGATTAAAATTTATTAAAAGTGAGTCTTGTTTATTTCCCAGTGGAATTAATGGGGCTTAAAATTAATAATGTATACTATTCATTTCATAAAAAAATTAAGCATGATCAACTTTGTTTTTTGACTAGGCCATGTCTACAGTGTAAGACATACAACTGTGGGATCTCATATTCATTAAGTGAAGTGATAAAGATAGTTGTGTGGAAATATGACTATAATGGAACTTGCCCATTGCAATTGCATGCTGCAAGAGCTGTTAAATGAAGAATCTCATTTAACAATCCCCCCACCTCTGCTCTCCCCAGTATAATTAATGTGTGGGTAATAATGTAATGAAAAATGATCCTACAGACCATTAAATAGAGCATGGGTGCCTTAGGGGTGGGTGAGGCCCTTGGGGACATAGCATAGGCCTGCATTTCTGGAATGCACCATGCAGCCGAGTGACAAAGTGATCATTCCAGTACTATAGAAGGCTTCAGAGCTCTTCAAAAGAGCTTGGTGGAGTGGAGATCAGGCCAAAAACCCGTGGGGAGTTGTTGGGGGAGGGAAATACTTGCAGGGACCCAGTACAGAGTGTGTGGGAGAAATAATAGGCAGAGGGTATGCAGTGTCCCTGCAATCAGTCATAAGGACAAATAAACGTGGGAACGCTGTAGCCATAACTTCGGGACCAAGTCATGAGTAGCTTCTGGGGAGTTCACCTTTACTTTGAACAGCCTCAAAAGGACCAATTGTAAGTCAAGGACCATCTGTAGTCAGATGTTTCTTCCTGTCCTTTCTGTACTAAAACTTCAGTTTCAGATTCAGATACCTGCTGAGCTGACCAAAATATGCTTCTATGGCACTTTCTAGATTTTATCACCTGATCTGTAAGGTTCATAAAAATGCCTGTTGCTGGCAAAGATGGTAGGAGTGAGGGAAGGAGAAAAGAGAGATGGAAAGGTCTTTCTTATTTTCTCTTCTCAGCTAAAGGCAATATTTCTTCACTTTTATTTTGCTTTCAGCTTTTAATAAATCACCTGTGATTTCTGGCCACATTATATCTTCACTGGAGAAGAAAAAGGAAAGAACAAGAGCAGAGGATAACACTTGCAAACTAGACATTAGCATTGCACAAAAATGTAGTCATTGCAAATTATGTTCATGATGCTAAACCAATATTTTAAATTATGGTTTGTTGGCTCTCTTTATCTACATTACTAAGCCAAACATAACCAAACCACATTATGGCCTAATGCTATGTATGAATAAGGTCAACATGTTGATTGTCATGCAGTGTAAACTTGAAAGAGCAGGTTCTTGAACATTTTGCTGAAAAAGTGGACACAGTCTTCAATCACCAGATATTGCTTTTCATTCAAATTTGGAAGCTAGGTGCAGACTCCCCATGCAGAGCACTTCAACATTTTCACAATCTGCAGAAAGCAAATAGTTTGCTGTCTTACCCAATTTAAGATAGGTGAAATAGAAATAATGGTAATGTGGTGATAGCTTAGTCAGTGCTATTTATACAGTTGAATAGAATGAGCTTGGTCTTGAATATCCTGATGAATAGGAATGAGCGGAATGTATAATTTGTTCTTCAGTGTTAGAATATTTGAGGTTGATTCTCTTTAGGTTACAGATTTATTTATATTAATAATATTCAGTAATAAGGACTTCCTTTATCTAGTTTCCAGATATTTATCACAATGCAGCATAAATAATACTTATTTTGGAACATGAACATTTTAAGAGCCTTATTGCAAATTTTAATTCTAGGGAATTCAGGGTATGTCTTTCTAGAGATGGGCAACCATCATATATCATTGCTTTGATGAGGCAAAATCTTTGCCTTCTAGTTTTCCCTCCTGCATCCCTGAATGATTGTGCCAATTTTTATATTCTTTCATATAAAAAGAAAGACATGCTTAATTATAGAACAGTTCAATCAATGCCACTTTTAACTTGGAGACTTGGAGTTGTCATAAGTGTAGCACTGCTATATTGGATGTTGAAATGTGGAGGAAGTGCCAAATATATTGAATTTTGCAAAAAAGAAAGGAAAAGAACCCCACAAGTAAATGAAGAATGATAGAATACAGGGCAGAAAGTTTTAAGTGATTTATTTAAAATAATAGACTGGAAAAAGACATAGCTTTTTTAAGGAATTGTCAATTGAAAGTCTGTCCCTATGTGTGGCTCTTTCCTTGAATACAAAGTCCTGTTTAGTACTACTGTTAGAGGCAGCAAAATATGAATATTATATTTTTATGTTTTCTATACAAATCCTTGAATAACCATTGAACAAGTGTTGCATTATCCAGAATGATAAATTATTGGTTAAGTAAAAGTATTGCAGAAATATTTAGGAGACAGCTTTATTTGTTTTCATTCTTCTAACTACTACATCCAGAAACCCGTTATGGCATCGCCAAGACCCCCTTCTCAGGTGCCACGGCCGACAATCCGGTGCTTCAGATGTGATCAGCCGGGCCATCCAGCAGCTGAGTGCCCGCTGCCACCACCCCAGGCAGCCCCTTCTACTCCTCCAACATGGGGAGCTACCCCCAAAAAGACTGTGGAATGCTCGCAGGCCGCACACCAACTGTTGAGCGAGGTGCCCAGGATGACAACCCCTCTTCGAGTGGAAACACCGGCAGCTGTTCAGCCTACGCTCTATGACAGCCCCGAGGAACAAGAGCAGGAGGAGGACCCAATGGTAAGCGCTCTGGTGTGCCCTTTGTATTCCCAGTGCTGCTAGTAAGCCCACAGATGGGACACAAGAGGGCGTACAGGGCCCTAATCGATTCAGGGAGCACCCAATGCCTTATCAGCCAGATGGTGGTGTCTGAAGTGGGTGTTGCGCTGAAACGGTTGGCCACTCCCCTTAGGATCCAACAGGTGGATGGGTCTCTCCTGGGTGGGGCACCCATAACCCACGTGACAGAACCGATCAGGTTGGAAATGGGGGAGCATTGGGAGACCCTGAGGTTTGTCGTAGTACCCTCCATGACAGAGGCGGTCATCCTAGGGCTCACCTGGCTGGACAAATGGGGCCCTACAATCTGGTGGGAGGGGGGGTTGCTGGCATCTCTGTTTGGGGGTAGAACCCCAGCCCCCCTTGGAGCACACCTTTATAGGACCAGGAAAGGTGGGAGAGCAGGAGAAGGCCTGTGGGGTCGAACTTGGGCAGGAGGCCCGGGTGCCTCAGGAATACTCCGGCCTGATAGATGTATTCAACGAGTAAGAGTGCAACGTGTTGCCACCTCACCGGCCTATGGACTGTGCTATCGAACTGGAGCCAGGTGACAGGCTGCCCAAACCCTGCATGTATGCCATGACGCCAAGAGAGATGCAGGAGCTCCGGAGATACATTGACAAAAACCTAGAGAGGGGTTTTATCCAGCCTGCTCGATCCAGGATGGCAGCGCCTGTCCTGTTTTGAGAAAAGAAGGATGGGACCCTTCATTTGTGTGTTGATTACCGGGGGGTCAATGCGGTGTGTGTGGAACACCTGTACCCCCTCCCTTTGATGAAGGATCTGCTGGCACACCTGGCTGAGGGTCGGGTTTTTACAAAGCTGGACCTGAGGGAGGCATACTACAGGGTAAGGATCAAGGCCAGGGATGAGTGGAAAATGGCACTCAACTGTCCCCTCGGTAGTTTTCAATTCAGAGTGATGCCGTTCAGGTTACAGGGAGCCCCCGCGGTGTTTATGCAGCTGATTAACCAGGTCTTGCATGAATTCTTGTACCGCGGGGTCTTGGTCTACCCAGACGACATCCTCATTTATACAACGACGATGGAGGAACACGTCCTGGTAGGGCAGGTGTTGACCAAGTTAAGGGAAGCTCAGCTGTATGTCAAACTCTCCAAATGCGAGTTTCATAGGTTGCAGTTAGATTACTTGGGATACAGGATATCTGCAGCCGGGATAGAGATGGATCCCAAAAAGGTGGAGGCCATTCAACAATGGCAGGCCCCATGGACCCATCATCAGCTGCAGAGCTTCCTGGGGTTTGCTAACTTTTATCGGCAGTTTATCCCATGCTTTGTGACCATCGCCTTGCCGCTTACGGACCTGCTGCGCACACGACAGTCAGCGGTGCAGCCACGTCCGGGTCACAAACTGGCATGGTCCATGACATGTCAACGGGCCTTTGAGGCACTGATGGCTCTATTTGCCAAGAAGCCCATCCTGCTGCACCCAGACCCCGACCTGCCTTTTGTGGTCCAGGCGGACGCAAGTGATGTTGTTCTAGGGGCTGTTCTTCAGCGAAACAACAAAGGGGTATTCCAGCCTTGTGCGTATGCCTCCAAGAAACTGACCACCACCAAGCGGGCCTGGGCGATCTGGGAGAAAGAGGCCTTTGCCATTCGCTGGGCTCTGGAATTATGGCAGCATCACCTGGAGGGGATTGTCTCCTGTTCTTGTTGTGCATTCTTCCTGCTTCTCGCGGACAAGATTTGACACCAATCAGCATTGGTGATTTAGACATTGTCCAGCAAATGTGCTTCAATATGTAATCACAGTAACAATTTTCTTTAAACGCCAACATAGGGAACAGCTTTGTTGGATATTTAAATCAATATAACTTCTGATTTACTGAGATTGCTAGGAATCTTAAAGCATATTTTCTGGCTAAGCAATGTTATGAATTTTATATTTATTTATTTAATTTATTTATTTATTTATTTATTTTTGGGACTTATATGCCGCCCTATCTCCCGAAGGACTCAGGGCGGCAAACAACAATAAAAAACAACAATACAAAAATTGAAAAAGAATTAAATAACAGCCCCAAAATAAATTAACTACACAGTTAAAAATTAAAACATATTTAAAAACCCATAGTCAATCCAGGTCAGCCTGATGGAAGAGGAAAGTTTTGAGGTCGCAGCGAAAGGACCGGAGGTCCGGGGCCATCCGAAGCTCAAGGGGGAGTTGGTTCCAAAGGGCTGGTGCTCCCACAGAGAAGGCCCTCCCCCTGGGGGTCGCCAGCCGACATTGTCTGGCCGACGGCACCCTGAGGAGGCCCTCTCTGTGTGAGCACACTGGGCAATGGGAATTCGTCCCCGGCAGCAGACGGTCCTGCAAATATCCCTACGGGCCTAAGCCATGTAGGGCTTTAAAGGTAAGTACCAGCACCTTAAATCTCGCCCGGAAGACAACTGGTAGCCAATGCAGCTCACACAGGAGGGGTGTAATATGGGAGTATCGGGATGCTCCCATCACTACCGGCACGGCCACATTCTGCACCAGCTGAAGCCTCCGGGTGGTCTTCAAGGGCAGCCCCATGTAGAGAGCATTGCAGTAATCTATCCGAGAGGTAACGAGTGCATGCGTGACCGTATGTAGGTCATCTCGGTCCAGATAGGGGCGCAACTGGCGCACCAGGCGAACCTGGGCAAATGCCCCCCTGGCCACAACTCCAATATGATCTTCAAAACTGAGTCGTGAGTCCAGGAGGATGCCTAAATTGCGCGCCCTATCAGCGGGAGGCAACACCTCTCCTCCCATAACCAAAGATGGAACCTCTTGGACAAGTCGAGATGCTGGTACGTAGAGCCACTCAGTCTTGGCTGGGTTGAGCTGGAGCCTGTTCTTCCCCATCCAAATCCGTACCGCTTCCAGGCAATGGGACATCACATCGAGGGCATCGATGTGATGTAAATGTATAAAACTTATAAATGTATAAAACTTATACATTTCATAAAATTTGTTATTTTGAAAAGTTTCTACTAGAACTTTTCTAATTTTTCATCCTCAGTAACCTACAGCTTTTTTCCTCCAGTGAAATTTCTAGAAGATTCTTGCATGCTTTGTCATAATTAATAAAATAAAATATATAGAAATGTATTTTTCAAGGTACAGAAAATGACCAAATATTTATATTCAAGTAATTTCATTGTGGAAGATAGATCATTCATAGACATCTCCAAGACTTCTCTAGTATATTAGATATGACCCCAATATGTTTTTCTTATTCAATAACATTTTAAAATTTGCAAGTGATTTTTGCTTAACAAATGTTTATTATGATGATTATATGCTGTCCATTCCTCAATGAATCTGAGTGGCTTTCAGAAGTAGCTGAGTATTCCCATGCAAAGGTTACACTTTTTCCCTTTTTCCTGACTCTCCCTCCTTGGCCAGTCCATCAGTATCGAAGAGTATGCCGTTTTGATGTTTTGGGAATGGCTTGGAAGCTTGATGTAATTTTGCATTCTGTTCCTAGGTGGCTGATTTATTCTAGTTTGGAACTGCTGGTTTTTGTTGATATGTCTGTTGTGATTCCTTGCCAGCCAGTGCATCCGGCAGCTGAGTCTGAGAAATCAGATAAGGAGGATGGAGCGACTAGAGTCAGAGGAAGGCTCAGAGGAGCTCCAAGACGTATAGTCGGACACAGCTGTGCTGGGAGCCTGAGTTGGACAGTGATGAAACACAGTTGGAACAAATCCAGGATGCACAAAAGCACCGGCAACAGAAGCAAGTAGGACAGAGGAAGGCAATGGGATGGCTCCAAAGGCAAAGGAGAAGGCATTAGGAAGCCACGCCTTGGCTGAATTATAAAAGGGAAGGTGTGGGAGGTGCTGGTTGCCAAAGGCAACCATTCATGTTGATGATTGAGTTTCTGTGAACTGTGTTTGTTTTCCTTGGACATTGACTCAGATCTGTGAAAATAAAAGGGGTTGGTTTTTTCTTGCGGTTCCTGCCTGTTTCTTGGAAGAGGAGTTTCTCTTTGTGAGCATAACAAGGACTCACGTAGGCTGGGACAGAACAGTTTGCCTTTGGCCCCCTACCCCCTACTACCATGGGGCAGTTATGTGCGGAGAATGCCCAGCTCTCCCAGCAGCTGGCTTTGCTGGCAGCTCAAGTTACTCAGCTTCAAGCCTTCGCTCCTGCTGCTCCACAACCCTGAAGGAAGTGTCCAGTTGCAGTACCTGACACATTTGATGCCACTCTGGAGATGTTTCCAGCTTTTGGGGGCCAAAGTGAGCTCTTTATCAGCCTGACAGCGGCTGACTTCCCCACTGACCATGATAAAGTGGGTTTTATGTTCAGCCTCCTCTCTGGTGCTGCAGCCCATTGGGGCACATCCCTGCTAGCCCAACCTAGTCCGTTGTTGGATAATTTTGGTTTTTTTTTTTTACTACATGCATCTTCTGTATGAGGACCCCATTAAGATGTTGACTGCTACCCAACGCCTGAAAGCTCTGAAGCAGGGCTGATACCCTTTACAGGGATATATCAGTGAGTTTTGGCTGCTTAGCCAGGATTCAGCCTGGAACGAAGCTGCACTCATGGACACTTTCCAGGATGGCTTGTTGGAGGACCTGTTGGACGAGCTGGCCCATGTCAATGTTCCCGCAGACCTCAATGGGTCAATCCATCTCTGTGGATCAACGCTCAGCTGCAGCAGCATAGGAGTCATCATGCCACCTGAGAGACCCAGGCGGCCCCAGTTGTGCATGAGACTCCAGTTCTGCGAAAGGAGCCTATGGAGTTAGGTGCTGCTAGACCTCACCTATCGGTGGCAGAAATGGATAGATGACATTTGGGGAGGTTATGTTTCTACTGTAGAGACCCTGGGCATTTGGCCACCTTCTGCCCCCAAAAGCTACCGAGTCAGCCCCGCGAAAGCAACCTCATCTGTGTGGAAATGCCCCAAGCCTGACCTAAAAGATGTTTTGGGTTGGGCTTCCCCCAACACCGAGCAATGTCCTTCAGATGCTGCACTTGGACCTCCACAGTATTTGATACTGGCAGCATGCTTGATCCTCCCCAGGAAGCTACAGGGATTCCGGTCGACCCTGGGGCCACCACAAATTTTATGGATGCAGCATTTTTTGCCAAATGTTCCCCAATGCCTGGTGGAACCGCCTCTGTTAGTAGAGACTATTGATGGCCATGTGCTCCTGCCTGGGCCAATTAAAGCCACCATGCAACTGTTGGGTATGGCCATCAGCTTGCATGAAGAGGCTATGTAGTTTTACATAACCTCCAACTTGTATTTCCCCATGGCCTCGAGATTGGCGTGGCTCCAGATGCATGACCCACAGATTTATTGGTCCCAGAACCTGGTCACCTTTCCAAGTTTACAATGTGTGGACCACACCCACCAAGTCTGTGCTAGCCAGGTGGTGAGTCCCCCAGGGGTCTCCCTTCCCTCCAAACTGGTGACTTATGCTGATGTGTTCAGAGAGACTGAGGAGGATCAATTGCCCCTGCAGAGACCATATGACTGCCCCATTGACTTAGTTCCTGATGCACCTCTCCCAGTGGGGCATTTGTATTCCATGTCGTACCCTGAGTTGGCCACATTGTGGGACTTTTTGGACAAAAATTTGACTCAGGGTTTTATTTGGCCCTTGTCTTCACCAGTGTCTGCACCAGTGCTCTTTGTAAAATAGAAGTCCGGAGAATTGAGGCTTTACTGTGACTATCGAAAATTAAACACCATTACGGTATGTAATCGATACCCACTGCTGCTCATCCCCTAACTTCTGGAGGCAAAAATCTTGATGAAATTGGACTTGAGAGGAGCCTACAATCTTGTTAGGATTTGGTCCAGTGATGAGTGGAAGACAGCATTTGGCATCCGATATGGGCACTTCGAGTATACAGTGATGCCATTTGTGCTGACCAATGCCCCTGCAGTTTTTCAACACTTCATGAATGAAATATCCCAGGATCTGTTAGATCAGTTTGTGGTGATCTATTTGGATGACATTCTGATCTATTCCCCTTCGTGGGAGACGCACCACCAGCATCTCCATCAGGTCCTGCAACAAGATCATCGTTTCAATGCCAAACTGGAGAAATGCCAATTCTATTAAATGACCATTGATTTCCTAGGTCATAGCATTTCTCCTGGGGGCATCGCCATGGAGCTGAGCAAGGTCAAGTCTTTGCATTATTGACAACCTCCATGTGGTGTTAAAGATGTCCAGCAACTCCTTGGGTTCATCAATTACTATAGAACCTTCATCCCTGGTTTTGCTTCCATGGCTATGCCCCACACTTGGCTCCTGCAGAAAAAGACCCAGTTTCATTGGGATACCCCCGGAGCAACAGGCTTTCCAGGCTTTAAAGGAAGCCTTCATGAAGGAATCTATCTTGAAACATCCTAACCCATAATGGCTGTTTGTTGTGGAAGTGGATGCCTATGACATTGCCATTGGAGTGGTGTTACTCCAGGCTAATGCGTCCAGCGGTGCCCTCTTCCCTTCCACCTACTACTCGCGGAAACTGAATCTGGCCAAACGCAACTACACCATCTGGGAGAATTAGCTACTGGTGATCAAAGTGGCATTTGAGGCTTGGAGGCATCATTTGGAAGGGTCTCAGCATCAAATTGAAGTCCAGATGGGCCACAAGAATCTGGAAAACTTGCAGACCACCCGTAAATTTAACCAACGACAGATTCAGTGGTCTCTCTTCTTCACTAGGTTCAATATCCGCATTACCTACATACCAAGTTGTCACAACCAAAGAGTGGATGCTCTGTCAAGGAAGCCAGAATATTCCCGTACAGAAGACAAGCTTCTTCCCAGGACAGTTCTCCCCGTAGAGTCTTTCTCTGCAGTTTAGGAGCCAATAGACGTACGGGCTCAGATTCAGGAGGCCCAACAGCATGATGTGTGGGTGGCTCAACAAAGGGAGGAGTTGGGGCCACACTCCCCATGGACCATCATGGATGGACTCTTGAACTATCGTGATCAGCTCTATGTTCCAGGAGGGCCACTCAGAGGGCTCATTCTCAGCCAATGTCATGATAATCCAGTGTCAGGGCATTTTGGCTTGTTCAAGACACTGAATTTGGTCTCCCATACATTCTGGTGGCCCCAAGTACGACACAACATCCAGGCCTACGTCACATCTTGCATACAGTGTAGGCAGGCCAAGTTAGCAACAAAGGTCTACTTCAGCCCTTGCTGATGCCCAAAAGACCCTAGGGGGCAGTGTCCATGGACTTCTTGATGGACTTGCCCCCATCTTATGGCTTCATGACAGTATTTGTGATGGTGGACATGCTGACCAAGTAGCACATTCATTCCTTGCTGTGGCTTGCTGTCAGCCCGTGCCACCATTCGCCTGTTCATCCAGCAGGTTTTCTGGCTGCATGGCCTCCCTGATAGGGTCATTTCAGATAGAGGGCCTCAATTTATAGCCTATTTCTGGAAGGGGTTGATGAAGGCCCTAGATGTAAAAATCTGCCTATCATCAGCACATCATCCACGAACTGATGGCGAGACCAAAAAAGTAACCGGAATCCTAGAACAATACCTGTACTGTTATGTGAATCAGCAACAGGACAATTGGGCAGACTATCTTGCGGTAGCCAAGTTCGCGTTTAACAACTCACAGCACACCTCCATGCATATGACACAATTCCTGGCCAATATGGGATATCATCTATTCATGTTGAGGATTGAGTTTCTGTGAACTGTGTTTGTTTGCCTTGGACATCAACTCAGGTTTGTGAGAATAAAAGGGATTGGTTTTTTCTTGTGGTTCCTGCCTGGAAGAAGGGTTTCTCCTTGTGAGCATAACAAGGACTCATGTTGGCTGGGACAGCACAATGTCTCCCCTCCCATTCATTTTTCATTCTCATGCCTGAACTTTATTACCCTAAATTTTATGGCACAATGCCAGAGAAGTGAAAAAGCTGAAGATGGCAGACAGATGCATGGCTCAGTGGCTTAAAAGATACTGGAAAAGGGCTTATCTGGAAGGTCGAGTCCTACCACTGCATGACGGAGTTCCCATCACTTGCCTCAGCCCCTGCCAACTTGCCAGTTTGAAGGCAAGTAGATAAATAGGTACCACTTGGTGCATAGGGAATAGCATTTCGTGTTTCACTGCACGTTCTGCAGTGTGGTGTGATGTCATGCTGGCTACATGGCCAGGAAAATTTCTTCAGACAGCATGACTCAATGACCTAGACTAGGAAATGTAGATAAGCATCACACCCAAAAGTATTATAGTAAAAACTCACAGGGACTCCTTGTGTAAACTGTTACAAATTGGCCTAAACTGGCAGTATAGAAACAGAATAAATATACAAATACATTCTGCCCATTGATTGTGTTGTCTTTTGTTATAGCAGATTTTTAATCTTTATATTTATTGCTCCAATCTTTTGCTCTTATTTGTTCCCTAGTTTGTCATAGTCAATTTTCTAGCTGTCAGAATGAGTCTGGATTTTGGTAATGGACTTGTCCATCTTCATCTCTCCCTTGAGTATCAGCTTTTTTCACTCTCTGTTCTCATCACTGATTTATCATTCCATCTGTCTTTCCCAATCTCTTGTATATTATCAGCCACAGAACAACTGGTCTCACTTTCTCAAACATTTTGAGGTTAATTACTAAATGGAGAAGTTGGCAGTGTGCTTGTTTGTCTTGGAATAATAAAATGTTGTTTAGTTCAAGGGACAATGGCAAGAACTCAGAGATACAAAGCCACTAGTTTACCAGAAAGTCTATGTGTGTTTTGAAATGCTACAGTGCTTTCCACTCTGTTAGAATTTTGTGACATGTATATCATTATGGTAGATGTATTATGTTAACCTATCTGTTTGAACAATCTGGCCTGGTCTGATGGGTTTTGTTTTAATTATTGTTTTAATGTAATTTATCTTCTGTATTTGGGCACTAGGGTTTAATTTGTTTTCAATTTCTGTATTTGGGCATTTTGATATTTATGTCCCTGTTCACCGCCCTGAGTCCTTCGGGAGAAGGGCGGTATACAAATAAAATAAAATAAAATAAATAAATAACACAATCTGAAAATCTTTTCTGCTGAAGAACTGAAGGGTAAAAATACTACTAGTAGATCTCTAGCCAGGGCACATGATGGCTCAGTGGCTAAAGATGCTGAGCTTGTCAGCTGGAAAGCTGACAGTCTGGATATTGTGTGACAGGGTGAGCTCCTGTTACTTGCCCCAGTTCTGGCAAACCTAGCAGTTTGAAAGCATGCAAATGGGAGTAGATAAATAGGTACCACTTTGGTGGAAAGGTAATAGTATCCCATGCACATCAGGGTACTATGATGTTGGCCACATGACCACCAAATTGTGTTTGAACAACACTAGCTCCCTTGGCTAAAAAAATGGATATGAGCACTGCCCACTAGAGTCAGACATGGCTGGACAGGAGAAACCTTTATCTTTAAATTTTTAGCATTCAACCACTTTACAGTCTAAATATTGGCATCCTTCTATTATGACATATGCCCATCTCTCATGATTTACAACCATTTACAACCAAAGAAGGTCAAGATAGCTACTCCATAAAAGTTTTCAGAGTTCTTCTTTAATAATACAAGTTCTTGTTTACTTTGGCAAGATTTCTGCCTATAAGTGAGGAACAATATTTCAAGGTTTTTCTGAAAAGATCCAGAACAGAACTGCACTATTTCTCAAAAGAAATGACCAATTACTACAAGAAGTGATCTTAAAGAAAAAGATAAAAAGAAGTCTGAAACTGAGCAAGGACATGCTTTGGAGATGAGAGCCATAGCTGGAGTTCCTGAAACAACTTCTTCATAGTGCATGGATTGTAAGATTTTAACAAGGAATCTTAATGAGGCAAATTTCCCACACACACACAAAATATTTTTACTCTTTCACTATTTGAAAAAAAATCACATCAAGACATATATTTGCAAGAAACTCATACTAAAGAGGTTTGGAACATATCTGTGCTAATTGTAAGAAGAAAATCAATAAACCCCCAATTACAACTACATTTATTGTTTGCTGATCATCAGGGTAGATAAACTGTGCAAGTTTAACTATAGAGAATAAAATACACCACACATCAAGGAAAAGCTAAGTTTTTTTTAAAAACACTTGTCTGAACATTACTCTATTCTTTACAGTACTTGGTAATAAACCCGGTTGGACAGATCCTATGATAAAGGAATTAAAAGAACACAAGGGAAACTGCCCCCAACATTTTTTGAACCTATTAATTGATGCATGGATATATAAAAATGGAATGGCAAAAGATTACACTTTCTTTTTGGAGAGACATATTTTCTTTCTAGAATTGGTATGATATGGATTACAAAGAAAATGCTGCACAAAACAACTAAAGTTAATATTCTTTCAAAATGTTATCATAATTCAATGATCTTACACTTTAAATTTGGACCCCAGTCTTTTAAATGGTGGTTAAATGAGTCTGTTTTGTAGAGACCACAGTTTGTTAAAGAATGTAAACAAGTGGTCGAAGATTATTTAAAATTATTAAAATTATTTTTATTTAAAATTATTTCTGGGCAAGGGAACTAACTTGACAACAGTTTGGGATACTTGTGAAGCTGTGATAATGAATATTTTATACAATATAATATATTAAGAAAATGGATGGAAAATCCAAAAAGTGTTAGGTGAAATTGAAGTGAAGGAAAGAAAACTTCAAAAATCACCAAAAGATCTTCACATACTAAACTAATTAAAACTATTGCAACAACAAATATCCTTGTTGACTGTTTCAGATATTAAGAAGAAATTAGAATTCACAAAACAACACTTTCTTGAACATGCAAATAAACCAGGGAGATGGCTGGCACATAAATTTAAACAACAGACATAAAAAAGACTATAATTAAATTTTAGGAAGGATATAAGACTTACATGGATAATAAAAATATTTGAGCCTCTTTTGGAACTACGGTATTATACTAATTTATATAAGAAACATGAATTTTCATTAGAATGTATTGATGATTGCATATCATCTCAAAATCTTCCTAAACTATCAAAAAATTACAAGAAATTTTCAACAGCCCAATAAAGACCTTTGAAATAACAGAAGCAATTAACAGAACTAAGATAGGAAAAATGCCAGGACCAGATGGTTTATCAAGTAGATTCTATACAGTAAATCTTTTGAAGATCAATTACTTCTTCTGATGAAGGATTTAATGAACTCTATTCTACAAGGAAATTCTATGCCTGATTCATGGAAAGATTTCTAGATCTCTTTGATACCTAAAGAGGGACAGGACTTAATATCAGTGAAAAATTACAGACCAAATTTTCTTAACAATGACTATAAATTGTTAAGAAATTTAGCAATTTAGCTGAAAGACTTTTTAAAAGTTTTATGAGATTACATACATGAAGACCAGTGTGGTTTTCTACCCAGAAGACAAAGAGAAATGTGAGAGTAATCTTGTATATAACTGAACATTTACAACAAAATAGTAAGATTGCACTAATCTTAGATGTAGAAAAAGCTTTTGATAATTTGAATTGGGACTTTATGTTTAACGTAATTGAAAAGATGTACTTAGGACTGGGCTTTTTACAGGGATTGAAGTTTTTTCAAATAAATTTGGTTGGCTTAATTCCATCCTATTGAATATAAAAAAGGAGTTGTCCCTGACATTCCAACAGGGCCGGTCATAGGCTGGAACAGAACAGGGTCAAAAAATTCCACAATTACCTGTATGGTAGGAATTTTACTGTGTATACTGATCATAAGCCTCTCTTAGGCTTGTTCACAACTGACAAACAGACTCCTTACATTCTTTCACCAAGAATGCTTAGATGGTCCATCTTCTTGTCTGCCTATACCTTTAAGATGGTTCACAAGCCTGGAAAAGAAATGGGCCATGCTGATGTCCTAAAAAGGCTACCCTTAGCTAGTATTGATCCTGATCCGGCCCCTACTGCACAAATACTGTCCATACAAGAGTTGCCTAAATATCCCCTCCATGCAGGGGACATCGCTGCTGAGACTGCTACAGATAAGATTCTGAGCAGAGTCCTGTCTTGGGTATTCACAGGATGGCAAGACAGAAGCCCAGAGCCTGAGTTTCAAGCTTATTTTCAAAGGAGACATGAGCTATCTGCTCATAAAGGATGCCTGTTGTGGGGAAACAGGGTCATCATACCGCCAGTATTAAGGGACAGGGTACTGCAGTCCCTACATGATGGACACCCTGGCATAGAATGTATGAAAGCACTAGCCAGAAGTTACCTCTGGTGGCCTGGGTTAGACAAGGCTATTGAGGAGCAGGTACATGGATGCTATATTTGCCAAAGGTCTAGACCTGAAATGCCTCAGGCACCTGTCCACAAATGGGAGGCAACACACACACACTGGTCCAGGGTCCATATCGATTACGCTGGTCCATTTCAAGGACAGCTCTTTTAATTATAGTAGATAGCCACTCGAAATGGCTGGAAGTTGTTCCAGTCTCTAGTATGACTTCGGCCAGAACAATCCAGGTGCTGAGGAAACTTTTTGCCACACATGGGCTTCCTGATGTCATAGTCTCAGATAATGGGGCTCAATTTACCACTGCTGAGTTCCCGGCCTTCCTCAGAGCAAACATGATCCGACACGCCACATCTGTGCCCTTCCACCCATTGTCCAACAGGCAAGCAGAACAAATGGTGAGAACGACCAAATATGCACTCAAGCACATCATTATCGGTGACTGGCACCACAGGTTAGTGGACTTCTTACTTTGTCAACACTCTACACCTTGTACAGCCACAGGGATGAGCCCTGTGGAACTCCGATGGGGCAGACGCCTCATCACCAAACTGGACAGACTTCACCCTGACAGAGTGGCATCTGATGCTGCTCAACCGAAACCCCCAAGGGGGCTACAACCTGGTGACATGGTCTGGGCCAGGAACTATGGACCAAGACACTTGTGGGTTCCTAGGAAGGTAGTTGACAAATCAGGGCCCCTATCTTACACAGTAGGGGTGGAGGGAGGGCGTCTGGTAAGATGGCATGTGGATCAGCTAAGGAAATGATTTCCAGAATGGTCACTAAGTGAGTGTGAGGGTAACAGTCCCTCCCATAGTTCTCAAGCTGGCACACAGGCTACCTCTTATTCTCCCTACCAGCGCTTTCAGCACACATTTGAGTTCGAGTCTGAGGAGGACCAAGAGGGCACAGAAATGCAGCAAGGAACCCCTGATCAGTCGGATCAGCCAATCTTCAGTGACCACCGTGCTACAAGATCTGACTCTGGGGTGGGCCTACCGGACAGGGCCAGCCAGAGCAATTCTTCAGAGTCTCCAGCTGAGAAGAACACAGACGCTCATGGCATGCCTAATAAGCTGGTAGACTAAAAAGTGAGGGAATCACAAAGACGTTCCTCATGGCCTCATAGGCCACCTGCACACCTCGCTGATTATGTGGTCAATTAAGAGAAAGAAGTATGTAATGAATCACCAAGTGGAAAGGCATGTCTCTCTTTTTTTGGATTTTGTTAATTTGTATGTGCATTGCATACTGTAAGAGGACTTACAGGAGAAGGTCTATTCATAGACACATACTGGGTCATTATGTACTACTTGGTAGTACAGGTCTACTGGCAGAACAGCAAAAAAAGGGTCTGTGTTTAATCTTACTGGCAGCAACCCTTACTTTGCACGTCCAAGAAGGTCGCGTTGAAAACTACTACCTTGAGTGGGGTCAATCACTCAAACTAAATATTGGAGGGTTGGAGCAAGCATATAATCCCTGAAAATGGGTTATAAGGATTACCTTGAGTGGGGTCAATCACTCAGAATCAAATGTTGGTGGTTGAGAGTGAGTTTTATAATTCTTGAATATGGGTTATAGGAGTATATAGCCTTGAATGGGGTCAATCATTCAACCATGTATTGGGAGTTGGGAGTGAAAGATGTAAATCTGTAATGTTATTATACTGTCTGTTCCTTAAAAGGGGAAGGGGTGTTATGTATTGAGGTTTGGGAAAACATTTATTCACATATATACGGGAACTAATAGTTCCTCTGCACTTCTATTGAACTCTAACAGTTCTGGCAGAAGCCAAAGTGGTGGGAATGTTGGGTTCAATCTGATTGGTTGTATGAAGGTATATAAAGAGTGCATGTACACCCTAACCCCTCAGTAAAGATATGATTGCCTATAAAGCAACTGTTCATTTGTACTCATCTGCCTGGCGTTTTCACTACGCTTCAGAACCCGATATACAATAAGCTTAATCTTAGCAATCCACAAATTTGTATATTCAACCACATTATTTATACAACAGTGTTCAATCCATATTTGTTCACTTTATTTTCTAGAATATGTGAAATTAAAAATCTTCCCCTCAATTATCAACCTCAGTAGGAAGATGAGAGGAGCAACTAGAAACATAGAACAAGTCATAGAGCTGACACTATTGGACTATTTTGTAGTTGGGTACATATATCAGAAATGGAATGATGGTATAAATTACTGCAAATTTGCAACAACAAAATAGAAAGTTTTGAGGGGATTTTTTTAGAATGCAGTGTGTTAAGATTTACTACCCAGATGAACTAGTTGAAATTGGGCAATGCAAGAATGAGGCAAATGAAGCATCAGTTTACAAATTCCAATTGATCAGGCATTGTGCTGTCAAGCATTATTTGACATGAAATGAATCAAGGCAGGTGAAACTGAACAGATCAAAGGAGAGTTCTCTGAGGAACCAAATGTGAAACATGTGCTTCATTCAATTGAGCAAAATCAGCTCAGATTGACTTCATGATGAGTCACTATATAGACAGCACCATTTTTACTTGCCAGCTTGCCTTGAACAAAATTACAGATCAGAATTACTGATTCTTGTTTATATGAAAACAAACCAAATACTTCTTTTTTAATTAGACTTAATGTGTTTCAAAAACATATCAGATGGTCAGCAATTTCATTCTGTTAGAATAATTTTCCAAAATACTCAGTCCATATGAATAAAGATTGTTTTGTTAGACTTTTGTAGTAAAAATTGCAGAGACTTAAAGCACTATAAAAACTAATGTATTATAACATTTTTGTGGATCAGGCTCTGGGAACCAGTTCTGATGGATTGTGATCCAGAAAAACTTATGGGATAATAAATGCATTAATATTTAAAGTGTTCAAACTTGGATTATCCTAAAATCAGTTTTTTAGAATGAGCTAGTATCTTTTCTGAGCCATAGTAACATTTTTTTCTGTGTTCTAAATGCTTACAGGGAGTGTGAGGAAGAGGTCATTGAAGGGAGTGGGATTATTTTTTTTACCTCTTTCTTGGAAATCTAGATCTTAAAAGAAGTAAAAAAGTAGACATATATTTTGTGGGTCCATGCAAAACTTTGATGCTTTAATTTAAAGGTGATTAAAATTTGATCATTTCTTCCACTCAAATATTTAAAATAATCGGGGATTGATCTAATATACCCATTTGATTTGTTTTAAAGATTTGATGCTTCAGGGCATAGATATACTTTATCTTATCAAGTCCTTAACTGAACTGTCAATTCAGATTATTTAAAACAGATTGATTTTCCAGTTGATCTGATGTTTTGAACTGAATTAATCGAACTGTTCAAATTCAATTGGTAATGGAAACTGAAGCTTAGTGGATCCACACAGCCTGTTTTGTTTAATTTTTTTAAAAAATGGGATTAAATTTTGGTAGGGTGATTTTGGGGGAAATCAATATCCCGTAAAAAGACTGCAAGGGGCTTGTAAGCCACATTTTCTATGATTTGAGAATTGAACTACCGGTATTAAACAGAGCTCTCTCTCTCTGGTCTGAGAGATCAAATAAAGTGTGGAGGGTAGATAGAGTGGCATTGGAGAACAAAATTCATGTGGGGCCTCTGGAAGGGTGTGGCTTCCACTGGTCAATGAACTGCTATGTCAGTCTATGACATCACCAAGAAACACTTAATACCTTCAGGACACAGTAGGGACACAATTCTCACTCATTTTACTTCCAATTTTACCTGTGGACTGGCTTTACCATATGTTCTAATCCAGTCGATATCATCAGCAAGCCATAATGGGAAGTAGGGAGCAATATAAGAAAACAATGAATGACATCATAAAGAGTTAGAAAAGTGAGGGTTTCATAGCAAAGGATTCTATCTGAATTGGTTGAGACCTGGTCTCTGGTTGCATTTGCATAGCACCAGAGGCTGATGGGAGTGCATGGAGTTATTCACTGTGAGCTGCAGAGAAGTGGGACTTTGTCCAGCAGAACAAACTGGACAACCAAAAATCTAAAGCAGAAAGTCTGCAAGAATATCTATTTGCTTCTGCAAAAATCCTGAAGAGTAACAAGTGTCATGGCTCTGTTGGATTCCAGTTCAAAGGAGAAGGAATTGGAACCAGGGCCATCTGACAGGGATAGCATGTTTGTCCTGAAATGTCTGGGAAGGCCATGGGCTGAGGACAGTGCTACCCCAGGCCCCTCTGGCATCGGGGAAAGTATTTGACTGGACAGGGAGCTGCCTGCACTCACAACTTCAGGGGAGGATTGGTGAGGAAGTTCCACTGACAATGTCCCAGTAAGCTGGGAGGGGGGTCAGGTGAGATGTTTGTCACAGCGGGTGATTGATCACATGTTTCTTGTTGCCTTCCAGGTGGAGCTCTGGTAGAGGGAGCTGCCTGTCAAGCCAGTTAAGGGAGGGGGAAGGGAGGCAGTGATCCTTGGGGAAGCCAGCGACACCGCCAAACAGTTGGGCAGTTCCCTGGCTCAGTGCTGGAACAAGGATGACACTGAATGCCAAAATGCCCCCTCAACTCAGCCGCTGGACAGCTGGTGGCAGCAGGAAGCTCCAACAGAGGCTGGTAGCAGGGAAGACACCTGGGGAGAAGCTGGGGACAGTCCTATCTGCTCTATGGAGCTGCTGAACAGCTGAACAGCCATGCAGCTGACAAACAGCTGATCGGTGCAGATTTGACAGGTGGCAGCAAGGACTGAGACAGCAGACTGGAAAGGAGAGCTAAAGGCCTGCATTACAGCTTTTCTAGGTTATGCACCGGATGATGGCTAGCTGGATGGGGGGTGGGGCTGAGGGAAAGGACTGTATGTAAGGCACTGGGGGAAAAACCACTCCCAGCGCTGACTTTGTTTGCTGTAATTAAATGCTGGTCAGACCATTCCTGTTTTGCCAGCAAAAACAGGAATGTCAACCATCAATTGTCTTCTGTGGGGACCAGGACTGGTAAGGACACTGACAGACTGCAAATAGACAGTGGTGATGAAAGGCAACAGATTTCCCTCTGATGACGAACAGCTGCCTCTCTCATCTGATCTGAGGGCACAGACAGTGGAGTAGAGGGAAGTTCAGAGGAGATCTGTGAGGCTTCGCACAAGGAGGCTGCCCTTCCCCTCCTCAAAAGGAACACCTGGCTTGGGCTGATTTAACCAGATCAGGCCAGGGTGTCTTCATTAGAAACAATTGTTGTTTGGCATGCACTTCCCTGGCTTTTGTAAACTTTGCTTCTTTGACTTCAGATTGAGTTTCTACCATATAAAGTGGTTGTCGTAGGGCCATTTATTAGCAGGGTAATAAAGGACTTATTGAAGCCCACATCTGCCTATGCGACCTGGGTTATAACAACAAGTCATGAAGAAAGAGTCTATGCGACCTGGGTCATAACAACAAGTCATGAAGAAAGAGTCTATGCAACCTGGGTCATAACAACAGGTCATGAAGAAAGAGGCTATGTAACCTGGGTCATAATAATGTTATTGTCAAGCCCTGTGGGCTCAACATCCCATGGGGGGGAACACAGCACATGCAGAGCAGCTCCACTGGCAGACCTGGCAGAGAAAGCCAGCTGGGAGGTCTGTTGGCCTGTTTGTGTTGTTGCCAACCAGCTGGACATCCAGGACAGCCTTCAAGCAGCTGCAGCACTGCCAAGCCCCAGGAAACCAACAGGGCTGCCTCCCGATGCCGCTGATCAGCTGGAAGATTTGACGGCCCGTTCTTGCTACCGCTGAGCAGCTGATCAGCCCAGGATGGCCTCCCCTTAGCCACAGCACCGCCAAGCTCCAGGAGCTCAATGGGGCCACCTCCCAATGCCGCTGAGCAGCTGAGCAGCCCAGGGCAGGTTCTGAATGGCTTTGACACACTCGAACAGCCAGGAGGCCGGCTGGCCTATTGATCAGCTCATTGAACATACAGACTCATCGAGGCAGAGGACTAATGCTGAGCCATGGACTAACAGCAAGCAAGGACACTAGAAAGGCAGGCAGGAGGGGAATCTGGGCGCTTTTACAGGCGAACAGAATAGGATGCAGTGCTAAAAGCTACAGCCATCCAGGTCAGACCCGCCCCAGTTCTGATTGGCTAGTCCCAGGCTCAGGGTGGGTCCCCAGGTCAGAGGTGGACCATTCACGGCCTCTGTGGGGAGGAAGGCTGGTCGTGGACACTGGCAGAGAGCCCACTGGACTGATGACTAAGTTGCTTGTCCCTTTGAGCTGGCAAGCAGTGGGACCCAGTTATCAATGCTCTGCACATGTGGGAAGTACACTACGGGGTCTGGGAGCACCTAGGGCCCCATGGGGTACAGGGATGGTTTGGGGTCCCCCACTGTTATCAGCCACATTTGACAGAAACCCAGATTGCTTGGCAATTATCTCAGCCAGGCCATAAATCATCTGGATCAGCTAGGTGTGTGTTTTCCCAGGGGTCCCGAGTAGTCTCCAGGAGTGCTTCCGTATGGTGGCGGATTTGGATGCAGGGCTGCGAGAGTTCTGAAACAAAGGGGAGGACCTGGCTGTACTACCTAGGAGTGTGGAAAAGTCGAGGGATGACTTACACAGGACCCAGGTTGTGGGTACAGGTTCCACTGGGCCTCCTTCTTGGCCATCGTTCAAGTGTTTACGGTGTGAACAGCCTGGGCATCAGAGTGCCATCTTCCCATTCCATGGGAAATCCCACTGACCCCAGGGAAGGGGAGACCCACACCTACAACCAAGAAGGGATTGGAGAGGACAAGTGTGGCTCAGCAAGTGGAGGGGGTCACCCCCTGGCAGAGACCCCAAGAGAAGGAGAAGGAGCCAACGGTCACTAGATCCCAGCTGGTGGTGTACAAAAGTAAGGATGAGTTGGTGGCTGGCCCTATGGTGAGTGAGCTGATATGTCCCTTCACAGTCCCTATTGTGATGACGTCCACAAACAGGCCATTGGGGAATACAAAGCCCTGATTGATTCCGGTTGCACCCGCTGTGTAATCAGTAAAGCTGTGGTTGCTGAGGCCAGGATCGGCGTAAAACAACTGGCCACCCCTATTAGATTAGAACAAGTGGATGGATCCCTTCTGGGGCAGGGAGGTCCCGCTACCCATGTAACAGAACCTGTCTGACTAGAAAAGGGAGGTCCTTCAATTTATCATGGTCCCTTCTATGACTGAGTCAGTGATCCTAGGGCTGGCATGGTTGGATAAGTGGGGCCCTACTATTTGGTGGGAAGGGGGATATTGAAAGTTATGGATTGGGGTCAGTCCCCAGCCACCAGACCAGGAAAGAGATAGATGGTGGAACAGGGAGTGGGGTGGCAAACGCAAGCCAGGAGAGTGCGGAGGGGAAGGTTTCCTATCCAGCTGTGTATGCTGACCTCACTGAAGTATTCAGTGAACAAAAAAGCAATATCCTGCCCCCTCACCAGCCAACCGACTGTGCCATTGACATTGTGCCTGGTGCTAAACTGACCAAACCCTGAATGTACTCCATAGCTCCCCGGGAGATGGAGGAGCTGTTCAGATACATAGATCAGAACCTAATGAGGGGCTTTATTAGCCAGCTCATTCACAGATAGCGGCTCCCATTCTGTTCAAAGAGAAGAAAGATGGCTCTTTGAGGTTGTGCATCGACTTCCGTGGCATCAATGGGGTTTGTGTGGAGAATATGTACCCACTGCCTCTCATGAAAGACCTGTTGGCCTATCTGGCAAAGGGGAAGGTGTTCACCAAACTGGATTTATGGGAGGCATATTACAGGGTCTGCATAAAATGAGGGGATGAATGGAAGATGGCTTTCAACTGCCCGCTTGGTAGCTACCAGTTTAGGGTGATGTTGTTTGGGTTGCAGGGGCCCCCCATGGTATTTAGGCAACTCTTCAACAAAGTGCTGCACAAACACCTGTACCATGGGGTGCTTGTTTACCTGGTGACATCCTAATATACACTGCTACCCTGGAAGAGCATGTTCGGTTGATGAGACAGGTCCTGGTGAAGTTATTGAAGGTGCACCTGTTCATTAAACTCTCTGTGCAACTTCCACCAAACCCAACTGGACTACCTGGGCTACAGGATATCAGGGGTAGGTGTGGAGATGGACCCTAACAAGGTTAAGGCCATGTTGGAATGGCAAGTGCCCCAAACCTGTTGTCAACTGCAGAGCTTCCTGGGTTTTGCCAACTTTTACAGGCAATTCATCCCTTCGTTCACAGTGGTAGCTCTGCCCCTGACAGACCTACTCTGCACGTGACATGCCATGATGAAGCCATGGCCCAGTCAGTCATTGGTGTGGACCATGGCATGCCAAAAAGCCTTTGAAGACCTAAAGGCCCTGTTCACAAGGGAGCTGGTCTTGCTTCACCCAAACCCCGACATGCCATTCGTGGTACAGGCTGATACTAGTGACATCATGTTGGGGGCAGTCTTACTGCAAAAGAATAGTCAGGGGGCATTACAGCCATGTGCCTATATAATCATGGAAACTGACTGTGACAGAGAGGGCCTGGGCCGTTTGGGAGAATGAGGTGTTTGCAGTGCAGTGGGCGTTGTCCACATGGCAACACCTACTGGAGGGAGCAGCGGAGCCGTTTGAGGTCTGGACGGACCATAAGAACCTGAAGGTGCTGCAGTCGCTGAGACGCCTGTCCCCTAAACACGTCCATTGGGTACAGCACTTCCAATGTTTCCATTTCCGGTTGAGGTATGTACCGGGGGGGAGAACTTCCTTGCTGATGCCTCAATATGATAGCAAGCAGGAGGAAATAGTACAAGCAATCATGCCCCCTTCAGGCAAGCAGCAGTACAAGTGGTACCGCACAACCTGCAGTCGACATGCCCCAGGAATGCACAAGGCAGTTGAGGATGACCTCTCGGTACAGGAACATTCAGGCCTATTGACATGAAGGGATGGTCTAGCATGGAAAGGCAATAAGCTGTACATCTACCAGGCCCTACGGGAAGGGGTATTAGAGTGGTGCCATGATGCAAAACAAGCAGGACTGTTTGGCTTTAAGACCCTCCACCTGGGGCAGCGTCAATTCTGGTGGCTGCACATGAAAGCAGACATAGAAGCCTAAGTCCAGGGTTGCCATGTTTGTGCCATCACAAAGCACTGAACAGGGAAGCAGGTAGGGTTGTTACAGTTGGTAGCAGACCCGACCCAACCATGGAAGGACATCAGGATGGACTTTGTTGTGGAGCTGCTGGAGAGTCATGGTTACACCGTGATCTGGACCATTATAGACATTTTCTCCAAACAGGCCCACTTCGTCCCCTGTAAGGGGTTGCCATTGGCCTGGAAGCTGGCCAACCTCCTTATTCAACATGTGTATAGCTCACATGAGGTACCCCGGCGGATCATTTTGGATTGGGGGAGTGCAGTTCACGGCCCGGTTTTGGCAAACATTTATCCGGTCCATTGGGTCATCTCAGGGCCTCAGTTCAGCCTATCATCCCAGCACCAATGGAGTGGCAGAACACACAAACGCAATGTTGGAGTGATACCTAAGAGTTACATCTCATACCAGCAGACAGATTGGGTCGACCTCCTGCCATTCGTGGAAGTGGCGTACAACAGCACAGTGCACAGTAGCACCAGGTTTGCCCCCTTTAGGGTGGTGCACAGCCTGGACTTCGTCCCAATCCTCGAGTACAGCCAAGGGGACCCTTCGCCCTGCAGCCACAAGAGTGGATAACATACATCAGGGGGTGTGGGGGTAATATAAAAAGGGTGGAGGAAAGCACAAAAGCACAGGTCAACAAGAAACGAAGGTCACAAAAACCTCTTCAGGTGGGCAACCAGGTGTATCTTTCAACAAAATACCTATGGCTGAGTGTGCCCTGCAGAAAGTTAGCTTCCCAAGTACCTGGGGTCCTTCTGGCTCACACAGGTCATTAACCCAGTAACCATATGGCTACAACTGCCCTGGTTTCTGGGAAAGATACAGCTGGTGTTTCATTGTAGCCTGTTAAAACTGGTGGGGGATGCCTCCTGTAGGCCCAGAGGAGAGGTAACAAGGCCTGTCAAGGGGGACCAGTATGAAGTGCAGGAGATTCTAGACTCTTGAGTCCAAAGGGGACAATTACAATATTTAGTACGGTGGGCGGGATATCCTGTTTATGTCACTGCCAACCAGCTCGATGTCCAGGACAACCTCCACACAGCCGCGGCACTGCCAAGCCCTGGGAAACCAACAGAGCCACCTCCCAATGCCGCCGAGCAGCTAGGAGGTTTGGTGGCCCATTCTCGCTACTGTCAAGCAGCTGATCAGCCCAAGATGGCCTCCACACAGCTGCAGCACCACCAAGCCCTGGGAGCCCAACGGGGCTGCCTCCCGATGCCGCTGAGCAGCTGAACAGTTCAGGGCAGGTTCTGAATGGCTGTGACACAGCCGAACAGCTGGGAGGCCTGCTGGCCCACTGATCAGCTGATTTAACATACAGACTCACTGAGGCAGAGGACTAATGCCGAGCCATGGACTAATGCTGAGCAAGTATGCTAGGAAGGCAGGTGGGAGGGGAATCTGGGTGCTTTTACAGATGATCACTGGATGCAGATCTGCTGTGAGGGGAAGGGTGGAGCCACAGGGGGAGTGTCATGCCTCCATCCAAGCCTGACTCCAAGGACGACATGGAGTGCTTTGTTGAGGATGTGTCTGTGGCTTCAGAGGACTGTAGGGAAGAGCAGGCTGAGGCAGGCCAGGGCCCTTCAGGTTTGCAACAGGAAAGGCACAGTGCAGGCAAGGAACAAGCCCCCCCCCATCTGATCCTAGAGCAAGAAGAGCAGAGAGGAGGAGAGAACAATGGAGGCAGGCTCAATTGCTCAGGAGGAGAGCGTCCCGGCCCACTTCACAAGGCACACCTGGGGACCAAGGAGATGCTGTGGGGTGGGGTGGGGCATTTGCCAGGAACAAATGTGTTATCTGGAGATGTGGTCTTGTCTAACCTGATCACTTTGACATCTTGACTGCTTCACAGCCACAGAAGACATTTCTGAGTCTTTTCTTACAGACTCCAGGCAAGCCGAGAGTTAAAAGGACTTTACATTCTGTTTTTGTGTTATCTGTCTTGCCCTTGTGTGCATTGCTTGAACTCTTGCCAGCTTCTGTGGGAGCTTTTGGAGAACTTGGGCAGTGATTAAAGAACGGTTTCTTTGCTAGCTGACTGCTTGTCTCTGTTCGGGGCCCTGGGTCATCACAGGGGAAAGTATTTAATGCACTGGGAGGAAAACACTCCCAGCGCTAACTTTGTTTGCGAACCATTAAAGTATCTGTTGCAATGTTCCTATTTGCCAATCGCCTGTTAGTCTGTGTTCGGCTGGAAGAGACCAGGGACCAGTAAGGACACTGACAGTTATCAGCAGTGTGCTAGCCCCAATCATCATCAGCAGCCACTGAGCTCTGACTGCCATTGATATCATGACAGCCGTGACCTTCAAGAACGGTATGTTAGCCCTGAATGGTGCCAACACTATGCGAGCCCTGACCAGTACCCGTGTCATGTTAGCCCTGATCGCCATCAGCACAGAACAAGCCCTGATTGTCACTGATATCCTGATAGCCCTGACAAGTATCCACGTTGGGCTAGTCCAGATCATTATTGATAACAGGCTAGTCCTGATCACCATCACTGTCACCATACCAGTCCAGGCCCCTTGCTGAGGGTTGATTGGGCAGGGGGAATCCAAGGAGATCTAATGCAACAGTATGCATGGCTGCATGCTCTTTTAGATAGGCAGCAACCCATACCAGCACCTCTTTTCAAACCCATGTTTGATGGAGGCCCTGAGAAGTTAACTGAACCAAGTGCACTTCTACATGAACAGAAATGCCAATACTTACCTGGATCCTGCCACTATGGTTGACATGATAGCGGCAAATCTAGAGGGGGAGGTATCGGAATGGCTGAACAGCGTGCACAGTGAGCTATGGGACTACAATCTATTCATCCAAGGGTTAAGAACCAGATTCGAGAAGTGAGTCCATAGCTTTGCAAGCTGAGAAGGACATTTGCAAAATAAAGCAAGGAGGCAGACCAGCGAAGGAATATGTGCATGAATTCTGGAGAGTGGTGGGCAGAATTGAGTGGTGGCCAGAATGGCCCCTGGTCCACCATTTCAAGAATGGCCTGGACCCCAATTTATTCCAGGCTTGTGTCTACCAAGGAATTCCTGATCAACGTCAGGAGTGTATTGTGTGGCAGTGAAATTAGTCATTGAGCTAACCAGCTACAAAATCTGCTGATTCCTGGACCAAGACCAGCTCAGATGAGATGGCCACCTGCCCAAAGAACCCCAGCAACTGCTTTAACTGTATATTCAATAATTTTTTTAAAAAAACTGGGATGACTGAACCTCCAAAATCATCTTCGGGACTGCCGATCAAGTGTTTTAGATGTGGCCAGCCAAGCCATTGGGCAGCATCTTGCCCCGTTCCTTTTTCTTAGCAGAAAAGCATCTCAGCTCTACCAGAAAAGAGAAATGAAAGCCAGCCTTCCACCAGAGAGAAATCAAATTGGATTCTCAAGAGCAAATTACCCAAGTCACCTCACCCACTCAAGAGAAGGTCAAGGCCTCAGCTGAAACTGCCATCACACCTGCTTTATATGAAAGTGATGATGAGGGGGAGAATGACCCAATGGTAAGTCAACCTATTCCACCTTTTTCCCCCTCTGCCAAATTTATAGTCCCTAAGACAGGCGCTCAAATGGATTTACGAGTGTTGGTGGACTCAGGGTGTTCATGATGTCTAATCAACCTCCCAACTGTCCTAAAGTTAGACATCAGGGTGAGGCAACTCTCCAACCCCATGAAATTTGAATAGACAGACGGATCTTTAAGGGGCAGAACTCTAATAACTCATCTAATGGAGCTGGTGTGGCTAGAAGTGGGAGAGTATTAGGAATTCATTAGATTTGTGGTAGCTTCAAAAATGACTGAAGCGGTTATTCTAGGTTCAGCTTGGTTGGACAAGTGGAAACCCTTCATATTTATTTATTTATTTATTAGTTGAATTTATATACCGCCCTATTCCCGAAGGACTCAGGGCAGTTCACAGGGCAGTTAAAACAGTACAAAAAGAGAATAAAATGGATTTTTACCAGGGAGTGAAGTTCCACCCGAAACAATAAAAATAGTGACAATTCCCCTGCCAGGAGAGCCTCTCATTCCCAGAAAATACTGAGAGTTGGCAGAGGTGTTTAGTGAGGTGGAATGTGACATCCTGCCTCCCCATAGAACAAATGACTATCCCATTGAGATTTTGAGATTTTGTTAGGAGCCAAGTTGCCAAAGCTGAAGATGTATGCCATGACTCTCCTTGAGGTGGAAGAATTACAGCAGTGCATCGACAAGAATTTATCCAGAGGTTTCATTGAGCCTGCCAAATCACAAGTAGCTGCCCTGGTGCTGTTTAAAGAGAAAAAAGATGGGTCGCTTAGGCTCTGTGTGGACTTTAAAGGTCCCAAGGCGGTGAGTGTGGAGAATATGTACCCCCTTCCTTTAATGATGGACTTGTTAGCCCATCTGGCAAAGGGGCAAATTTTTACCAAATTAGACCTAAGAGAGGCATACTACCATGTGAGGATAAGAGAAAGTGATGAATAGAAAACTGCTTTCAACAGCCCTCTAGGTGGCTATCAGTTTAAAGTTATGCCCTTTGGATTACAAGGAGCTCCTGCCATGTTCATGCAACTGATTAACCAGGTGCTACACAAAGGGGTTTTGGTGTATCTTAATGACATCTTAATCTATACAGAGACTATGGCAGAGCATATAAGCTTAGTGCGAGAGGTACTAAAAAAACCTGCTCAACGCTAAGCTCCATGCCAAACTCTCAAAATGTGAATTTCATCAGACATGTTTAGATTATCTGGGCTATAAAATTTCCAATGAAGACATCAAAATGGATCCAACTAAGATGAAAGCTATAAGAGAATGGCAGCCCCCAAAGACTTGGAAACAACTCCAAAGCTTCCTGGGATTTGCTAATTTCTATAGTCAGTTCATCCCTTCATTTGTTGAAATTGTTTTGCTTCTTACCGAACTATTGAAAACCGGTAAAGATGGGGAAAAACTGCATCAAGGTCAGCCTCTGCACTGGTCATTAGAATGCTAAACTGCTTTTGAATTTAAAAAGACTGTTTGCTGCTGAACCAATTCTAAAACACCTCCATCCTGAAGAGTAATTTGTAATTCAAGCTGATGCTAGCGAAGTGGCTGTGGGGGCAGTACTCCTATAAAAGAATCATGAGGGGGTTTTTGCAGCCCTGTGCTTACACTTCAAAAAAGCTCACCAACACAGAGCAGAGGTGGGCCATTTGGGAGAAGGAAGCCTTTGTTATTAGATGGGCTTTGCTAACATGGCATCATTTCCTGGAAGAGAGCAAGATGCCTTTTGAAGTATGGACTGATTTAGAGGCATTGAGAACTCCCCGTAAACTGTCTCCTAAACAAATACGCTGGGCACAATATTTTAATCATTTTAATTTCACCCTGAAATACAAACAGGGTGGAAAGAATTTCTTAGCTGATGCCATCTCCAGATTACCCCAATAAAAAAGCCAACATGAGCAAGTCATAGATTCTATTATGCCCCCACCTCAAGTTATTTCTCAAATAACTTCCCAGAGTCACCAATCTGCAAAGGCTCTTAACTCTGATTATCCTTTGACAAAGAAATTAAAGCAAGAATTGATTATTGACCAATGGTTCAAGAACAATCAAGCCACCATTACCCATAGGGATGGCCTAGCTTGGAAAGGGGAAAAATTATATTTACCTAAATCACTCAGACTCCAAGTGCTCCAATGCAGTCATGATGTCAAACAAGCTCATCATTTTGGTTACCTAAAGACACTACACTTAATCCGGAGGCAATTTTGGTGGCCAGGCTTAAAGAAGGATGTAGAGAACTATGTAAAAACCTGTGCAGCTGTGCTACCATGAAAAGAATCCCAGGAAAACCTCCTGGGCTATTGTAGCCTGTTGGGGATCCTTCCCAACCATGGGAAGAGATCGCTA
This sequence comes from Vipera ursinii, assembly GCF_947247035.1. NCBI lineage: Eukaryota > Metazoa > Chordata > Lepidosauria > Squamata > Viperidae > Vipera > Vipera ursinii. The sequence continues at coordinate 103,836,273 of NC_139517.1, read as the reverse complement.
TGGATTTTATTGTCAAATTACCTGAGAATAGAGGAAATACAGTAATATGGACTGTGATTGATCTATTTTCAAAGCAGGCTCATTTTATTGCCTGCTCAGGTCTCCCTTCTGCCCAGAAATTGGCTAAATTGTTCCTTAAGCATATTTACAGACTACACGGTGGACCAAAGCAAATAATTTCTGATAGGGAGGGTGCAGTTTACAGCCAGATTCTGGAGGGACTTTTTAAAATTAATTGGTTCTATGCAATTAAGACCCAAAGAGAGTCAAGAAAACTTTTCCATAAAGGTTCTCAAAGTACTTTTTTAATAATGCAAATTGTTGTTTCGTTTGACAAGATTTCTGCCTATAGGTGAGAAACAATAAAGGAAACTGGTTAGAACTAACTCTGTGCATTTTTCCTGTTTTTTGGAACCTCACAGATTTAGACAATTTAATTATGTTTATTGTTGTGAACTGATTCATAATATTACATAGGATTGGGGGGGATATCAATATAACGGTATATTCTTATTTATATTAAATGAAGCATAATCTGGGCAATTCCTATTTCTAATCCCATGAACTGGTTTCTAGAGTTTGGAGATATATGTTTTATGTACAGTGTCACTTCCCCTTAAGTCCTCATTCATTTTGGCTGGTAAACAAGTTATAGTTACTCCTGGAAAAGAGGCACACACAAGATGGCTGATAAGTATTAGTAAATCAAGTAATTGAGACATTGCACTATTTATTTGGGGGCAGAGGGGCACAATGGCTCAGTGGTTAAAGATCTGAGCTTGTCAGCTGGGGAAAACAAGGAAGAAATAACTACAAGGAAAAACAAAGCCTTAGTGACATGCTGTCATTGGTCATCTTCTAAGAGGAAAGAAGAATGGAGGAGGAAGAAGGAAGAAGAAGGTGGTATTCCTGTCACTGGAACTGAACAATCAATTTCATATCCTTCCCAAGGAAGAAAATGTGCAAACATCTGTAGTAGGGTCTCCATCATTGGCAAGAAGAAAAGTAGCTCAGACTATCACAAGGAGGAGTCTGCTGAGTTACCCAAAGAGAAAAAGGCATGTTTTGGTGATTAGTGACTCACTTCTCAGAAGAACAGATTTATAGATCAGACAACCTATTAGGGAAGGTATGTTTTTTCCTCTCAGGTGCAAAGATCAAAGATGTGACAAGAGGCTTACCCCAAATAATCAAGCCCACTGATTATTATGCTTTTCTCTTCTCTCATGTTGGTACAAATGATACAACAAAAGGAGCAAAAAAATATCAAGTGACTATAAAAAGTTAGGTAAGAATGCAAAGGAGTTAGGAGCACAAGTGGCATTTTCACCTATGGAAGGTCAACACCAATGAGGAACAGAGGATTTTATGGGTAAACTAGTGGGGCAAGAGATGGTGCTGTATGTGTAGTCCTCTAATATTTTTCCTATCTCTTTTGCCTGTCCCTTAAGTCCGAATTGATATGTATTTTTCCATGGGAGAAACTTGATCCAACAATTGTGAAAGTCTTTCCCTTCAGTACCAGCAAAGCCATCCTATGTTCAGCTCTATCGTGTCATTTCCTTAGCAGGTTGACATGGTAGATTATTTTTTCTCTCCCAAATTCAATTTCATAGCCCAGTTCTTTATTATGTGGGGGCTCTGCAGTCACATTCTTTAATGGAACTGTTACTTATTGGCCTTACTATATTCATGTCTATTTTAGAAAAGGAATAAGAACTAAAGGTACTGAGGAACCTTGTCAATATTCCCCTTTTGGCTTTACCTACTGATATCAAAGATAGGATCTATACTAGCTGGCCATTCCTCCACAGATCCCTGGCAAATAGAATCTATCTATTCAAATCTATCCAAACTTCTGCAAGGGGTCCTATCCTCCTATCCCTACTCATATATCCAGACCACAGATTTTCATGGGCTAACCCAAATAATGTTTTGCGATATCCCTGAGGAACTACTATCTATTCAATTTCTTTGCACATATAGGGATGAAGCTTTATTCAATAGCGCAGCCTGTTTCTTTTTCTTGGAATCTAGGTTTTGTTTCCTTGTCTTCTTCCTTTTCTGCTGCTAACCAAGATGGGGGTCTTTCTTTCTCAGGGGTCCTAGGCCAATTTACCATTTAGGAGTGGCAATCTTATGGGTTCACCCTTAGCCTTATTGGCCTTTCATAAAGCATTCTCATTTCTATGACATCTCACTTCTATTAAATCACGATGACTAGGAAGAACCCAAAATTCCTTTCTTCCTGCTTCTGCTCCACTCAGTGTCTTTTCCTTATAGTGAGCTTTTGTAGTTACTCCACCTATCTTAGCCCTGAGTCCTTTTCTTGAATCTTCAGTGAATAGAAAATCTGTTTCAATTACTAGTTTACATGGCAAGTTAGGTCTAATTCTTACCACCATAACTTATTCTTTTCTCCATGCTTGTACTTTGACTTTAACCAATGCAACCATCTCAGTCTGCCCAAACACATTTATAAGAAACTCTTTCCCATAGATGCTTCCTTTTTACTAAATGAGGAAATATCAAGGTTTGTCTCCTCTCAGTATCTACTAAGCCTCTTGCAATGAACCCACTAACTTTTTCTTCCCAGGTACACTTGCACTATTGCAGTCATTCCTTTTTCTCTGGCTTTTTTTAATAAAAGGCCAGAGTTTTCCCAAAGTTGTAACAACTATGGGTCTCTCTGACTTCCCAATACCTTCCTTTGGTTTGTGGAGGACCTAAGGCTTCTTTACTCTTTTTACCTTTCTTCTGGTCCCTTACTTTCTGAAACGAGCTTTGCTGTTTTCTTCTTTTTTCTGCATCTTCCTTTCTAGTGTGCTCCAACTATTTCACTGCCATGTAAACTTCAGTAATTTCATCTACCCTTTGACACAATTTGTTCTTGCATCCAAAACCTTAATTTGCTAGGGAGTACATGTAGAAACTGTTCTAAGCTTTTCCTCTTGCTCCTCTACCATTTTTCTTTGCTTCTTTCATTTAGCTCAACCATTTTCTGCCAACCTTGCCCACAATCATGCATCCCTTTATGCTTGTTGTAGGTGTAGTTCCTAAACCTCTGCTTAAAACTATAGGAAGTGACATTGTATCATTATCTTTTTGACATGAGAGTAACTCACTACTTCTCTTATTGAAAGACTGCTGTAAGTTTTCAAAGCCTTTCCCATTGAACATGGGACTAGTCTGGCTATTCATTTACTCTCAAGTTATTTCTAAGAGGTAGCCGCTCTTTTGAACTTGGTAAAATAGGCTTCTATATCTTATTTCTCTGACAACTTGAGCATTTTTATGTCTTTTGGGCCATCTACACTCTCTACACATTCCAAAAACTTTAGAGTTGAGTGTACCCCTTCTGATGACTGTATCCCTTTAAGTAGGTCCATCCTCCTGCTAAACACTTCTCTTCTTCCCCCTTTCATTCCTTTCCCATTCCAGCCTATCTTACCTCTTTCTCTTTCCAAAGCCATTTTGCTTCCTTTGCCTTATCAATTCTGCAATGATATTGCTCTAAGTATCTGGGCCTAGCCCCATTTTAGCCACCTTTTGCTGTGGCTTTACTTACAAGTCTGGGGTGGTTATTTGGCTCTTCCAAAGTAGCCTCTTCTAGGGGAGAATCTGTCCTTCTACCTTTTTCTATCTTTGTTTGGATTAGACTCTACTAAGTGGTCTAGCTTCTGCAACCAGCATGCTGATTAATTTCTGCAAAGTCTGAACTTCTTTCAAACAGCCAAACTCTTTTCCTTTTGCAGCCCTTTTAAAACCAAAGCTTTTCATTGCATTTTTACTGAACTCTTTGAGTCTTAAATCACCTTGACCTATATTGGATATCCCACCTTGTTTTGGGTATCCCATCCTACCATTTTGTCACAATTTAAGTATACACAATTCAGTGGTTTCAAAACACAAAAGAGCCAACCCAACCTAGATTCTTAGACAATGCACACAAGCATTCACAGGATATTACTTCCACACTACTCATTACTCTTTCACTCTTCCCTATTGTTTCTACTATTACTGCTACTTCAACTATTATTCCTTGGAAGTCCTATTACTCCTACTCTGTGAATACTGCAAAAGAATATTATTTCTTTCTAGCTGTTTTAGGCTGCTTCAGGCTGCCTTACTTCCACAAACAAACACACCTCATCAGCCCAGCTGTTCTTTAGCACAGCTTTTATAGCCAATGTTGCTGTGCTGGCTAAGGAAAGAGAGCTTAAAGAGACAGGACAACAGCAGGATAGGTGCTGGCCATTTTATTGGTAGCCTCCTCTCTTACAATATCATTTGATTTGTTAGTCTGGTCACTTTCATAGCATTCATGGATTGCCTGAATTACCCTCTTTCTCAAAATGCTGACAGTCAAAGGTAGTAGTTTATTAACTGATTAGTCTTGCAACCTTATCAATAAAATAAAATAAAATAAAATAAAATACATGGTCTAATTCTAGAATAAAATGATAGGAAGAAATACAGTGATTAAAATATATGTGGTGATACATGGGGTGTGTAACTACATAAATCAGACATGTCAAACACAAGGCCCGGGGGCCAGATCCGGCCCGCGAAGTAGTTTCATGTGGCCCGCAAAGCCATACTGGAAACAGTGAGGGAACGGCCCCCACTGCCTTGGCCCTGGCCCAGAGACCCTCCTTCTGCCAGAGACCCTCAGATCTGTCCCACTCCTGCCCAGGCCCCCATAGGCACCCTTGATGCCAATGATGTAGAGCTGGCCACGCCCACCCAGTAGGCCATACGCACTCTAGCCACGCCTACCCAGTAGGCCACGCCCATCCTGGCCATACCCATCCGGCCCCTTGAGGGCAACAGCAATCCTGATGCGGCCCTCCATGAAATTGAGTTTGACACCCCTGACATAAATGAACCCAATTTGTTCAATTTATCAGATTCGTAGGACTAGTTATAAGCTTAGCAGTTCTGTATACAATATATGCATTTAAGCCCAAAAGAAAATATGATAATCTGTATTTTGCATCCCAGTGATCTGTTTCTTTCCAATAGGGATAATGTATTTAAGCCAGATGGGGGTCTGTTTAAGCTTAAGTATTTAAGCCTAACTTAAGGATCTATTTTTAGCCAATAATTCTATGTCAGCTTCAGCACTAATTTCTATGACTCTATTTAAATATTTCCCTTGTCTGAGAAGTTATTGAGAGTAGATGCTGAGTAGAAAACCCATGTTATGAAATAATTTAAAAAAGATGGCTGATCCAGCAGTTGGACTGAGCCATAATTACCTTTTTTGTTAAGCATATTTTGGGAAATCTATCAATTGAACCTCTGCTATAATGTGAAAACTTTAATTATAAATGACTTTGTAAGGAACAGATGAATTCTTATCAGGTCCCAATATGCATCTTTAAAAAATGAGTCTGAATTGGTAATTTTATTAAGGCTCCACAATTCTGTACCAAGCATTGGAACTATTTTTGCCCTGAAACCTTTCAGTATAGGGGTCAAGGTACTTGTGTAATTGTAGTTAAATATTTTGTATAATCTTTTAGTACTTATCTCAGCCCTTGCAGAATTTCATTTAAGATGATTTAACTATGAATTAGTATTGGTAAAAAGCACTCCTAAATGGATAAAAGAATTTTCTTGTCTACATTTATCTACCAGTTATATTTCATGCTTTTTTTTTTTTGATAAATACTACCACTTTAGATTTATTGATGTTTAAAGAATGAAGAGTATTGTAGGTATTAGCTTTTGCAGCAGTCTTCTCAGGCCTGTTTAGGAACATTCCATTGGAACCATGTCATCAACATATACGGTAATCTTAATTTTTGCCTTTGTAGTTTTTGACCCTGAGGAACACAATATCCAGTTCAGTCACCATATGTGGAGATTTTTAGCTGCTTTGCTAAAAATCATGGAGGTGATCTACACTTCATCTCCAGGAATGCAGTTGTCCCAAAAAATATGGAGCCACCTGAATAGAATTGGGACACACCATACCAGTACTAAGGCAAAGCTCATTAAGTAGGGAATGGCTGAGAGTCTGCAATGTGATTGGGGTGCGCTGGAACAAATAATAACACATATAGTTCAAAAATGTTTCCTCAAGAAATTTCAAGGCACCTGGGATGATATCAAAGCTACATCAGAAACGGTTAGATAGTTAGCTTCTTTATTGAATTATAATATCTATTGCATAGCAATTCTATGGTGCCATTTTATGGTGATTTATATGGATTTATATTAATTTAATATTTCATCTCATATAGTCACAAATCTTTTTACATACGTATGTGTACGTATTTGTATATGTATACGTATATGCATATTCGCTGATGTTTTATTTAACTTGTATTTGTATAGCAATGATTGTATGACCTTTGTAGATGCCATATGCTAAATACAAATAATCAGCATATAATAAGATACTAATAAATTTATCCTGGAACTTTTGCATATGAGTGCAGCATACAGGAATCCTGGTATACAACTGACACAGTGATTAAAAACATTGGGGCTAGGATATAACCCTATTTGACACTATTATGGGCAGTACACTCTTAATTAGAAAACTATTGTACACCTATATGGACTTTCAAATTAGTATTTGTGTGGAGCATACATATCAAATACAAGGCCTGCCAGCTGGATCTGGCCCAAGATGGGCCCAGGTTTGGCCCTTGGGACCACCCCAGAGATTGTGAGGGATTGGCCTCCATCACCCTAGCCCACCCAAGTCCAGCCAGACATGCCCTGGCATCTGCACAGGTACTCTTGGCCTCTGCAGCCCATTGTGACTACCAGGCATCCCTCCAAGTAGCAGGCTCATTGGCAGCACTGGCAGCAGGTGGAGGCAGAGGGGTTGGGTTGGGTCTACAGGATGCACCTGCTCCATCCCACCTTCTGTCTTTGCAGATGCCATGGCTGGAATGGAGCAAGCGGGCTGCTGCAGGACACTGTTGGGCACCGTGCACTTGGTGCCTCTTGTGCATGTGCTAGCAAGGTGAGGTGAAACGAGGCAGGTGGCAGGGCAGAGGTGATGCCGCACTGCAGCCCTGAGCACTTGGCCCCTGACATTCAACCTCATTCTCCAGCTCTGCCGCATATGCAGGACAAACCTTATGCCTGCTGCCCCACGCATGACGGCCCCAGCAAAGGGCAATGATGGAGACCCCCCATCCGCAAGAGGCAGCTGGGCCTCTGCAGCTCACATAGCACAGGTGGGTCCAAGCATTGCAACCACTGGGCTGGCCCTCCAAGCAGCAGGCAGTGGCAGTGGTGAGGGGAGGAGGTACAAAATCTGGCCAGTCAGATGTGCTGGATATGCCAGTCAGCCACACAGCCATCTCTCCTGTCATAGCCGTGGCAGTTGCAGGCAAGCAAAGACAGATGCCCTGATTAGGATTACAAAATAGATTTGCATAAAAATCCTCTTAAATTGGGGATGGAATAGGGACATTGAATTGGAATTTATATTCCTTTAATAAAGTTTGTACAATATTCTAGAAAAAAATTGAATTTGTCCCTTCCTCTGAAACTTCCAGGTCTGACCATATTTTAATTGTATAGGACAGGGGTCCCTAACCTGTGGGCCATGGCCTGGTAGTGGGGCATGGCTTGCTGGCCACTGGGCCATGGGACAGACTGGCCAGCACACACACCCCACTTGTGCTCGTGCTGCAGCCATGGTGCGCGAAAATAGGTTGCCAGTGTATCTCGGGGTGCAAAAACAGGATGATGATACGCTTCAGGGTGCGAAATCAGAAACGGGGTGCTGTACCATGCAAGAATGGGACAGGGTAGTGGGTATCATGTGGGTACTAGCCCCGACTCATTTGTGTCATGCATGTGCTCACAGCCCCGTGCATGTGCCCACACATGTCCATGTAAAATGCATCCCCCTCCCTTTTCCTCCAGTTCGCCAACCGAGAAAAGTTAGTGACCTCTGGTATAGAAGACTTTTTAATTTGTAGTCACAACAAAGTTTTATCATTTTAGTGTGGTTTCTTTGAGGTAGGGTGTCCCATAGCCAATTTCCTTCTCTACTTTTCTTGCATAAACAGTCAGAATCAAACCAATTTGAATTTATTTGCTAAGGGTTTCTTGTAGGAAATTGACCTATTAAAAAATTCTCAGTGAATGACAGAGATAAGCATACTGGGTCAGGATTTTATCTAAATCTTAGATAAAGGAGAAAATTCAGCTTCTCCAAGTCTAGGCTTGTTCTGAGTTCAGAAATATAGATGATACCTTGGTATCAACCTTGGCTCAATTAAACTCTCTGTCTGCCTCACTTTGAGATTAGCTAATATTCTCTTATCATGAGGCATGTATAACTTAGTATCAGATCTGCCTTGGAAATGGACTGTGATTGATGATCACTATCCTCACTCACATGTGCTTCAATGTCTGAAAACAACTCTGTCATGTTTTGTGTGAATATTAGGGGGTAACTCACTCTGCAAGAAGCACATGCGATTGAAAGATCTGAAATTTGTGCAAAAACAACAACAACAACAACCCTGCTGGCATTAATAGAATGTCTGAGAGACAGAAGAATGCCTTTAGGATCTCTCCAGCATGAAAGCCATTCAACCTTTTGCAAATCCATCAGTTGCTTTTTGGAGGGGAGAAGCTGGCTGAGGGAGAGAGTGACTGCATTTCCGCATCCCCATTTTCCTCTATTTAGTATTTTGGATTTGTAGAGTGATCTGATTTGGCTGTAAGTAATTCCAGAAGATGGTAGAGGACAGGAAGGCCTGGAGGAACATTGTCCATAGGGTCGCGATGGGTCAGACACGACTTCGCAGCTAACAACAACAACAAAACAGTTATGATCTGCATGCCTTTTATCCAGTAGCAGCAGCAGCAGCAGCAGCAACAGCAGCAGCAGTAGTAGATGACTTTATTGTCATTTCAACAATATACAGTACAGTACACAGTGAAATGAAACAATGTTTCCCCAGGACCAAGGTGCTACATCAGACGACATGAATCAAAAGAAGAACAGAACACAAACTACACATAACTCTAAACTAAAAACTTAAAAAACTACAAATACAAGTATTTATAGTTCCAGTGTCTTCGTGTTGAGAATTCTAATGGCTTGTAGGAAGAAACTGTTACACAATCTGGATGTCCGAACCCAAATGCTCCTGTACCTCTTTCCAGATGGCAAAAGAGTGAAGAGTGTGTTTGAGGGGTGTGTGTAATCAGCCACAATGTTCCTGGCTTTATGGATGCAACATGTGATGTAAATATCCATGACAGAGGGAAGAGCAACCCCGATGAACTTCTCTGCCAACCTCACTATTCGCTGTAGAGTTTTGTGATCCAAAACGGTGCAGTTTCCAAACCAGGCAGTAATGCAACTGCTCAGGGTGCTCTCAATAGTCCCTTTGCAGAAGATTGTGAGGATATGTGGTGGAAGCTGTGACTTCCTCAGTTTCCTCAGAAAGTAAAGATGCTGGTGGGCCTTCCTTGTTATGGAACAGGTGATGAGGGACCAAGTGAGATTCTCCGCCAAGTGAACACCAAGAAATTTGGTGCTTCTTACGATCTCCATGAAGGAGCCATTGATGTTCAGCAGAGAATGGTCGTATTTTGTCCTCCTGAAGTCAACAACCATCTCTTTTGTCTACATTCAGAGCCAGGTTTTTGGCTTTGCACCAGTCTATTAGCTTCTCCACCTCCTCTCTATATGCTGACTCATCGTTCTTGCTGATGAGACCCACCACGGTCGTGTCATCAGCGAACTTAATGATGTGGTTCGAACTGTGCATTGCTACACAGTCGTGTGTCAGCAGGGTGAACAACAGGGGACTGAGCACACAGCCCTGAGGGGCCCCAGTGTTCAGTATGATGATGTTAGAAATGTTATTCGCGATCTGGACTGACTGAGGTCTTCCAGTCAAAAAGTCCAGGATCCAGTTACAGAGGAAGGTGTTCAGGCCCAACAGGGCCAGCTTCCCTATCAGGTGTTGGGGAATAATAGTGTTGAATGCTGAACTAAAGTCTATGAACAGCATACATACGTATGAGTCCTTGTTTTCTAGATGAATGAGAGCTAGGTGGAGTGTAGTAGAGATGGTATCATCGGTGGAATGATTTGAGCGGTATGCAAACTGCAGTGGATCCAATGTTATGGGCAGCAGGGTCTTTATGTGTCTCATGACGAGCCTCTCGAAGCACTTCATGATGATAGGAGTATGTGCAATGGGAAGGTAGTCATTGAGGCAAGACACAGATGGTTTCTTCAGCACAGGAACGATGATTGTTGTCTTGAAGCACTTTGAGACAACAGTGGTGCTCAGAGAAATGTTAAAGATGTCGGTGAAAACATCTGCCAGTTGGTCTGCACATCCTCTGAGCACTCTGTCAGAAATATTGTCTGGTCCCGCAGCTTTCCGTGGGTTGACTCTACTTAGGGCTTTCCTCACATCAGCAGTGGAGAGACAAAGTATCTGGTCATTGGAAAGAGGTGTGGTCTTCCTTGCTGTCATTTTGTTCTGTGCTTCAAAACGGGCGTAGAAACTGTTCAACACATCTGGAAGTGAGCCATCGCTCTCACAGGCAGATGGTAATATTCTGTAATTAGTGATGGCTTGGATGCCCTGCCACATATGCCGTGTGTCGCCACTGTCAGTGAAGTATTGGAGGATGCTCTGGGCATGTGCACGCTTTGCTCCTCTGATGGCCCGGGACAATTTGGTTCTCACTATTCTTAGGGCTGCTTTATCGCCTGCCCTGAATGCAGAGTCTCGAGTTTTCAGTAGAGCACGCACCTCTCCAGTTATCTAGGCTTCTGATTGGGGTGTAAAATAATTTTCCTGGAGACTGTAACATCATCAATGCACTTGCTGATATAGCTGGTCACTGACAATGTATACTCCTCCAAGTCAATGGAGTCACCATTGGTTGCAGCCTCCCTAAACATATCCCAGTCAGTGCATTCAAAGCAGTCCTGAAGAGCAGAGATGCTTCTGCTGGCCAGGTCCTCACCTGCTTCTGTACTAACCTTGAATGCCTGATGAGTGGTCTGTATGCTGGAATTAGCATAACAGAGATGTGGTCTGAATAACCAAGGTGGGGGCGGGGCTTCACCCAATATGCACCCAAGAAGTTTGTATAAACAACATCCAGCATGTTTTCCCCTCTGGTTGCAAAGTCCACGTTTTGATGAAATTTAGGGAGCACAGTTCTGAGATTTGCATGATTGAAATCTCCGGCAACAATAAATAATCCATCAGGGTGTATGTTCTGCAGTTCGTTGATAGTCTGGTAAAGTACATAGAGCGCTTCCTTAGCATTAGTGCTAGGTGGAATATACACTCCGAGTATAAAAGCAGTGGTAAATTCTCTGGGTAGATAAAAAGGTCTACATCTCACAACCATAAACTCCAAAAGCAGTGAGCAGTAGGTGGAAATGAGGACAGAGTTTATACACCATTCTGTGTTGATGTAAACACACAGTCCACCACCATGGGTCTTACCACACAGAGCTTCATTCCTATCGGCACAAAACGTGGCTAACCCATCCAACTGAATAGTAGCATCCGGAATTCTATCACTCAGCCTTGTCTCCGTGAAAACAAACAAACAGCAATGTCTGTACTCACGCCGTGTAGCTTGCTGGAGTCAGATGTAATCTAATTTATTGTCCAGGGAACAAATATTTGCTAGCAGGATAGATGGTAAAGCAGGCCGACTAAAGTTAGCCTTTAACCTAGCATTTACCCCCGCTCGTTTTCCGTGCTTCTGCTTCTTCTTGCACTGCTTCCTGTGCCCCCTCCTCCATCTGTCGGCTTCTGGTGACGCTGGGGTCTGAAGGCCTGGGCTTTGGAGCAAGCCGAGGTTACGCAGCTTCCTCTGCAAATCTTCAGTAATAATGTTCTTGAAGTTGTTGGAGTTGTTTCTGAGTTTCCATAGTGTCTGGCGATGGTACACGTAAACACCAGTTGCTCCGACATCCATATGTTGTGTGAGACAGCTACAACATAAAAAAGATAGCACCACTTTGGATCTGCAGTAGCCGCTGCAAGCTACTGCCGTGCCGCCAAAAAAGTCACGTCTTCCTTTGGTGGGGGGAATTCGCTTTACATGCTCCTTTGAATGTAGACATTGATCTCATCCTGTTGTTTACTCTATTTTTAAGTTTCAAATTAGATAACATTGGGATGACTGTGTTTAGTCTTAGGGAAATATTCTTTTAGAGTGTCCACTTTGTTGTTAACAGTAATCAAGAACTTGAAAATTGACAATATTGTTTATGCTGTCTCTAGACATTGTCTGCTTATAGAATCAGTAGCATTTTTTTTTAAGTCCTCATCTCCTTGATGTATAGGCCTTGCAGAAACTGGACTAATGGGTGCTATCCACTGCTACCCTGAAATTCTTCAGAGATAGAGGCAAAATGATCTAAGAGGTGGAAACTCTCTACTTCCATTTATAAATCCCATTCCAGGGGGTTGTATTTGTTTGAGAGGCTAATAGAAAATATTAAAGAGATTTGGTTACTTCTGACAAGTTGCTGTTTATTTTTTAGGAATCTGTCAACTTTGAGTCATCTGGTAGGCTTAAGTGAAATCTGAGAAGGAGAATGTGAATGCTGGCTCTTCTTCCTTTTCCCTATGGAAAATGATAAAAACACTAGTCCCCAGTAAAAATAATAAGTTTAAAATTTTTCCAGCAGGACAGTAAAAAAAGACAAAAGTAAAATTTAATAAAATGTGATAAAAGCAAAAAGCTAGTTAAAAATTGAATTCAGGCTTTAAAGGGAGCTTCCAACAACAGATGCTATGTTTTCCTCTTCTCAGCATAATGGATATTATTCTGAATATAAATTATTTTTATATGAACATCAAAAATATTCCAGAGGTAGAAGTTAATATTAAAAATTAATATTAAAGTTAATAATATTAATAGTTAATAACAAAGTTAATAATGATAATCTATGACTGAAATTTAAATGTCAGCAATGAACACAAGTTTCATGAATGATGATAATTAATGCAAGTCTTTATGTTACAAATTTCAAAATGATGTTGCAATTAATTTTTTTTTCAGGTTTTCCACATTTACTAGATGAAATGGATTGAAATTTGAGAAAGACTCCAATTTACATCATTGTAAGAGGCCCAATAAGGAAATTACACCCTTATACTACAGCTTTTATTCCACTTCATAAATACCAACATTTGACATGCTGGTGGGTGTTAAACTCAGAGACATCTGAAAGGCAGCTAGTTTTGGATAATTAATTAAGTCATTCTTACATTTAATTTTTGACTAGTTTTTATACAACCAACAAAAAACAACTACTATTTTCAACCTGGCAGAATGTACAGATAGTCTTTTGGTGTATTTGTTTTTCCTTTTGGACCCTCTGCCACTGCTGTGTATGGATTTGGAAGAAATACATTTTCTCTCAAACACAGCTTAGATTTCAATTCTGTTTTCTCTTTCATGCATTATGAAGTAGAGAAGGGGGACACTGGCCTTCTTGATCAGTCCTAAGGCCAGACATGCTACCTGGATCATGTCATAAACTAATCTTGTCAACATTTATTTAATCAAGGTTGACTCAGCCTTCCATCCTTCCGAGGTAGGTAAAATGAGGACCCAGATTGTTGGGGGCAATTAAGCTGACTTTGTAATAATGCCGCTTGGGGTGTGTGTGAAAGCCCTAATAAGCAGGCATATACATAGAATGAAGGCTACTGCTAAGCTTGTAAGCCACCCTGAGTCTTCGGAGAAGGGTGGGATATAAATGGAATTAAAAATAAATAAATAAAATAAAAAATAAAAATAAATTTGTCGTGTTAAGCATCTAATGTGTTCACCCAGACAGAAATAACATGGCTGAGTCCTAATAGAGTCTTCTATATTCTCTGCCAGATGTCTTACTGTCTTATTCTGCCAAAAAACCAGATATTTTATTTTCTGATGCTGAGACCAGAAAACGTCCTTTGGCTACATGATTGGCTTATGAGAAATAATGTGCTTTTGTGCCTCCTTTTCTATCAGAAATTCATACCAATTTAAGAGTTAAAAAGACCCAGCTAGAACTCGTTCATGCTGGCTGCCTAAGAAAAAAAATGAAATGTCTTCCTAGTCAGCATGCCTTAAGGTTTATGGTCCTGCCACTTTTTTCCCCCTTTGTCTCAAAGAGGCTGTGTATAACAAAGTAATATTTTAAAAGCTGCCTCTTTAACCATTAAAAGTGCTCCAGGATTTTTGATATATTTTCCATGATAACATCAAGAACTGCAGGCTTGCTGGAGATTTCACAAGCTTTTCCATACTCTTAAGAATGACTTGTAGGTGCTGGAGACGATGCAAATAAGCTAGGCTGGATGTAAGTTATTTATCGTGGGTTTATTTCCATTACACAGTTGGAAGTTACATGTTATTGCTGCAGAAAAAAATAACTGCCTGGACCTCTTTGCACCTTGGAAGATTTATAATTGTTGTTGGGGGCAATTAAGCTGACTTTGTAATAATGCCGCTGGGGGGGGGCGAAAGCCCTAATAAGCAGGCATATACATAGAATGAAGGCTATTGCTAAGCACATTGGTTTGTGCTTAAATTGTAAGCCTCCCTGAGTCTTCGGAGAAGGGCGGGATATAAATGGGATTAAAATAAATAAAAATAAATAAGTAATAAATTGAAAATGGCAGGTGGGGGAGAGTTAAGAGGTTCAATTCAGACATCACACAAATGCTATGCTAACACTGCTTTAGTGAAACATCCTTTGTGAAGTTGAGATGCTGGGTGGTAGACAAAACGGGAGAGAAGAAGAGAGGAAATCTGGAGAGGTGAGGAGAGAGGTGGGATTAAATTAAATTACAGTTAATTTTCAATAGTCAGGGCCTTATCTGGGAGAGAAGCAACAGGTTTGTTACTGCAGGAATTGATGACACTGCAATAGAGCACTATCCAAGATCATTCAGGTTTTCAATTAAGTCTTACTTAGAGCAGGTGTTGTAGGATTGGAGGTGGTTACAGTGTATACTTTTATTTGTTCACAGTATAAAAACGTTCACAGAAGAAATAATCAAAAATTTTACTCCTAAATTGCAGGAGCGCTTTGGAGACTACAAAAACAAAGGTCCTGGGAACTTGTAAGCCAAGAAAAGACTAGGAAAAGGGATGGAATGAAAAATGGTGATTAAAAAGTTTTATTATGGCATAATGTGGTCAGCCATAAAGTAACTTCCCAAGCCTTTTGTATGGTTTAGAAATAATATTGTGTTTTCTCTAATATCTGTCCTTTATCTGATTACTTCTTGGCTAATGCAGTTTATAGATGCTGATGTATGTATATCAAAAGTAGAAGTCAGGGAAATATTTGTTAAGAACTAAAAAAATATACCTGAATTTTACTATCATCATTATTACTATATACTTTAATAGCAAATATGAATATTAAACTGTAGGAATTCTTTTCTATGACTGTACCCTATATTAGTATTCTAGTATTCCCCCCCAAAACTTCAAAACCAATTCATAATTGGCTAGGAGGGATTCTAATAGTGATTATAATCAAGCAGAGGCTAAACTTACTTAAGTTAAATCATCTTCATTTCAAGGAAGGTTGTTGATTGTATCAATGCAATCACTCTGTAAAGCAAAAATAGTATATTGATTTTTTTTGTGTAAAATGAAAGTAAACTTTAATCAAAGTGATTTTTTTTCAGTATACAAAACAAGAAGTAATTTGGCGCCTAGAGCAGTTGTTCTGATAAAATGGCTTCCTCTTAAATAAGATTTGATACACCAGGAATAAAAAGTGGCTTTTCTATTAGCAGAACAGGAAAAAAGGAAAACCATATTAAAAAAACTAAGGCTGTCTTGAATCTTACTAAAAGCTAAACCAAATAATTTTTAGATACAACTCAAATCAGTATTATCTTTGAAGATTCTCAATGACTAGGCTCTTCTATTTCCATTGTAAGGACAATATATGTTGGAGAATGGAATAAACCATACTAAAATTTTTATTATGTAGCTAGGAGAGCAACATAGTCTTAGTTATAGAGATTATTTTCTTAGCTTTCCCAGCCTAGTAGAAAATCACTTCCTTTAGAAGCTAATCTTGGGTACTACAAATAAATGTGTACCAAACCCTGTGTCATTATTTTAAGCTGCAAGGATCTGACAGAGACCAATTCCTGCTTTATTCATTCTGCTGCATTCCTTATTGAATAGTTTTTCTCCCCAAAAGCCTAATAATGTTTTGAATTTGTCATTTAAAAAGTAAACAAATATAGTTGAAGGTAAGATTAGCAAAGAGGAAGAAAGAAAAACAATCAGAACTTGATGTGTTTTTCTTCCATTTTTTGATATTATTCTCTGCAATATTTCAGTTCATATTTGTGAGTTTTCTCAGCTTTCATTATGAATTATATGTCATTCCAGATATCACCTATCAGAGAAGCTCATGTATTCTAATAGCAAATATGAATAATAAACTGTAGGGATTTCTTAATTTAGTAATTTTCACATTTGCTGACCTTATAATTTTTAGCCAGTAGTGTTAAAGATTATCAGAATAGAGATGGCTCTTTACTACCAGGGGATATTTTATGAGAAAACATTTGCAGAATTTTTTTTCTGTTTCTAAAGTAGAGTGAATTATAAAGCTGATTTTGCCACCTAAAGTATCCATTAAAATCTTATCACTTATTCAAGGTCTTTACTGTTGTTCGTTTGTTATTCATGTCAGAAGTGTCACAATGAAAATAAGACACATTATATGACATAAAATTTAAAATATAAAAGGAATAAAGTATTTACAAGTTAAACAGATCTTACCCAGACACTAGCATCATTAATTGCTTTCTGCTATGCTACCATGAGGTCCTCAAGTGTACCCCTATCAGAACAGAGCTGTGCAAACCTTGTTAAGGCAGCAAAATAATTTGTCTATGGTCACATGGAAATGGTGATGACATTACAATGCAGTTCAGCCACTGAAAACATAGCAGCTGCTTTCAGAATCATACCATGCCTAAAAGAGATGAAGTGACCCCTTCTGCTTTGTTAACATATCTGTATAGCCTTTCAAAAGTCTCTGAATAATGTGCAATTCACATTATTTAATTTTGGTAGCTGTAAATATTTCTGCTGCCATAGGAGAGAGGGAGGCCTTGGGAGGACCAGGGCAGGTGGGGCTGGATCTATACTAGGCCTCCAAGGGCCTCCTTCACCCCTGAGGCAAACCATGCTCCACTTAACAACTTGCAAGTTCATTTAACAATTGCTTTGGGGAGAGCAGGATGGAGGAATTGTTAAGTGAGATGCTTCACTTAATGGCCATCATGATATGTGACCATAAGAGGCAGGCACCATTGCAATTGTATGTCTCAAGGACTACTCGGGGTATCAAAAGCGTCAAAGAGAAACTGCCTTAATATACTTGCTGATGAAAGAAACAGTCCCATAATCCATAAATTGGTAAGATATCTTATAAGAAGGACTGATCAGTACAAGCTCCAAAAATCTCAGATAAAAAGAGAAACTAAGTGTCAGAGAGAGGCAATATTAAAATTCATGGAGGTTAAAATTGATTTAGTAAATTAAATCTTTGTTCTTTGATGAAGTGGAAAGTAGAATTGCAGAGAGAAAGATACCATTAATTGAAGAATGTAATTGAATTCTCAAAGCTTACTTAATAAGTATAGCTTTTGGTAGAGAGGAATTTCTTTACAATATCTGTATGTATTTCATAAGATGCAACCAGTGAAGTGAGCCACAGCTCATAAAAGTTTATGCCTTTTAATAAATTTTGCTAATTAGAAAAGACGATGCCAGACTCTTCCTAATCTTCTGCCACCATAGACTAATAATACAATCTTCTCCTTCTAGTGTTGGAGGGAGGTATTTTCATTTACCTTTGATTTTTCCAAGTATAAAAGTCTGGTTAATCTTGCCTTCTCTTTATTGGTTCAGAAGATTTAAATTTTTGTTTTATTATTATGATTTTCCCTAAATAGTCTGGTTGTATTTCCCCTATTACTAATTGATTTGTTTTTAATTCCAATCTTATCCTCAACACAATTCTAAGGTGTAAATTTTTCCTTCACTCAATTTTAAATAGTTCAGTTTCAAGATATGTATTAAAATTTGGAAAACTATAGTGTTAACAATATGTATTTTTGTTGTCACTTGGATGTCCCAGTACTTTGATGAAATAATGCAATTAATAACAAATTAATAATTGTTAATTTAATGTAGCCTAAATTAAAGATTACAGAATTAGATCAGGAAGAGCTCTAGTTAAATCAGCAGATGATTGCACCTGGTAGATCTTATTTAGATGCAGAAACTAAACAAGGTTGGGTATGATGTGAGAGTACCAGATAATTGTCAGATATGTGGAATCAGGATCACACATTAAATTCCAATTAAGAAGATTTATTGCTTACATCTACAGTATACAGAAAAATCTAGTCAACCAATCATTAGCATGAAACTGGTGCTAAACAAGAGTCAACAGAATTCAAAGGAGGCCGGATTTGGATCACTGTAATAATTCCAGACTGATCCCTTGATTCCACCTCCTTTTCTTCACTTCAGCCTCTGCCTCTTCTTCTACAATAATTCCAGGGCTGTAAAATAGAAGAGAAAAATCAACAGATATCCTGGGAACAGGCAATGCCAGACCTCTTCTATATTATTACCAAGAAAACTGCATGGATATGTCCATAGAGAATTACTAGGAATCAAGCCTGATTCATAGAAGATTTTAATTTAGTCATCAAGATGGCTTACAAATAGTTTGAACTATTACTCTTACAAATCCCAGCCCCTGAATGACAAGGACTTAAAAATAAAATCCGAAGTTTCATTAATATAATGGGTTCTTTGCAACCATGTGCAACTAAAATGATTTCTTAGTTTGTCTAACTTTAATGCAGAGTCCATTTAACTTTCTAAGAGTTATTCTTTATCTAATGCAGTGCATTTTTCATTACTGGACTGGCATGGTAGATAATTTGTTTTGTAATTAACATAGCCTTCTGCTTCATTCTGATTAGCTTATCTTAGTTTATATTAGCAGGTAGATTTGGAGGATTCAGTTGGTGATGACAATGTTTTGTTCTCATGGTAACTAATTTCATGATACATAATGGCATAATTTTCCGTGTTCTGGAGCTGCAACTGCTGCTTCTGAAACCAACCATGCATGCCCTTTAACAGAAAAAAAAATGTCTTAGCACATTTTATTTCACTAAGAAGCAAACACATAAACATCATTGGAATTACAGAACATTTGGGCAAAGTAGATAAAATGCAACATTCCTCTACTTTGTCTTCCTTCCTTTGCCTCATTTTGGTATCATGTTAGTTCGTCTATCTCTGAATTTGACAATATTCAAGCCAAATACTGGAGAATTAAAGTGTCTATATCTGGATTGCCGGAATAACTTAAAAGTATGGGAAAATTGCTGTGTCTGAAAAAAGTAGCACAAGAATAAAAGGCTTTGAAGAACCCTACAACTAGGATAAAGATGAAAGTTTGGTTATCATTTCTTAGCTGCCTTAACAACTTTTTCCTAATGCATATAATTTGTGTCTGTGGATGAGTGGATGTACATACTATGTGTGCATGTACAAACATATACATCAAGGCATGTATTTTCAGTTCTCATTTTTTCTGTTTGATTCTGTTTACTTTTAATTGTTTATCCTCCATTTTTAATCCTGTATTTTTTATATTTGAAGTTCTTCTAAGGAAACAAAATTCCTGCTCTCACAATACTGTAACTTTGTTAATGTCTTTTCCACAGCTCAATATTTGAAAGCATTGAAAATAAAATTTTAATGAACATTTTTATGTATAGAACATGCAGCTAAATGATGCATGAAGGCTTTTTCAGGAAAGTATTCATTAGCATTAAAGAGCTATTTTGAGGAACATTACTACTAAAAGGAGTAAAGGTGTTCACCGCAAGGCATCAATGTTTAGGATGCAATTATATAATTCCTGTTGTACTCTGATAGGTCGGAGAAGCACTGCCTTCATTGTAACAGATATATTTGTCCTCAAAAATACTTACTCCACCTTTAAGTTAAATTTAATTTGTTTCTATAGCAGTCATTAAATGATAGGCTGAAAATGAGTTGTGTGGATTCTAGTAGATTAAAACAAGTCTAGGGATTTCATGCAGCTAGCAAATTACAAACTGTTTATTTCTTCATATGCCAATCGGAAAGCTTTCTACAGTTCCATACTGTAACTAGACTTTTTATAACATTGGGAGTCTTTCAAACACCAATTCATATGGTGAGATTCCCATACCTTTCTTAGGTCTAGTCCTCAAGTGGAATGGGCAGAACTTTGGGCTATATGTTTATCAACAGGGTTTTTAGTTTCCTGTTAACTCTCTCTATTTCCCCTGATGACTGCATGCTATGACTCCCTTAAGCACCTGTTCTGTACCAGCCTGCTACCGGCCCTGCAGAAAAGGCAGGGACAACCCCTTTTACAAGAAGGCAAGAGGCTGGAATTACGCCTGCCAAATTTATTGCTACAAAAACAAATAGAACAAGACACAAACCAAGAAACAGGAGCTTTTCAAGCGGTTGCCTTCAGCAAACCAGCCCTCCCATGCATTCCCCCTTAAATACAGTTCAGGGCGTGGCTTCTCTCTGCCTCCTTCCGAGGAGCCCCATTGCCTTCCTCTGTTTACTTCTGATTGACTGCCTCCTGCGTCAGGTATCCTTGAACAGGGCCAGCTGTGGGTCATCTTCATCCACACTGTCAGGCTCACACAGCTGGGTCTGCGTCATGACCAGGTGAGAGGGGCCTGGCTGAGGGCTCTCATCAAGCTGTCCAACCCCCTCAGCAAGCTCTTCAACACCCCCTCCTCCTCCTCCTCCTCTGAGTCATCCGACCCAACTGCTGAACCCACAGGCTGACCCTGAATCACAACAGCACCATGTCAGACAATGAGGAAGAGCCAGCCCCAGGGACATCTGTAGGGAGCATCAGGGGGATATGGAAGATTCTGTGGCAGAACTGGATGACTGAGGCAAAGCAATGCTGGGAATGTCATGGGAATCCAAGAGAAAGTGGTTAGATGAACAGCTGGCTGCTCAGGACAGAGGTGAGACACAGTTGCAGCCAACCAGCTAGTGCACCTGGACTGGAGAAGAGGGTCAGTTGCATGCTAATCAATGAAGGCAGCCAGATCCCAGGTTGCACAGAGCAGGGAGGCACAACAGAGGTTGGCAAGGATGCTTGTAAGGACACAGCCTTGCCCCTCCTAGGTGTCTATTTACCTCAGCACTTGGAGCCTGATGATTGTTGGAGATAACCATTCAGAATCTATCCATCTGTGAATGCTCTTGACTTGGCTTGAACCTGCTGAAGTCAAGTTATCTCTGTTGTGCCTTGAACCTGCTGGAGTTTTGTTACCTTTGTCATTCTTTGAAACTGCTGGAATCATATTGTCTTTGAGGGATGCGGTGGCTCAAGAGGGATGCTTTGGCTCAGTAGGTTAGGATGCTGAGCTTGTCGATCAGAAGGTCAGCAGTTTGGCGGGTCAAATCCCGAGTGCCATGTAACAGAGTGAGCTCCTGTTACTCATCCCAGCTTCTGCCAACCTAGCAGTTTGAAAGCACGTTAAAAAAAGAGAAACTGCTGGAATCATATTGTCTTTGTCATGCCTTGAATCCATTGAAAACTCATTTGCCTTGGCCATGCCTTGAACCCCAAGCATCATGGGGGGCTTTGTTCTGCCAGTGTTGCTCCTGTGTCTTAGGCATAGAAGAGACTATAATTGTTTCATCACATCCAGGTTGCTTGGAATGGACTGTAAAAGATTTCACATATGGAATTGGGGCCTGGGGAATGACAATGGGATTGGCTGTGTGAAATAAATATACTTGTTGCCCTTCTCTCATCGCAGCTGGCACAGTTGCAAGTCTCCAGGCCAGCTCAATCATGATGCAAATGCTCATTTTCTGTGCCTGATAATTTTGGAAGCTTGTGCAGTTGCCATTATTTTTTGGGCAGTGTCAGCTGTGCATGAGCTTACAACCAGAAGACTTTCAGATTATCAGGGACAAGGTGGGATTCGTGACTAGCCTGCAACCAGGTTGGCCACCCCATTTCTCACTCAACCCAGTCAATTATTTATTGACTTCATGGGGTTCTTTGCATAGCGAAAATGCATCTTTGAGGAAAGGCTAAACTATGAACAGGCCTCTGCAAAATTTGAAATGGGGTGGTGGCCAGTTGCTGAATACATTAGGAACTTTTGCATGGTGAGGCAGCATCTGAAATGGAATAAGGAGGCCTTTATCAACCAGTTATAGAAGGGGTTCTCAATGGAACTGTTGGATGAGTTGACAAGGATGGAATGCCCTCAAACTCTTCAGGAGTTGATGCACTTGTGTCTTTGCACAGATGGCCATCTCCAGCAAAGAAGAGCCAGGAGGCATATGGCAGAGTCACCAGTCCAGCAGCGGTCTGGGAGTTGATGCTGACTCATGAGAAGCCCATGCAAATTGGAGTTGGTTAGCTACATTTGATGCAGGCAGAAAAGGAACTCTGGCATTGAGAGGGCCCCTGCCTGTACCATGGGAGTCATGTCATTTGACTGCTACATGTCTTACCAAGGCTAAGATTATGCTTGCAGGAAACACCAGGAGTCTAGCTTAGAGAGCTTAATAGGTTGGGCTCACTTAGTGGCAGGCCAGGCTCAGCAATCCTGAGTCACTTAGGACAGGTACTTGATGGTATCCTGACAATTCCAGGATACAAGGAAATTTTCAAATGGTGGATTTCAAATAGTGGATTTGAGGGCTACCACAAATTTCATAGTCGGACATTCCACATTCCTGCTTGTGGAAATGATTGATACATGGCCACTTCATTCAGGGTCAGGGGCCATGGCTTCAGCACCTATCTCTTGCATTTAGGCAATCATGTGGAGCAGATGGAGTTTTATATGGTGGCTGCTCCTCACTTTCCATTAGTATTGGAACTGGAATGGCTACAAGTTCATTAACCACACATCATTTGGTCATCAGGGATGATCAACTTTGGGAGTCCCCAAGTGCGAAACTTACAGACTTCATGCTTGTTTGGCAGACATGAACCCCCATACATTTTTTATAATTGCAGATTATAAAGACATGTTCAAGGAAATGGAAGCAGATCTGCTGCCAGTTCATATCCATATGATTGTCCCACTGATTTAGTCCCCAATGCAAAGCTACCTATGGGATGTATTTATTCTCTGTTGGAATTGAAATAGCAGCCCTCTGGGACTTTATATCAAAAATGTATAGATGGGGTTCATCAGGCCTTCCAGCTTGCCCTTAGTTGCCCTATCTAATTTGTCAAGAAGAAATCCAGGGAATTGCGACTATGCTGTGATTACTGCAAACTCAATGAAATAATGGTCATGAACTGCTATCCCCTTCCCTTGATCTCAGAACTACTTGAGATATTGTGTCAAGCCAATATTCACAAAACTGGACTTGGAGGGAGAGAACAACCTGGTGCACCTAGAGAAGGAGACAAGTGCAACACTGTTTTCTGGATCCAGTATGGCCACATTGAATGCACCTGTGGTGTTCATGCACTTCATGCACTATGTGTTCCAGGAACTTTAAGACCAGAATATAGTTATCTACCTGGACAACATATTGGTCTCTTCTTTTTCTCTGGTGGACCATTGGGAATATGTTTGCAAGGTGTTGTTGTAACATCTCTATCACCTGTTTGCAGAGAGAGGCAAAGTTATTTATCAACACTAAAGAGTCAAGCCCTCTGGGAAGAACTGAATTTTCAACCAGTAAATTATTTTCATCACCTTCCAAGCCCTTACCTGAATTTGAGGCATTTGTGTCTCAGTCCTCAGCTGGGCATTTGATGTCCCACTAGGTGCAGCTAAAATGGACTGCAGGAACTTTGTTTGTATGGTTTCTAAAGATTCTTTCCTCCAACAATTTCCTGCTTGTGCCCTGTAGAAAATTTGAATCACTGTTTTAGTGTTAAAGAGTTTTAAAACTTCAAGGACTAATTGTCCTCTGCCTGTGTAAAAAAAGGTGTTTGATAGCATGTGAGGCCCTAAGGCAGACATGACAAACTCGTGACATCACATGATGTCGTGCAACATATTGGACCTTTTTTTACATTGCCGGCAATGGGGTGGGCGCGGTTTTCTGGCAACGCGTCTGGCCCGTGGGCTGGCAGTTTGATACCCCTGCCATAAGGGCTGATTGCATCATGTGGTCCAGATGTGCCTTCCAAATACCTTTTGTATGGAAAATCATACCAAGGTACTTAAATACATTGACCTGTTCTAGATTGTGTCCTTCTACTCTCCAAGAGTATTGAATAGCTCTTTTAGCAAAAACTAGGATGTTTGACTTATGGAAATTGAAAGTTTACAGCAGGGGTCTTCAAACTTGGCCCTTTTATGACTTCTGGACATCAACTCCCAGAATTCCTCAGCCAGTGTGCCTGGCTGAGGAATTTTGGGAGTTGAACTCCACAAATCATAAAAGGGCCAAGTTTGAAGACCCCTGGTCTACAGTATTTTAATGTTACTGAAATAGCTTTCTTGAGTCCAATAGGAGTTTGTGAAATAATAGTGGTATTGACAGCATTGGTATTGTGCATTGTGCTAAGTCGGGAGGATGGAAGTCTGGGTTATGCAAAAAATCAATAAGGGAATTGATGTACTCCTCTTTGTATGCTTATTGAGCCAGATAAAGTCCCTCACTTTTACTTTTAAGGTAGACTTAGAATACAGTTTTTGTATGAGATAGAAAAGGTGTTTATCAATAGTAGTATCTTTTAATTTATCCCAGATATTGAAGCAAAAGCCTGTTTAAAGTCAGGGAAGGGCACAAAAAGAGAGGATATCTTTTATTTTATTTTATTTTCTGAAAATTTTATTAAATGTACATTTAAAAACAAAAGTGGACATGATTCAATTTCCCTGGCTACAACACTACTATTAGTATTACCTTATGTTACAGAGAAGGGACGCGATGGCTCAGTGGGTTAGGACGCTGAGCTTGTCGATCGGAAGGTTGGCAGTTTGGCGGGTCGAATCCCGAGTGCCGCATAGCAGAGTGAGCGCCTGTTACTCGTCCCAGCTTCTGCCAACCTAGCAGTTCGAAAGCACGTAAAAATGCAAGTAGAAAAATAGGGGCCACTGCAGTGGGAAGGTAACAGCGTTCCGTGCGCCTTTGGCATCTAGTCATGCCGGCCACATGACCACGGAGACGTCCTTGGACAAGCGCTGGCTCTTCGGCTTTGAAACGGAGATGAGCACCGGCCCCTAGAGTCGGAAACGACTAGCATGCATGTGCGGGGGAACCTTTACCTTTACCTATGTTACAGAAATGAAAAACAAAAACTTAAAATACATTCTATGACAGGACAGGACAGAGTATAACAAACTGTACATATAATATCTGTAAATTTTTTGGTAAACTGTCTTTCAGTTGTCAGTGTTATATTTACATATCTTTCAGTCGTGTCCTGATATAGGTGCTAATAAGAAGTCCTTACTTTATCAACTAATCAAACAATAGTCATCTCAGCGATCCTCCTTATCTCTAAACAATCGTACAAATTTTGCCAAATTTCATAATACTCTGTTTCAGTTTTATTTTTAATCTCTAGGGTTAACCTGTCCATTTCGACACAGGATAAAATTTTATGTATTATTTCTTCTTCAGTGGGTGTTTCCTTTCTTTTCCATTTTTGGGCGTATACCAATCTTGCTGCAGTTAATATATAATAATATAATAAGCAGAAAGATGCTTTGCTGAGTTTATCATTAATAATCCCTAATAAGAAGGTTTCTGGTTTTAAATCAATCTTTTGTAGTAATATTTCTTCCAACCAATTTTTTATCCGCTGCCAAAAATTTTGTGCTTTTGAACATTCCCACCACATGTGATAGTAAGTCCCTGGAAGCCTTCTGCATTTCCAGCACATTGGTGAGATTTTTTAATCTATTTTTGCTAACCTTGTAGGGGGAAGGTGCCATCTATAAAACATCTTGTACAGATTCTCTTTATAGGAGGTGTCTAGCATTAACCTCCTGTTTCTATCCCATAAAAAAGGTAAAGGTAAAGGTTCCCCCGCACATGCGTGCTAGTCGTTTCCGACTCTAGGGGCCGGTGCTCATCTCCGTTTCAAAGCCGAAGAGCCAGCGCTTGTCTGAGGACGTCTCCGTGGTCATGTGGC
The DNA here is from genome assembly GCF_947247035.1 of Vipera ursinii. NCBI lineage: Eukaryota > Metazoa > Chordata > Lepidosauria > Squamata > Viperidae > Vipera > Vipera ursinii. The sequence goes on along the minus strand of NC_139517.1, from coordinate 103,810,064 downwards.
CGGCATGACTAGACGCCAAAGGCGCACGGAACGCTGTTACCTTCCCACCGCAGTGGTCCCTATTTTTCTACTTGAATTTTTACGTGCTTTCGAACTGCTAGGTTGGCAGAAGCTGGGACGAGTAACAGGCGCTCACTCTGCTACGCGGCACTCAGGCTTCGACCCGCCAAACTGCCGACCTTCTGATCGACAAGCTCAGCGTCCTAACCCACTGAGCCACCACGTCCCTTTTCTATCCCATTTGTTGTGGTTGTTAGCTGCGAAGTCGTGTCCGACCCATCGCGACCCTATGGACAACATTCCTCCAGGCCTTCCTGTCCTCTACCATCTTCTGGAGTCCATTTAAGCTCACGCCTACTGCTTCAGTGACTCCATCCAGCCACCTCATTCTCTGTCGTCCCCTTCTTCTATTGCCCTCGATCTTCCCCAGCATTAGGCTCTTCTCCAGGGAGTCCTTCCTTCTCATTAGGTGGCCAAAGTACTTGAGTTTTAGCTTCAGGATCTGGCCTTCTAAAGAGCAGTCAGGATTGATCTCCTCTAGGACTGACCGGTTTGATCGCCTTGCAGTCCAAGGGACTCGCAGGAGTCTTCTCCAGCACCACAGTTCAAAGGCCTCAATTCTTTGGCGCTCAGCCTTTCTTATGGTCCAACTTTCACTACCATACATTGCAACTGGAAAGACCATAGCCTTGACTATACGCACTTTTGTTGACAGGGTGATGTCTCTGCTTTTTAGTGTGCTGTCTAGATTTGCCATGGCTTTCCTCCCCAGGAGCAAGCGTCTTTTAATTTCTTGGCTACAGTCCCCATCTGCAGTGATCTTGGAGCCCAGGAAAATAAAATCTGTCACTACCTCCATTTCTTCCCCATCTATTTGCCAGGAATTGAGAGGGCCAGATGCCATGATCTTGGTTTTCTTAATGTTAAGTTTCAACCCAAGTTTTGCACTCTCCTTCTTCACCTGCAACAAGAGGCTCTTTAGTTCTTCTTCACTTTCTGCCATTAGAGTGGTATCATCTGCGTATCTTAGGTTGTTGATATTTCTTCCGGCAATCTTAATTCCAACTTTTGATTCATCTAGCCCTGCCTTTCTCATGATGTGCTCTGCATATAAGTTAAATAGGCAGGGCGACAGTATACAGCCTTGCCGGACTCCTTTCCCAATTTTGAACCAATCAGTGGTTCCGTGTCCAGTTCTCACTGTTGCTTCTTGACCCGCATATAGATTTCTCAAGAGACCAATAAGGTGGTCTGGTACTCCCATCTCTTTAAGAACTTGCCACAGTTTGTTATGATCCACACAATCAAAGGCTTTAGCATAGTCAATGAAGCAGAAGTAGATGTTTTTCTGGAACTCCCTAGCTTTCTCCATGATCCAGCGTATGTTGGCAATTTGATCTCTAGTTCCTCTGCCTCTTCGAAATCCTGCCTGCACTTCTGGTAGTTCTCGATCCACATACTGCTGAAGTCTAGCTTGTAGGATTTTAAGCATGACTTTACTAGCATGAGAAATGAGTGCAATGGTGCGATAGTTTGAACATTCTTTGGCACTGCCTTTCTTAGGAATTGGAATGTAAACTGATCTTTTCCAATCCTGTGGCCACTGTTGAGTTTTCCAAATTTGCTGGCAAATTGAGTGTAGCACTTTTACTGCATTGTCTTTTAAGATTTTGAATAGCTCAGCTGGAATACTGTCACCTCCACTAGCTTTGTTGTTGCTCAGCTTTTCTAAGGCCCACTTCACTTCACATTCTAGGATGTCTGGCTCGAGGTCAGTGACCACCTCATTGTGATTATCAGGGACGTTAAGCTCATTCTTGTATAGTTCTTCTGTGTAATTTTGCCACCTCTTCTTAATCTCTTCTGCCTCTGTTAGGTCCCTGCCATTTTGGTCCTTTATCATGCCCATTTTTGCATTAAACGTTCCCTTCATTTCTCCAATTTTCTTGAAAAGATCTCTGGTCCTCCCTATTCTATTGTTTTCTTCTATTTCTTTGCACTGTTCATTTAAGAAGGCATTCTTATCTCTTCTAGCTATTCTCTGGAATTCTGCATTCAATTGGGTGTATCTTTCTTTTTCTCCCTTGCCTTTCGCTTCCCTCCTTTGCTCAGCTATTTGCAAAGCTTCCTCAGACAGCCATTTTGCTTTCTTGCATTTCTTTTTCTTTGGGATGGTTTTGGTTGCTACCTGTTGTACAATGTTGCGAACCTCTGTCCATAGTTCTTCAGGCACTCTGTCTATCAGATCTAATTCCTTAAATCTATTTGTCACCTCTACTGTATATTCAACAGGGATATGATTTAATTCATACCTGAGTGGCCTAGTGCTTTTCCCTACTTTCTTCAGTTTAAGCCTAAACTTTGCAAGGAGAAGCTCATGGTCTGAGCCACAGTCAGCTCCTGGTCTTGTTTTTACTGACTGTATAGAGCTTCTCCATCTTTGGCTGCAGAGCATATAGTCAATCTGATTTCTGTGTTGACCGTCTGGTGATGTCCATGTGTAGAGCCGTCTCTTGGGTTGTTGGAAAAGAGTGTTTGCTATGACCATCGTATTCTCTTGACAGAATTCTATCAGCCTGTGCCCTGCTTCATTTTGCACTCCAAGGCCAAACTTGCCTGTTATTCCAGTTATCTTTTGGCTTCCTACTTTAGCATTCCAATCCCCCATGATGATAAGAACATCATTTTTTGGTGTTAGTTCTATAAGGTGCTGTAGTGCTTCATAGAACTGGTCAATTTCATCCTCTTCAGCACTGGTGGTTGGGGCATAGACTTGGACTACTGTGATATTGAATGGTTTGCCTTGGATTCGAACTGAGATCATTCTGTCATTTTGAGGATTGTATCCCAGTATTGCTTTTCCTACTCTTTTATTGACTATGAAGGCTACTCCATTTCTTCTGAAGGATTCTTGCCCACAGTAGTATACCTGATGGTCATCTGAATTAAATTCACCCATTCCTGTCCATTTTAGTTCGCTGATACCTAAGATGTCAATGTTCAGTCTTGTCATCTCTTGTTTGACCACGTCCAGTTTTCCTTGATTCATGGATCTTACATTCCAGGTTCCTATGGAGAAAAAATCTTTACAGCATCGGACTTTCCTTTCACCACCAGACACATCCACAGCTGAGCGTCCTTTCGGCTTTGGCCCAGTCGCTTCATTCTTTCTGGCGCTACTAGTACTAGCCCTCTGCTCTTCCCCAGTAGCATATTGGACGCCTTCCGACCTGAGGGGCTCATCTTCCAGCGTCATATCGTTTTGCCTTTTGGTACTGTCCATAGGGTTTTCATGGCAAAGATACTGGAGTGGGTTGCCATTTCCTTCTCCAGTGGATCACATTTTGTCAGAACTCTCTGCTATGACCTGTCCGTCTTGGGTGGCCCTGCATGGCATAGCTCATAGCTTCATTGAATTACGCAAGCCCCTTCGCCACGACAAGGCAGTAATCCATGAAGGGGTTTTTATCCCATAGTGATTGCCAATTTCTAGGTCAATACTGTAATCAAAATTTTTACTCCAGGTTAACATTGTTTCTTTTACCTGTTCTTCTAACAAATCTTGTTGTAATAGATATTGATATATCTTTTTTTATCATTTGGTCTTCTGTTCCTAGAAGAATTTTATCTAATTGTGTATGCTCTAATTTTATCCCTGGTTCTATTTTGTCTTTTCTGTATCGTGACTATATTTGTAAGTATGCCCACCATTCTAACTCTATACCATCTTCTAATAGTCTTTTTCTTGTTTTCAGATCTCCATTTTTGTCTAAGAGATCTTTATATGTGATTACTCTTCCTAAATTTATGAATTTGGGGTGCATGAATATCTCTAATATGGATAGCCAATTGGGGATTTCTATATAATTAATTTTTTAAATTTTTATCCACACATCTAATAGTGCCCGTGCAAGTAGAAAAATAGGGACCACTATGGTGGGAAGGTAACAGTGTTCCGTGCTCCTTTGGCATCTAGTCATGCTGGCCACATGACCACGGAGACGTCCTCGGACAAGCGCTGGCTCTTCAGCTTTGAAACGGAGATGAGCACCGGCCCCTAGAGTCGGAAACGACTAGCACGCATGTGCGGGGGAACCTTTACCTTTAATATAATGATTCTGGAAGTACTGATGAACCTTATATTTTCTGTCCCACATTATAGCATGCCACCCAATTTGCATGTCATGACCTTCTAATGCTAGTAGTCTTCTGTTCCTTAAGTGTATCCAATCCTTTATCCATACCGCTATTGCTGCTTGATAATATTTTTCCCAATTCGGGAGGCGGAGCCCTCCTATTTCCTTTGCATCCTGTAATAATTTTAATTTAATTCTTGGTTTTCGACCTTGCCAGATAAATTTGGATGTGATTCTGTTTAAATTTGCAAAAAAATCCTTACCTAATTTAATTGGTACCCATTGGAATAAAAAGAGTAATTTTGGAAATATATTCATCTTGATTGTCGCTAAGATATCTAGTATGATCCTGACATTATGTCTAATTTGTCTTTTAGGCAAGAAGCCATTTTGGTCAGTATGGATAAATTCAGCTAAATATTTTTTTTAATCTTTCTGCCATTATAGTTGGGAAAATCTTGTAATCCGTGTTCAGTAAAGAAATGGGCCTATAGTTTTTAATGCAAGTCAAATCAGAGTTTTCTTTAGGAATTAGTGAGATGATTGCTTCTTTCCATGAGTTTAGAGTTTTTGCTGTATTTAGTACCTCGTTAAATATGTCCAATAGGGTTGGGACCAAAAGTTCTTGGAGGTTTTTATATATTTCGGATGGTAATCCATCAGGGCCAGGTGTTTTATTACTTTTTTGTTTTTTAATAGCTTCTACAATTTCCTGGGCTGTTATATCTTTATTTAATATATTTTGAAAATCTTCCGGAACCTTCGGTAAGTCTGCTTTCATAAGATATTATGATATTCTTTCCTCAGTAATCTTTTCATCCTCTTTATAAAGATTTTTATTTAAATCTAGCTGTTGTTTTAGATCTCTACATTGTGGGGTTTTTTGTAGTTCTAATTCTAATTTTTTTGTGTTCTTCCTCTAAACTTTTTGATATTGCCTTTTCTTTTTATATTCGTTGGCCATGTACGCAATTGCAGTTCCTCTCATAACTGCCTTGGCCGTATCCCATAAATTTTGAGTGCTAGTCTCCTCTTTCTTATTTGTCTGGAAGAATGTCCCCATTTGTTCCTCCATCTTATGCTTAAATTCTGTTTGGTTTAGGATTGCCTTTTTAAGAGTCCACCTCCTTGTTGTTGTCTTCTGTTCTTTCCATTTAATTATAACGGGATTATGGTTATTCCCAAGTATTAATGTCTATTACTATGTCATCAATATCTGAATTTAATTCTTTCGTTGTCCAGACCATATCAATTCTGGACCACGATTGATGCTGCCCTGAATACTATGTAAATTGCTTTTCATTCAGATTTCTCTCCCTCCAACTATCTTGAATATTTAATTCTTCTGCCATTTTAAAAAAAGCACCGGGTAATATTCTCCTGGTTCGTTTCCTTACTTCCTCACTCTTATAATCTAATTCTCTGTCTATAATTGCCTTGGTGGAGCAGTGGGCTAATGCCTCCTTAAGTAACACCAGCTGCCTGCAATTAGTGCAGGTTCGCATCCCACCAGGCTCAAGGTTGACTCAGCCTTCCATCCTTCCGAGGTAGGTAAAATGAGGACTCAGATTGTTGGGGCAATTCAGCTGACTTTGTAATAATGCCGCTTGGGGTGTGTGTGAAAGCCCTAATAAGCAGGCATATACATAGAATGAAGGCTACTGCTAAGCTTGTAAGCCGCCCTGAGTCTTCGGAGAAGGGCGGGATATAAATGGAATAAAAATAAAAATAAATAAATAAAATAAAATAAAATCACCAATTATACAAATGTTCTCATATTCTATATCAGCAATAACCTTATGGAGTTTCTTATAAAATTGTCTTTGTTTTTCACTGGGGTCATAAATTCCTACCAGGGCGACCTTTTTTTTTTAATTCAGGGAAATTTCAATAATCAGTATTCTACCTTCCTCATCTCAATAGAGCCTTGGTGGAACAGTTGGGGAACAAAGGAGCATCTGGGGATGCCCCAGTGTGACTCCTGCTGAAAGAAAGTTGGCAGCAGTGAGCCTGAGGAGCAGACAGGGTGGCAAAAACAGTTTTTAGCGCTCAGCTCTACTATACCAGCAAATCAAGCAATCGCACCAGGGTTACCCTTGTAGGTAGGTGCACTTGAAGCAGGCAGAATGCCACTCATCCTGGATCCCAGAGGGCCAACTTCCCCCTTCGGCCTTGAGGCCCCCCCAAAATCACTAGTGGGGTGGGACGGGATCAGCCCGACGGGCCTACCTTCATCTCCAAGCCTGCTCCTCGGTTCCTGTCCTAAGGACTCCTGCCTCCACATCTTCAGTGTGCAGGGAAGCGAGTTTGTTTAAACTGGTCCGGGTTAACTTTTTCACCCTCAGCAGCATCCAGTCCAGGAGCCCGCGTGCCAGAGCGCCCAAAAGAGGAGACGGAGTGGATCCGCTCCTGGGGGCACATCTTGGCTGGGGTGCTGCAGGATCAGGCTGGGCACCTTGGCTTGCCCTTGGTAGCAATCGGCAGAGGAGACAGAGCAGCTCCACTGCTGGGGACACATCTTGGCTGGGGCGTTGGAGGATTGGGCCAGGCGCCTCGGCTCGCCCTTGGCAGCAACTGGCAGAGGAAACAGAGTGGCTCTTTCTCTGACCACCTCAAGTCTGCTTTCCTGCCTGGGCACCTCTCCCCCTCACCAGCTGGGCATCTCTTGTCCTCCCCCCAGCGTCCTGCCTCACACCCTCCTGCCTCCTCCACATCCGGTTGGTCCGGTGTGAGCCACAGAGGGTGGCAGCCTGGCTGGACTCAGGCACAACTTCCCTGCATTTCTGGGCCAGGCGACACTCTGCAGCTCTGAGGAGACCCCAGCGCTCCGCGGTGAGTGAAAAGGGGTGGTGGAGCAGGGCAAGGGGAGACCTGCCGGGCAGGGAAGAGGCAGGCCTGGGGAATCCAGAGACTGTCCACCCCCACCTGCACAGCAAGTAGAAAAAGGTCCCACTCACCTTTCCAGTCCTCCTGTTTCTTCCTCCGCTGACTACACGTGCAGTCCAAAGAAGCAAAGAAGTTTGTGGGCAGTCCCACAAACCGAAGAAGTTCATTCAGCCAATCAATTCAAACTTAGAGAGGGTTTTTTTTTGTGTGTGAGCAGTTTGAATTGATTGATTGAATTTTTTTAGTCCCACTTTTTTTGGAACTGGGAGGAGGCGGCCTGGGAGCTGCAGGAGACGGCTCTGGCCAATGAGCTGTCGATGGGCTAATGAGCTGCAAATGTTGCTGGGCTCCACCAGCCCACATGCACTTGCCTCCTACTGAGCAAGTGCTCAGCCAGGCCAGCACCAAGGTGGTGGGGGCCGGACCTTTGTAATTCCCAGGAGAGTTGTGCGGGCTGGATTCAATCATATGGCAGGACATTTGTGGCCCACGGGCCTTGTGTTTGACATGTCTGATTTAGTGCCTGATGCCAAATTGCCGGTTGGCTGGATTGACTCCCTGTCGGAACCGGAGTTGGGAGTCTTGAGGGACTTCATTGACAAAAACCTCTGGAAAGAGTTTATATGGCCTTTCACCTCCCCGTTGGCTACGCCAGTGGTCTTCATGAAGAAGAAGTCAGGAGAGCTTAGACAGTGCTGTGATTACAGAAAATTGAATGCCATCACAATCCTTAATTGATACTCCCGCTCATCCCCGAACTCAATGAGAGACTCCGCCAGACCAAAATCTTTACAAAGTTGGACTTACAGGGAGTTTACAACTTAGTCTGAGTATGAGCAGGAGATGAATGGAAGAAGGCTTTTTGGATGTGTTATGGACAATTTAAGTGCACGGTTATGCACTTTGGCTTGACCAATGCACCGGGAGTGTTCATGCACCTTATGTATGATGTGTTCAGGGACCTGCTGGATAGGTTTGTGGTCATCTACCTTGATGACATCCTGATCTACTCATCCTCCAACAAGTGTATTGGAACCATGTTCAGCTCACGTTGCAGCAATTGCGGAATAACCATCTCTTTGCCAAGCATGAGAAGTGCCAGTTTGCGCAAACCACAATCAATTTTCTGGGCCATCAAATCTCACCAGGGTGTGTGGAGATGGATCCGGAGAAAGTAAAGTCACTGCAGGAATGACAGTCAAGGACATGCAGTGACTGTTGGGGTTTACGAATTATTACCGCACATTCATTCCTCACTTTGTGACCCTGACTGCTACCCTTTCCAATCTGTTAAGGAAAGGGGTGAAATTCCACTGGGGCGCTGAGGAGCAGGGGGCCTTGGATGCCATTAAGGCCATGTTCACCTCTGAGCCTACCCTCAAGCATCCTGATGCCTTAAGGCTCTTCATGGTGGAGACAGATGCATTGAATATGGCCATCAGGGCTGTGCTTCTGCAAGCCTATGCTCCCTCAGGTACCTTGTTCCCATGTGCCTATTATTCGGCCCCTGAACGGAATTATATGATATGGGACAAGGAGTTGTTGGCAGTCAAAGTCGCTTTTGAGACATGGTGGCACAACTTAGAGGGGGCCCATCACCAAGTCAAGGTTCGAACAGACCATTGGAACCTAGAGCACCTACAGACTGTCAGAATGCTGAATCAGTGACAGGTGCGATGGTCACTGTTTTTCACAAGGTTCGACTTTCAGGTGACTTATGTCCCTAGCGTGTGGAAGCATTGTTTGGATGCACTGTCCCAGAAGCCCGAATTCACCTGAAAGGAGGACAAGATCATGCCCAGAATTGTTATTCCCTTGGAACAGTTGGCAATCATAGAGTAGCCCATGGACCTACAGAGCAGAATTCGAGAGGCGCAGCGGTAGGATCCGTTCATGGTAGCTCGACATCATGAGTTGACTGGTGATGAGGGAGATAAGACCCCTTGGATCTAGACAGATGACCTGTTGCGTTTCTGAGATCACATCTATGTTCCTGGGGGACCCCCTCTATGGCATCATTCCAAAACAATGCCATGATAGTCTATCAGAGGGTCACTTCGGGGTCTTTAAAACACTGCACTTTGTCTCCAGAACATTTTGGTGGCCACAACTTCAGCATGAGGTGTTTAGTTATGTGGCATCGTGCAGCATTCATCGACAGGCCAAGTATGCTACTGGTGTACCCTCTGGTCTCTTGTAGCCACTGCCCCCACCAGAAAGACCCTGGGGGGCAGTTTTGTTGGACTTCATTACCAAGTTGCCCCCAACCAAGGGTGCCATAACTGTCTTGGTGGTGCTGGATATGCTCACCAAAATGGCTCATTTTATCTCGTGTGTGGGTCTCCCTACAGCATGGATGATGGCCCAGTTGTTTATTGCCCATGTATTTCAGCTGCATGGGTTACCGGACCGAGTCATGTCAGATCGGGGGGTGAAATTTACGGCACACTTCTGGCAGACCCTACTCACGGAACTGCAGGTACTGGCATGTCTGTCCTCCACTCATCATCTCAAAACCGACAATGGCACAGAGAGGGTGAATGCCATCTTGGAACAGTACCTCTGCTGTTTCGGCAACACCCAACAGGACAATTGGGCAAAACTGCTGGCTGTGGTGGAGATCGCCTATAACAATGCCCAGCATGCATCCAGTTGTGTGTTGCCATTCTTGGCCAGTTACAGATTTCATCCACGGCTCTTTCTGTTGGCTCCATCTGATTCCCCAGTTTCAGCATTGGACAAGTTCCTCCAGAAGCTGAAGGCAGTGCACCAAGTAGTTTGACACTAGCTAGAGAAAGCCAAGGAGGATTAAAAACAATTTGTTGACCGTCATTGTCGAGATTTCCTTCCATTATCTGTGGGCGATCAGGTTTGGCTTTCCACGCGGCACCTGCCCACAGCACAGCTATCAGACAAACTCGATCACCGTTACTTGGGGCCATTTCCAGTCGAAGCGATGATGAATCCTGTGGCGTTTCGCTTGTCATTGCCCTGGACCGTGAGGATTCACCCAGTTTTCCACAGGTCATTTCTGGTTCCAATAGTGGTTGATGATCCACATTGACCAGCTCCACCACCACTAGATCTGGCAACCCTTCATGGAGCTGTGGAGTATGAAGTGGACAGTATTTGGGATTCCCGTTGGTTGCGGGGCTGGTTTCAGTACCTCATGGCGTGGAAAGGCTATGGACCTGAGGACCTCATGTGAGTCGATGCCACCGATGTTCACACCCCTCATCTGGTGTGCGACTTTCATGCCTGGTTCCCACACCATCCCAGTCTGCATGGTCCCAGGGGAGGGGGTCCTGTGGGAGGGGGGTTATAGTGTCATGCCTCCATCCGAGCCTGAATCTGAGGAAGACATGGAGTTCTCTGTTGAGGCCCTGGAGGAGGTGCCTGTGGCTTCAGAGGACTGAAGGAAGAGCAGGCTGAGGCAGACCAGGGCTCTTCAGGTTTGGAACAGGGAAGGCAGAATGCAGGCAAGGAGCAAAGCCCCCCCTCACCTGATCCTAAAGCAAGGAGAGCAGAGAGGAGGAGAGAACAATGGAAGTAGGCTGAATTGCTCGGGAGGAGAGCGTCCCACCCCACTCCACAAGGCACACCTGGGGATTAAGATTTAAGGAGATGCTGTGGGTGGAGCATTTGCTGGGAACAAACGTGTTATCTTGAGATTGTGAATTGTGCTCTTGTCTAACCTAGACACTTTGAATTCCGGACCAGTTGTTTTCCTGCTTCACAACCACAGACGACATTTCTGAGTCTCTCCTTGCAGACAGCTGGCAAGATGAGAGTTAAAAGGACTCTTTATGTCTTTGTTTTGTTTTTGTGTTATCTGTCTTGCCTGGAGAACATTGTAAACTTCTCTGGCTATATTGAAATTGCCTTTAGCCAGAGGCAGCTGAAAGGAATGTGTGGGTGTGCATTGGTTGAACTCTTGCCAGCATATGTGGGAGCTTTTGTGGAACATGGGCAGTGATTAAAGGAGTGGCTTTTTTGCCAGCCAACTGCTTTGCCTCTGTTCGGGGCCCTGGGTCATCACTGTTGTGATTCGGGGTCAGCCTGTGGGTTCGGCAGTTGGGTCGGACGACTCAGAGGAGGAGGGGGGTGTTGAAGACCTTGCTGAGGGGGTTGAAGATCTTGCTGATGATAGCCCTCAGCCAGGCCCCTCCCACTTGGTCACCACGGAGACCCAGCTGTGTGAGCCTGACAGCGTGGATGAAGATGACCCACAGCTGGCCCTGTTCAAGGACGCCCGATGCAGGAGGCAGTCAATTAGGAGTAAACAGAGGAAGGCAATGGGGCTTCTCGGAAGGAGGCAGAGTGGGCAATTGGGCAATTGCAATCTGAACTCTATATAAGGGGAATGTCTGGGAGGGCTGGTTTGCTGAAGGCAACCGCTCGGATGGTTCATGCTTCTTAAAGCTCCGGTTTCTTGGTTCGTGTCTTGTTTGTTTTTGTAGCTATAAATTTGGCAGGCGTAGTTCCAGCCTCTTGCCATTTGTGGAGGGGTTGTCCCTGCCTTTTCTGCAGGGCCGGTAGCAGGCTGGTACAGAACAATCACACTTTCACTTCATACATGATCTCAGGCTCATCAATGTATATGCAATACCCAGATTCCCAGTGATGCCAGCTACCATTATCACTGGAATATCAGCCACAGCAACTATATTCACTGTAACTGACTTCTGTGCAGCTTTAAAAAAAGTATCCTTGTGGATCCATCCTCCCAATATCTATTTGCTTTCACACAGAAGGACCAGCAATATCTTTGGACCTACCTTCTCCAGGGTTATACCCAATTGCCCACTCTTTTCTCCCAAATTCTAAAGGAAGATCTGTCAACCATCTTTTTGCCACAAAACTCCACTGGTCCAATATGTGGATGATTTATTACTAGCCTCAGAGACTGAAAGAGACCGTAAAGCCGACACCCAACACCTATTTCACTGTCTAGCAGAAAGGGGGTATCATCTGACTAAGCTACAGTATCTGCAGAAGGAGGTGATTTAGTTAGGCTATGTCAGGGGTGTCAAACTGCCGGCCCATGGGCCAGTTGCATCATGCGAAGATTGCACCCACTCAGCTCCGGCAATGCAAAAAAGTTGCAATACATTACAACACATCACGTGACATGGTGAGCTTGACACCCGTGGGCTATGTCATCATTCCAGAGACCCATAAGCTAGCTCCAGGGTGAGTAAAAACCATAGTGGCATGAAACCCACCAGAACTAAATGACAAGTCAGAGCGCTTCTGGAAGTTTGGGGATTCTGCTGACCCTCGATCAGCATATATTTGGGGAATTAGCAAAGTCTTTTGTCCAATTAACAACAAAGGAGATGGCAGACTCAGTAGAATGGACAAAACCACTAAACCAGGTTTTTTAAAAATAAAACAAATGCTGTCCTCAACCCCAGGCTTGGGCTTACCTAATTATTCAGTCTTTTATACTATTTATGCATGAAAATAAGGGAGTTGTTTGGGGAGTATTAACATAGGAACTTGGCCGCACTCTTTGGCCACTAGCCAATTAGTCTAGCTGGACCCTGTAGCCCGTGGGATCACCCCTTGCTTTATGAGTGGTGGAAATCATCAAGCGATCAAAGGACATTGTCCTTGGCCACCCCCTCACACTAAGGGTTGCCCATGATGTATTCACAATTCTTTAAAAAAGACAAATCCAAACATTTACTCAGCAGCAGCAGGCACAATATGAAGTCACCATTGACCACATCACCTTTGAATGATGTTCCACCCTGCATCCAGCTACCCTGCTGTCAACAGATATTTTGGACACCATCCTGCACGACTGCCTACACATGGTCCCTGATACTGATCTGCCATGATCTGAGCTGACAGATATGCCCCTACAGAACCCGGACTTGGAATTTTTTAATAATGGGTCATCTTACCTATGAGATGGGACCTGAGTCACCAGTGCAGCAGTTATCTCTCTGCATGAGAATGTTGGGCCTCTTCACTACTGCCCTATTGCATGGCCCAAGCCATCCAATTGGTAGCACTGACTCAAGTTTGAGAAGCCATGACGGACTGGTCTACCAACATATACATGGACTCCAGATTTGCTTTTGGGGTTTTCCATGTGACTGGGGCTCTGTGGAAGCAGCAGGGATTCCTGATCTCAACTGGACACCCAATTGCACATGCTGCCTTGGTTGCCAAATTATTAAAAGCATTACAATTGCCTTCAGCCATAGCTATTGTACATTGCAAATCCCACAGAAGGATGACATCCAAGTCACTAGATATAATCAATATGCAGACCACGTTGCCCCACAATAAAAGCAAACACCAAGATTCCCTACCAAGATTTCTTAGAAATGGGAGAGGCAGAATTATGCATAGAAAAATATGAAGCAACCTTTCAGGAAAGACTCTGGTGAGACCCCGATGAGAGTCACATCATCTCCCACTGGCTCCTAAAACTCATATGTCAGCAATTGCATTCTAAGAGTCATTGTGGGGTTCAGGCTATTGTAGATGCAACCAGACGTGTTTGTATACACCTGGAGCATATAGCAAGGTTGTGCAAATAGCCAAGTGCTGCCAGATCTGCCAAGCCAACAATGCTTCATCCAGAAAGGCAATCCATGAGGGAGGGAGGCCACAGGCAGAACGCCCCTTTGAAAAGTTCCAACTAATTTTATTCAGTTATCCAGAGCAAATGGGTAAATGTCACCACTCTTGAAACAGCACAACACTTATTGAAAGACACAGTGCCCAGGTTTGGAGTGCCAAATGCCCTGGAAATGGTCAAAGGAACACATTTTGTGTCACAAGTCATCACGTATGTCCTTCAGGCACTTGGGGGCTCCTAAAACCTTCATATCCCCTCTGACACTCTTGCTAATCTGGGTGATCGTGGTGGTGGAATGAAATAACAGGGAACTCAAGTCTCTTTTGGGTAATTGAAACCATGCCAAGAAACACATGTACCATGGTCCCAGGTTCTATCCATAGCTCTGTTCCATATTAGGACCAAGCTCTAGTGAGATTTGGACATTTTTCCTTTTGAATTGCTCTTTGGTCACCCACCAGATACCCTGAAGGGATTAGACCCACTGTCTTAATCTGAAAAGAGGTGAGGTGGTCTTATCATCATATCTCTCAGCCTTAAACCAATAGCTCCACAGACTGTGGAAACAGACTGCGTTGATCCAGACCTTGCCACTCAGGAAAACCTGCATCCCTTTGAGCCTGGAGACTGGATCTGGATCAAGTCATTCATCTGGAAATCACCACTGTTACCCAAATGGAAGAGACCCTTCCAGATCCTCCTCACAACCCAGACAGCTGTGAAAGTATCCGAGAATGGCACTTGGACACATTGGACACACGGTGAACCTGCAGTCTTTGACCACAGCACAGAACCAGACCCAACACAAAAGGTTCCACTTCTGAAGCTACAAAAAAACCCAGAGACTGGTGAGTGGGCAGAAAAATGGGACCTTGTTTTAACACTATGTATAATTTACCCTGCAAACCACCTGTCTGATTGGAAGACAAACCTATTTCTGGACAAAGGGAATGTTTGGAACTATTTAGTGAGGAAGATGTTAAAGACAACTATTTTTTTTAAAAAAGAGGAAAATTGGTCAAGGATATTTTATTTACCTGCCTCTCCTAAGCTATTCAACTGTTTACAAAGTTTAGGAATTTCAAAGTGATACCTTCTTACTCCATCATTTTTGACTGGGGACCCAGCACCGATTCTAAAGATAGAACCATGTTTGTATTATGTACCACCACAGGGACTAGGGCAGCCCTATATTTCAGAATGGAAGGTTGCCCCCCCTAAGCACTCAATTACATGGCAAGGGTCCGGGATACCTCGAGGACCACCTGCTGTCGGCGTCAACTCCCCTCTGCCCTGTGCGTGCCCACAGAGAGGGCCTCCTCAGGGTGCCTCCGGTCAGGGAATGTCGACTGGTGGCCCCCAGGGGGAGGGCCTTCTCTGTGGGTGCTCCGGCATTATGGAACCAACTGCCGGTTGAGCTCCGGATGGCATCGGACCTTCGCACCTTCTGCCGCGGGCTGAAGACCCACTTATTTGAACTAGCTGGTCTGGCCTGATGGGGGAATATGGGTTTTTTTAATGGGTTTTTTACTATTTTATTGTTGTTGTATTTTAATTGGGCATTGGTTTAATTTCTTTTTAATTTTTGTACTGCTATTTATATATGCCCTGTGAACCGCCCTGAGTCCCTCGGGAGAAGGGCAGTATAGAAATCAAATAAACTTAAACTTAAACTTAATTGTCAAAATTTAAATAATACTGCCCTCACTTGTATCACACCGAGACTATCCCTTTCACATACAGACATATTAAATTCTACCTGGTCTGATTTACACTTTGTGGGTCAAAAACCTAATCATACCTCCCTGCAAATTCCACCAGGGGACCCTGTACCCAGGGACAGTTAACAATGCCCTCCCTGCAGAGATGGCAGAAAAGGAACCTCCCACTTCTGACACCAGATTGCAACAGCCAAACTGCCTTACTCACAGAAGCTGAGTATGTAGCCCTGACGGTTTCATTAGTGGGTGTGCCAGCACTTGCAGTACAAAATTCTAGTAACCTTAATAGCATAGACTGTGAGTTGTCTTGAGGGACGACAGCGAGACAGCAGGCACGGTTCAAAACAACGCTTTATTTGGGCAGAGGTCCCGGGCGAAACAATGCCGGGAATCTCTCGTATTTATAGTGAACAGGGATAACAACAACAACAACAAGAACCAATAAACAAGCAAGAATCTCCCGCCAGACAAGGACGCCCAATAAGAGGGAGACCGGCTTGAAGGTAGGCGCGGCTGAGGCGGCTTGTTGCCGGGGCCAGCTGGCAGCTTTGACAGCTCCGGCTGAGCTGCGCATGCGCGGCTCTCTGGTGTTTGACAGCTGTCAGTGTACTGTGCATGCGCGGCAGTTTGACAGCTGTCAGAGTTGGCCAGTTTGACAGCTGTCAGTGTACTGCGCATGCGCGGCAGTTTGACAGCTGTCAGAATCGGACGCTAGCCGCGTGTGTGGGGGGGATTGCCGCGGCAGCCTTTTGACGGCTGTCAACGGCTGCCGGGGATCCCTTATAGATGTGAGGGGTTGTTTGTGTCAGAATATGTAACAGACTGCATGCTGGCCAAAACCCTAAATTCAACCTCCCAAGCCTTGGATGCTCTCAATAGGGAACCAAGGCAAGTTTGAGAAGCGACACTAGAGAACAGGGCAGCTATTGACTACCTCCCTTTGAAGCATAATCATGCCTTCAAAGAGTTCTGTGGTATGTGTTGCCTTAATTTAAGTGAGAACTCAGAACTCATAACGACATAAAGCATCTCCAAGAACTAACTAAAAACATTCATTATCAGGGCTCTTCTTGTGGCTCCCAAACCTACATTGGCTAAAGGCTCTTAGGAGCCATTGTGGTAGTCCTCACAGGAATCCTTCTCTGCTGCCTATACCAATGACTACCCCCATGCCTAGCTAGCCTGAGAAGTTGTCTTCCCCCTGAACTTCCAATAGAAAAGTCAAACAGGTCTCATTAGTGATGTGCAAAATTGACAAAAAATACTGACTCTACTCTCACTAAAATTCTGAGAAAATTGTGTTAAATATATTGGCATATATTAAGCCCAAAACAGGGTATTATAGGAATCCATCACATGTACCCCCTCCCCTCTTTTCTCTGAGGAAAAGCCTCAGAGAAAACACAAAAGTCAAGCCACTAATAGAAAAAAAAACTGTCCAAAGCAGATTCCATAATCAGCCAGACACTTGCAAAAGATACATTTCTGCACAGCATTTAACCCCTTTTGTGCATTCTGCCAGTGGGGAAAAAACGAGCCCCAGACTTCTCATCTAACAGCCTTTTGGTCAGTGTGTAGCTGTTCAATATTTTTTTGGAGAGAAAACTCCTGAATAACACAGCTATTGCTAAGCACATTGATTTGTGCTTCTTAGATTGTAAGCCGCCCTGAGTCTTCGGAGAAGGGCGGGATATAAATGGGATTTTAAAAAAAGCTTATTCTTCCTTCTCAACTGTTTTTACAGGGAATTAATTCCAGTCCATTTGTCTGTATAGCCAAGACTCCAAACCGAATACTCAAGTCTTAAAAATAGTTTATTTGTGAAGGTTTGCAGAGCTTAGTCATACAAAAGACAAAATTGCAAGACTCCCATAGTGAACAACCTTTTCCTGTTGCCAAAGACATGCTGTATCTGCTTTACAGAAACAAAAATACTTGAGATACAGACAGAATATTGGTTACAAGGCAGGTAATAAGCATCTTACTAGGTAACAGATGAAATTGTGGTAAAATAAGCATGTGTACTACATTTTAGAAAAAAGTACTTTGTAATATAAAGGATTTACACATTACTAATCTAAACCCTGTTGACATTTAATTCTCTCCCTCCCCCCAGAGTTGTAACACACACACACACAAATCTTCTTGTGGAGAAATTTCAGAATCTTGGGCACACTATGCTCTGTGCCAGGAGACCAAATGTGCACACAGAGGCCTATAAATTCTCTGTTTCTCTAAAGACATTTCTAAATTTTCAGATCTTCCCATATAATATTTCAAGCCTTGTAGGATTTCATGTGATTCAACCACTTGCTGATTGTATTAGCAATTACCTTGCTTTCCATCATGATTTCTGGAACCAGAAGGTCATTGAGTAACCCGCCTTAAAACCCTGGCTTTTACCTTAGAGAACAAATATACATTATGCTTGCACAAAATGCTTAGTGAACAATCAGAAAATCAAGGACACATATAAGAGATAAAAAAGGTCAAATTGCTAAGGCAACACTAAAGTTCAGAGAAGGCTATCAGGAACACTAACTCTCTGAATGGACTGAAGTTAATTGGGATACAGTATGCTATGAGTAATTAGAAGAACCTCTTTGAAATAAAAGTCGGAGGAAAAAACTGGAGTAGCATTTGCTCAGTGAAGATGGCAAAAGAAAAGAAAAGAGAAAGCTACATAATTCCTATTTTAGGCCAGTTTTTTCTGGAAAGATAAATGCATTCTATCAGGGTTTTGTGAAGAGTTGTTGAAGGAGAAGTCTATCTCAAGTTTAATTGAAACAAATACAAAATACTAAAAATTGAGTTAAAAAACGTAAGTTCTTCAAGGCCAGATAGTCTCTCTGCTATCAATTACATTTGACAAATCCTGAGGAAAGTATAAGTATCAAATTATTGAATGAGGTCAAATAATGTGTCTATCTCCCACATAAGGACAAAGGACCAAGGGAATTATGAATCAGTGTGTCCAATATAAACATTGAGGAAGATTTTTAGAGCACATCATAAAGCACTTCATCTGTAACCATCTTTACATCGGTGCCATGAATGCTAGAAGTAATCAAGGACTTGTCAGTAACAAATATCATTGGATTATTTTCCATTTTCTAAAGGAAGCATTTACACAGTCAATGAAATTATTTATTTCATAGACTGTAAATGCTGCTAAAGTCAATATTTCTTGACTTCAGCCAAGCATTTGAAACTGTCTGTTATATTGTGGGCTCTGGACCGCATGGCCAAGATGGACGACTCAGGACACTGGGGTTCAGCATACCAACACTTTATTGATGTAGCACAGACTGGGCGAACAAAGGAGCAACTGCCCCACTTATATACCTAGCCAGGTATACTTGGAACCAATCCCAATATCTGGATTTCCCGCCAAAGACTACCCTGCCAATCCGGGCAGGGCACCCTGCCACCTGGTGGTGTCAGTGGCTTATATCTGTATAACATCCCCTATGTACATAACACCCCTTCCCCCATACAAAATAAAAAACCAACAACAATGTACAACAATAAACATACTAACGGAACAAAACACCTGCAGTGTGGAGCTTGCTTTAACACATAAACCATAAACTATAGTTCCGGGCCCAAACCATTTCACCTATGTGAAGTTCTCTGGAGGTGACCATTTGGGGCTGATCCTCTTGTGCTGCCACTCTGTCAGGGTGAAGACTGTCCAACTTAGTAATCAGGCGCCGACCCCAATGTAACTCAGCAGGACTCTTGCCTACATCCCCTATGTACATAACACTGTCCTATGTCATTTTGATTACTAAGTTAATTATATAGAAGCAGGATGGCATATTTAATAGGTAGACTCAGTGCTGCCTGAATGATCCCTAATTGAACAATGTCTTTAATTACTTAGATTAAGAAGTAAAGGGAATTCTTATTAAATTTGCATATAACATCAAACTGAGAGGAAGAGTTAATATCCTAGAACAGTATTTTTCAAGTTTAATAAGTTTAAGGTGTGTGGACTTCAGCTTGCATGCTGGCTGGGGAAGACTTGAAAGTGAAGTCAACAGATCTTAAAATTGCCAAGGTTGAGAAACTTTGCTCTAGGAGACAGAAAAATTTTGGAATAATCTTGATGAGAAAAATGGACTGAGAATAACAGATGGAACCTTAACAGACTGAAATTTAATAGAGATAAATACTATGTTCTTCATTTAGGAAAAAAAATCAAACAGATAGGTGTAAGATAGGGAAAATGGTGCTTATGCAAAGTCCATGTAATGAACATACTATGAACCAGAATATGTCCCCCTTTCTTCTTTCTTAAAGTATTTGTAGAAGTCTTTCCTACATGTTGGAACCTTTCTTTTTTTCCTTTTTCCCTCCTGGCATTTGATTAATGTGGGTAGCAACTTTTACCTGCATAGACACAGATGCATGCAGAGAGAGAGATAGATACTTATAATTATATACATTTTTTACATTTTAAGTTTTCTTCCCTGATCTTTTTATTGTTGCTCTTTATTCTGCATACTCATATTACTGAAATAAAAAAAATTAACTCCTATGCCTAAATCTCTATCTCTATGTAATTCATCTCAAAAATTGGTTTTGTGACCAGGCTGTTTAAAATGGAATAAAACAAGACAGTATTATGTGGTGCCTTAGGTGTCAAGAATACAAACAATGCTGCATCTCCAAAGTTAGGAGAAATATTATTTTGTTGTATCTAATAAAGTTTTAGGTTTTGGGTTGCAGAAAAAAGTTACATCTTTACAGTTGGCCAATAACAGGAAAGATCGTTCTCATTAAAAAAATATGGCAAACACCATCAGGGTCATGTTCTAAATCCTTAAGAGGTAAACCTAAAAGTCTTGAAATACTTCATTAAAGATGATTTCATGGACATAGAATTCTAATGAATTAGACATTGTCAGTCTTGCATTCCCTCCAGGAGAATTCAGCTTCAAATTTACAAATGGATCACATATTGTCATCACTAAATCCTGGTCTTGTTATTCTTTGATAAGTATTTTATCTCATTCTTCTGGAAGAAGACTATTTCAATCACAAGGGAGAAAGAGAAGCAGAGGTTCCTTAGCTCCCAGACATTCTGGGAACAGAATTCTAAGAGTTCACACATCTTAAAGTTGCTAAGTTTGAAAACCACTGGAATCTAGCATAACCAATCTGGTTTCAAAAAAAAAAAAGAGATGGAGAGGGAAAGAGGAAAGAATGAATTCAGAATGTCTTCCCAGAGAAAACTAAAATTGGAAAGGCAGATTGCTTCCTATTCTGATTTTACAATCTTAAAATATATCCAATGGGTAGGTAGCCTTGGCTCTTTTATGACTCGTGGAATTCTGGGAGTTGAAGTCCTCAAATCATAAAAGAGCCACGGTTGCCTACAGCTGGTCTAGAAAAAGCAAGAAGATGGGGGAAACCTATTTGCCTGGAGAATTGCTTGCAAAAAAAAAAAAAAACACTAACAGCTAAAGTTTTAAAGCTTGGAAGAGTAAATCTCTGATCCTGGTGACTTGCAAAATTTGATTTTGCATCATTATCCTGGGACATATATATTTGCCTTCATTTGTGAGCTAAAGTTTTCCCCAAAATATATATTTCGCATATTAGTAAAAGATACAGGTGTATTTCTCACTGGAACAGAGAAAAATGGCTAGGCATATATTGACCAGAAAACCTCAAGCAAGTGGAACACCACAAACAAATAAGCTAACAAAGCAATGTGGCAAAAACATTTTGATAAAAGGTTGGAAAAAACAGACCTGGGTTTTCTTAATTTTTACAAAGTATTATGCAACTTATGACAGCAACATTAAATAGGAATATTTTTTATGTAGCATTCTTGAGCAAACATATAAAAAGATTGTATTTTATATTGAAAAATAATTCTCCATCCAGTTTTCAAGATGTTTCTGGTTTGGGCAATATATTAATTTTATAGTAAAGGATTCATTAACTAGCTAAAGGATATTAATGTATTCTTTTTGCTTAATACTTTTATTTGTTGTTGTAATTAATATTTTATTGCCAGCAAACAGTATATTTTCTGCTTCTGTTTATTTTATTAAATTCACAATATTCTCTGATAATTAAGATATTTAAAACTTTTGCATGAAAAATATCGCCAACTGAGGGTGATTTAAGATTAAGAACAAAATAAATTGTTGGAGGGATATTTGTCTACAAGGAGAGTACATCTATTTCAATTGGCTCCTGAAAATGTTCATTTCTAATATGGGACAGTTCTTCCCAAGTTTAGAATCCCTGAGATACCCAAGTTCCTGTCTTTGTCAAACCAAAACATTTCTCCTCTAAAGGGAGCCCCTCCCCAGGATAAAATCTTCTGCCCAAGATAAAATATTCCCCCAAGGACAATCTCTGAAAAGGAGAAGAAAAGAACATTCCCTGAAGAATAGGCAGAAAACCTCTACATCTTCTCTCCACCCAAAATGGCCTGCAGGGATAGCTTAGGGAAATGTAGTCTCATTCAAAAGGATATGATGTTACCCATTCAGAAAATTGGACTCCTATTCAGAAAATATTGTTATAACAAAGTGATATCCAAACGGACAGGCCAATTAGATAAAGGGCTGAAACTAATTACCCAGGCTAGGTCAAATTAGAAAAACAAAAACACAACTACATTTCCCTCCACCCTCAAGGATCAGCCACAACATCAAAAGAAAAACCTGCAACAGTAATTAGAAAATTGTCTTCAGCATACACCAACACATTGATAATAAAGAACCCACTTAGTCACAATTCCAATTTGCTAGCTATCCCCAAGAGCAGTTTTGCTGTTACTAGAAAATAAACTGAAACCTCCTTTCCAGCAGCTTATGTCACATCTTCTTTTTGCTCGCCACTCTTCTCCTGGGTTAGCACATGAACCTGAACAAATTCTCTCAACAGTTTGGCCCCCCAGATGGGACTCCAAGCTAACCTGACTGATGGACTTGGCTAGCAGTGGACAAGAAAGCCTCGCGGTCCGGGACTGACGGTGCCAATCCGGACACCACTGGATGGCTGGGTGGCCTTGTGGCTCAGGCCCAGTGATGCCGGCGGTGGATGAGCCTCATGGCCCAGCAATGGCTGACGCAGTGCCGGGGAGGGGAATGAAGACCTACCTGCTCTGCAGAATGGTTCCGGTGCAACCAGCTGTGCCCAGACAGCAAGCCAGGAGAGGGAGGGGTCCCAGTGATGCTGTTTTCAAAAACCGGCACCGGATGTTGGCCTGCTGTGTGTGTGGGGGTGGAGCTATGGATAGGGAATGTATGTAACACACTGGGAGCATTCACTCGTAGCGCTGACTTTGTTTCGTGAATAAACAATTTGTTGGATTGTTCCTGTTTGTCAGTCAACTTGTCATTCTCCTTTTGCTTCTGTGGGAACCAGGGACTGGTAAGGACACTGATAGAAAGTCAGTGCTCCCCTTTTTTCACCCCTAACCATTACCCTTGTGTGCTATCCAGGGAATGGCTGAGGGAAAACAGGAGGCAGCACCTGTGGCTGAGGGAGGAGGGCCAGCAGAAGCTGGGGATGCTCAGCCAGTGGTGTGTCCCAAGGTGCATGAGGCATGACTTGCAGGCCCAGTGAGACCCAGGACACAGGGCCTTCAGGGCCTGTGTCATGCCTCTGTTTGAGCCTGAATCCAAGGAGGACAGGGAACTGGAGCAGGACCCTGTTGAGGCCCAGGAGGAGGTGTCTGTGGCTTCGGAGGACTGTGGGGAAGAGCAGGATGAGGAAGGCCAGGGCCCTTCAGGTTTGGAACAGGGGAGGCAGAGTTCAGGTGAGGAGCAAGCCCCCCCCACCTGATCCTAGAGCAAGGAAAGCAGAGAGGAGGAGAGAATGTAGGCAGATTCAATTGCTCAGGAGGAGAGCATCCCGCCCCACTCCACAAGGCACACCTGGGGATTAAGATTTAAGGAGATGCTGTGGGGTGGGGCATTTGGTGGGAACAAATGTGGTCTGGGACAGTTGTGAATTGTGCTCTTGTCTTTGTTTGACCTGGACACCTTGATATCGGGCCGGCTGGTTTCCTGCTTTACAACCACAGACTGCATTTCTGACTCTCTCCTTGCAGACTGCAGTCAAGCTGAGATTTTAAAGGACTCATTAAGTTTCTGTTTTGTTTTCTTGTTATCTGTCTGGCCTTGAGGATATCATACACTTCTCCGGCTATATTGAAATTGCCTTCAGCAAGAGGCAGCTGAAAGGAACGTGTGTGTGTACTTTGGTTGAAGGCTTGTCAACATATGTGGGAGCTTTGGGGGAACATTAGCAGTTATTAAAGCTGACTGCTTTGTCTCTGTGTGGGACCGTGGATCATCACAGCCTGTGTGGGAATGGTGGCACAGCTCTGCACTCACCAACCTGGATGCTGGCCACACATACACCACGGGTGCCGAAGGCCCTATGATGGAATGATGGGAGAGGCGTCTCATGGACAAAGATGATGGGGAGTGGAGCTACTTCACAGCACCAGGTTGACACACTATGGACATCCTGAGGGACAGGTTCAGTGAGACCAGGTTCCAGGATGGGAAGCAGGCCATGAGACAGCTTCATGGCCCTGGACAGAGACATAGTCAACCCAGTTGGGACCACTCCAGTTCTGTATGGCCAGCTCGAGATTCAGGGTAGCCCCAGGGTATGTGCCTGGTACCCCTCAGGTGGGGGGTCCTTACCAGAGTGCATCAACAGGACAACCATGGCCTGTGTGGGAAAGCAGATCATTTGATGGACCAAGGCAAAGCCCTCACCAGGCAGATGGCTAGGCCACCTGGATCCACGGTCCGGCAGACCGTAGTGCCCGGGGACCAGTGCTCTCCACCTATGGCTGACACATTGCAAGAATGGGTTGTGTTGTGGCCCCGACCCCCGCGTCTGTCCTAACCGTGGAAGAGGACTCTGAGGATGATGGGGAAAAACTGGCAAGGCCTCCCTCTCTGGGACCCTCCTCTCTGGCAAGGTCTCCATATCCATCTGAAGGCTGAGAGGAGCAGCCTGGGAGTAGCCAGGTTGGGGGCCAGGCTGGGACGGAGCTCGAGCAGCTGCAGCAAATACAGTCTAGTGAAGATGACTCATGGCTAGACCCTCAAGAAAGAGGCAGGGCCAAGTGTTTGCAGCAACGTAGGATGAGTAGGAGGGTCAGAGAGTAGCTGAGTTATTGAGCCACACCCCACAAGGTACAAAGGGGGTGTGGCTGCTCTCAGAACTTTGTGATGAACAATTAATTCACCACAGCTTCTGGTCATGTCTGTCGGATTTCTCTACCTGTGTGAACCCTGGTCTGGATTTCGTGACTACGCTTCTTCATCTCTGCTTCTGGGTTTGTCTGGACATTCTTGGAATTACTTGTTGGTAGTTATCTCATGTCAGCGAACGTTTGAGATAACTAGCTTATTTTGGCTGACTGTGGGTAGCTTGCTGCCAAGACTTTATCAGACAGCAATTATATTGTAGTATAAAGAATTAACTCTTTTGTTTCGTATCTGCTTGTCTGGCTGTTTGTACCTTGAGGGAGGGGGAACAGAACAGGTTGGCCTTTGGGGCCATGGGGTCCAGGGATGGCTTGGGGTCTGCCACTGGTGTACCAGTGATATTTGATGGGAACCCGGACCATTTGGTGATGTTCCTCAGCCAGGTTATAAGCCATTTGGACTGGTACATTCACTTCTACCCATCTCAGTGGGCAATGGTGGTGGCAATAATGGCAGGATTGCAGGGCGAAGCAGCAGAATGGTGGTGAACCTCTACAGTGACCATGCCAGGAAACTCGCCAATGGCATTTTGTTCTTGGAGGCTCTGCAATCTCGATTTGAGAACATCTCCTGGGTCCGGCGGGCTGAGGGGGAGATACTGGCACTAAAGCAGCAAGGCCAGTCTGCAGCTGAATACAACCATGAATTCCAGTGGGTGGCTGGTAGACTGCAGGCCTGGCCAGAATGTCTACTGGTTCACCAGTTTTCGGCAGGCCTGGACCGAGATCTGTGCCAGGTGTGTGTTTTCCATGGTGTCCCGAGTTGACTCCAGGACTGGTTCCTTGTAGTGGTGGACTTGGATGCAGGCCTGCAGGAGTTCCGCCCAAAGTGGGAGGTCTCTTCAGTACCATGTAGGGGCATGGAGAAGCCGAAGGATGAAGGATGGAGGACCCTGGCAGTGGGCTCCGGTTCCTCTGGGCCCAACCTCTGGGTGTCATTCAGATGTTTCCAGGGCAACCAGCTGAGGCATTGTGCAGTGGAGTGTCCGGTTCCACGGGGGAACCCATCGACCCCTGGGAAGGCCAGCTGAGGGTGGCTCATCAGTCAGCCAGATCCACACCTCGATGGATTTCTCTGGGTTGATTCTGGCTGCACCCGTTGCCTGATCAGTAAGGCCATGGTGGCTGAGGTAGGCATCAGAGTGAGGCAACTGGCCAACCAAATCTGGTTTGAGCAGGTGGATGGGTCCCTCTGGGGAGGGGGCTCCAGCTACCCTAATGGAGCCCATAAGGCTGGAGATGGGGGGCCCATTGGGAGGTCCTCTGCTTCATCGTGGTCCCTTCCATGACAGAGGCCATTATCCTAGGACTGGCATGGCTGGACAAGTGGGGTCCTACGATTTGGTGGGAAGGTGGATATCAAAAACTATGGATCGGGATTGGTCCCCAGCTGCCAGCCCAGGAACCAAAAAAAGGGAGTGGAGAAAGGAGTAGGGAGGCAATGGCAAGCCAAGAAAGCACAAGGGGAGAAACCTCCTTCCTGGCGGTGTATGCCAACCTCACTGACGTGTTTAGCGAGCAGGAGTGCGACGTCCTACCTCCTCACTGGCCAACTGACTATGCGATCGACATCATGCCGGGTGCCAAACTGCCAAAACCCCAGATGTACACAATGACAGCCAGGGAGATGGAGGAGTTGTGTTGGTATATCGACCAGAATCTAGCAAGGGGCTTTATCCAGCCAGCTCGATCATGGATCACAATTCCAGTACTATTTAAGGAAAAGAAAAATGGATCCCTGCACTTGTGTGTCAACTTCCGCAGCATCAATGGGGTTTGCATGGAAAACATTTACCCCCCTACCACTAATGAAAGACCTGTTGGCCCATTTGGTGAAGGGTAAGGTTTTCACCAAGCTGGATTTACGGGAGGCATATTACAGGGTTCAAATCAGGCGAGGGGATGAGTGGAAGACAGTGTTCAACTGCCTGCTTGGTAGCTACCAGTTCTGGGTGATGACATTTGGCTTGCAGGGGGGCCCTGAGGTATTCATGCAACTCATCAACGAAGTGTTGCATGAACACCTTTACCGTGGGGTGCTCATATATTTAGATGACATTTTAATATACACCTTCAACATGGAGGAACACACCCGGCTGGTGTGACAGGTGCTGGAGAAACTGCTGAAGGCACACCTGTTTATGAAGTTCTCCAAGTGCGACTTCCACCAAACACAGCTGGACTAGCTGGCTTACTGGATATCAGGGGCAGGAGTAGAAATGGACCCCAATAAGGTGAAGGCCATACTGAGTGGCAGGTGTCACAGACCTGCCGTCAGTTACAGATTTTCCTGGGGTTTGCCAATGTCTATCGGCAGTTCATCTCCTCGTTTGCTGTGGTGTCCCTCTTCTTGATGGACCTGCTTTGCACACAACTGACTGCAACTAAGCCATGCCCCGATCAACCATTGGCATGGACCATGGCATGTCAGAAGGCCTTTGAGGACTTAAAGGGTCTGTTCGCAAGGGAGCTGGTTTTGCTTCATCCAAACCCTGACCTGCCATTTGTAGTGCAGGCTGATGCCAGTGATGTTGCAGTAGGAGTGGTGTTGCTCCAAAAGAACGGCCAGGGAACACTACAGCCCTGTGCTTACATGTCACGTAAGCTGACGGATAATGAGAGAGCATGGGCCATATGGGAGGAGGAGGTATTTGCCGTATGGTGGGTGCTGTCCACATGGTGACACCTGCTAGAGGGAGTAAAGGAGCTGTTTGAGGTCTGGACGGACCACAAAAACCTTGAGGCATTGCAGATACTGAGGCACCTGTCCCCTAAACATGTACAGTGGGCGCAATATTTCCAACACTTCTGTTTCTGTTTGAAGTATGTACCAGGGGGAAAAAACTTCTTAGCCGATGCCTTGTCAAGAATGCCCCAATACAACAGCAAGCAGGAAGAGGTGGTACAGCCCATCATGCCCTCCTACCGGCAAGTAGCAGCGCAGGTGGTGACCTATAACCTGGCAATTGACCTGGTCCAGGAGTTGCACAAGGCAGTAAAGGATGATCCCCGGTTACAGGATCATCATCCTACTGACAAGGTGGGATGGGTTGGCATGGAAAGGTAACAAACTGTATGTCCCACATGCTCTGACAGGGGGTGTTGCAACGGTGCCATGACATAAAGTAATTGGGCCATTTTGGGTTTCTGAAAACCCTGCATCTGGTGAGGCATCAGTTCTGGTGTCTGTAGATGAAGACAGACGTGGAGGCCTATGTACAAGGATGCCATGTACAAAGCCCCCTGCATGGGGTGCCCCAATGAATTATCTCAGATTAGGGGGTGCAGTTCATGGCCCATTTTTGGCATGAGTTTATCCGGTCCATAGGGTCATCCCAAGAACTCAGCTCAGCATATCATCCCAGCACCAACGGGGTGGCGGAACAAGCTAATGCAATGGTGGAGTGATAAATACAGAGCTATGTTTCATACCAACAGATGGACTGGGTTGACCTACTACCATTTGCAGAAGTAGCGTACAATAATGCTGTGCACAGTAGTACTGGTTTTGCCCCCCTCCAGGTGGTGCACAATCTAGACTTTGTCCCAATCCTGAGTATAAATAAGGGGACCCCTCACCCTGTCTACCTTGGGATTGGATAACACACATTGGGGGTTAATGTGAAGAAGGCCTTAGTAAAAGCCAAGGAGGCCACAAAAGCACAGCTGATAAGAAAAGGAGGCTCCAGAAGCCTTTTTGGGTAGGTGACCTGGTGTACCTGTCAATGAAGTACCTACGACTGAGGGTGACCTGTAGGCTGCTAGGTCCAAAATACCTAGGCCGTTCCGGGTCATAAAGGTTATTAATCCAGTGGCTGTACAGCTACAGCTACCCTGGTTCCTGGGGAAGATACACCCAGTCTTCCACTGTAATCTACTGAAAGTGGCAAGGGGTTCCTCCTGTAGGCCCATGAACAGGGTACCAGGACCTGTCATGGGGACCATTATAAGATATAGGAGATCTTGGACTTTCGGATCCAATGGGGATGGCTATAGTACCTGGTGTAGTGGATGGGGTACCCTATTACAGAGGCCTCCTAGATGGGGGAAGCAGACATCCATGCATCTTGATTGTTGTGAAGGTTCCATCGACAATGTCCCAGTAAGCCAGGCAGGGGGTCAGCAGAACCATCCACCATAACAAGTGAATGCTTAAATTTTTCTCCTTGCCTTCCAGGTGGAGCCCTGGTAGAAGGAGCTGCCTATCAAGACCTGTGGGCTCGACATTTGTGGGAGGGGGGAAAAGGCACCAGCAACAGAAGGCACCCACCTTGCAGTTCCAATGAGGCAAAGCTGCCAGACAGCCAGGCTTTGCAGCGACACCGGCAAGGACACCACCGGATGGCTGGACAGCCTCATGGCTTGGGCCCAACAATGCCGGTGGTAGATGAGGAAGCCTCACGGTCTGGGACTGATGGGGCCAATCTGCACACTGCCAGATGGCTGGGTGGCCTTGCAGCTTGGGCCCAGTGATGTTGGTGGATGAGGAAGCCTCACGGCCCAGCAATGGCTAACGCAGTGCCAGGGAGGGGGATGAGGGCCTACCTGTGCTGCAGAACGGTTCCAGTGCTCTGCTGCATGGCATGGAGCTGGCCTCAACCAGCTGTGACCAGACGGCAAGCCAGGAGAGGGAGGGGTCCCGGTGGTGCTGTTTTCAAGGACAGGCACCAGATGTTGGCCTGCTGTGTGTGTGGGGTGGAGCTGCGGATAGGGAATATATATAACACACTGGGAGCAATGAATCTTGGCAACTTCAAGAGATATAGACTTCAGCTCCTGGAATTCTGAAAGTTCTAGAAGTTGAAGTTCACAGTTGCTAAGACTGAGAAATGGTAATGTAGAGAGTGAAGAAGTCCTGGATGAAGATATAATGGAACCATGGCAAAATGGGCTGAAACATTTTCATCTTTTGTGACGCCTGAGCAATGAAGTCTCCTGTGGCATGCTTGCTTTCTGAAATACATCAGCATTTGCAAGACAAGAGGAGTGTGACAAATTTGGGGATTATGGATTCGCTGGCTTAAAGGTTGCTCAATGGTGTGTCTGTGTAATGGTCACTGACTAAGCCAGACTTGCTGTTTCCAAGAAGATCATTGGTTGATTTGGGGTGGGAATGGGTTCCTTTAAACCTATTGGCTGCTGCCTAGTGGCCAACTGTATAAGTAGCTGTGCAGCAGCCACTGTTTCAGTTCTGTTCCTGTTTGCCTCAATAAAGCATGTTCCTGTTTGCAACCTTCCATCTCGCTTATTGCCTGCAAAGAATCGGCTACACAACATCTCCGTCATTATTTCTTTGGTAGGTTTTCCAGGATTGGCACCTAGAACATCAATAGTTTAGCTTGCACAGCTGCTAAAAGCGTGAAACCAACTTCACAAGACTTCACCACCCACAACTGTGAACTCAACCGTTTGTGAACCTATTGTAGAAAATGAAAAGAAAATAATCTTCTGTGTGCTACAGCACAGCCAATAATTGATTGAGTTGATTGAGTTCGCTTTCCCCATCCACCCTCATCTTTTGTGACGCCTGAGCAACGAAGTCTCCTGTGGCACACTTGCTTTCTGAAATATGTCAGCGTTTACAAGACAAGAGGAGTGTGACAAATTTGGGGATTATGGATTCACTGGTGAGCAAAATCCTAGCCTTCCTCACCACATGGCGGACGTGCAGGCGGACGTGCTGGGCTGAGCTCTGCAAGTTCCAGAAATTAGGCGTCCTAGGAGCCCCTCAGGGGTGCTTTTTGCCCTCTGTGTTGGGGTGATAGTGATGGGCAATGAGTTAGGCAGCTGGACAATGCTGTCTGCTGCCTGCTAATTTTACTGTTGGCGTTCTGCTGGTCTGCTGGTGTGCTGGCTGCTGGGCTTGTCGTTCGCGGCGTCTTCCTACCGCTTCGGGCTGTCCTCTGGGCCGTTCTCGGCAGCGTTTTCGGCGTTTTCGGCTGCGGCGGCATTTTTGGTGGCGGTGGCGCCAGCGTCTTTAGGTGGTTCCTGACTTTTGGCGGTGTTGACGGAGGCGTTTGCGGGCTGTTTCGGGCCGTCTTGGTGGTCGTCTCGGTCCGCTCTCGACTGTGACGGTGACAGCACTTTCGAACCATTTTGACGGTGGTGGCAGCGGTGGCGCCGTTCCTCCCGGGCCGTTCTAGGCCACTTTTGACATCGTCCGCTGCATTTTGGGCCGTTTTTCGGTCCGCTTGCGTCGCTGGCGCCTGGGCCTTCTCGGCCCGTTTTCCTCTGGCGGCGGCGGTGTTTCTAGATCATTCTCAGCTCCGGCGGTGTTCCGGCAACAATAGCGACGGCGACGATGTTTGCAGCGGCGTTTTCAGCAACAGCAGCAGCCTTGGTAGCTCGGCGGTGGCATGGCTGTCAACCTGTTTTTGTCTCCTGATTGCTCTGCTTACCCCAGATGGCCTGGCACCTTCAGTGTTTCTGGTGGCCCCGAAGGTTCCTGGGTTAGCCGGTTAACCCCGGTGGAGCCCAGTGGAGCCCAGCGGACCCTGGCTGTTCCGGAGGAGCCTGAAAGACCCGTGCTCTTTGTGGCACCTATTGTGAACTGGTCGGTGCCATTGGATTCTGACGGGGCCTGGAGGAAATTAGTAAGCCTGGAGGAGTTAGACTCTGTAGACCACGCTCTGGAAGGCCCCAATTACTGTAGAACTGGGGGCCCATGGAGCTGTGGCCAGGAACAATCCCCTGGAGTGGCAGAGCGGCGGAGGACTTGGTTGTTAGCAGAGCAGACTATCATGGCTTATTACATTATTACATTCTTGCCTCTACGAACTATTGCTTATTGTTTACACATCATCCCCAAAGGACTTAGAGGACTCTGGGTATTAGCCACCGTGAGAGGGTGGCTTGAACTTACACCTGCTGCCCCTAGAGGTGAGAGCTCTATGGGGCATGCTATACCCAGTGTGTTTCAGACCACCCCCCCGGGAACAGGCTCCGTGACCATCGTGAGAGGACGGTGGTTGGCCTGTCCTGGGGGTTCACCCAGCTGAGTGGCAGTAGCTGGGTGGAGGGTCTGGACACCCATTTACCCTCTGTTTGGACCCTCCTTATTAACTATGGACTGCCTTCCACCTGGATTTGCTCCTTATGCCTTGTTTCAGGTATTCTTTCATGGACTTGTTCGCCCTCAGGGGTGCCCCCCCTTCCTGGGTGCAACCCGCCTTTCTAGCCACTTATAATCTCAATGAAGGGCCCGCTTATTGGGACCCTGAGAGATGGCTGGACACGGGTAGGGGCCTCCGACATAAATCTAATAAGAGGCCCCTGGTTAGTTTCTTATCTAAATTTTTTTGGGGGTTAGGGAGGGGGGATGGTACTTCTTTTGGTTGTTTGGACAAGGGGGGCAGTCCAACAACCACTGTTCAGGCCAGGTCCGGGATTGATCGCGGGGGGAGGAGTGGGGGTTGGTTGCCTCCGGGGCTCCAGGGCTGGTCGTGGGACTACCCATTCCCACGACGTTAGGGAATGGCAGCAGGTGTAGGAACAGAGGGCCATATCGATCTCAGGGAAGGCCTCTCTGCTGCTTGCAAGCTGTGAGGCACTCCGACCCTCTGGCTCCGCCCTGAGGTCCCGGGAGCGAGGATGTGCAGCCCCCTGAGCTCCGGCTGGTGTACTTGAATGCCAGGTCTGTTGCTAATAAAGCTCCTCACGTCCGCGACCTGGTCGAGGGTGAGCAGGCGGACCTGGCTTGCATCACGGAGACATGGTTGGGCCCAGAGGGCGGTATTCCTCTGGTTGATCTTTGCCCACCAGGTTTCCAGGTGCTACACTGGCCTCGGGCTCAGGGTAGGGGTGGGGGAGTGGCTGTTGTTATGAGGGAGACCTTGTGTCCACGGGAGGCCACCGTTCCCCAGATAGTCGTGTGTGAGTCTCTCTTCCTGAGATGCGGCCCTGGTGCGCAGTTGGGCTTGTTGCTGGTGTACCTTTCGCCTAGTCATGCAGCAGCAGCCCTGCCTGAGCTTCTCGATGTCCTCTCTGGGTTGGTGATTGAGTTCCCGAAACTTATAGTTTTGGGGGACTTCAATCTACCATCCCTGGGAGGATCATCTGAGTTAGCTCAGGAGTTCATGGCTTCCATGACGGCCATGGACCTGACGCAAGTAATTTCTGGACCGACTCATGTGGGAGGCCACACCCTTGACCTGATTTTCTTTTTTTTTTTTTATTGAAAAGTTTTAAAATACAGTTTTCCTTTAAAAAACCCCCCTTCCCCTGCCCTCCTCCCCCCCTACCTCCCCCCCTCCCCCTCTCCCTCCCCCCCTAACTCCCCCCCTCCCTCCCTCCCTCCCCCCTACTTCCCCCCCTCCCCCCTTCCCCCCCCCTGACTTCCCAGAGCTAAATACAAGGTATATATCTAAAAAAAAACAATCATAAACAATCATATACTAACAACTATAAACCCTAAAATCCATCACTCTCTAGCTTATATAAGATAAACCAATCCTTAATAATATCAAATATATATATAAAACTAAGATAAAAAGAAAACTAGCGTCATTCATGTTAAAAAAAAAAAACCTCCTCCACTGTCTATATTTTTCCACAATTCTCTATTTTCTAAACAAATTCACATTTACACACCAGAAACACCTATCCCTATTATCCTAATCAATCTCTAACCAACATAGTCTATAATAGATAATTCTTACACAAATTAACCCACATTAGCCCATAAAGCTTTCTTCCATTTCTTCTGTAGTAAATTTAGTCCATTAGTTCCACTGTTTAACTATAAGTATGTAATAAGTTTAGTCCATTAGTTCCACTGCTTAACTGTAAGTATGTTATAAAAGTTCCATAGATTTCTGCTAGCCTTATTTTTTAATCTTTTTTGAATGTTTTAAAGCAGCACGCGTCACCCTCTGTTCTCTAGGGTCATCCAAAAGAGTTGTGGCTTGATCTGCTCCTACACCCTTCTCATCTGTTTGTCCATCTTCATCCTCTTGATATTCTCCTTCTCCAGATCCCTCTGCAGCTTCCGAAAGTATTGATGGGGTTACTTTTAAAACATTGTTGTAAAAATCACGCGCTTGCTTCACAGTAACCAAACAATACCTTTTGCCTTCATACGTCAGGCTCAAGCCAAGTGGGATCTCCCATCTGAACCTTATATCTCGTTGTTTGAGCTCTTGCACAAGAAATATAAAGTCCTTCCTTCTCTTTAAAATCTTTGGAGGAATTTCTTTTAAAACCAGAACTTCTTGATCAGCAATCACAACTTTAGTATCATAGGCAGCTTGTATAACTTCATCTCTAATTTCCCTTTTTAGAAAATAAACCACCACATCTCTAGGCAGCTTTCTCTGTTTAGCAATCCACGAGTTCACACGAAACACTTTATCCATGCCTTGTTTTATTTCAGATGCTGGCAGGTTCAATACCACCTCAAAAGCCTCTGAGACCAGCTGCTTTAGATCTTCCTTAATATTCTCTTTTAAACCTCTAATTCTAACAGCAAACTGCATCCGATAAAATTGAGCCAGACTCAGTTCGCTATCCATTTTGTCTTTTAACTCTTCAATTTCCAATACTTTTTCTTCTAATATAGCATTCTTTTGAGTCAAATCTTCCACTTTTTCATCCAGATCTTCCACACATTCAGCTACTTTATGCACTGAAGTCAAAATGTCTACCTTCATCTCTCTAAGTTTTTGTTCCATCCTCTCTTCCATTCTCTCCTCCAATTTCTGCAGTTTCTCCTCCATCTGTAAAAATTTAACACCCATTGATTCCAAAATTAACTGGGTATGCTTTTCAAGATCCTTCAATGTCAATACATCAGAAGAATGCAGCGCCTGCAATAATGAATGTTGTTGCACCGGAGAATTTCCAGCACTACGAAAAGTTCTAGGAGGAGGTTTAGCCGCCATCTTTTACTTACAGTTGTGACGCACTTTCACTTTAAGTTTTGACCTGATTTTCTTATCTGGACGGTGGTTAGATGATCTTGGTGGGGGCTCCCCAATTGTTACGCCCCTGTCATGGACCGATCATCATCTCCTGCGGCTGGTCTTCCGTTTTGCCACTCCCCACCGTGGGTGTGTGGAACCAATTAGATGGTACCGCCCCAGACGCTTAATGGATCCTGAGAGGTTCCAGGCAGCGCTGGGGTTCCCACCTGCCTCCTTCGCTCACAACTCGGCGGATGCTTTAGTGGAAGCCTGGGAAAGGGCAGTCACAGAGGCTCTTGACCGAGTTGTACCCTTGCGGCCCCTGACCCGGTGCAGATCCCGTCAAGCTCCATGGTTTTCCACGGAGATCCGGGAGATGAAGCGTCGGAGACGGGGCCTAGAGAGCGGTTGGAGATCCAGCCAATCAAAATCCGACCAATTGCGACTAAGAGCCTATATTAGGTCTTATCTCGCTGCGATAAGGGAGGCGAGGTCTAATCACTTTGCTACCCTTATCGCGTCCGCAGATAATCGCCCGGCCGCCCTGTTTAGGGTGACTCACTCCCTCCTTAATCAAGATGTGAGGGAGGAACCCTTGCAGGGTCATGCTGAGGAGTTTAACCAACATCTGTTGGACAAAATCGCTCGGATTCGGACCGGTCTGGACTCTGACTGGGCAGAGTCTGACGATCAGGACACGGGTGGTCTTGTCGATATTACCTGGGAGGAGTTTGATTCTGTGACTCCGGAGGAAGTGGACAGGATTATGGGGAGGCTGAGCTCCACCACATGTTTATTGGACCTGTGCCCTTCCTGGCTGGTTTATGCAGCCCGGGAGAGGACACGAAGCTGGTTCCAGGCAGTTATATCGGCTTCTCTGAGTGAGGGTAGCTTCCCCGCCATCTTGAAAGAGGCGGTGGTGAGGCCTCTCCTCAAGAAGCCTGCCTTGAACCCAGCTGTGTTGAACAACTTTCGTCCACTCTCCAACCTTCGCTTTCTTGCGAAGGTTGTTGAGAGTGTGGTGGCGCATCAGCTCCCTCTGGTCCTGGATGAAGCAGATTATCTAGACCCGTACCAATTGGGTTTCAGGCCCAGGTACAGCATGGAGACGGCATTGGTCGCGCTGGTGAATTATCTCTGGAGGGCTCGGGACAGGGGACATTCCTCTGTCCTAGTCCTATTAGACCTCTCAGCGGCTTTCGATACCATTGACCATGGTATCTTGCTGCGGCATCTCAGGGGATTGGGAGTGGGAGGCACGGTTTTGCAGTGGTTCTCCTCCTATCTCCTGGGATGTTCGCAGTCGGTGTTGACAGGGGGGCAGAGGTCGACCTCGAGGTCTCTCATTTGTGGAGTTCCTCAGGGGTCGGTCCTCTCGCCTCTCCTGTTCAATATCTATATGAAACCGCTGGGTGAGATCATTCGTGGCTTTGGAGTTGGGTATCATCAGTACGCTGATGATACCCAGCTTTTTATTTCGACCCCAAACCACCCCAGTGATGCCCTCAACGTGATGTCCCGTTGCCTGGAGGCGGTCCGGGTCTGGATGGGGAGGAACAGACTTCAACTCAACCTCGACAAGACTGAGTGGCTTTGCATACCTGCATCCCGGGTTATTTCGGATATTCCATCTCTCTCTATGGGGGGTGAATTATTACCCCCCGTAGATAGGGCTCACAACTTGGGAGTCCTCCTAGATGCACAGCCCACTCTGGAAGATCACATAGTGGCTGTGACTAGGGGGGCTTTCGCCCAGGTTCGCCTGGTGCGCCAGTTGCGGCCCTATCTAAGCCGGGATGACTTATGCACGGTCACTCACGCGCTCGTGACCTCTCGTCTGGACTACTGCAATGCTCTCTACATGGGGCTACCCTTGAGGACCACCCGGAGGCTCCAACTGGTACAGAATGCAGCTGCGAGAGTTGTGTTGGGAGTCTCCCGATACTCCCATGTTACACCTCTGCTCCGTGAGCTGCATTGGTTGCCAGTTGTCTTCCGGGTGAGATTCAAGGTACTAGTAATGGTGTTTAAGGCCCTACATGGCAGGGGTCCGGGGTACCTTAGGGAACACCTGCTGCCAGCATCAACTTCCCTTCGCCCTGTACGTTCCCACAGAGAGGGCCTCCTCAGGGTGCCACCAATCAGAGAATGTTGATGGTGGCCCCCAGGGGGAGATCCTTCTCTGTGGGCGCCCCGGAGCTATGGAATCAGTTACCGGTTGAGCTCCAGATGGTGCCTGATCTTCGCTCCTTTCGTCGCGATCTAAAGACATTTTTATTCAAACAAGCTGGCCTGGCCTGATGGGGGATTGGTGGGGTTTTTTATTGTTGTTTTAATATTGTATTTATTGTTTTTAGTGGGCATATATTTAATTCTTTTTTAACTTTTGTAACTTTGTATTTTTTATTCTTGCCCTGTTCACCGCCCTGAGTCCTTTGGGAGAAGGGCGGTATATAAATATTATTAAAATAAAATAAAAAATAAATAAAAAAAATGTAGAAAGCCCGCTTCGGTCATTTCTCTCAAAATCACGGATTTTGATGAAATTTTGTGTGAACGTGCACACATATCCCCAATGAACACTGGTAAAGTGTTATGTTTTCCAATGACTTGCGGAGATAACAAGACATTGAATTCTATTAACTGCTTATCTCTGCTAATAGCAGAGACCATAATGCAACATCTGGAATCTATAGCACTCCCTTGTATGCAACCAAATATGGATTCAGTACATCAATGACATCTTTATCATAATAAAAAAGGACCAACAAGAGAACACACACAAAACAATCAACAATATCTTAAAAGGAATAAAGTTCATTAGGGAAAAAAACAGCAACACTTTGCCTTTCCTGCATATCCTCATCAGCAGAGGCAGTGCTGGAAAATTAGAAAAAACAAGTCTATCATAAGTCTACTAAGCTAATCAGGTGTTCGACCACCAAAGTAACAACTCAATCTCCCACAAGAGAAGCTGTGTAAACAAGCACACACACAGTATAGCAACCCTGAATATATAAAAAGAAACATCAAGAAAAGAAACAACATATAACATCTTCCAACAAAATGGATATCCATGCATTTGTAGAATGAACGTTGTGTAATAGTGACAGAAAGGAGGAATGTGGCAAGAATAAAAGTATAAAGAAGTTGATAGTGAGAATAATTTCATCATCCTACACAATAATCTCAGCCATCCCAAGTAAGTACTCCACCTTGAAGATGGAGAATAGCTTAGCATCTTTACATCCTGATTGGAAATATATTCC
Source organism: Vipera ursinii (assembly GCF_947247035.1). Lineage (NCBI taxonomy): Eukaryota > Metazoa > Chordata > Lepidosauria > Squamata > Viperidae > Vipera > Vipera ursinii. The sequence continues at coordinate 103,772,293 of NC_139517.1, read as the reverse complement.
TAAGGACCTTTCCCAAGAATAGTATCAGAAAAGGAGGGCACTAAAAGAATGAATTGGAAACTTACTGAAAACCCAAATAAAATCATTTTATAGGATGCTATCATATGTAAATTTAAATAGAAAGAAGGCTAATGAATTATTCTTAAAATAAACTAGAGAGGGAATGTCAATTGGACCAAAAATGTTTGTTTATATCCCATTGTCCATCTCTCTGATGATTTATATAATTAGAAAAACCATGCCCAAACATAAAGACAAAATTCTGAAAAGAAATGGCCAGTTTGTTTATATTTTCCAAAAATGTCTAATCCAAATTGGGTTAGATTTTTTTTACAGACCTAGGTCCAGAGGATTCAGCAAATATGCACCTGCTGAGTCTGCTGTTTATAAGTCAAAGTAACAAAAATATTATGAAGTTGCAAAAGTTAAGCAAAGTGACTAGGAGGCCTGTTATGTACTAGGCTTTTGGTACCACACCACGTGTGTTGCTGGAGACCTAACGGCTCTTCAGCAACCCAGACAGGACATCTCCGGTCCTGCAATCGGTCAACCTTGGGCGGCAAGCACAGGTTTAATCTGATTGGTTTCTACCATAGGGTTTGGCTATATAGTGTAGCAGGGAGCGCCCCAAGTCCAGTACAGTTCCAGCTTAAATGAAAGAATGAGTTTCTCTGTACTCAGCTGTGTGTCTTCATTCCTGCTCACCAGAGCCCACTACATAATAGTGGCGACGAGGGTGGAATCCTGCTTCACCGCCTAAAGGGCTGAAGTTCACGAGGGGTTGGCATTACACACTGGAGGGAAGAGGCATCTTTCCCCCCCTCTAGGCCGGCTAGTAAAGTTATACTAGTGGTCGCGTTCTCAGTGGATGCATTCCCTGAGCCCAAGAAGCTGGATCCATGAACGCAGGAATGGAGGAAAGATGCCGAAGGTCGGCAAACTCAGAGAATTCGATGTAAAGCATCCAGAAGAATGGCTGTCTTACCTCTCACAAGTGGAGAACTATCTATGAGCAAACCAGATTGCAGAGGAAGGCCTAAAAGCTGCCACGTTGCTATGTGTGTGTGGGCCAACGACTTTTGACCTAGTGGAAAGTCTTTTTGCACCAATGCCCATTGAAGCGGTACTGGGAAGAGTTTGATTCTGTGACCCCTGATGAAGTGGACAGGATTATGGGGAGGCTGAGCTCCTCCACATGTTTGTTGGACCCGTGCCCTTCCTGGCTGGTTTATGCAGCTAGGGAGAGGACACGAGGCTGGCTCCAGGCGGTTATATCTGCTTCTTTGAGTGAGGGTTATTTCCCCACCGTCTTGAAGGAGGCGGTGGTGAGACCTCTCCTCAAGAAGCCTGCCCTGGACCCAGCCGTTTTGAACAACTTTCGTCCAGTCTCCAACCTTCGCTTTCTTGCGAAGGTTGTTGAGAGTGTGGTGGCGCATCAGCTCCCTCTGGTCCTGGATGAAGCGGATTATCTGGACCCCTACCAATCGGGTTTCAGGCCCGGGTACAGCACGGAGACGGCATTGGTCGCTCTGGTGAATGATCTCTGGAGGGCGCGGGATAGGGGACATTCCTCTGTCCTAGTCCTATTAGACCTCTCAGCGGCTTTCGATACCATCGACCATGGTATCTTGCTGCGGCGTCTCAGGGGATTGGGAGTGGGAGGCACAGTCCTTCAGTGGTTCTCCTCCTATCTCCTGGGACGCTCGGAGTCGGTGTTGGCAGGGGGGCAGAGATCGGCCCCTAGGTCTCTCGTTTGTGGAGTTCCTCAGGGGTCGGTTCTCTCGCCTCTCCTGTTCAACATCTATATGAAACCGCTGGGTGAGATCATTCGTGGTTTTGGAGTTGGGTATCATCAGTATGCCGATGATACTCAACTTTTCTTTTCGACCCCAAACCACCCCAGTGATGCCCTCGCCGTGATGTCCCGTTGCCTGGAGGCGGTTCGGGTCTGGATGGGGAGGAACAGACTTCAGCTCAACCCTGACAAGACTGAGTGGCTGTGCATTCCGGCATCCCGGGACATTCCAAATGTTCCATCTCTTTCTATGGGGGGTGAGCTCTTACCCCCCGTGGATAGGGCTCGCAACTTGGGAGTCCTTCTAGATTCACGGCTTACTTTGGAAGAGCATATAGTAGCCGTGACTAGGGGGGCTTTCGCCCAGGTTCGCCTGGTGCGCCAGTTGCGGCCCTATCTGAACCGGGATGCCCTGTGTACAGTCACTCATGCGCTCGTGACCTCTCGCCTTGACTACTGTAATGCTCTCTACATGGGGCTTCCCTTGAAGACCACTCGGAGGCTCCAACTGGTACAGAATGCGGCCACGAGAGTTGTCTTGGGAGTTTCCCGGTACTCCCATGTTACACCTTTGCTCCGCGAGCTGCATTGGTTACCAGTTGTCTTTCGGGTGAGGTTCAAGGTGTTGGTTACGATCTTTAAGGCCCTACATGGCATGGGTCCGGGTTACCTCAGGGACCACCTGCTGCCGGCATCGACTCCCCTCCGCCCTGTGCGTTCCCACAGAGAGGGCCTCCTCAGGGTGCCGCCAGTCAGGGAATGTCGACTGGTGGCCCCCAGGGGGAGGGCCTTCTCTGTGGGGGCTCCGGCTTTATGGAATCAATTGCCGGTGGAGCTCCGGATGGCACCTGACCTTCGAACTTTCCGCCGGGGCCTGAAGACCCATCTGTTCGAATTAGCTGGTCTGGCCTGATGGGGGAGTATGGGCTTTTAATTGTTTTTAATCTGTACTACTGTTTTTAATTGGGCATGGATTTAATTCTTTTTTTAATTTTTGTATAGTGTTTCTTATATATGCCCTGTGAACCGCCCTGAGTCCCACCAAGGAGAAGGGCGGTATATAAATCAAATAAACTATAACTATAACTATAACTATTTGCAGACCTTAAGAAGAAGCTGACCAGGCATTTTCAGCCCAAGATGTCGGAGATGGCATGGCATTTTAAATTCAACCAAAGAGTGCAGCTTCCCGGAGAGACAGCTTCAGAGTTTATCGCGGGCCTAAGGCAGGCCGCACACCTTTGCAAGTTCTAGAATTTAGAGGAACGACTGAGAGACTGACTCGTCTGTGGCCTTAGAGACAGACCCCAAAAGCAGAGACTGTTTTGCCAGACCCAATTTCACATTCGCCGAGGCACAGGATGAGGTCATGGCTGATGAAGCAGCTGGAGGTGCAGTGCAAACAGTGCAGCCCACCAAATCTTCAAAAGTAGAAGATTCCGTCCATCTTGAGGTCACCAAATGTGTTGGAGAATCGTCAGAAGACTAAGAACCCGAAATAAACAAGCTCCAAAGGCAGCCAAGCATGCAAAACCACAGCAATCACCAGGGGGGCATTTGCACAGGTCCGCCTGATGCACCAGTTGCAACCCTATCTGGACCGAGATGCTTTACGTATGGTCACTCATGCACTCATCACCTCCCAGGTAGATTACTGCAATGGTCTCTACTAGGGGATGCCCTTGAAGATCACCCGGAGGCTCCAGCTGGTGCAGAATGCGGCCGTGCGGGTTGTGATGGGAGCATACTGATATTTCCATATTACACCCCTCCTGCGCGAGCTGCATTGGTTACCGGTTGCCTTCCAGGTGAGATTCAAGGTGCTGGTTCTTACCTATAAAGCCCTACATGGCTTAGGCCCGGGATATTTGCAGGACCATCTGCTGCCAGGAACGATTTCCCATCGCCCTGTGTACTCATACAGAGAGGGCCTCCTCAGGGTGCCATCGGCCAGACAATGTCAGCTGGCGACCCCCAGGGGAAGGGCCTTCTCTGTTGGGGCACCTACTTTGTGGAATCAGCTCCCCCGGGAGCTCCGGATGGCCCCAGACCTTTGATCATTTTGTCGTGACCTTAAGACATATCTTTTCCAACAGGCTGACCTGGACTGATGATAATGGGGTTTTTAATTATGTTTAAATGTTTTTATTATTTATTTATTTTTATTTAGTGGGACTTTGACATAATTTAATTCTTTTTTAATATTTGTGTTTATTGTATTTTATTGTTGTTAGCCACCCTGAATCCTTCGGGAGATAGGGTGGCATACAAGTCTCATTATAAATAAATAAATAAATAAATAAATAAATAAATAAATAAATAAATAAATAAATAAATAAATAAATAAGAGAATGATTACAAGGCAGTTCTCTTACCTAGATGTAAGGGGTGTGGAGGCAACCATTTCTGCGCCAATTGCAGATTTCATTCGGCCATGTGTAGAGCTTGTGGAAGGACTGGCCACATCACGGTGGTGTGCAGAGCCTGCCAGAGACAGACCACCCAAACACCAGTCAGAGGAACTGACTAGGAGGGGTACTGGGGCCCAGGGTCCAGTTAGTGTGGGGTTCTTCAGAAGCTGGAGAAGCGTTTGCCGCACCGGGGCTTGTCGCCCCCTTAAGCCTAAACTCAAGCTCTCAGTAGAGCTACAAGGTGTTCCATGTAAGATGGAGTTGGATTCCGGCTTGGTGGTATCGATCATCTCGCATGGCACATTCAACTTGTGTGCAGACGCAGTAATCATTGGGCTAAACTAAGGCCCTCAGATATTATTTTAACAGATTTTCAGAACACTCACATTAAAGTTAAGGGTGAAGCCACCTTATTGGTAAAATTTAAAGGGTATTTGGGGCACCTGGATGTCATAGTAGTAGAGGGCCAAAGAACAAGTCTTATTGGACTTGATTGGTTTGAGGCTTTGGGCATTCACATTACAGGCATTAACTGGACACAGACAGCAGACCTCATGACTGTTTGCGAGGAATACACAGATGTTTTTGAGTCAAAACTAGGAACTTATACTGATCTACCAATTTATTTTAAATTAGATCCTAATGTTGTATCGATTAGAATTAAGCCTGGCAGAGTCCCCTTTGCCCTAAAACACAAAATTGATTCCGAAATCGATAAGTTGGTAGAACAGGGTGTATTACAGCCTGTTGATGGGGGGGAAATGGGAAACTCCTATTGTCACCCCACTAAAGTCCAACAGGGAAGTTCATATTTGCGCAGACTAAATAAGGCCCTCAATCAACATGCATACCCGGTCCTTGTGGTCAACCATATTCTAGCCTCCTTGCAAGGGGGAACCATTTTTGCTAAACTTGATTTAGCACAGCCGTATCAGCAATTGCCAGTTGACGAGGCCACAGCCGTGGCTCAAACAATCGTAACTCATGGAGCAGCATTAAAAGTCAAACGCTTGCAGTTTGGAGTCAGTGTCGCATCGGGTATTTTCCAAGGGATTATGGAATGTACACTTAAGGGTATTCAGTGTGTCTGCCCCTATTTTGATGATGTTCTCATTGCTGGGGAATCCCCAGAAGTCTTGGCCAATAGGCTCAGGGCTGTTTTGCAAAGGCTCTGCATAGCGGGCCTCAAATTAAAGAAAAACAAATGTAGTATTGGGGTCTCCTCAACAGAATTCTTGTGTTGAAGAATTCAACATACAGTGGGATATCCAGTAAGGGTAGTGGGATATCCAGGAAGGAAGATTCCAGAAAAAAATATCTAGGGGAAAAAAAGTCAACCACACAAGTGGGAGTGGTTGAATGTTGCATGAAAATAAAACACACTGGTTAAAATAAAGGTTGTGAAAGGAGGGAATTTGGTCCTCACAGAGCATAGACCTTGTAGAAATTAGCCACTATATGGGCTGAGGAAACCAGACCCTGTACCCAGGTTGATACTAAAAGCACTAATATGGATGACCCAAAAAAGCCATTCTTCCAGTTGAAGAGACTTCCACCATGGTAGAAGCAGGAGCCCACCCTAAGCAGGAGTGTCCACAACAAGAACTGGCAGTCAGCAGCCTAACAGAGCAGTTCACATGCTCTGAGGACTCATTCAGTCATTATAACGGGGAGGTGGCCATAGATGGACACAATCTGGAAGTACAACTCAGGTGTCCAGATGGGGAAGGATGACCCGAACAAGGCAGCAGCTCTGCTGACCCTGCTACTACATTGGGTTTTGGTTTGGGCCGACCAGGAATGGCCGGCCAAAGGAACTTGAGTCAATCCAACTCACTTGAGCCCAAGAGTCCCGGTTACCCAGCCTGGCAGGCAAGCTGTTAGATCAGGAGTTGCCCAGATGCCCCAGGCATTCTGAACAGTCATGTAGACCACAATATCTTCAAAATTATATTGTTAAATAATGTGTGTACATTCTAGTGGGGAGGGGTATAATGTATTGGGATTTTTACTTGTACTGATTCATGTGTCTGATTGAATGCTGCTTAAAGGTTGCTCAATGGTGTGTCTGTGTAATGGTCACTGACTAAGCCAGACTTGCTGTCTCCAAGAAGATCATTGGTTGATTTGGGGCGGGAATGGGTTCCTTTAAACCTATTGGCTGCTGCCTAGTGGCCAACTGTATAAGTAGCTGTGCAGCAGCCACTGTTTCAGTTCTGTTCCTGTTTGCCTCAATAAAGCATGTTCCTGTTTGCAACCTTCCATCTCGCTTATTGCCTGCAAAGAATCGGCTACACAACATCTCTGTCATTATTTCTTTGGTAGGTTTTCCAGGATTGGCACCTAGAACATCAATAGTTTAGCTTGCACAGCTGCTAAAAGCCTGAAACCAACTTCACAAGACTTCACCACCCACAACTGTGAACTCAACCGGTTTGTGAACCTATTTTAGAAAATGAAAAGAAAATAATCTTCTGTGTGCTACAGCACAGCCAAGAATCGAAGAATTTAAAGGAATGTGTTGCTTCAACCTGTTTGAAGACACTAAGTATTAGAAGGGGGTGCTAACTTCTTAATTTGATATTGTTCCAAACATACTTTAGATGATTATAGTTGGAGCTAACCATGGGTGTTTGTTTGGTGGGCTAGAAAGAAAGAGAAAACAGCTTCTGTGTGGCCACATCCAAATTGTGATTTTCTTGAAGGTCAACTGAAGCCCTTAAATTAAATATGAAAATAAATTGAAAAGCAGCAAAGAGTATAATATACTGATGTAATATTTTGGCGTGCCAGTCACAAATTGCATAGTCATATATCTTGAGCTATAAGATATTATTCCCAAAGGCTGTCCAAAATATAGTCATTTCAGAAAATTCATTTTTTAAAAAAATGGTTCTGCTGTATAATAAAGTAACACCAATTTATGACGGTGGAGGTGAAGCATTCAAAAAGTAAGCACTAACAGTAATGAATGCTTCATCATTAATACTGTCAAAGCTTGAAAAAATGAGCTTTCATCTAATGGACAGAAACAGAAGAAACAGAGTGTTGCACATTAAGAAGTGTCCAATTAAGGAAAACAAATAAAAAAGCTGGAAAAGTTGGCTTTGTGTACAAAACTACATTTACAACCACAGGGACTTTTAAACTAGGCTTTTTATTAATAGATTTATTCATTCTTTATCAAGAGGTAATGATATCTAGTGTTTTGAAGAAGTTTGCTACAAAACCTGGAAAACTACTGAGCAGTGCTTAAACAATAACATCTTATGTATGTAAGAAATAAAACACTTTGAACTCTTTGAGATAAACTCTGTACCTGGAAAAGCATGGGGGAGAGTTTTGGCAACACTTAGCTAGAGAGGGGCCTGGATTAAGAAACTGTACAGTCCTGAACTGTACAGAGGAGGAGGAAAGTGGTTTAGGGTAGGCACACCCTAACCCTTTCAGGATCTTTTTCTTGTATCAGGGCTTTGGACTTGAAACTTTGTATTGCAGAGATTATGCTGTCTGTAATTAAAAAATAAATGTAATTTCTTCGTTTTGCATATTGTTGGAAAACAACCATACCAGTTGGGAGGAGAGATCAAATTGGGGATTACATGGACTCATTATATAAAAAAAGAAGGAAAGGTCTGACATCTCCCCGAAGCCGGAAGATCTTGGTCACTGTGAGAGGGTGACCATGCTCGGGAGTCACTGTCCAGCTTTGTGGACTTATCATTAATATTCACTGTATTGGTTCTTGCCGATTCGTTTTTTCCTGCTTTTATCTTATCTTATTTTTACTTTACTCTTATTGATGGCTTATTCCTCTCCTAGGTGTGGCCCTCTAATCTATGCCGCCGGTTCCTTAATGACAGGTACTGGGACCCCGAGAGGTGGCATGGCACAAAAAGGAGGCTTAGGGATTTTCTTTTTAAACTTTTTAATGGGTTAGGGAGGGGGGAGGGATGTAAGGCCCGGCAGAAAGATGGGGGGATTTTGCCGGACCTTTCTCATTCCAGGTTGGTAGACAATCATGGCGATGGGGGCACCGGGGTGGGGGTGTTGGGGCCCGGGGGGATGGGGGGATGGGGTGGGGACAGTGATCTCCACAGTGATTGGGAATAGCGGCAGACGGATGAACAGAGGGCCATATCAAAATCTGGGATTGTGCCCCCACTATCTTCAAGCGGTGGCACGCTCCAACCCTCTGGCTTCATCCTACTTTTCTGGGGGTGGGGGAGGACAGGTAACTGAGCTCAGGCTGGTCTATTTGAATGCCAGGTCTGTGGTGAATAAAACTCCCCTCATCCGGGATTTGATCGAGGAGGAAGATGCAGAACTGGCATGGATTACGGAAACTTGATTGGGCCTGGAGGGAGGAGTCCCTCTGATTGAATTATGCCCACCAAGTTTCCGTGTGCTGCACCAGCCTCTGGGTCAGGGTAGGGGCAGAGGGGTGGCAGTTGTCACTAAGTTGAAAGATTGTAGTCACAATGAATCCAATGATGTCATAGGAAAAAGGGACTAATTCATGGAAATGAATCTTTATTATGCCTACATTTACATCATACGCATCATCTACATAGCATTTCTATTCTATTTTTAAAATCTATACATATACATACAATACATGCATATTGTACATACATACATATCTTTGATATGCAGAGCTGGGCTTCACAACATATATCTGGTATAGAAAAACCTGCAGTGCAGAACTAAAATGGGAACAGAAGTAGCAGTATTTTCAGGAATAACAGATATTTTGTTAGAAAATCTCTGAAAAATATAGCTTTCAGTACGTATGAGATTATGGATCAGCAGTAATCCAATATACATGTATCTGGCAGCATTAAAGTCTAAAATTTACTTCCAGTTAAAGAGGAAGAACTGTGTTTTAAGAGAGGGATTAATAAAGGTGAGTTTAGACTGAATAAAAAACTTGGTAAACAGTATTCTGTTTCCCATACACTTGGTTTATTTATGCTTTGTCATTTCCAACTCATTTGCCTCCCATATATAAATATACTTGATACAGTGTGATTTTCCAATTTAAATCACATTTGTACTTATTTTATGTAGAGCCAAAATGGGTAAGGTTTTACTGTTATAAAGCTTAACATTAGTTGTCATAATGATACCTTTTTAATTCTACTTCATTTTGAAGACATTAGTATTGCAATGTTATGGAGTTGAAAGTGGCCTTATGTTGAACAGGAACACCTGGAAAATTATTGAGTGTGGAAATGATAGGTTTGTAATAAAAGCATTCTAATATTTTTCCATAACTGTAATCCTGTGAGGGAGATAGTACCCATTGACAGCATGACCTAGTCTAATATTTTTCCATAACTGTAATCCTGTGAGGGAGATAGTACCCATTGACAGCATGACCTAGTCTTCAGTCAATCAACTATGATTGAAATACTCTAGGAGTGCAGGTAAGCCCATGTCTTTATGACTACAGTTGGGTCTAGAATTTCCATTACTAAGTAAGGCAATTGATAAGTGAGTCACACCCAATTTTATGTTCTTATTTTGCTGTAAGTTAAGTGAACCATTGCAATTGTTAAGTGAAACATGTGGTTGCTAAGTGAAACCAGCTTCTCCACTGACATGTCATAAGCTGATTGGTAAGGCTGCAAATGGTAATCCCATGACCCTGGGATATTACAGTCATTGCAAATAGATGCTGATTGCCAAGTGCCCAAATTTTGAACATGTGATTCTAGGGATGCTGCAATAGTCATGTGAAGATCTATTATAAATCACCTTTTCAGTGCCATAGTGTCTTTGAATGATTGCTAAATCAATGGTTTTCAGGATTACCTGTAATGAAAAGAGTTTTACCCTGTCTCAGTGGTAAATGGCTGATGCTCTATGCTACAAGTCATTTGGAAGGATATCTGGCCCAGAGTTTCTGTGGCTAAAGGTAGAGATGAATCTGGATATCTCTGATCTTAGTCCAGGATCTTAACTAGTACAGTATACTATGCTCATTCTTCTACAGATTTTATGTTTCCCTTAAGTCATTAATTAATTCTCTTTATCTCCTTATACCATAAAGGTATAAGGATAAAAAGTCAAATCTTTTATCCCATCACTGATTTCTCCTTAAAACTATTTTAATTTCTTTTAAGAAACATATGCACATCAATACAGGCATACAAATATGCCTGTTTGTATTTTTTCCAATGCTATCTTAGAGCTGTCAGACAGTAGTTGCATTATTGAATTTTTTGAAATGAATAAATAAACCAGTAGTAAGCATCATCTGTAATTTGGTTTCTTCCCTGCTAATCCAAACAGTGATCTTTATAGCAGCAGTTTGCTCTTTAGGCAGGGGTACTGATTACCTGAAAAGTATTGACAATAACGAGACTGAGACTGTAGCATCGTATAATTTCCACCTCTTGACCAGGATGTGCTTGTTGCATTAAGATTTGTGAAGTGAGGTATTAAGTCAGGAATGAGCCAACAGAAGAGGCATGAAGGCTAAGATTGAGAAGTAAACAGAAAATCAAACAAGAAAGCATCACAGAAGTGCCACAAATCTATACCAAACCTCAAATTGTGTACATCTTTGTAATAAGAGATGCAGCTGTATTTTATGTTAGCAGTATAAAAAATTGACAGACAAGGAACCAAATTACCTGTTAGTTAGGTTGCACACAGAGGCATTGTTTACTGGAAATTACTGTATTTAGCCAATAGTAATTATTGGTTAACTGGGGAGTTGTATCTTATTGTCACTACTGTGAAAAGTTGTTGCAAAACAATAAGTGGGAGATGCAAATAGCTACAGTAATTAGTCTAAAGAGTGGATGCCCTTGAAGATTAGTCTGAAAAATAGTTGTTGCTTAGAAGAGGATTTTGACTTGGGAAATATAAGTTTTCATATGCTAGCTATGCTGCCTCTTTCATTAACCTTTGTGTAGTTTTGTTCCTTTTCTTTTCCCAATATTTTTTCAGAAATGTTTAGCATATTTACTTTCTTGCTATGAAATACATATATAAACTCTGAATTTAACACCCCATCCATGTTTGGTTGACTTTGTGATTAATGGACACAATATTGTATCCGTGAAGTCTGGGCAAGAAGCTTTACTTTCCATTAAATTATAATTATATCAAAGTATGTAATTTGCATAATGGTATCATTATGCAAATGATTAGTCATAGTATATTATGTACTTTTGGATTTAATAAGATACAAGAGTAACCTCCCTCCATTGAATCCCATGAAATTGGGCTGGTGGAGGATTAGCTGGATTAATTCTGATTGGAATCAGCAATATCAATTTACCTATCCAGTCTACCTGACTCTACCCTGAATAAGGACAAGGTTGTAAAAAGGGAGTATCTATCCTGTCCATAATTACTTTGGGGCATATTTTACATTTAGGAAAATTTTTATCTTTGATTCAGTTTTGTTTGAGAAGGGAGTTGATCACTTGATTGAATCCATTCAGTAAAAGAATCAGATGGATGTTAGAAATAAATACATAAAGCTGAAGAACATCTCTTCATTCACCCTTATTCCTAGTGAGACTCAAACTGGTCACTTATGTCTTTTGACCTCATATAATCTGAAGTTGCCGGTGATTCAGAAAAATCCAGAGACCTCTGAGATATTCCAAAGAAGTCATCCTAAAAATCTCTCCAGTATTGCAAGCAGAGAAAATGAAAATAGAATAGACTTCCGTTGATAAAATCTATATTTTGTCTCAGGCCAACTATATGGATTCATGTGCAGTAAAAATGCTCAGTTCCAAAATATATAATTTTTCTTTTGAAACATCAGTATTAATTTTCAGGACTGAAAAATTCAACATTTTGTTCTTCTTCCACACTCAGACCATATGCTTTAACTTCTGTTATTTTTACTTGTAAATACCTCAGTTGTTTTGATTTTTTTGTTTCTTTTTTTCTTTACAAGTTTATTTCTTCTTGAACTTTGTCTTATTTCTTGAAGCACCGTTCTCTGATTCAAAGTACATTATATAGCTTTCCTAGGGAAGTTCAGCATCAAAGCTGAAACTTCAATGTACAATTGTTCTATATTGTATAAAAGAAGTTTTTTTTACAGATGTATAAATAAATGAATAGTAAACATAACAAACAGTGAAGTTTTCATCATGTATAAAATGGAGGCAGTAAAAGAGAGACTTTTATATTTTCTTGACGTTCTTCCTGACCAGATAAACACTAATTGTTCAGCTATAGAGCATAGACTTCAAATATAAATATATATGCTGTGTTGTATTGTTGCCATTTTATCATTCTGTTTAGAGGATATCACCACCAAGTGGTGCACTGGCATTGAAAAGAAGGATGACTGAGAAGGGAGGATTAAGAAAGTGACTCTCATCCGAGGCACCCAACGGTGTGAATGGCAAGCAGACCTGGAAGAGCTCGAGTTTGAGGAAGAAGAAAGTGGCAAGGTTGACCACAATGACTTCCTCACATAGCAAACTATGTACACCATGATGGAAGTGTTCCAAAGTCTTAAGATGCACAGAACCCTGGCCAGGATGACTCTGTTGGAGGCTTGTCAAGCCCAAGAAGAAGATGGTGCCAGGAGAGCCTTTCCCTTAAACACCACTGCAGGAGTCTCGGCAACCCTCGCCAGGGCAGCAGCAAAAGCAGGGCCCATGCAAAGAGATCCCACCACCACACCAAGGAGTGGCAGAGGAGCAGGTACTGCAAAACGAAGGTCCCACTGCTAGCCTTCGAAGTTCGATTTCCAGCAGCTGGAATTTTCCTGTCCCATGTCCTAACTTACATGCAGGAGTATGGACCAGACATCTCCATTGAAGGCGCCAAAGTGAGGTGTGTCACACTGGCATTAGATGGAGCAGCCACTCACTGGATGTTGAACCTCCACAACACAAATGCTTCTGAGCCGAGAAACATTATTTTATGATCATGCTCCGTGGCTGGTTTAAGTAGATTCTGCTTGACTCTACTGCAATCACTACTTCTAAAAGTTGTTGTGATTAATCACAGGATACTAAGAATTGAGCTTTCTTGAGGGGGACAGTTGGGGCAGGTCCTTACAATAAGTACAAAACAATAAAGAACTCAACTTAGAAGAATTATTATGTATTAATCTTGGTTTTGGGCCTGACAGTAGCATTGATTAATGTGGCTTCCCACATTTCTAATATCAAGAATTGATATTGTACTTTAACTGTGGGCAAATTGTTGAGATTCGAGTAAATCCATGAATATTTTCTCCCAAAAGTCCAACTTAATTCTCTGCTAATCACACATATTTCATCTGTTTTGTTTCCAACTCATACTTGTCACCAAGTCCAGATGGTTGGAAATTCTTTTGTAACCTCCTACCATGAGCATTCTGAACTTTGGATATAGCTTGTCCAGTGATCACTGGCACAATTATTTCTAGATTTTTTTAAAAAAAGGCTTTCTAAAAGGCTTTGAGGATGAAGAGAGGCCAGGAGGGTATGCAATGAAACAGGACCTTCTAAAACTGTATAAGGAAAGCAGTTAGCAGCATTTGCCAAATAAAAGCTGAAATATTGAGCTATAAAAATAGCAGAAAAAAAACCAATTGTTGGATCCAGATAATTCAGCTAAATTTCAACTTTCAACATCTCAATTTTTTCTTTATAAATACTTTTAAATAGGCTAAGAGGCATGAAAATATGGGCTAAGTTTTATTTGAAAACCAACGAGTAGGCTGGTCAGTTGGGAGACAATCCTCCTTTTTTCCCATTCCATCCAAGTTATCTATTGGTTTTGGAGAAAGCAAAATGTTGCTAGATCAAAATGACTGACTTAGGGCAGCAGATTTTATAATATCCAAAGAGTTTGCTTAATCCTATGAAAATCCCAGAATAGGAGTATTTGCTCATTTCTCTGCTAGCAATTTGTAGCATCCAGCTATAAATAGCAGTAAAAAACAGACTTTTATTTTAAAATGGCTGAGAAAGGCTATGAAAATGCTATAGATTTTGTGAGGAAGTGACTTTGTTTACTTTAGCTTCTCTGTTAACAGTATGATTAATATACTGTACAGCATGCATATTGAGCACAGCTAGACTGTTTTTTATTTGTCTGTCATTTGTTATTAAACTATTTACCTTCCACCTTTTTTCAAAACAGCTCAAGGGGATATATATGAAACAACCCTGGGTTTTACCCTGTGAAATCAGCTAGGAACTAAGAGAAAATGGCTGCTGCACTGGGTGTGTCAAATAACAAAATACCAATTTATAGGAGGTAAATTGGCAAACACAATCATTTTTAATATTTTAGAGCAGGCTAAAGAGCAGGCTAAAGCCACCTTAATCCATTGGTTAGAAAAAGATCACTGATTTAGCATTTCATTTTGAATGGGGGCCTCAATTGAAGCTTTATTTTATAAAAATGGTCCACTTATAGCAGAGTTATCAAAACTTATAAAAACTATGATCTTTATTCTGGTAAACATTTCAATGACCATTTTATAAAATAAACAATTAAGGGTTTTAAATAAAAAACCACTGCTATTAATCGACTTTCATCTGCTAACTGAAGCTGAGAAAGTCAGCAGGGAGGATCTAGTGAAGACCAACGCCTTCTCCTACCTAGAACAGCAACATCAAATACTAAGTGAGTGCCAAGATTGAAGAAAGTATGGAGATCAGGGCTGTGCTCTGTGATAGATGCAGGCCAACCCATCTAAAATTGAAGTTATATAAAACAATGGTGCGCCCGGGTGCTCTATATGGTGCCGATTCCTGGCCAGTCACCAAAGGTGTTGAATGCACTTTGCATGCCTTAAAAATACACATGCTTCATTGGTTAGACGTTTGCCTCCCTGACCATGTCAGCAATGGCACAGTTTAGAAGAAAATAGGCACCACACCAACATCAGATAAAATATGGAATATACGCCTACAGTGGTATGGCCATGTTCTACAAGCAGTACCCCACATCATTGCCTAGATAGCCTTCCACTTTCAATATAGAACGCAAGTCCCCATGTGGAAGGCCAAAGCAAAGGTGGTGAGATACAATGAATGATTTGAAAAGTTCCACTTGAATTTTGATGCTGCCTTTCATCACTCAAGATCAGGGGTGTCAAACTCAATTTCATTGAGGGCCGCATCAGCATTGCGGTTGCCCTCAGGGGGCCGGGTGGGTATGGGCAGGGTGGCTGTGGCCTACTAGGTGGGTGTGGCTAGAGTGTGTATGGCCTACTGGGTGGGCGTGGCCAGCTATACATCGTTTGCATCAAGGGTGCCTATGGGGGCCTGGGCAGGAGTGGGACAGATCTGAGGGTCTCTGGCAGAAGGAGGGTCTCTGGGCCAGGGCCAAGGCAGTGGGGGCCGTTCCCTCACTGTTTCCAGGATGGCTTCACGGGCCACATGAAATCACTTCACGGGCCGGATCCGGCCCCCGGGCCTTGTGTTTGACATGTCTGCTCAAGATGGTGCTTGTTGACCCAAATAGCAGACCCTGCACCTGCAGAAAAAATACGATGATGATAATGATGATGATGATTTGACAAAGACTCTTTTCTGTATCCAAAGATGCAGGGAACATTTTCAACAAATAGATTTAGTTGACATCAATTGCCAGGATAAAACATAAACATGAGCCCAAATCAATATTCTGATGACTGCATCCATGTCATTATTATGAAGTGATTTATCACTGACTTCTTCTAGGACTTTAATTTCTCAGTCTAGGCAATAGCCCTGGAATACCTAATCCAAGTATTAACTACAACTGGGGGGAGAAAATTACAGCAGTTGGAGTAAAGATATACAGCTATATCTCTTAAAGAATGGGATTCTACAAATGGTTCGAAAACTACCCCCTCCCCCATGGGGACGTCAAGAAGAGCAGCGACACTTGCAGGCTTATTCTGCTCTGCTCAGTTCGCTGGACAATAACTTGTTCCCCAGCATTCCAGCAGGTCTCAGAGCTGCTCAGGTCTGGGAATTACTATACAATTTATTCAACAGCGATACCATTGGTTCCATCACCAGATATACAACTGAGCTTTATACAACCAAACTGAAGTTTGGTGCCAGCATGCCTGAACATCTTGCAAAATTAAAGGCACTCAGGGCAGAATTGATTTCCCGAGATTTTCCCGTAACTGATGTGAACATGCTCTCCATAATTTTTACTTCCCTAGACAGGAGTTGGAGAAATTTCATTGTTTCACTCGAAGTGGTCAAGAGGGAAGACTTAAATCTGTCCTACCTCACAGGGAGACTGATAGAAGAAGATAGAAGGAGACGGGATGCTGGAGAATACGCCAGAGTCACCACTCAGCAAGCCAGAAAGGGGTGCCACAACTCAGAGCAAATTAATGCTCTACTTAAGTGTTTCATCTGTGGCTCTGAGGAACACCTCAAGAAAGACTGCCCCCATCAACATCAAGCCCCTAAACGTGGTCCCAATCAAGTAAGGGGCAAGGGGCAAGGAAGGGGGCGTGGTAGGGGCAAAGGAAATTCTCTGCATACTTGTTCCCTCACGACAAAGGCTAATAGCTCCACTGACTTATGGTTACTGGACTCTGGAGCTTCTTCTCACATTACTAATATGAGTCAAGGTTTTAAAAGGTTAAAGAAAATTAACTCATCTGTCAAAGTGGCAAACGGTGATACTGCTTCAATTGTTGGGGAGGGGTTTGTTTCTGTACCTGGACTTGGGAAAGTTGAAGGTGTCTTACACGTCCCTTCCATAGCCAACAACCTTTTAAGCATTACCAAATTGTGTGACGATGACAAAGTGGAAGTCTTATTTCGCAAGGGGGGAGGTCATGTCACCCGGGACCAGAGGGTCATTGGAAATATTACAATCATAAACGGCTTACCATATTTTTCTCCCAAGCCACCACAGCCTGCCCCAAGGCTTTCCAAGGGCAGTGTGGGCAAGGAGCCTGAATCTCAGCAGGCACCTACAGCACCACTCAAGGCAACCAGAGCCAAGAGGGTGTCAATAGGGAAGCCGATTCACAATAAGTGCGTCCACCTCATGCACAGAAGGCTAGGACATGCAAGCTTCCCTGTAGTTAAAAAGATGGGAGAATTTGCTGAGGGAGTCCAGCTCAAGGACTGTGACGTGTTTCTGGACTGTGCCATTTGCAAGAAAACAAAGAGGAAGGCTGCCCCTATACCAAAGGTGTCATCCTGTAAGGCTCAGTACCCATACCAACTAGTACATGTTGATTTGGTTGGGCCTTTTACACCATCCCTAGGAAAGAAAAGGTATTTTCTCACTGCCGTTGATGATTTTTCACGTTACGGTCACGTGTATACTCTCACAGAAAAATCTGAAGCCTTTGACGCCATAAAGTCACTGTACAACTTCGTAGAGACCCAGTACAAGACCAAGATCGCACAATTGCAGAGCGATCGCGGGGCTGAGTTCATGTCTCAGAAGTTCCAGGACTGGGTAAGGTGTAAGGGCATCTGCCATTTTCTAACTGCACCGTTCACCCCTTCGCAAAATGGTGTAGCTGAGAAAAGAAATGGAGTTCTGCAAACCATGATGCGTAGTCTGATTGTGGACGCAAATGTCGCAGAATCATACTGGGGGAAGCGGTCCATTACGCCAATTACACCTTAAACCACACCTGGAGCAGTGTTGTGAACCAGACCCCATATTTCCTGGTTCACGGTAGGAAACCAAACCTGGGACATTTGCATGTGTTTGGTTCCTATGCATGGGTGCACATCCCCAAGCAGCTGCGGAAGAAGGGGAGATCTGTTTCCCAGAGACTAAGGTTCTTGGGCTATGCTCCTGGCTCCAAGGCCTATCGTTTCCTGAGAGAAGGGGGCAGGCCTGTGACTTCCCAATCTGCCTCTTTCGAAGAGGATTCCAATTGGACCCAGATCCACTCAAATGATCTGAGCCCATATGCCAACCGACCCAGCAAGGACACACCGACCACGACATCACCAGAGGCGACCTCGTACCCTGCCGACGAAAGTGAGGAACAAGACGAAGATGCGCCCAGTCCCATGGAGGAAGACACGCCGTCTTCACCCCCAGCGACACCTCAGAGACCCGCGGAAGAAAAGAGCGGTGAGTGGCAGAAGGTAAGGAGGTCAAAGCGGTCAAACAAAGGGGTCCCGCCAAAGAGAATTGACATTGGCCACATCGCGTCTGTCAACAGCGTTGTGGTCACCCCAAAATCCTTCTCTGACATCCAGGAGCTGCCCATCGAAGAGCAGGAGAAATGGCAGCTCGCGATGGAGAAGGAGATGCAAAGCTTAAAACAACTCAAAGTCTTCACCCCCCAGCAACCACCAAAGGAGAGGAAAGTCATTGGCACAAGGTGGGTTTACAAAGCCAAACCACTTGCCAATGGCCTCTACCTATATAAGGCCCGTTTGGTAGCCCAGGGCTTCGCTCAGTGTTACATGGAGGACTACTCGGAGACTTACTCTCCAACCGTCCGGGCAAAGAGCGTCAAGGCCGCCCTCGTGACTGCAGCCGCTCTGGGAAAAGAAGTCTTCCAATTCGACATCCAGACGGCTTACCTCCACGCCATCTTGGACCGGCAGATCTACGTGAGGGCCCCTCCTGGCTACCAGCAAGAAGGGGGAAATACATGGTTGCTCCACAAAGGGTTATATGGACTCAAGCAGTCAGGGAAATTATGGTATGACTGTCTTAGAAAGAGTTTAGAACGAGTTGGTTTCTCAGCATCTCATGCAGATCAATGTGTTTTCACACGCAATTCCAAGGGAACCACAGAACGGGTGTTAGTTTATGTGGACGACCTATTATATGTAGGGCCTAACAAGAAAGGGTGTGATGAATTTGCCAAGGCCCTGGAAGAAAAATTTACTCTGAAGTCTTTGGGGCGGGTTGACAAGTACTTGGGTGTGCATATTTTGGCCACTAAAGGGGGGTTCGCTCTATCTCAAAAAGAAAAGATAGAGGAATTACTGGCCAAATGCAAAATGACAGAATCTAATCCTACGCATAGCCCAATGCAAAGCGACTTTTACAACCACACCCATAAGGACAGTTCTGAGTTCACAGATAACACGCTTTACAGATCTGTGATTGGCTCCTTGCTATACATCAGCAATTGGAGCAGACCTGACATAGCTTTAGCTGTGAATCTATTGTCCAGGCATGTGGAACACCCAAAGGAATTCCACTGGACTGCTGTTAAAAGGGTGCTTAGATACCTTAAGGGCACAGCTGATGCTCTCCTTATGCTAGAACCAGAGAAGGGGAAGACGGCCCAGCTCTCCGCTTACTCAGACGCAGACTGGGCTGGCGACACCAAAACTAGACGGAGCACTTCCGGTTTCCTCATATTGCTAAATGGCTGCCCAATACATTGGCATGTTAGGCAGCAAAAATTTATTTCTTGCTCCACGGCCGAGGCTGAATATGCCAGCCTGTCAGACACGGCCATTGATTTGACTTGGTTCAATGAGCTAATAACAAGCATCTGGGCATCTCCCCCTCTGCCCATCCAAATTCTAGAGGACAACACTGCCGCAATTGCAATCTCGGAGGCTTATGCAGTAGGATCTAGATCTCGCCATATAGACATACGCTATAAAAATGTCAGGCAGCTTACCAAAAAGGGTAAGCTGCCTTACATGTTGAGCACTGTAATACAGCTGACCAGATAGCTGATCTGTTTACTAAGCCTGTTCCCATTGACCGGCACAACCTTCTGTGTAAGCGTTTGTGTTTGGCCTTCTGAATGTTTTTATGCATGTCAATGACACCTGCTCGCCCCTTACATACATTCACTGGTCCCTGTCATTGGCTGGCAAGAAGGGGAATTGTTAGATGATTAGTGCCAGCCATTGGCAGTTCCCCAAAAGGGTCATCAGATGGAGGCAAAGAGGCTTCTTTGCTTCCACTGATGAGCCAAGGGTCTCAGACCCCGACAGCCCCATTGGCGAGAGAGTTTTATGGTCAGGGAGGGACCAAGACCCCCCATAAATACCTCTGCACGAGGGGCTGCTCTTTGTTCTAGTTTCTAGTTCTATCCCTGCTTCTACCTCTACTCCTAGCTCCTAGTCCTCCTGTTTTAGTTAGTCATGTAATGCTAGCTTGTTTTATTTTATTTCTCTCTCACATGCAAGCATGAATGCTTTCATGCCAAGTATTTCTTTCTCTTTGATCTATCATTGAATAAAGCTAATATGATTGCATCTCTGCGTGATGCCTTTGCTTGGAAGCACCTTTAACGGTTCATCGTGAGACCACCTTACAAGTACAAAGGACGTGACTAGTTGTTGCTGAATGTGTGTGCTAAATTTGTTTTCCTTTCTCTTGAAGCCAAAGAAAAGAAGCTAAACTTTTAGAAGAGATCCAATTTGGTCTAGTGGTTAAGGTACCAGGCTAGAAAACAGGAGACTGAGTTCAATTTCTGCCTTAGTTATGAAAGCTAGCCAGATGACTTTGGGTCATTTTCTCCCAGCCCTAGGAAGGAGATACTGACAAGCCATTACCAAACAAACTGCAGGGTCCCATCCAGGTAGTTGCTAGGAATCAAAAGCATGAGAAAATTCTGGGGATGATCCCCACTTTATTTTGATTCCCAATTTATTTTTTTCTGGAAAATGTTATGAATGTTATGAACATTTTCCTACCATTTTAAAGTTTGAGGATTGCTTTAGTGCTCTGAAAGCAAGAGTCCTGATTTTTTTTTAGTCTGTCATATTTGGAAGAGTTTGGGGGATGCTTGCTTCTCACTCTAGTACAAAAGTGATTGTAGTACATGAGCTGGACTTTAAGCCCCTTTCAGGGACTAAGTTCTGAATCTAGGAATGTTTCTTGTGAACTTCCTTTCCTACAGTTGGGAAGAGATGGTTGTTTCTCCAAAAGGATTTAGCAGTGGCATATTTTTTTGTCTTCCCAGCTGTCCTATTGCTACCTGCTCGGCTACCCTATCATTTGCCTTGCACAAAAACATTCCATATTTGTTGGTTCAATATTGCTGGTGAGAAAAAGTTTTTAAAAGTGTGTGACATTTTATATATGTGCTTTCAGTTTATACCCTTAAATAAAGGTAAAGGTTCCCCCGCACATGTGTGCTAGTCGTTTCCAACTCTAGGGGCCGGAGCTCATCTCCCTTAAATAGTTTGTGGTAATAAGTTTACTAGGTATATATTTGCCTTTTAACATGACATCCATTATGTTTTGGGTTTTTTTTTTTAAAAAAACACCTTTTGGTTCTGGAAGCAATTCATGCACTAAAAGGAAACCTTCTCATACAGTATATCCTCCCAGCTCTGCAAAATCTCATTGTAGGAAATTATTAAGAATGAAAAGGCATTAAAATCCTATCCAGCTGGAAAAAGTTGCAATGCAATGGACAATCCAAATCTTGCTTTAGGATTATTGGCATTCACCTTTACCTTATCAAAGTAAGGAAATCTGCTATGTGGGAATAGCATAGATTGCCAAATTTTTCCAGATTTTTTTCCCCTAATGGAAAGATAAATGTAGTCTCATGGTAAAAGAAAACACATTCTTATAGTGCTGGTAAGCTAAGGTACACACTCTTAAGCTTTGAACTTGCTTTATTAAATCAAGTTTTTCCTGGGGTTTGTAGTGGCCACTGGCTGCTGTTCAAGCCAGGTAACTTACAAAATTCTGCAGCTGGAAACAGTCCAAGCCAGTTATAGTTCCCATCAATTTGCTTAGTTTCTGTAGTGTATGCTGTTAAGCACACACAGGAAATACCAACACAGCAGGGGGCTGGACAGCTCCAGGCTATAACCGCTTTTGGCGGGAAAGCCTGAATAGAGCGAGTCGTTGACAGCCCCAGCTCTGGCGGGAAGCCAGGGTTTAAATCCATTGGCCACCTGCACTGGCGGGAAGCCCAGGTTCAAATCTATTGGTCACCATTCACCTGGGCAGGTATAAGAGACGC
This sequence comes from Vipera ursinii, assembly GCF_947247035.1. Taxonomy (NCBI): domain Eukaryota; kingdom Metazoa; phylum Chordata; class Lepidosauria; order Squamata; family Viperidae; genus Vipera; species Vipera ursinii. The sequence goes on along the minus strand of NC_139517.1, from coordinate 103,750,212 downwards.
CAGGTAAACCCCTTTAGCCCAGCTTCATTCACGATCCGAATAAAGAACTACTACCCAGCTCAAGTGTCCGTCTCTCTGTGCGACCACGCGACATTGCATTTTCTTTAGCAGCTAAGTTGTTTCCTATCTGATCACAAGTCATTCAAGGAAGCCACTCACCTCACATTGTCTATGCAACAGAAACCTCCAAGACAGGAGGTTTGAGACCCACATGTGGAAACAATAACCTGCTTTCCTGTTGGTGGGCACAACTGAGAAAGCTACCAGATAAATGCCCAACAAAATCAGTATGGCACTATGTGTGTAGATATATGGTGAGTGTGCATTAGAACTCCCACCCAATAATGTCTAATGATTGTTTTGATTCAGTGATTTCAATAGGAACTTATTAGGAGTAACTACAATTACTTCAGGAAGAATTCTCCAAATTACTGAAAACTATACAATGAACTTGGTTAGCCTTCACCAGCCATAATGCCTGCCTGACTTTTTTACTGTACCTTTTCCTCTTGGTCACTGCAGATGCTGAAAAGACCACTCTACATTTTAGCTACCAGATTGTCATTGCTGAATAACCATACTACTGAATGAACTCATACCTGGCCTGATGCTATATTCATTTAATGGAACAATAGTCAACCCTACCTCAGGATCATTTCCAACTGATTGGAAGGATAATACTCTCATTAATATTTTCTCCAAACTTGCTGTACATTAAAAGCTGAAAGATTGCTGAATGCGTACACATTCCATATGAAGAGCATTCCTTTGTTGGGAGCTCCTTAACATTTCTTGATACTGCTTTTCTTGATGAATATTATTCTTCAATCACTAGAATGACTTAAAGACATAAACGTAGGATGATTACCATCGTTTGAAATCTATACCAATGTCAGAAGATGCCGTTAGGAGAGTACAAACTGAAGTATCCTCTGTGTCTCAACTTGCTATTGAGAACTAATGGAATTAGATTTTTTTTTAATTGGTGGGCCAAGTAGGAGTATGTGTACCCGTGTTGATCAACAGAGCCAAATTCTTGCAGATGACAAGACTTTAGATCAATTTGCTCTTTTACGTTAAGCTGCTACTGTTGATTTCTACTTTCCCTTTCTTTAAAAAACATGTGGGACACTATTTTTTTGGGGTTATCTGATTTAGCATGGTTGGAGTCACTTTATCTTTTTATCTTGATTAGGATATAAGGATTTTTGTTTGTTGTTGCTCATCGTGCCTACCCTTATGCACAGCAACTTTGGAAAAAATATATATCTTATAAATGTTGGCAGATATATGTGTCCCAGGATACTATTACAGGATCCAATCTGGTTCGGTCACTAATTTTGCTAAATTGAAACTTTTGCATTCAGTCACTGCTACTGTTGATCCTAATGTTTAATTACTTTTTAATAATTTTTAATTTTTGTATCTTGTTTTTATTATGTATTGCCCTGTTCACCGCCCTGAGTCCTTTGGGAGAAGGGCGGTATACAAATTAAATTAATAATAATAATAATAATAATAATAATAATAATAATAATAATAATAATAATAATAATAATAATAATAATAATAATAATAATTCCTTAAGCTTTTGTTTACCAACCTTTCTCTTTAAGTTTTTGCTTACCAATTATTTATGGTGATGCTGAAGTAGCTCATTTAGTTTTGACCTTCATTATCAAAGGGCTGTGTGTGTTTGAAAGCCACACAACATAGGCTTTGTAGTACCAACATGGGCTTTGTAGTATTGTACTTGCCAACTAACAGGGTTTTTTTTGTATTTTAATTTGCTTATTTTTTCTTTCTTTTAAATGTTGTTAGTTTATCCAACCATTGCTGGCTGGAACATAGAAAGCTGTTTATTATTACTGATCAATTGATACATTGTCACATTCCTGAATGGCAATATAAACTATCTTTGCTGTGGGGGCAATAGGATTGTAGTGTGTTTGTCTTAATAGGATGGCTGCAGTTTGTCTGATTAGACAGAGAACTCTTCAGTGTTAATTGACATCTAGTTTGTCTCTGTGAACTTTGAGTGGACTCTAAGTGATGATTTTTTTTTTCTTATTAACTTTCTAAGATCTCCATCCATAGATCTCAGGAAGTTCATTTAAATAATCGTGCTGAAAATATTATGGGTTTGCATGCACTGATACATAATTATAGAGCATGCTTGTCTAGAGACTCAAATTATGCTAGCCAATGAGAGAAAACAACCTAAACCCAAAATATTTGAACTTATTTCGGCCCTTCCTAAGTTATTTCCGCCCTTCCTAAGAATCTTTTTCATCTTGGAAGACCTATCCTTTACTTATGCATAAACAAAAGATATTTATCTACCTGTCTGACTTGGATGCTATTTTGGCCAGGGGGACAAGAATATAGCTGTGATTTTATAGCCAACACTTCTGAAATAAGCCAAAGTAGTACATAGCCATATCTTGTTACCTTTGCCTGTGATCACTGAAGGTCTGGTATTGTGATTTTAGTCCAAGTGAAAGCTTGGACAGTGAAGGACAGATATGAATTCACTTTTCATTCTTCAAATAAATGGATTGAAATGAAATACCAGCTAAGGCAGATGGATTCAAAGCAGCTTCTAATTTATTACATCCATTTGCACTTCAAAGGTGAAGGTTACATGTTATTCAAAACAATACCATTTATAATTTAATCATTATAATTTATGACTAAAGAAGTCTAATGATGTTCATTGCATGTACAGAATAACTAGGAAATCTGAGCTGTGTTAACTGTCTGAAAATAATTATTAAAAGATGATTACCAAGGTCATTTTTTGTCTGTCCCTACAAACTATATTGCCACAATTTTCTTCAACACTCAGTATAAAAATTAGGATCAATATATTCACAACTTAGATAAATTATTTAGATTTTAAATAATTCATGATAAATGTGATTTATCTTGTCCTGATAGATGATTGATCACTTGTTTATTACCATTTCTGGTGTTTTATGTTCCAAAATAAAAGTTTAATGAGCATTAAACCAGTTGTAATCACTGTAGAACAACTTATCAGATGGGCACTAGTGATTTCTTTAAAACCTGTCACATCATATGAACTTTCCAACTGCCTTCAACAAATTTTAATCTACATAGCTTCTGATTATTCAAGTTCTCACTAATGGAAGTTATAACTTTAGCTTTAACTCTACCTTTATATTTTATATGTGGCCCAAGACAATTCCCCCAGGCAAGCCAAAAGATTGGATACCCATGACATAATCGTTGCAGGCTTTTGAATATTGTACAAAATGCCAGCCCAACACAGAGAGGGCCACAGGTTGAAAGAGGGGTCCAAAAGCCCATCTATGCTAAAATTGAACAGACCTCTCTCAACAGAGGGGAGGGGGAATATGACACCCACTTATCTCTCATCTGCCATGCAGTCCTTTCACCAGTCCCAAGGAGGTTCCACACCCATTTGCACCGTGACTCATATGACTCTGAGGAGAAACTCCCAAGTGGCCTCAACAACTTTCAGATTGGTAACAACCAGATGACTGCATAGAATATTAAATGCTTCTATTTAGTAATATTCAGTCATTCCAGAAAAATTAACATGGGTGAGAAACAAAACATTTTCCAGGAATTTCAGTTGTGTTTTAGAAACGCCTCTCTGGTATAGCCCTCAGCTCTTTGCTAAGTATAGTCAATCCCAGCATTAGACTTGAAAGTATATGGAGTGTAGCTTTTAGTGTTAATTTGGGCTAATTCCAATGCTAAATTCTGTTTTTTCAAATTCTCACTGATGGAAGTTGCAACCATTCTACAGTGTGTCTATTTGTGTTTGCCCCTTTCTTTTCCTCTCCCCTTTTATGTTTATGTTTTGGACAGAATTTTCTATTTACTATAATTTTACTTTTATTTTAATTCATGTACACTGCTTTAAAATGTTTTAATGTAAGAATGGGAAAGTAAAATATGTTAAATATGTGAACAATTGGTATCAATAAACAATTGGTATGCAGAAATGATTTTGAAAATCCAAGGGTATTGCAGGAATTCAGACATACATCTCTATTTTATCTTGCACCTTCACACAATCATCTAGTCCAGGCTTGTCCAATCCATATCCCATGGGTTGATGCAGTCCTGGACAGCTAGTAATATAAAATATGATAATATAAAATATAAAATATGATAATATAAAATATAAAATATGATAATATAAAATATGATAATATAAACATAATTGTTATTTGCAGAAACTATATTATATTTTATACAGGGTTAAAGATGCTGAGCTTGTCAGCTAAAAAACTGACAGCCCTGGTTCAAGACCCAAGCACCACACACAAGAGGATGAGCTCCCATTACTTCTTCGGACAATGCTGGCTTCCTTGGCCAAACAATGGAGATCACACACTAGAGTCAGAAATAAACAGGCAGTGGAAAACTTTAACTTTACTTTTATATTTTATATGTCGCCCAAGACAATTCCTCTTCACTCAATGCAGCCCAGCAAACCAAAAGGTTGGAACAATATAGTCACTGCAGGCTTTTGAACATTGTAGAAAATGCCAGCCCAAAACAGAGAGGACCACAAGTTTGAAAGACGGGTCCAAAAGCCCCCCTTTGCTAAAATTGAACAGACCTCTATCAACAGAGTGGGGAATATGACACCCACTTATCTCCTGTCTGCAATGCAGTCCTTTCACCAGTCCCAAAAAGGTTCCACACCCATTTGCATTGTGATTCATATGACTGAGAATACAAACTGCCCAATGGCCTCAACAACTTTCAGAATGCTAACAACCAGATGACTCCATAGAATATTAAATGCTTCCATTTTCTAATATTCAGTAATTCCAGAAAATATTAAAGCATCTCTGGGAAAGCCCTCAGTCCTTTGCTAAGTATAGTCAATCCCAGCATTAGACTTGAAAGTATGTGGAGTGTGGCCTTTAGTGTTAATTTGGGCTAATCCCAATGCTAATTTTTCTTTTTATCAACCAAGAGAGATAGGAGCAGAATGATATAGATTCTCATTTGAAGCCTGCAGGCAGAAGAATCAGCTTTATGAAACTGTGTGTGTCAAAATTGTACCATAGCAAGGAAAGTTCCTTGCTAAAATTGCACCACAGCAAGGAAGGTCCATTGTTTCAGTTATGAATGTTCCCACTGCCTCCAGAGACCTGTTTTATGAGAATCCAATTTTTAAATTGCTGCAATCTATTGCAGATAGTGATTAGTTTTAATAATAGATCATCCAAATTATTTGTAGCTTGTTTAGAGTAGCCAAGTGGAATACTAGTCCATATTTATTATTTTCTGTACAGTGATGGGAAGAAGATTAGGAATTTCATTATTTAAAGTATTTTATTTCATTTTAGTCCCCAAATAGTGTAAAAATATATATGTGGTGGTAGTGAGCAATTACCACTACCTACAAGTAAATGACACAATAGAGAAAAGGGAGAATAAGGGAATAGAGGGAAAAGAAAAAGCTTGGCCAAGTTGTTAAAGAGTTTTTACCTAATAACTAATTAGATATAATTCAGAAAGAGAAGGACTCTGATAGACCTGCTGTTGAGAAGCTCATTTTATTGACTAACACACTATGAGATAAACTAACCACAAGGGATGCAAAAATCTCCCCAACTGATCTGAATACATAGATTGGACCATATTGAGGTAAGTGATGTTTTAAGTATTATTAGTCCTAAATGCTAATATCAATATTTTTAATTAGGTCTAGCAACTCACATCTATAGTATTATTTGCTCATATTTGTGATCTTTTTCATATCTGTGGTAGAGATTATTTGCTGCTCCAGGACCATTTTTAAGAATATTCCCAGTTCAGGTACATTGCAGCCAAAAGACATTTCCTTGGTTTGACAAAGAAATACTGAAAAAACACTGGTGTGAAAATGTTCAGGATGGAGGAAAGGATATGTTATCTTTCACTTGACTGAATAAAATTTGTTTAATCTCACTTGGATGCCCTCCCATTTTTCCATCAGATTTCTCACTCCAGAGTTGGACTGAGCTTATGAATGTCAAGATCTAGTCTTCTATAGTATACATCTGCAGATAAGATTGTCGGTATTTTGAGAAAGTACTGATATCACAGACCTAAATATTATATTGCCTGTCTTACGTGTGCAAAATAAACACCTGGATAAAAATGCTAGTAGCATTGTAAATCCTTGCCATTTTACCATTGACTTGCAAATGGCTGGCAATTGCTTATTAGTTCCATTTCCCATTACTAACTACAGAGTGTTGCGCGAAGCATTGTGACAGCAATATAAATTTACCACTCATACAAACTGAGGCCTCAGGAATGCATGCTTACCCAACCTTTTATTGTGGCCCTCAAAGCCCTTCTAAACACTGCTGAACTGTAACACTGTTACAATTAATTAATTTACTTTATTGTAATTTAATTTAATTTACATTAAAAGACACTAATTATATTTGTAGCTTGCATCTTCATCTAATTTATTTCTCCTGGTGCCACTTCCTTTTTGGAGAACAGGCCGTCTGGAGTATTTTAAGTGGGTCTCTTAAAGTTAAAAAAAAGGTGTGTATTAATTCCTCATTATGTCAACTGATAGTGATATACAGGCAGTTCTTGTTCAGCAACCACAGCTGGGACTGGAAGCATGGACACTATATAAAACCATTACTGTGCCTATGTTCTTACTTCAGTTTTCCTTTCACTTTATAGTACCAGGAAAATCATAAATGTGAGGATTGGTCATTTTTCTTCATCATTGTTGTAATTGCAAATGGACACTAAAAAAATAAAGACTACCTGTACTGAATTCAGGGACATTTTTCAGGGATTCCGGCAAACTAAATTAGGTAAAGTTTCTGGGGTGCCTGCCTTCAAGCTAATAAGGATTACTTATAAAGTCTTAGTCGTTATGAATTTGTAAGCTAAAAAGCTTTACGGTTAAACCCCCACCACCACCCCAAAAAATTATGGCATTACCAGACACTATCCTACCAATCAAACCTCCTTATACCGAGAAAGAAGACAAGAAGGCTGAACAATGGGAGCCACCAAGTCAAAAGATGGCTAGCGGGAAATGTCAGAAGAAAAAGCTTTGGACTTCTGGTTTGCCAACGCTCCTGACATGGACATCTGGAGGATGGCTCTCGTCTTCCATGTCCAGTTTTGCATCGCTGGAGGCCCCTAAAAGGGCCGAAGAGTCAGCCTGGAGGGGTGACCAGCAAGAAGGGGCTTTTGCAGAAATGCAGGAGAGCCGCAACCCCCCTGTTAGTGCCTGCATTCCCTTCGAACCAGTGGACAAAAGACTGGCCATAGCAACATGGCCAGTTACTAGGCTGCAGACAGCCGAAGTCACATTTACCACCAGGCAACATGAAAGCAGCATGGAAGAGACTGGTAAGATTCCTCTGATATTCCAATCTTCTTCCTTTCACCTAAATAAGCTGCTAAGTACTTGCCCCCCTGTGGAGAGGGAGGGGGGAGTCTCAACCCTCCCTTCAAGAGAGTGGTGATCTAGCCTCCAGGAGCTTAAAAATAAAGTTGAGAAAAATGAATTGACCTCAATTAGAACTTTATAACTTGTGAATTAAAAGCTTTTGACTAGCTACTTCTTACCTCCTACTCTTATTTGAAAATTTAGCTCTGTTCTTCCAAAATAGAAGAAATAATTGAAAGAGATTTTAGGAAGATACCTTCCTAAAAGAAACAGAAAAGAAACTCTCTAAGCACTTGGGGAACACTCAGTGGCCAAACTTGAAATTGCAATTGAAATTGCAATCTGACACTCTTAAAGAAAAGCAGAGAGAGAAGAGATTTGGCTTACTCCTTAGAAAAATAAGATAATACTAGCCTTCAACACCAGATGGGAGACTCCACCATGGAAGAAATACAAAACCAAATCTATGCTATGATGAAAATATCCTGCCAAACCTATCAGTTGCTGTCTACAGCCAGCAATGAAATAAGAGCTTTTTGGGGGGAAACAGAAAGCGTCTTGGAGAAGCAAACTCAAATTTTGACTACAACTAATAATTTATTGGGACAGAACACAACAAATGAAATTGAACAATTAAATACATTGATGGAAGAATTAACTACTCAACAAGCAGACATTTGAAGATAAAAACGAGAAATGAATGGAAGAAAAATTATATAGTCCAGGACAACTATCTCAAGAGATGAAAATAATGAGAGGAGTTGGTGTTTTCATCAGATCCCTCAACCCTTCAAAAAGGAAGATTGGAGGATCACTTCAATACAATATAAACAATTCAAGAATTCTTTGATGACCCTGAAACAAAGAAGTGAAAAATCACATGGCAAAGGAAAAAAGCAAGAATAAGACTGAAGAATGGACATATCTAAGAGGCCTGAAACAGAATACTAAAATAGACAGGATTGTACTTGGATTATGAGAGGTTGTTTTGATGAGTAGATTAAAATACTAGCTAATTTAAAAAAAAACAAAAAAACCTCAGATGTATAAATATTAACTGTTAAATTGAAATATTGAGCTGTTTAAATGAAATTGATTAAGATGTATATAGGTTAAGAATGATATAATGTAATCAATATACTTGGATGTAGTGATATGAAAGATGAAAGTATGTATTAAATGTTGAAATGGGAGAAATTTTTAGCTAATTTTTAATTTGTGGAAATTATAATGAAAACAAGATATTGTTTTCTCAATTTGTTGATATGGAAATGAAATAGATAAGAAGTGTATCTATATTACCAGGTATTAGATTTGTGTAAAGGGAAGGGAGATCACCTAAAAGTATAAAATTGAGAATCTTTCAAATGTTTAATTTTAATAGGAATGCAAAATTAACGCTGGAAAAGAATATAAGGTGATTGATGTCTTAAAGATGGAATGTTAAAATATAAAACATATTAAAGTATTGATAAATGTAAGAAAACTACTTAATAACTGATGGATAAAAATAAGTATGTTTATTTAAATAAGAGATAATATGTATCAAAGGAAAAAAGAGGAAATTCTGGTTATAACAAATTGGAGATTTATAATATGTATTTGTACGAAATAGAACTATTGTAACCCAGATACCATGTTGCTTTTCAAAGATACTATTGTAATATTGGAAAATCAATAAAAACTTATTAAAAAAAGAAAACGCTTTGATGCCTAAAGCTGTCATGAGTCAGGTTGTGAAAACACTACACTTACATATAGATGCACGCACAAAGAATGTGTTGGGTGAAAATACTGGCATGTCTTGAAATATATGTAGAAGCTGCTAAAAACAAAGATGTAACTACTTGTTTCTGGTCAACATCTTGACAGAAGCTTTTTCTCCCAGAACTAACCAGGCCACAGAACTAGTGAAAGCCCTATTTAAAGAAATCATTCCTAGCTCAGGATTCTACAAACTGGAATCAGACCTAACAATAGCCCACATTTTGTGACCAAGATTATGTAAAATGTGTCAGAAGTTTTAAGAATTGAAAAGAAATTGCATTCATCTTATTATCCTACTTCTATAGTCAAAGAAAATGTAATAGTCTGCTGAAATGTCACCCTTGCTAATATAGGCTCCAGAAACTCAATTAACCTGGTTGCAGGTGCTGCCAATCACCCTACTGCATGAGAGTCACTCCCAATCTCTTGTATAGGAGCCACTTTCCTTTGAGTTCTTGTATAGAAAACCATTCCCTATAATGCAAATGCCTATTGCAGAAAACAACTTGGGAATGCAATGATTAAGCAATACTAGGAAGAGAAAACCCCTTTATACTCATTAATCAAAACATTGGCAGATTCAGCAAACTTGAAGAACCCATCAAAAAACTTCCCACTCACCACCTATCATGAAAAATAGCTTTAGGTTTTCTCCACAAGCCATACCCTTGGATAACTGTCTACTCAACAGATACTTTTTTTCTACATGTAGAATAAGTGGTAGAGCCCTACAGTTTACAGAATCAATTGTAATAGGCTATTCAAGTCTGTCTCAAATCAAGGCTATTATTTCATCCATTTCTTCTGCCATGACCAACAAAGTCCAGACTCAAGCCATCCACACTCCTAGGACTAATTGGTATGTCCAAGCCCAAAGCCCCTAATTGCCTGTTTCTTACTCCTTATCAGCCAGGGCCTTTCCAGCAATTTAATCCCAACATGTCATACTTTCCAACATGGAGACTACCACAGATCTATCCACCCTAGTAGCTTCCCTTTTTTGGACCAAGACAAACTTTCTAATACAATCCTCAACCAATACCTGCCAAATCAAAGTCATGAATACCTTTGTGGTGCAGTTGTCCATCAGTGATCAGAGTTGAAGAATGAAGGGTGTTATGTATGCAGGCATCTGCATAGCAACAACCATCAGGGGGCGTTGGCCTGGACAGTTTCGGCGGGAAACCTAGGGCCAACCCCATTGGCTGTTAGCTTACCTGGCCAGATATATAAGGAGGCCAGGTAGCCCTCATTCCTCAGTTCACTTCCCCTTCCAATAATGAGCTGAACTCACACACCGGCTGGCGTCTCTCTTGCGTCGGACCCACTACACAATAAAGGGGACAGGACCAATTTTCATTCAGCAATAGCAAGCCAGTATTTCTTTGCAATGCACTCATTCAAAATCATAAGTATCAACTATCCCACAATCCCAACAGTTTCTTTAGCAATAGCTATAACAATTGCCAATGCAGCAACAAATCTAATCATTTCCATTGTCTTCCCAAGAGCAACAATTATTTCTTAAAAGGAAAGTGCAAAATGACAATTTGGCATTCTTTAATGCCAGCCCAGACCTAATGTAATCTTCAAGTGAAAGTAAGAGACATTGTCTCAATGATATTACTCTTTCCATGGATCCTAGGATCCATTCTGATTTAGACAGCCATTTGTCTAAAATGGTATAGGCTTTACTGCCTGAGAAGGGGGTTGACTATGACCTCCAAGGTCCCTTCCAAATTTACTATTATGATTATATCCCAAAATATAAAACTCCCATTCTCAGTCAATGATGAACCCCTTTCTTTGTCTGAACATTAAATGTTGCTTCAAAATAACCATATGAACCTGAGTTGCATTAGATTATGCCTAATGTTGAAGGTGCTCAGAAAGGAGGGGGGGATTACTCTAATGAAAAAGAAAGCAACATCCAAGCTGTAGACAAAAAAATACAAGATCTGTTGGAACAGTTGGCCAAAATGTCCAATTTTTCTCCAATGAATGAGACCTTGAAAAGATCCTAGGAAGCAGAAAATCTTCATATAAAAATCCATGGATGAAAATACAAGCAAACAATGCAAAAAAGTCTTCTGTGCAATATACAAAAGTAATGTTTTAAGTTTTGAAAGTTATCCAGAGCCTGTTAATGTGTTAATAAGGAGGGAGGGTGAAAACCTGGTACTTTCAACTTCAGCTTATAAAAGAGATTTAGTTAGAGCTATGCCACAAGTTACCCCATACCGAATCACCTATTTGTATTAAGGATCAGCAGCCTAGATCAGAAAAACATAGAAGCTTTCCATGTGCTAATATTCAGCATATTAGATTAGATAAACAGAGCTTGCCAACAGAAACTACTGATGCTAAATAATTAGCATTAATGTTTGCTAGAAAATTCTGAGGGCACATATAGTGGGCATTAGAAGTGGTCAAAAACCATTTCTAAGAAATTCTGCACGGGACCCTGTTACTGGAATAAAGGCAGGTACATGACATTTAGTTTAAAACTATTGGCAAAGAGCCAGGGGTCCCAAGGTGAACAACATTCATCATTAGCATACTAAAAACTTGACCCTAAATATTTAGATCAGATATTATGAGATTATGTTAAGAATATTATAGGATGAAACCAGTGGCATAGCGTGGGGGGTGCAGGGGGGGCCAGCCGCACCGGGCGCAACATCTGGGGGGGCGCGCTCGACGGCACCAGGATCCGGCAGGGCGGAGGCACCGGAGCCCCAGCCGGGAAGGGCCTGACGCCCCACGGCGCGCCACACACACACAAACACACAACCACACAGCGTGACTCCTCCTTCGGGCCGCTCTGCCTTCGCTCCGGCGCTGGACGGAAGCCTTCTCTCCCTCCTCCCCCCCGCAAAGGAGAAGGCAGCTCCTGAGCGTGCACAGAGCGCGGCCCTCCTGCAACCCCGGGGCTCCGCTGCGGAGGCTCTCCCAAGGTGCTCCCGGGGTTGCCAAAGGCGGGGGGGCACGGTGGGGCTTGAAAGAGGGTGGATTTCCCGCAGGGGGAGGATCTCTGCAGCGTCTCTCCGGGGGTCCCTGCTCTGGAACGAAAGTTGCGTCGGCAGGTTGCCGATCCAACCATGCATGCAGACTTTGGGGGCGAAAGGACGTGGTCGGGTGCGTGTGCGTGTGTGTGTGTGTTTGTGGCCGCGCCCGTGCTGTCTCTGTTCTGCAAAAGGCACTTTTTAAATAAAAAATAAAAAAAATAAATCCTGTCCTGCTGGAATGCAGAAAAGCAGCCCTCGCCCCCCCCTCATTAAAAGCTTGAACTCTTCTTCTGCCTTCAATCTCAGTTTCTGGAGCGCGAACCGGATTAAAAGACAAGGATGCGTTCGATTGGCTCAAGAGTGTGTGAATTTGACCGGACCCGGTGCGAGGAAAACGAGCGCTCAGATGCCGCCTTCCCCAAATTGGCCATAAACTGGGATTCATTTCATGTCATTCAACCGGGGCTTCGTGAACGTCACAGAAACACACATTAACTGTGTCAAAACATTTCTCTCTCCAAACTCCCAAGCTACAGACTTTCCCTTTTATTTAAAGGGGGTTTGTTTGTTTTTTTTAAAAAAACTGTTTTATTTAATAAACAGCGGTTTATTTAAAGACCACATTCACACAGCACCCTAATGGCAAACCAAACGTATCATTGGGGTGACATGACAGCAAAGAATGGTGTGTGTGTATGTGTGTGAACTTATACATCCAAAGCACCAGAAGGCAGGACAAGAAACAATAGATGGAAACTAATCAAGGAGAGAAACATCCTGGAATTAAGGAGAAACTTCCTGACAGTGAGGACAATTAATTAACCAGTGGAACAGCTTGCCACCAGAAATCGTGGCTGCTCCATCACTGGAAGTTTTTAAGAGGAGACTACTCAAATTGTATAGGGTCTCCTGCTTGAGGAGGGGGTTGGACTAGAAGACCTCCAAGGTCCCTTCCAACTCTCTTATTGTTATGGATGTGGATAAAGGTACAAAGAGAAGGAATGATAGTACCTCACTCGGAAACTCAGTTAAAGTTCCCAACTTTCTCCCTTCTGTCTGCTCCTAAGTCTTCGGCACCCAGCCTGGTCCGCTGACTTTGAATGACTGAAACTTTTGCTGGCAGGATGCTAAACCAACAGGTAAAGCTCAATTCCCTTACGTCAGACTGACTGGCAGTCAGGTAACAACTGCAGCCGCCGCACCTGCGGCTGCTTGCTGCTGCTGCTCCTCCTCCTCCTCCTGCTGTATTGACTCTCTGCGGCCACTCGGTTCCCCCTGCAGGAGGCGATCGGGACCGCCCCCCCCGACACACGTCGCCAGCAGCGAGAGTTTCCAGCCAGGCCGGTGAATCTTTGGGGTGAGGTGCCAAAGAGAAGGAGGCGGCTTGGCTTGGATAAGCAGCGTCTGGGCAGAAAATAGGTTGGGCGCCGCAGCAAGTATGAATTCCTGGGGTTCAGCCTAAGCAGGCAAAGCTGCAGGGTGGGTCGGTTGGCTTTTCCGGCTTTGGAATAACCTTGGGAAGCTGAGGCATTGTAAGTTGGAAGTCATTGTTTGTCGCCTAACATGTTGGGTCAACCCCACGCCACATGCTAAGCCATAAACCGTGGTTGGTATCCAGGGTTTAGGACAAGATGGAGAAAACTAGCCAATTGTGGGATCATAAATCTTGATGAAGCCCATCATCGCTCCATGTGATGTATGCACTCAATCTACAAACGTAGTCCAAGCCTATTCACATCTGTTGTAAGGTCATTCTCTCGTGGGGTTTATCCTGACGTCCACTAAGAGTGGAACAAACATGCCCCATTAACCATTTTCAACGCCATGTCCTCTCTTTGTCTCATCCTAAATCACAGCTGAGGCACCTTAAAGTTGCCTTGTTTCAGTTTTAAACTAGCATTTTCCCTCTTCTCCAGAGACCCTTTTTTGCCTTGAACCTAACTCAGGGGTAGGCAACCTTGGCTCTTTTATGACTCATGGACTTCAACTCCCAGAATTCCTGAGCTAGTGGAAGAGACTCGAGTGCTAAAATCCACAGGTTAGGGGGCGCAAATTACTTGCCTTGCCCCGGGTGCTGACAACCCACGCTACGCCACTGGATGAAACACATGTAACATACAATTGCACATACAGTAAGTAAACCCTGGATGTAGTAAATAATCAATGAATGAAATTTTAACTATGTGCTTTCTTGTGTAAACCGTATAAAAGCCCATTGGGCATGGATGGATGGAATAGGCAAAGATCTTACTCTTCCTTTTCAAAAATCTGGGAAAAAATCAGTGTCAGAATGGGGCCTTCTGGATTTAAGGGGGAACCTTATTCTAGAGGCAAGTAAAGAGGTGGTGAGCTTTGGGAGTCTGGGGGAATGCATTATTTAATCAAAGATACCTGGGGTGTAGCAACCCTGCAAGATTAAATCAATCAGGCAGATACTATGGGAGACAGACTGTCCCTCAAGTGATCAGGAATTATGCCATCTAGGGCTTCGTAGGTAACAACCTGAACCTCGAATTTCACCTGGAAGAAACAACCAGAGCAGCTTATAAAGCATCGGTGTTACATTGGCAGATCAAGGTACAAAATCATATGACTTTTAATATAAATATTAGTCTGAAAAGGTGCTGATAGAGGTCTTTATCAATTAATGTAAAAATAATTGACTTTCTAAAATCTTTCTTTTCTCTTTAGTTAACTGCTAGGAACTAGTTTGTCTAATGGTTAGGGAACCAGATAGATAGTAGACACGAGACTCATACCTAAGGAGACTCATCTTAGGTATGAAAGATGGCTGGGCGATTTGCGCTGAGTCATTCTCTCCATCCTACCACCTCAGAAATTTGTCATTGTGGGGAAAATAGGAGGTAATACTCCTATTTATTCACTCAAGATGGTGAAAAAATAAGGGTGGGATATAAAATAAAATAATCAATGAACATTTAACCAGGAATTCTTAATTTTGGCAAGTTTAAGTATAAATATATATAACCATATCTGGCTGGGGAATTCTGAGAATTGAAGTCAAAGAAGTCAAGTTTGAGAAACTGATTTAAATTGTCAATAGTTAAATTGTTATTATATTTTACTACCTGGACTTTTTCTGCAAGCAAGGGATTAAAGATCAAAATATCTTCAGTTGTGCCTGTTTATAGTTTCAAATTTATAAAAGCAAGTGGTCACAAGCTCATGTCATTATGTCTGATATAGCCATTATGGTCACTGAAACAAATAATCCAAGTGGATCAGAAAGGATCTGATGGGTAATTATTTGAAATGTTAGAAAGAAAAATCATAAGAGAGAGCTGGCAGGCTATAGGATTCTGAGAGCAATGGCATGTTCCTGCTTCATTAATAATGTTGGTATACGAGAGGAAGTTGTTCAGCAACTTGTTATAGGAATCTGTGAATGGAGAGTTCACTATCAATTATAATCAACATGCCCGTGTCCCCCATTCATATTGTAAGGAAAAACTGGCAGTTTTCAGTGGGCAAGAGCTGTCTTTAATGAAACCCTGCTGTCTAATACACTTGTTCATGGAGGAATTCTGGACAAACTTCTCCAAAGCTGAAAATTTTTAATGAACAGATAGAAAAACACTGTTTAAAAGATTGATTCCTTCCTCAGGTGGCAGCAATTTATAATGGGCAATTGGATGAGAAACCACAGCTCAGTGAGAGCCTTCATGCATTCTGTGCACAAGGACTTTTTACAAGCAGTTTAAGACAGAGATACTTAAAACCTTCTGGGACTTCTCCCAGTCAATGGACTGCATGAATCAATTTAAAAGCAGGATAAAAGAGACAGGCAGACAATCTTCTGGGGCCTGAGGATACCCAAGGTGCTAAGTTTAGACATTAGTTTCAAATGCCCAAATAGTTATGAGCACAAGCAAATCTGCATTCATGCTTCTTTTCCTCCCTGCCATAGACATGTATATCTACCACCTTCCTTTACTAGGCATCTTACTGGGAGAACGGTGGACAGATGTTTGTGCCAAATTTCTCCTCTCCCTCTCAACTCGCCAGCCACTCTAACTGCAAGAGTTCAGTGATCCTCTGGCTTCCCTTTGTCTCCCTTAATGCCCTTGCTGCTTTATCCTTGTTCTCTGCCTAGGATCCATTGGGGTCCAACTGGAGAGTATGTGAGTGTAAGATGGCATAGAGGCCCTGCCATGCATTAGTTATTATGATGTGAGTGATCATCTCATCATGCACATATCATTTGGATGACCTTGAGGTCAACTCTACCTGCTGGAAATATAAAAGGGCTTTTAAAACTTGTTTGTGCCTATAGCAGCCCATAGAAGCCTGCTGCCAGAAGCTGAATGTTGGTCTTTTTTGGAGTGCCTATATAATCTCTCATTTTTATGAAAAATTAATCTTATGTTACTTCTAGTGGGTGGAATCTTCCCTTAATCTTGCTTGAAATGGTCTCCTCACATTTCCAGTATGCTTGGTATAGCATGTTTTAAGCACACGTGGCAGACCCATCTTTTTCTTGAATAGTAGCTGGGTGAGTTTTCTGTTTTATTTTCCTTTCTCTTTCAATCAGTGTTTTGGCATTACTTTAATGTATTGCTTCTATGTTTTATATTTTAATAATTTTATTGTAAATAAATTTGCATTCCAGGGTATATATGAAAACAAAACAAAACAGCCAGGTAGGTGCAAAGACCCATTTGAGGGTTCCCTAATGCCATGACATCTCATGAGTATGATCTCCAGAAACATACCAAAGGGTTATTGAATAGTAACTTTGAATGTGAAAGGGAAAAACAAAGTTTAGCAGCAGTCAAATTAGATTATATAATTAATTTTAATTAGGCTTCTTTTTCCAGTCAATCCTGGGAAGTAAACAAAACATTGAACTGCCAACATGGATTAGACTGGCATGGATGACTGTGTATATAACCTACAAGGAAGAGGCCTTCATTCTGAAGTGGATGGATTTGGACTGATGATAGTAGCTGCATTTTGTAAAATTAATAGTGTTCATTAAATACAAACATGAAATAGTTGTGGATCTATTATAACATATATACTGTACATGCTGACCTATTGTAATAAAATTCTTAGATACATGACATTTCCTTCCATCATATAAGACATTTATCTTATCAGACAAATAATGTTGTCAGAAATCTGATTTCAAAATTAGATTTATAAGATGAAAATATTATTAAATTTTTCAGTCTCCATTGTTTAATGTTAACTAGATCATAGCTATCATATCATATACTGCAACACAATAGGAGAAAATCTCTGCCATAGTGTGTAGAGTCATCAGAAAGGAGAGGAAAAGAGTGGAAGTGGGGGCAAAGGCAGGAGCAGGAAACTGAATGAGAGTAAGATTGTGTTTCTATGGGTCGGCAAGCAAATTTTCAAAGCAATTACTAGTAGCCATTAAACATTTTGCAGAGATATTTATGGAACATATTTGGAGCTCTCAGGCCTTATTGGGAATAAAGTTGAGGGTAAGGTTAATTAAAAGTACCTTAAATGCAACTTTCATTTTATTTTAATTAAAATAATCTTTAGAAACTGCTCCCCCCACCCCTGAGCTTTACCAAGCTGGTCAGGAAGCAAGAGAGTGTTGTCTGAACACTTGGGCTCACCTTGCTTATCTCTGGCATTGACAATAGAAAAAGACACACATATTTTGTCATGGATGATATTTTTTAAAAGGTAAAGTTTCCCCTGCACATGCGTGCTAGTCGTTTCCAACTCTAGGGGCCGGTGCTCATCTCCGTTTCAAAGCCGAAGAGCCAGCACTTGTCCGAGGACGTCTCCGTGGTCATGTGGCCAGCATGACTAAACACCAAAGGCGCACAGAACGCCATTACCTTCCCACCGTAGTGGTCCCTATTTTTCTACTTGCATTTTTACATGCTTTCGAACTGCTACGTTGGCAGAAGCTGGGACGAGTAACAGGTGCTCACTCTGCTATGCGGCACTCAGGATTCAACCTGCCAAACTACAGATCTTCTGATCGACAAGCCAAGCATCCTAACCCACTGAGCCACCGCGTCCCTGCATGATATGTTTATAAATATATTATATATTCCTGTCAGGAATATAAACCAATTGATGCATTATGTAGAGATAATATGTACAGTAAGAATCATTCAGCAGATATATTTCAGCAAATACATATAGTAATGAGTAATGCCATCCCATGACAGAAAATCCTGTTATGAACATTTCTCAATAAACATCTGGAATTCTTGTCTCTTGACAAAGCTTGGAATATTTTATACTGTACTCTGCATTTCTACACAGTTACAATTAAAGTTCAAAAGTATAATCTTGTATAGTTTCCCTTGGAATAGGCTTTACTGAAGTCTTTGAGACTTACTCCTAAGTACATTTAATGGTCTTTGGGTGTCTGGTCTAAAAAGCTAATCCACAGAAGGAGTTTTCATCAAACTTTTGCTTTTTAAGGACCAGGGATCAGTCAAGCAGATTGATCAAACAAGAATTTTAATCTTGGAGGCTTAGTTGACAGTTCATATTTTATGAGGATTTAGTTATTAAAGTTCATGCATGCTGATATCATGTGAATATTAAACTGCACTAATATTATTCAGTCACTATATCAAACTACTGACAAGCTTGGATACGCTGTCCCAGAATGTGAGGAGGTAATATATGAAGCATATAAAAGAATGTTGATATTCCAATTTTGTCTGCACCACATCTTATATTTGGGCAAATTTCAAATTTTTCTATATGGGTGTACACTAATTCATCTTATCTGCCTTCAGGAATTATCCAGGATGCTATGACTTAACATTTCCATTCTCAAATCAAAGCTTTTCCACATTATTGATGTAAATCCAAGGTGCAACAATTTTTCTATACATAATCTGCCTTCCAGTGAGTGCTTCATCAGCATTTCCAAACTAGGTTCTGGTCTCAGCAGAGAAATATTGCTTGAAGCAAATTAATGAAGTTAAAGCATGCCGTTATTGATCAAATGCCTTCCATGGCCAAACAAAGCTGGATATTATTGAATTTGACATAGATGTCACCTGACACGTAACTGTCTCCCTTTGTCCATAATATGATTTATTACCAATAGCAAGATAATAAAAATACAAAATCTTTTCCTCCCACCTCCTATTTCATTTTTAAACACTTCTTTCAATAGTTCAAGAATCCTATAGGGATGCTGTACAATTGGTTATATAGATTTTGTATTCCGTGCTCCAGCTAAAGCAGGTAAACCTGGTTGTATGGTGAACATATATATACAAAATATGTCCCACAAGTTAGAATATGTACTTTTCCATGGGATGGTTGAAGTATTGCATCACAAGCTTGGTCCAACAATTCTGGATAACTTTTTCAGTAGAAGCAAAGTCATTCCAGCTCTATTGTGCCATTTTCTTAGGAGTTAGTGTAGTAGATTTTCTTTTTCAGTCTTCCAGTTGAATTTCATAATTCACTAACACACTTCTGTTTAAAATGTAGAGACCTTGCCACTTAGTCTGCAATATGCTTTCTTTACTAGGTAATAACAGTGCTTGTTCTGCATTAACTTGCTTTGATTCACTTATTGATTAACTTATCTTATTGATTAACTTATCTTATTGATTAACATTGATTAACTTATCTTTGTGTCTCTTTTGCCTTTCCCAGGCTGTCTTTAAATATTTTGGGGCAATGTGTCTAGGGGCCTTTAACGTAACATATATTAATGTAATTTATAATTAATTTTAAATTAATTATATTAATTTATAATTAATAGAAAGCCCTACAAACTTAACTATCTGTTTTATAAGTTTTCATCCCTGCATTCCTTAATGTCTAAAACTTAAGGTTGTTCCCCATAAACTAACTCAAAGGGTCTAAACCTTGTGGGAATTTTCTGCAAACAGAAAAGGCAGCCATGTATCCCAGGGTTTTGGATCTTGGTTTGTATATTTCTTAAGAATATCATTTAGGGTTTGATTCATCCTTTCAGTAAGACAATTTGCTCAAGGACTGGTGGCAGCCTCTTTTATTCCCAAATTTGTATAAAGATATTTAAGTAATGCTGATTGGAAATTTAACCCTTGACCTCAATGGTTATACCTGGCCTACAAGATTTTGACCTGTTCCTCTTATTCTTTTGGCTATCATACTCCTTCATGGACTTTCTTTAGGATACCAATTGCATAATCAGACAATTAGATTATATTCATTGCCTTTATTGGATTGCAGAGGGCCTGCAATGTCCATGGTTATTTTAGAAAAAAGGATTAGGAATTACAGGCACTTTCTTTATTGGAACTTTATCATGTCCCCGTTGGTTTCACTAACAGGGCAGGGTCTACAATAATGGAGCACGTTTACAGATCCCTGGCCAACAAAATCTATCCAATATTCTGAATGTGGTCCTATCTTAATGCATATACACAGACCATGATTTTCATGGGCTAGTTCCAACATAATGTTGCAATATTTCTAGAGAACTATTTGTTTGATTTGTTCCTTTGTATATAGGGATGAATTTGAAACTGCAGCCTTGATTTTTCTTGGAAGCTGGGTGTTGTTTTTCTTTTTCTGCTGCTAACCAGCAATGCTTTAATGTTGGGTCCTCCTTTTGTAAGGGCCCTAAGTGAATTTTCCATTTAGGAATTGGCTATCCCTATGGGTTTTCCTTTAAATTGTTAGTTTTTGCAGAGTTTCTTTTCCTTTCTAGGACATCCTATTTCTCCTATTAGATTAGTGTGGGAAGGATATCAGTTGCCATCCCTTCCTGCTTCTGCTCTAGCCTCATATTTGCCCTAGACTGGGCTCTTGTGGTTACTCCCACTATATTAGCCTCCTCCTTGAATACTTTTATCTGGGTCTAACCATCAAGTAAATGGAAAAACTTGATTACATGGTAAATTAGAGATAACTTCTATCGTTACCTGGGTAATGCCCTGTTTCTGTAGTCTGGATTTAACCAGTGGGGCTCTCTCAGTCTACTTAAACACTGGTAAGGGGTTCTTTTCCATAGATGCTGCCTTTTTAAAAAACTAAATAAGGCTATACTAATGTTAGTCGACTTCCAATATCTACTAGGCCTCTACAGTCACATTAACTTTGTTGGGATCATAATTTTAATTCCCAGTGGTGCTTGCACAACTGCAGACATTCCCTTTTTTCTCTGGCTTACAATTTTTCTCACAAATACCCACTTTTCTCACAGTTACAAAAACTAAGGATCTATCAGCATGTTCCTTTCGTTTGGGGAGGAGCTAAAGGCTTTTTACATCTTTCTCCTTTAAACTTTCCAAATCTTCATGATCCCTACTTTCTTGAAGAGGCTTTGTTATTTTCTTTCCTCCTTCTGCATCTTTCTTTCTAGCATCTTCTGATCTTTTTGCTGCTATAGAGTTCTCAGCCAATTCTATTGCCCTTTCACCCATTTGAGCAGTGTTTCTGCACCCCAGACCTCATTTTGGTAGTGTGTATGCATAGAAAATGTTCTAACATTACTTTCTCTACCATTTTCCTTTGCTCCTTCCATCTAGCCTCAACCATTTTCTACCTAGGTTTTCCTATTTTGCCAACAATTCACAAGTCCCCTTCATGCTTGCCATATGTGTAGCTCCTAAACCTTTACCTATAGGTATAAGGACTTATATTACACCTGTATAGGATTTCCTCCCTAACATGGGAGCAATCCATTATTTCCCTAGCTGGAAGATTGCTATAAGCTCTTAGAATCTTTCCTGTTACAGATGGGCTAATCACTCACCTATTTACAAGAGGGTAGCAACTATTTCAAACATAGTAAAATAGTTTTCTATCTTTTCCTCTGATATCTTGGAAATTTCTTTGGCACCACCTCCCCTACCTATAAGTTTTGAAAACCTTAAAGGTAAATATGCCATTCCAGCTAACTGGACTTTTTTACGTAAACCCCTAAATTCTTCTTGCCTCTCTTTCACTCTTCTCCCTTCCAGCTTATCTTTCATCTCTGCCCACCCCTGCAAAGCCACTCTTTAAAAAAAGAAACCAAGTCTTTTTACTTGCCATTGGTTCAACATTACAGTAAAGGTATTTGGCCAAATATCTGAGCTTACCCTCTTTTCTGGTTGGTTTACCTTTCTTTGGTTTTAGTACAAGCATAGGGTGGATGCCAGACTCTACAAAGTAGTAGTTTCTTCTATATTTAAAGAAGAATCTGCCCCTTCTACCTTTTTCATCCCTGTTTGTTTAGGTTCTAGTGAGTAATCTAGCTTTTGCAGCCAGGATGGTGGCTATAGCCCTAAACATCAGAGTTCTGCAAGGGCTAAACTCACTTCCTTTTGTAGAGAGGATTTTTAAAAATTCTGTAGAGAGAAACTTAATTCCTTAAATCTGACCCAGTCCCACCAGTGTGAATGCTACCTGGGAGCCTATGCTATCTTGTTTTGAATATACCATTTGTTTAGTATATTTCACTACAGCCACCACTTTGTCACAGATTCCTTTTAAGTGCATCTAATTTTGTGGGGTCACATAGAAAAGAGCCTAAATAACACACAGAAGCCCTTGCATACTCATATAGTATTACTCACTACTCACTCTTCTACACAGTTACTACTACTTCAACTCCTCATTCTTGTGAATATTCTACTGTCAATGTTTGAATAGTGCTGAAAAAACTTCCCTTTCTGGCTGCTTTACTTCTCTACACAAGCACACCCTATATTGCCTCTTCTCTTTCCCCCATACAAGCACACCCAGCTGCTTCACAGAACAGCTTTTATAGTCAGTTTTGCCGCGCTGGCTGGTGGGAGGGTTTAAAGAGCCAGGAGAAAAGCACGACAGATGCTGGCAATTTTCTGAGTAGTTGCTCTCTCACCAGCGAGGCCATGGGCTGTTATTCAAACACGTTGCCATATCTGAGCTTTTACTTGGGTTCATTATCACCAGAGTTCCTGATTTTTTTGGAAGCCTATTTAAAACTATGATTTCAGTCTTGGTAATAGGTAGGATTAAGACTGCAGGAACAAGATGTTTTCTGGGGAGACAGACTCTTTTTTCTAGAAGTATTTAGATTTCTGTTTCTACCTAAGTAGCCTTGTTTTCATTCTTTCATCAGGTTTGCTACTGTAATTCAGATGGTTTCTTGCATAGTCCTTTATGTTTGGGGATGTAGATATAACGAAAACAACAACAAAAACAAAACAAGAGAACTTTGAGAGCCAACAGAAGCTTTTGTTAATATATGGATCTTCATAAATAATTGAGGTCAGTCAAGTCAATCACAGTTAAAGTACTGATGCTTGCTTACCTACTCAGAATGAAGTATTTCCTAATTACAGGGATGAATTTTATCACCACGTATTCATACAAAGCTTATTTGAATATACATAACTATGTTTACAACTTTTAGGTTTTGAAGAATATATTTAAAAACTCAAGAACTCTGTCTTCCTATAAACCAAGGTTATAATTTGGTTTATTAGCCAGATGCCCTTTAACAAAATTTGGAAGACTTACATATGACCATAAGTCCTTTTAAATACCAGTGACTTCTATTATAACAAACTATTAATTTGAGATTTATGGCAGATAAGGAAAAAGAAACTGGAACATTCTATTTTATTTGGTTTTTCTGGAATCAGTTTTTTAGGTAGGATCTACTGTTATACAAAGGCTATATTTTCACAATTCTAGAACAGATAAGCTAACCATGGTTTAACTTTTTTTAACCAGAAGTCAATATTATGCATTCCCCTCCACACACTCCCCCATGGAGAAAGAAGACCGACATTCCCAGGTCTAATTAGCCACATGGCAACTTTTCATTCCCCATTGCTTAGGCTTTTCTCTGTCCGCATTCCCATTGTAACTTTCACGGAACTTTAAATTGCTATCTAGGAAAACAATTTGATGAAGAAGATGCAAATTTTTAAACAAGTGCTTCTCTGACTATTTTCATTCCTGTATAATAAAGGATAATATTGCTTTAAGTATGGCACTACTTATTAAGGTACCAATATCAAATGTATCAACAATGGCAATCTTTATAAAAATATTGTTTTATATTTCTTTTTCTATTTAATGTTTTCCATGACATAATGCAGTTCAAATATTAATAATAAAAAAAATCACATTGAGGGAATTCCTCATTTGAAAACATTCAAAGAAAATTGCTGAGACACAATAATTCCCCTATTTGGCTATATTAACAATTAACCATATAGCTTTTAAATTTGGCTAAATCCTTAAAGTTCCATTCAGAGTAATAGCTGGTTGGATCACAATCTGTCCAAATTAAGATTGCATGAGACATTCAGTAAGACAACAATAATAAGATATACATTCAGTAAGATAATAATTACCGTACTAGCCCAAATATCTTTGCCTTTGTAATTTTCTATTCCATACCCATCTGAAGAGATATACAGTGTGGGTTAAGGAAAAATGTTGGCTCTGGGTTAGATGTTCAATCTTTGATATCTTTTAGTAGGGCTGGCAAATTGATGGCTTGAAATCTTGAAGAGCTGATCTTAGTCGATATGATCTTATGTTTTTATTAGTAGAAAATAATATTGCATTACAGTCTCAATATGCATTGAAATTCACATTTTGTCTAGGCTTATTGCATTTGTCTTGAGTCATAGGCTCAGGTCACACTCTAAAAGACAATATTAATTTGATTTCACATCATTTAAATTAAAATGTAATTAAAATTCAATAAAGTTAAGCTAATCATTTAATTTATATGAACATTGCCATACTCAATATTAAATTGTGTATTAAATGAAGCCTTTAATATATTAGCTACTATATCAAATTAGATATTATAATTTAGTAACAACTTCCAAAAGTTCTGATGTGGCACATCTAGGATTGAGGAGTTCCAGGCAACCTGAAATGTTGATTTAGGCACCTCTGTCATTGACCTACAAACCTTTTTATTTGCACATTATATTTTAGAAAACTAAGATGAAGGCTAATCATATTGAAAGTAAATTTAACAAAGTATTTATGCTATATGTGTCCTGAGTAAGAATAATAAACATGTGATAAAAATATTATGAAAGTGGCTAATTTTAAAAAAGGTTCCTATAATTTTAGTAAGCTTTTGTTCCATTAATATGAACAACATATCTAAGAGTAATTATATATGCCATTGTATAGACCAGGAGTAGCTGTCTTTTTATCTGGGAGCATATCTGGAATTTTGAACACAAGTGGATAAATTTGGAGTACTCAGTTATAAAATGGGTGAGATAATTGCCTCTTGACAAAAGACTTGACATGATAGACATAGCAAGATATACCACATCCATTTACTAGAAGCTGAACTAGCTTCCCAAGAAATAACATAAGGAAAGGATGTGAATGTTAAAATATATATATTTATAATAATGGAACATCCCAGAATGATGTGTTATACTTTATAACACCAAAAAATCATCAACAAGAATTGAATTAAAAGGAATTAAATATAACTGGCAAATTGCTATACAATCAAAGTGCTTCTAATACCGGAATGAGTGAAACATCACTTAAAGAGACATTAGAAAATGAATTTGATATTGGAAATGTACTATAATGAAAATAAGAAGATAATGAAAAATGCATGACTGTTGTTATCATACTACTTGACCTTATCTCATGATTAAGTGGAAGTTTTAGTGCTGTAATTATGCCTATAAGTGAAACTAGCCAAACTGTTACATGCTCATACATCAAAATAGGCAGATAGAAAAGTGGACTGTTTAATAATATTCAAGCAGCTGGAGCCAAACACTTTTTTTGTCAGCATTTGCATGTTGCAAGTATTAAACCAGGCCTCTTCAACTTTATCATAATGTTATATGCCAGCTCTTTTTTACCTTCCTAGGAATGAAAAATAAGTAGTGCAAGCAAACGAAAAGAAAACATGCAAGATTGTGTAAATGACCTATGCCAATTCCATCTGTATTAGTGCATATTGGGGGGGTGGGAGAACTCTGGTCTGGTATATAAGCTTTTTTCCTTGATATTTTACAATTATACAATGTCAGAATATCTATACATTGGTTTAAGTAAAAGACATAAATAGGAAATGGGGCTGTACGATATTCAATTACAAGAAATTCTTATAGCAAACATTCTGCTTGTTCTAAATTCTGCTAAAATATTTACTGATACATTGAGAAATTTAAAAACTTCAGTTCTATGAGAATGATAAGATGATAAATCATTAAATTATGGATTTGTAGTAGCTACTTAATTGATTGGCTGCCATAAGGTAAACTCTGTTGTTTTCTTGTCATTGCAATTAGACTGAAATGCAAGTTCAAAAGCAAACAAACTGGTTCAATATGTAACTGCAGCAACACATACATTACTCGTGATCTAAAATGCTATAAGAATTAGGCAGCAACTGGTGCCAAAAATACGTCATGTTAGTCCTTCAGAATGAGAAATATCAAAAGTTAATAATCGGGACATACTATCTTATCTTTAAAAAAGCTGTCATTTGTCAACAAAGTTTTTTTTAGAAAAAATAGTGAATCATAGCATTACCAGCTATGACCTCATAGGAATGTTCAATCTTTAAGTGCTTTGATTCCCTAAACTTTAAGTAGCCTTTATTTTCCCAGGCATCTTGATATCACAAATTTAGGAAGTTACATCAAAATTCTTAAGAAATGCTGCAGTTTTGGAATGTAAGACTGAAAAAAATCTCTTATTGTACTGAAGGCCAATATGGTTCTTGCCTTGGTATACATATTTTCCAATGAGACAAACTGAGAAAGGAAGATCATTTTATTACAATTTTTCAGAACATTCAGACCAAAGCAATTCCTTTCATTCAAAGAGGGAACCCCAATCTTTAGCTTACAACACCTTTTATAGTTAGCATAATAAAGAAAAATCCAAGAGGAAAGTTGATTGGAAAAGGATAAAAGTAACCTCCCCTTTGCATAGGAAATCAGTTACACCTGGTCAAGCATGTTACACATTTGCATGCCATAATATCTCACATGTTCATTAAAATGAGGTCTGAAGGGGCTTCATTGTAAGGACAAGGTTGTTTGGAGTTCATGAAAGAGATAAAACAGACCTGAATTTGTACTGACAAACTTTCTCTTATCTTCAGATAATCTTCAGTCTGTTTACCTCTTCAATTTAGGAATGTTAAAAAGCTATTCCTAAATTCCTGTCTGTATTGTACCTGAACAGAGAAAATAATCAATATGAAGATTTATCTTTTCATTTAGGAAGATTAAAAGCTATGTTATCAATCCATACCACTATCCTACATTCCAATCTGTAATGAACCAACATTATTTTAAAAGAGAAAATACATCAAATTAAAATACAAAATAACTGTGTCAGTTAACAAAAGCCATGCCATTTGCTCCTCATAATCCCCCCTTTGATGCTAAAGAGCAAATAAAAGATGCCCTTTCAGCATCACCAAAAAGAAGGAATTGTGGACCAACAGAATCAGGGACCAAATGCACATAAGCATCAATTTGGAAAAGAAGGAATAGAAGCCTTGTGGAAAACAGCTCACAAAAATGGCACAATACAGGGCTGGCATCCAAGTAAGAAGAAAGAAAGCAAAATAACAAACACCAAAGAAATGGTGTCAACTATGTCAAGATAGACACCCAGGAATGAGTAAATTTCATTTTAAAAAATGAAGAAAAAAAGAGAGGCATCAACACACTACAATTCAAAACATAACCTAAGTGAAAGTGGGGAAAAATGAACTCTGGTAATGGGCATATCAACTAAAAGCAGTGAATGCACATACACCTCCTATGTTTGCCCATAATCTAGTGCCGTATGGGGCCAAATAGCAATTTGAGATTTCAGTTGGTATTATCCCATATGACATTATCAATAACATTGAGCATAAGTACAAGCAATGCAGAAATAAGAAGGGCAATGCCTACTGAACAACCTCAAACCAGGCAAATACCATGTATAAGAGTTTCATCTGTCAGAACCATGACAGTAACACTGTATAAACAGCAGGCCCACACATCCAAAATTTACCATCCCTTGGAGTTGAACTGGTGTTTTCCAGTTCAACAGAGATGTTAAAAGTCCAATTTCAGTATGCATTGACTATTATGTGGGAGGACTTGCGATATATGCAAGAAGTATACATCTTCCTGAGTCCTCCTAGTGACTAAATAAGACGTATAACTGGGGCCATGAAGAATTAAGGAACTCCCAACAAAAAGGGATGCCCTCCATAGGGGGGCATACACACTCAGAAATCTGTGAGCTCTAAACATAAAACAAGGGTAGGTGACATTTAAAGGAAAAGCCTTCAGTCAATAGGTGACCTAAGTAAAATATTGGCCATCTTGTTTAGCATATTCCATGCTATGCATGGAATATTCCCTCTGTGCAATGGAACAAGAAATCTTTTTATAGAAAGAAAATGTAAATACAAGGCCAATTATTCCCACAAGTTATTACCATCACAATCTTCTCTGCCCAAACTTCCACAAGCATTTGCTGGAGGTTCACTTGATGGGGGTTTTCTAAAATGTAATTAGCCTGTAAATACATTTAAAATACATGGAACATCAACAAGAAATATACATACTAAATGAAAGCATACAAACAATTACATACATACAAATCAATACCCAAATGTTCACCATCCCATTGTTCCCTTAAGTTAATATAGCATCAGTCCTAGGCCAAAGTCAATCAGTTATATGGCAGGGCAGCAATGCCAATATTGTTGTAGCTGAAATGGTGATCTGTCTCTTCAGCATCTGTAATGATCAGCAGGAAAAGTATAACCAAGCCCATTGTTGTATAGTTTTCAGTATGGTTGCAGTTTCTCCACACAAGTTCCTATTAAAATCTACTGAATCAAAAGATAATCATTAGTCATTATTCTATTACCACTCACTACCCATCTATTGGTATTTCAGCTCAGGTTCCATATTTACGTTATCAGGCATTTTCTATTTTGCTGCTATAACTCTCAATTGTCTCCACCAGCAGAAAAACAGGTTCTTCCTTCCACACATGGGATATGCAAATCCTCTCCCCTAGGGCTTCAGTTGCATAGGTAGACTAGGTGAGATGCTTAGCTTCCCTAATCAATAGCCAGACAAGAGACAAATTAACTGTTAAAAATGACTTACAAAAAAATTATAAATGCCATAACTGACTTTGGGCTGTTTCCAGCTTCAGAATCTGATAAGACACCTGGACATCAGCCTGAGAAGGTGCCAGAGAAGTCACAGGTACAGGAAGTGCAAGCTCACCACAACCTGAAGTGTCCACCTTCCTTTTGCTACCATTTCACAATTTCTTGTACCTGTCAATGGTTCAGTCCAGACAGATTAAAATTCACAATGTTAGGGATGGGGGGAAAATCCAAACTTAGTTGTACTTAACTGGCCACAGTTGGGCTTTGAATCTAGCATATCAGCATAACTCTAGAGCAGAGGTCTCCAACCTTTTGGGCACCAGGGACCGGTTCTGTGGAGAAAGGTTTTTCCACAATGTAGTTTGTGTGCTGCCTCCCATGGGGCTACGCTTGTTTGTGCAGACCAGTTTCTGGCATGCCACGGCCCAGTACCGGTCCATGGATCGGGTATTGAGGACCACTGCTCTACAACATGCTCCCATACTATGATAGGACTGTATACAGCCACCTATAGCCAAAGGCAAGACTGGGACCCACCATTACTTGGGTATTTAATACTTTCCAATTTCTTGGACTTCCGGTTTGCCGACAGCCGTAAATGGATGCCTGGAGGACAACTCCCATCTTCCACGTCCAGATTCATATTGCTGGGGGGGTCCTAAAAGGACTGAAGAGTCACCCTGGAGGGGTGTCCAGACAGAAGGGGCTTTTGCAGAAACATGGGGGGGGCAGCAACCCCCTCATTAGTGCCTGCATTCCCTATGTACCGGCAGATGAAAGACTGACCATAGGAATATGGCCAGCTCCTAGGCTGCAGACATCCAAAATCAAAATCATCATCAGGCAACATTAAAGCAGCACAGAAGAGATGGGGATAAGATTCCTCTCTTGTACCTTAATCATCTTTTTTTTTCACCTAATAAATCTGCTAAGTACTTTTCCCCCTGTGGAGAGGGAGGGGGAAACTTAACCCTCCCTTTGGAAGGCAGCGAACAAGCCCAGGGGTGGGGTTTTTTGGAAACAAAAGAACGCTTAAGAAAGAAATTACAAAAGAAAAGCACTCTTAAAGTACTTGGGAGACACTCAGTGGCTAAATTTGAAATTGCAATTCTGACTTTCTCTTTAAAAAAAAACCAAGAAAATATTTAAGAAAACAAGATAAAGAGTAACCTTGAACATCAGATGTGAAAGTACAATGGAAGAGTTTCAAAAACAAATTCATGCTCTGTGGGAAATATCTTACCAAACTTATCAGTTCCTTTCTACAGCTGGCGATGAAGTAAGAGCTTTTGGAAAAGAATCAGAAAGCATTGCGATGAAACAAACTCAAATTCAAACTGTGACTACAACTAATATTTTACTGGGACAGAACTCAAAAGAACAAATTGAAAAACTAAATACACTGGCAGAAGAATTAAATAGCCAACAAATACAGGTTTGTGAAGATGGTGATGGAGAAAATATGGAAAGAAGTTTATTTGGACCAGGACAATTGTATAAAGAGGTGAAAATAATAAGATTTGGTGCTGTTGGCAGATTCTGTAATTCTTCAAAGGTGGAGACTGGGGGTCCACTTCAATATGATATAGAGAATGCTTTGATAACCCTGAGGCAAAGAAGCGTAAAATGACATGGCAAAGGAAGAAAGCAAGAGTAAGATTGAAGAAATATAAACTTTTTAAAGAGGCCTGAAATAGATAAAATTAAACTAGACAGGATTGTACTGTGATTACGAGAGTGTTTTGATGAGTAGATAAAAATATTGATTAACTAATAAAATAATAATAATAAAAATAAAAAACAAAATACAGATGTATGAATATTAACACTGAAATATTGAGGGTTTTTTTTAAATGCTATGGGTTAAGATGTATATATGCTAAGAATGATAGAATGTAACTAATATATTTGCAAAGATATGGATGGATGCAAAGATATGAAGGATGTATGAAATGTTAAAATGGAACAAAATTTGGTTAATTTTTAACATGTGGAAACTATAAATGAGAAACAAGAATATTTTATTGTTCTCCCCTTTTCTTTTCTTTTTTCTTTTTTCTTTTTCTTTTTTTCTTTTTTTCTCCTTGTGATTTGTTTTTTAATGACTACTATTTTAAATATTGTATAATTGATATAGATATGGAAATGAGATAAATGAGAACTGGACTACATTATTAGGTATTGAAGAGAATTGTATAAAGGAAGAAGAGGTTATTTAGTAATATGAAATTGAGAAATCTTAAGCGTTTTAATTTTAATTTTAATGTAAAATTAAAGCTAGAAAAATAGAGAAGGTGTTCGATGTTTTAAAGATGGAATATTAAAATATGAAATATACTAAAAGATTGATAGCTATATATTAAAAAATAAAAAATAAACTATTAAATGATTGATGGATAGTAATAAGAAATGTTAATTTAGATAAGAGATAGTATATATTGAAGAAAAAAGAGAGAGGAAGTATTGGTTATAATAACTTGGAGATTTGTAATAATATGTATTTGTCTGAAATGGAACTATTGTAACCCAGACACCACGTTGCTTTTCAAAGATATTATTGTAATATTGGAAAACTAATAAAATATTATATATAAAAATACTTTCCAATTTCTTGATAATTGCCAGAATAAGATCCTACCAAGCTGAAAATGAGAATGTATTCATCATTTTCTGGATTCTTCCACAGCTAAATGATGAAGAAAAAGAAAAAAAATCATTTGTCTTGTGTTAGATAGACTGTACTTGTCCATGGAGGTTCTATCAAATTTTACTTTCTCCTCCCTCCTTTCACCCTGATTAAATGCCATGTTAATGGATAAAAAATGTAAGTCAATAAACTTGACATATTCAGGATTTTAAAAGATAAAGCACAAAGGCTTTATTGACTAGCAGTCAGCCAACATTTCTGGAATGCCTTTGTCTCAGGCAGATGATAAACAAATCATTCCTGGGGGCGGTACAGCAAGAAAGCAATAGAATAGCTGAGAAGACAAAATATTTTTTCCCTTCCCCCACTCCACCAAATCATGCAGAGAAAAAAAACTGATACAAAACTTTTGCTTTTAGGAAACTAAAATAGCCCTCAAAACATAAAAATTAATTTGGGGCTTCCCCCTGATGTACCATGTTGTAAGCAACTGCCTAGGTGATATCAACAGTTTTTCTTTGGCATCAGATATAGACATTGCTTACCAATACCTCCCTCCTAGGGCTGAGGGAAGAAATAACCAGCCCAAAATCTAAGGGAACACCTGCTGCCGGCATCAACTTCCCATTGTCTTGTGCGGTCCCACAGGGAGGGCCTTCTCAGGGTACCGCCGGTTAAGGAATGCCAGCGGGTTATTCCCAGGGGAAGGGCGTTCTCTATGGGCGCGCCGGCCCTATGGAACCAACTTCCCACAGAACTCAGGACTGCCCCCGACCTTTGTTCATTTTGCCGGGACTTGAAAACTTGGCTCTTCGAGCTGTTTGGCCCAGACTGAGGGGTTTTAATTTAATTTAATTTAATTGGGTTTTAGTTTTAATTTCAGGGACTGGAATTTAATTAATAGTTTTAACTGCTTTTAATTTTTGTATGCTATGTTTTTTAATTTTCCCTGTAAACCGCCCTGAGTCCTACGGGAATAGGGCGGAATATAAATATAAATAATATAAATATAAATATAAATAATATAAATATAAATATAAATAATATAAATAATATAAATATAAATATAAATATAAATATAAATATAAATATAAATATAAATATAAATATAAATATAAATATAAATATAAATATAAATATAAATATAAATAAATAATAAATAAAATCACCCAGAATTGCCTTCATGACCAAATCAGGATTTGAACTTACAGTTCTCCAGCATTGTAGCCTGTGGCCATAACCATGAGATCAAATTGGTTCAAAGGCAAAGGTTGTAAACAGCTTTAAAAAAATAGTTAAAAGGAACAGAAAAAAAGCACCCCTTCCCGTTTCCTACTCAGATACAATTTCACAGGCAGAATGAGATTTGCATTACCTTGAACATTCTGTCCAGCTGTTAATCTTAACTACATCTCTTGGGTATTTTGCAGAAAGAAAGAAATCACACCCAGACATTATAAAGGTGAGGAGAGAAAAAAATCTCCAAAACAATCATCCACAAACATAATGCAGATGTTCCTTTACTAAGAAAGGGAGAAATAGGAAATAATTCCTTCAGAAAAGATCTCAAATACTATGTAACCAATCAGTTATTCAAAAAGTAATAGAATTACAGACAGACATACAGAGAATTTTCAAAACAAAATTTTGCACTAATAACAGACTTCTTACATCAACTTTCATCCCTTCTCTTTGTCCCACACATTCCAGTTAGAAAAGATTGGGAGCAGTGAATGCATTTTTTGCAGGAGAGGGGAAAAATACATAACTTTCTATGAGTTTTCTATCAACTTAACTCATTAAGTTCTCTCATAAAATAAAAGATCAAAGTTATCATTTTTCATCCTGGCATAAAACTCCACACTTTGTCTCTCAATCTCTCTCTTGTGTTCCACTTACATATACCAACATATTTCCATTCTATGGATCATCCTGTTTAACACATTCTGTTGTCCTTCTAATTAGTAAGAAAGGGCTAACTAGTCCTCTTCCCCAGGTCTTAACACAAATATTCACACAAACACAAACACACACACACACACACACACACACACACACACACACACACACCATTTAACATTATTCCCAGACCTGTGGAAGTTTTTACTCCCTTTTAAATTTCCACTTTTTTCTTTCCTGGGGCAACTTGATAGAGAACAGAAGTCACATTCAAATTGAGTATTCAATATTCCAACTTCCCATTCAGACAGTCTAAACTTACCTGCTGAACCCTGGGTGGGAAAAACAAAAACACTTTTCTTTCTTCGTGGCTTTCCATGCCATGTGGGCCCAAATTGCTTTACGATCCAGGAGATTTCCATCTCTCTAGGATCAACTAATGATCTTTATTTAGCTCATTAGAATATTGATAGACTCAGAAGATTTATCTCTCTTCAGAGTCATCTAGTAAACTTTCCATCACTCACTAGAAACTAAAAGAAAAGTTAACAACTCAACATTCACCAAATTTCTTTTGAATAAACTTCATCTGGACCACCTTCTCAATGGTTTAGTACCCTTTTATAATTCATGATCTTCCTTTTTTAAAAACACCTTTGAGGCAATGTGTCTAGTCAAGACAAAAGAAAGGCCCTGCAAAAAATTCCAGGGGTACCTCTGCCTATTCCTTACCTTTGGCTGGAAATCATTGCTCCCAGTCAAAATTCTCCTGGCTGGCTTGCCAAAATGAAGGCCAAGTATGGATCTTTTAGGCTCATGCCTTGGCACGCATATTTTCAATTTAGAAATGTTAAAAGCTATTTAATCAATCCATACCACTATCCTACATTCCAATCTGTAATGAACAAATATTATTTTAAGAAAGAAAATACATAAAATTAAAATACAAAATAACTGTGTTAGTTAACAAATTACAAAACCCATGTCATTTGCCCCTCAGTATGTAAAAAGATTTCTTTGAGATGAGTCTCATTTATTGATATAAAAGAACAGAAAAGTTTGCCTTAGTTGTTTTCATCCTGTTATAATTAGCAAAATGGCCTGTAATTGTGTCCAGGCAGAGTGGATGTAAAGTATTTCTTTGACTTTAACAACCAGTTTGTTGAACCAACCAACTGGCCAAATAACAGCCCTGCTTATAATGTTATTGTTTTTCTATATTTGATACCCAGAAAAAGTAATCATACCTATATTACAATTAGACAGCTTGAATATTCTCTGTCCATATTACTTTTGCTGTCACATCCACATTTTGAAGATCCCTGGCCAGAATTTCCCTTTCACAAATGACCCATTTTTCTATTTACTTGTCAATTGCTTATCATTAATTTGCCTCCTATTACCTACTATATGTTCTTTTTATTGTCAGATCAAAAGTCTTTATTGATTAGCCCTTGGGCCATATCAAAGTGCAAAGTATGTTCTTTTTATTGTTTTATTTTCATGTTTTAAATAATTTGTAAGGTGCTTAAAGTTATTGGAAGCTTGGTGATATATAAATTTAATAAGTAATAATAATTAACTAGAATGGCAGAATAATTTAATTTAATTTAATTTAATAATATTTCTATACCGCCCTTCTCCCGAAGGACTCAGGGCAGTGAACAGGGCAAGAATAAAAATACAGGATTACAAAAGTTAAAAAAATAATTAAATACATGCCCATATACTAAAAATACATCTTAAAACCCCAATAAAATGACAATAACAACCCCCCATAAAATAATCAAAGTGTGTGGCTTTTTCACATACTTCTTTTTTATTTATTTAGAGGCAGAAACTGAACAATTGATAAAAGTAATTAGAACAAGTTGGGGAAAGATTTTAAAAGTTGATTGTGTGGGCCTTTATAGATGCCTAATATAGCCAATATCAAATGACACTCTAGACAGCTGCCAATAAATCTCAATAATTTAAAATAGATGGTTAAATAATATAGGACATTAGACCATTCAGTTGTCAAATTCTGATCCACTTTTTATTGATTCCTGCAGTTAAAAATGGATGGAATGGTAGACTGAAATAAAGGTTATTACTATTTACCATTTAAACATTTACATTTATTTTGATATTTATTTGAAGCTTGAGGCTAAAGAACCATAACTAAATGATACAAAATATACTATTGGATTTAACTAACACAATAAAAACCCTGGTGTTATACAATTCAAGGAATACCTTCAGTTGTTTTTTATGATCTAGTACTGGAGCCCATCATTCTGGTTTATAAAAATAATTGATGTATTCTTGAAAGTAGGATGTATGTCTCATATACAGTAAACAGGAATTCTTCAAACAATTCTTTTCAAAACAATGAAAGTCTCCTGAGATGGAAGAAAAGCTCAGATGTATATGAAATATCCTGTTTCTTTTTAAAGTACAGGGGTAACATAACAATTTTTACAATGTAATCTCATTTGGGAACAAATCTAATCACTGCATATACCAAAAATTAGCAAACTGGGAAATTAAAGGTAGCATTTATATTTTATTTTCAATAGTTATTAAGCAAGGGATTTCAAATATAAAAAGACTAACAATAAAACTAATATACTCATATACATATACAAAATTTTCATAAACCATAATTTCACAGTAGGATTTTCTGCTTACCATTGATGTGTAGGATTTCAATTTAACCATCTGAGGGACATATCTTAAATATTCAGAGTATTTTGGGAAAATAAGGAAATAAGAGGTACATACATATATTATCTCTTCCTGGCAGATCTTTTGTTGTTGTTTTTCCTTTCAAAAAATAGCTGTCCTTTCAGAGTACAGAGAATACCATTTAAAATGATCCACTTATGGCAGTTCAATTGTTGATTACTCTCAATATTCATGAACAAAAATAGAACAACTGGTCTTTTTCAATAAATAATAGACAAGGGTACCTTAGGACACATGTTTTATCCTTGGCAGTTGTGCCTGTCTAACATATGTGTGATGTCAGTTGTCTTTCTGAAATTAGCTACAGCCTACATGCCTCTAGACAGACTGATGCACAAAAAGGAAGAATATCATTTTGTATTTTTGTTAGAAAGAGCTGAAAGTGTTTTTCAGTTTTAGATGTAAATCAATGTATTTTTGCAGCTCAGATGCACAATATCATAGTTCATCTATTGCTGCCATATATATGTTGCCCTAATTGCATCTTATGTCTCCTAATACTTACTTCAGAAAGGAATATATATATAAAAATATCCCTTAAGGTCTGCAATCGTTTCAGTTGGAATCCTGAAACTCCTGAAAAGATCGATTTATCCTGAACTGTTAATATACTCTGATTGACTGTTAGTGGGGGGAAATATACTATCAAGGATACAAAATACTATCTGCTCATTGATGGTATTCATACTTTGTTTAAGGGACGCGGTGGCTCAGTGGGTTAGGACGCTGAGCTTGTCGATCAGAAGGTCGGCAGTTTGGCGGGTCGAATCCCGAGTGCCGCGTAACAGAGTGAGCGCCTGTTACTCGTCCCAGCTTCTGCCAACCTAGCAGTTCGAAAGCACGTAAAAATGCAAGTAGAAAAATAGGGACCACTACGGTGGGAAGGTAACAGCGTTCCGTGCGCCTTTGGCGTCTAGTCATGCCGGCCACATGACCACGGAGACGTCCTCGGACAAGCGCTGGCTCTTCGGCTTTGAAACGGAGATGAGCACCGGCCCCTAGAGTCGGAAACGACTAGCACGCATGTGCGGGGGAACCTTTACCTTTACCTTTACCTATACTTTGTTTAAAATCATGAAGATCTGTGCCACTCAATGTGCTCTCTTGCAATCTGGTGTCCTACAGATCTATTGGGATTATAATTCTCAGAATTCTGTAGAACAGTGTTTTTTTAAATTAGATGCTTTAGGATTTATGTTCACCAAACTGGTTATGGAATTTTGGAAAATGAAGGTTTTTTTAATAAAAGCCCAGTTTAGCACAATACCAACAAAGAGGAAAAATAACAGTTCTCAAAAGAAACCAGCATGGATGCATAAAGAACTCTCTGATAAATTGAAAGATAAAAAGGACAAGTATAGAAAGTGGAAAGAGGGGCACATAACTAAGTCAGAATATCAGCAAATAGCCAGAGCCTGCAAAGATGAAGTGAGGAAAGCTAAAATGAACTAAGGCTTGCAACCAAAGTCACAAACAACAACAAAAGCTTCCTTCAACATGTAAACAACAAGAAAAAAATGAAGGAAATGAGTGGGGGAAAGTGGCAAGAATCTGGCAAGGAACAGGGAGAAAGTAGAACTATTTTAACTCATTTTTTGCATCTGTCTTCATACAAAGGGAAAAAAACAGACCAACCTATCAAAAATAGTGCCACAAAAAACAGAATAGAAAAACAAGTTAAGATAGGCAAGAAAATGGTAAGTTAGCACCTGTCCAGCCTAGATGAGTTCAGATCACCAGGACCCGATGGATTACACCCCAAGGTTCTGGCAGATGTGATCTCAGAAACACAGTACTATATCTTTCAAAGATCCTGGAGTACTGGGGAACTGGAAAAGAGCTGATATAGTTCCCATCTTCAAAGAAGGAAAAAAAATGGATCCAGGAAATTACAGATCTATCAGCCTGACCTCAATACCTGGGAAGATTCTGGAAAAGATAATCAAACAACGAATCAGTGGGCACCTAGAGGCAAACAAAGTCATTACTAAAAGCCAACATGGGTTTGTCAAAAACAGATCATGCCAGACAAATCTTATTGTATTCTTTCACCCAGTGACAAAATTAGTGGATCAAAGGAATGCTGTGGATATAATTTACTTGGATTTCAGTAAGGCATTTGATAAAGTAGATCACAACCTACTACTTGATAAGATTGAAAAATGTGGGTTAGATAGCATCACCACCAGATGGATTCGTAGCTGTCTGACCGGCCATACTCAGCATGTGGTCCTCAATGGAACCGCATCTACATGGAGGGAACTGTGTAGTGGGGTGCCCCAGGGCTCTGTTCTAGGCCCAGTGCTCTTCAATATCTTCATCAATGATTTGGATGAGGGGATAGATGGGGAACTCATCAAATTTGCAGACAACAGGAATAGCCAACACTCCAGAGGACAGGCTTAAAATACAGGAGGATCTGGAGAGACTTGAACACTGGGCGCTATCTAACAAAATGAAATTCAATGGTGAAAAAAGTAAGGTTCTATATTTAGGCAAGAAAAACCAAGTGTACAGGTATAGTATAGGGCAGCTGAAGTCCATGAGTCATAAAAGAGCCGAGGTTGCCTACCCCTGGTGTAGGGAGTACCTTTCTCAATAGTAGTAATTGTGAGAGGGAT
Source organism: Vipera ursinii (assembly GCF_947247035.1). Classification (NCBI taxonomy): domain Eukaryota; kingdom Metazoa; phylum Chordata; class Lepidosauria; order Squamata; family Viperidae; genus Vipera; species Vipera ursinii. The sequence continues at coordinate 103,711,016 of NC_139517.1, read as the reverse complement.
CTCGGAGTCCTAGTGGACAATCACTTGAATATGAGTCAGCAGTGTGCTGTAGCTGCCAAAAAAGCCAACACAGTGCTAGGCTGCATTAACAGAGGAATAGAATCAAGATCACATGAAGTATTAATATCACTTTACAATGCCTTGGTAAGGCCACACTTGGAATACTACATCCAGTTTTGGTCACCATGATGTAAAAAAGATGTTGAGACTCTGGAAATAGTACAGAGAAGAGCAACAAAGATGATTAGAGGTCTGGAGGCTAAAGCATATAAGGAAATGCTGCTGGAATTGGGTATGTCTAGTTTAATGAAGAGAAAGGCTAGGGGTGACATGATAGCAGTGTTCCAGGGGCTGCCACAAAGAAGAAAGAGGCAAACTATTGTCCAAAGCACCTGAAGGCAGGACAAGAAGCAATGGATGGAAACTAATCAAGGAGAGAAGCAGCCTAGAACTAAGGAGAAACTTCCTGACAGTTAGAACAATTAACCAGTGGAATAACCTGCCTCCAGAAGCTGTGAATGCTCCAACACTGGAAGTCTTTAAGAAGAGACTGGAGAGCCATTTGTCTGAAATGGTATAGGGTTTCCTGCCTGAGCAGGGGGTTGGACTAGATGACCTCCAAAGTCCCTTCCAAGTTTACTATTATGATTATGATTACAATATTTTTTACTTTAATTCATCAGTAAAAGTAATGACATCTTAAACATTGACAAATGTGGACTCTTTTTCAAGTTGATGTCTGACAGTTGCCTTGTTATAAAGGGTGACAAATGTAAGTGGAAAACTTTCTAAAGAACATTTCATAGTTCTGCTGTATGCTAGCTTAACCAGAGAGAAAGTAAAACCCTTGGTGATTGGTAATTCAAGAACCTGCAGACCAAAGACTTTTCTGTCACCTGGAAATCTGCATGGATGTTTGAGGCCTATTTGAAGAGTGGATAAGAGTATTGACTGAGAAATGAAGAAAAAGAAATGGTCCATTTTCCTTGTAGTGGACAATTATTTTAGCCACCCCCAAGTGAATCATCTTACAAATGTGAAACTGAAATTTTTGCCCCCCAAAATTACATCAAATCTTCAACCTCTCAACTAAGGCATAATCATTCAAAATGCACTTTCAAGCCTAGCTTTTGCAGTGGATCATTGCTAAAATGCAAACCATCTGCAGAAACAAAAGCCTAATCCTAACCCTGACACAAAAGCAATTTTGCAAACCATTTGCAAAAGCAAAAGCCTAATCCTAACCCTGACCCAAAAGCAATTTTCCTATCAGTATTGACCAAAGTCCAGCAGACCCAGTGGAAAAGTTCTGGAAGCAACTGATAGGACAGAAGAATTAACTGAAGAGGACACAGAAATTGCATTTATTTTGAAAGAAGAGGATGTCAATCATTTGATAATGCAGTTAAAGTCATTCGCATGAGAAAATGCCTAAGTATACTGAATGTTGAGAGTACTTTCTCTGCTTACCTTCATAAAAAGAATAAGAAACTGAATAAAATTTTTTCCAGAAAGAATGATCTAACCATGAGAAAGCAATACATATGTATTGATTTTGTATGATAATAATATTGTATGAATGATTCTCCTGTGTTTTCACTATGTTTCTGTATGACATTCTCCAATAAAAGCTATACAATAAAAGGAGGCACATATACATATCAGTACAGTTTTTCCGTAGGTTGACCATCTTCATAGGTTGATCACTTTCATTCAGTCCTTGGGTGGTCAATGTTCAGAGGTTTTACTGAATATCCTGAGGCATTGAATAGTGAACCTCTTTCCCCACTTCCATCCAATTCAGGGCTGTGCAGTCTCTTATTCCTGGCCTCTTTCTGGGAAAGCTCTGGGTTGTTAAAACTCAAGTCTCCACTCACTCTTCAGGTGCACATTCCATCACACAAATCTTCTGAAGCCTTCAGTTTACAAAGTTGATTTAATAGTACAACTATATTTTCTATAGCAGTTTGTTCTTTTACAAGTAATTCAACAGCTATCATGAAATGTTGATTCCCCACCCCCCCTATACTTCGTTTCATGTTTATGAGTAATTGTTTTCTGTCTCATGGAACTCTCTGATGAAATTTTATATGATTAGGGCTGTCTTCTAATGCTGGAAAAGGGATTCTTTGCTTGTTCTGACTTCCTTGGACCTAGTTTATTACGATTTATACAAAAGAAATTAAAAATGCTTCTGATTTTTTTTATTCCCTTAGCCCCTTAGTGAGCATGTTTATTGTCTTCCAGATAACTCATCTTATTAAGGAAAAGAAAAATAATTGGACAACACATTGTTGGACTGCAGCTCCCATAATCTTTTTTCAATAGTTTTATGGCTAGTAATGATGGGAATTGGAGTTCTGCAGCAGATCATTTCTACAGGAAATTATGCCAACTGACTAGTTTGCAATATATTATGTAGACAATTTGTGCCTACCATATATATACATTTGTATATGAATATTTGTGCATTTTTCATATTTCTTATCTGCATTAGCCACATGCCTATAAAGGGAAATACATTTTGAAACCTTATCATATTTTTTCCCACCAAGCCATTGTTCAGAATGAGTACATTTGTCAGTTTCAGCACACTTTAAAAAACAAATTATTTTGTTGCATATCTTAGTCTAATTATCTTACTATCTGATAAGTTTGTTTTGTCATTATGATTCTTGTGCTTATCTACATAAACATTCTTGCTCAGATTTCTGTGTGTGTGGTAAAATGTTTAAAATAAAGACAGAGTAAGGACTGGTTACTTTAGATCCCCATTTAGTATCCTTGGTAATACCTTAAGAATTTACAATGTATTTGCAAATTATTCAGATACAACAACAACAACTTTATTGATTAGCCCTTGGGCCGTATCAAAGTGCAAAGTTCCAGCAACAAACTGTCACCAAAACTTGATAAAAGCAATCCAAAATGGAATTTGATAAAATACAATTTAAAATGGAATTAAAATAAAATACAATTTAAGATGATATAGTAATAAAATACAAATTTAAGATATAGATAAAATATGATAACATTATATTTCGGAGTCACCCTTGCAATCTACCCCAATCAGTCCCACATATGCAGATCTTAACCGGATCATTTTGTTTAAATACTGTGCTACGTTAAATGTTATTTTCAAGTTCTGACCAGACATAAGATAAGTTATTTTGATATGGGGATCCCAATGGGTCATTCATTTGGTATATAGACCAAGATACCTGTCTCTCACCCTCTTATACAGACAACAGTCAAATAGGATGTGAGCCAGGTCCTCTACCTCTGCCGCTCCGCAAATGCAGAGACGCTCATTGTACAGTATAGCATGAAATCTCCCATATCTGACCATTGTATCAAGCTGTTCGAATCTCGCTCTCGTAAATATCTCCCTAAGATGTTTTGGGAGTTGTAACTTCAAATAACTGTCCACTTGAAAAGTACATTTGCATTTACTCAGCCATTTCAAGTTACCCACCTTACTAAGGATAGCTATATCAGTTTGTGCTTCTATATCCTTAATTCTTTGGGCAACTCTTTTTTTAGATTGTTCTCCTGTTACGCAAGAAACAGGAAGGCCACAGCTTCTTACAAAATTTGTTAGTTTGGTGATCCAGGAGATTTATGATTGTAGTTTTCTTTGTTCTAGTAGGCATAATTTGGGGAGTCTATCAGTCTCCATTTCATTAACTTTGCACCAGTAGTTATAAGCTCTAATTTTAGATAATGCCTGAATTGTATGAATTCCCAATTCAGCTCTAACTGCTGCAGCAGATGTTCTTGGATCTACACCCAAAATACATCTCAGATGCTCGGACTGTGTTTGTTCTAAAACTGTGGTTGAATAAAGACCCCAAATTTCTGCTCCATACAAGAGCATTGTCGTAACCTTAGCCTTATAAACCTTGAGTAATGGAGCTAGGGACCCTGGGTAACTATGGTTCTTTAGTTTGAGCAATAAGTTCAAACGGGCTTTTGCTCTAAATGTACTCCGTTGATGGTGGCAGGCCCAAGATCCAGTCTTGGAAAAAGTTACTCCCAAATATACAAAGGTATTAACCTGCTCAATTGGTTCACCATCTAATTGCCACTTATGTCTCTGATGGTTTCTTCCAAACACCATTATTTTCGATTTGGATTTGCTAATGATTAGGGAGTTATCCTGGCAATAAGAGCTGAATCTTCTTAATAGCCTACATAATCCTACTTGTGAGTATGATAATAAAATCATATCATCAGCATAAAGCAAGCTGTTACAGTAAGTGTTTAGGATCATCGGCATGTGTACCATGGTATCCTTCATTAACCCTGGCAAGTCATTGATGTATAAATTAAATAATAATGGGGCCAGGATACACCTTTGCCTTATCCTTTTATTTGTGTGAATCCTGTTAGTCAGGGCCCCATTAACCCCATACTGCACCCTCAAACAGGTACTTGTGTAAAGGGCTTTAATCAAGGCCAGGAGTCTGGATTCTATTTTAAGAGATGTCAATTTACTCCATAGTACGTCTCTATTTACCATATCAAATGCTGCTGTAAGGTCTATAAAAGCAGCAAACAGGGGTCTCCTCTTATAGGCATATTTGGCAATTAGATGGTTCAAGACAAAGCAGTTATCAATAGTAGATCTGTTTTGTCTAAAACCTGCTTGTTCTTCTGTGAGGATGTTGTTTTCCTCTACCCAGATTTCAATTCTGTTCAAAAGGTACCTAGCATATATTTTTGCTACAATGTCAATCAGGCTGATAGGCCTATAATTACTAGGATCCTTTTTATTCCCTTTTTTATATATGGGGACAACTATTGCCATCTTCCACCCATCTGGTATATGGCAGGTGTTATATATGTGTGTAAAAAGACCTGCTAATACAGGGCCCCACCATTTGGGAAATTTCTTAAACAATTCTGCTGGTAAAAATCCTCTCCTGGGGCTTTATTGCTCTTTAAGCTTTTAATGATGGACTGTATCTCCTTTTCTGAGACTGGTGGCCAAGGGGGGAGAGTTCTAGGATTTACCAAATCACTGTTTAAAAATAATTTATTTACCGGTTCGGTGGGGGCAAACAAGCACTGATAATAATTCTCCCAGTCCGCAGCAGAGATTGGTATGTCACATGCAAATCTCCATTCCTTCAGGATACCTGCTACAGAGTGCCAAAATAATACTGAATTATGACTTCTGGCAGCCAACTCAAGTTCTGACCAGATTGAAATGGCAAAACGTTTTTTCTTTAATGTTATAGTTTTTTTATATTCCCTTCTTGTGTGCAGCATCTTAGCTTGTATATGAACAGTAGGATTCCTCTGGGCAAGCCTCATGGCTGCCTTCAATTTCTTTTTCTGTCGCTGGCAATCAGGATCAAACCAGCGAGGTCTACTCACTTGGGCTCTTTTTGTAGTAGGTTTAGCTGTTAGGTGTTTCTTCAGTATGTTACAAAGATTGGAGAATGCATTGAAGGCTGACATCCAGTCAGTAGTAGATAACTGTATTGTTCTAGCCCACTTAGTAGCATTCTCTGTTTTAAGGCATTCTAATATTGCCTTAGTATCAACTTTGGCCCAAATTAACCTTTTATTTTGGGTCACCTCTACCTTTTTGGTGAGCCATCTGTCAGCCATGTTATATGGTCTTAAATCTGAGCGGCCTTGCAATGTCACACTTACAGGCTGATCGTCGCTATTGTCGCTAAGGTGTACTATGACCTCTGAGAAGAGGTCAGCCTTATCTCTAGACACACAAAAGAGATCCAGTACACTACTTGAATTGGCTGAGTGGTATGTGTAAGGGTATGTATAATTCTTGTCCTTACCTCCCAAAATTTGGAGATTACCCTTAAAAATTAAGGAGACTAGGAGCAGGCCAGCGGCATTACTTTTACAGTCTGTCGAGAGCCACTGAGGATGGTTATCAAAGAACTCCCCTGGGATTCCCTTCTTCTGGGCAAGCTCATACAGAGAGGGACCCAGTCTAGCATTCAGATCTCCTAATAATACCACTATGGACTGAGGGTACAGTATAGATATATCTTCTAAGATAACTTCCAAGCCCATCCAATATTCCAAATTATAGTGCTGGGATGTGCTTGGAGGAATGTACACATTTACCAATATTAACTCAAACTGGTCATATTCAAATTTGACAGCTAGAAAGTACGGATACTTATCTTCGTTATATAATTTCTCTCCCTGCCATTGCAACTCTTCCTTTATAAGAATGCATAGCCCACCAGAGGGTCTCCCTTTGTTCTTTGTTTTTAGGGCTGGGGAGGCCCATCCCTGAAAGCCTGGCAATTGTACTGGTTCATCCACTTCAGTTAGCCAGGTTTCTTGAAAGGCTATTATGTCAAATCTAGAGAGAAAGCTCATTAGTCCACTATCAACCATCCCTTTCCAGCCAGCTATGTTCCAGGTCATCAACTGTATGGGGTTCTCAGAGGCAAGGCGGTCTGACTTGGTTGATTGGCTAGATGGTGGAAATGCCAGATGTCAACTTGACAATGGAGCTGGGTCAATATCATCTAAGCTTCCCATATAAACACAGTTGTTGTGAGGTTCGATATTTCTCCTCGTGGGTTGCAGAACTTGTTGTTGCTCCTCTATGTCTCGGTTGCCAGTGTGCCTCTGCTCTTGCTCCAAGAATGATTTTTTTTTTCCAAAGCGCAGGTACTCTGGCTTAAGTCTATGAATGTAGATTTATGTCCATTTTGGGAGGGGCTTGGCTGAGTGTTCATCTTGTGAAAAGATGTTGTGGGAACTTCTAAATCAAATGAGGATGGAAGCTGGATTATGTCCTTAGTGTTTGTCAGCTTAGGGGGCACTGTGTGATGAAGCCCTTTGTCTTTCAGTTGTTTCTCAGAGGCTGGGTCAGTCAGTGCAGTTACTCCACTCTCAGCCTGTGTGACAACACCTTTTTTTACTGTTGAGGTAAAGGCAGATTGTTGATTAAATATCTTGTCACAAGGTTGCGTGTTTAGTGGAGCCAAATTAAATAGAGGCTTTGCTGTAGATTGAATTGTTGTCAGTGCCTCTTTTAGGTCATCCAATCTTTGAATGATGTTAACTTGCTCAGGTTCTGGCAATGCACTGAATAGGTCAATCAACATTTCCTCTGGCACATCCTCAGCAGTTCCTGCAGCTGTGGGTAACACAGTTCGTATATTGCTTCTTTGCTTTCTCAGGGTCAGTTCAGTTGCAGCAGCCTCAGGCTTAGTAGTGTGAGGGCTGTTGCAGCCTAGATTTAAAGCGACAGTTCCCTCTTGATGATGCTGTTTCAGGAGTGGGCACACTTTTTCTGAACAAAAGACCCTTATTGGAAATATTGAGAAAATGCTCAGAAAGAGTTTCATTCTGAAGAGCATGGAGGGAATTGTGGGCTGCTTGAACGATAGGAGAATTCTCATACATTGTGTTCTTGCTGGCAGCCACTCTGCATGTAGTAGATCTATCAGAGTGAATTCACAGCGGAGCAGCTGGCTCAGGGACAGCCTAATAGCTTTTCTATTGCTCCAATGCCCTCTATTTACTCTCTTGTCATAAATTTGCAAAGTAACCTGGTTAGTTTGCAGACTAGTTATATTGGTCATCTCTTAGACCTTTGCCTGATTGAGTGTTTTCTTTGTAGTTGTTCAAATTTTTGGGAGGAGAACAAGGTCCTTCTCTACTTTCATTTTCTGAGTTAGCCATCCCATGTCTGTCCATGGTTATCCTCCCAGGTCCTTCTACAGTATTTGGGTGGCTCCTAACAAACTTTGCAAAAGATTCTTTCAGGCAGTCAACCTTATTTATGACAATTGACAAGAGATCATATATTGAGTTTACATTTTGAGCTGTAAGCAAACATTGTCTAGAGAGGAAGTCTGTCACATTTCCCCCCTTCAAATTTGCTACATCTCCCTCCTGTGTAAAAAAGGCTGTTGCCGGATTCCAAGGAGGGGAGCCATTCTCCGAGAGGGAGGAGGACAATTCCACACACTGTCTGCTCTCCAGTTTGGTTTGTAAGTCCCATTCCAATGAGTCACATAAATTAAATTTATCTGATAAGGTGCCTGAGAATGAGTTACTTACTGGAGCAGACTGTCTGTTTGCAATATAATCCTCCATTTTCTGCTGCTTCAAAGGCTTGGATATACTTTCTGCTGCAGAGTGCTGTCTCTTCCTTCTTTTCCCCATTCAGGTTTTAAAAAAAAGTTTAAAACTATGGTTTAAAAGGTTAAAATGGGTTAAAAATGGGTTTAAAAAGTTTAAAAGGGGTAGGTTAAAATACAATATTAAAAGAGGTTAAAAAGTTAAAATAAAAATAAAAGTAAAATAAAATAAAACTTTTACTTTTGGAGGAGCTCTTTACAGCCTTTGCTGCCTCTCCACCATCTTGGCTCCGCCCCCCTTTAAAAACATAATTATACCTATCAGCAAGTAATGAACCAACTCATCATCTTCTCAATTATTGAGATACATTTCTTGCTTTCTAAACAACTGCCTGTGTTTATTGCTGGAATAAGAATCTTGATTAACCATCCACCATAGAAAAGATACTAAGGGATGCGGTGGCTCAGTGGGTTAGGACGCTGAGCTTGTCGATCAGAAGGTCGGCAGTTTGGCGGGTCGAATCCCGAGTGCCGCGTAACAGAGTGAGCGCCTGTTACTCGTCCCAGCTTCTGCCCACCTAGCAGTTCGAAAGCACGTAAAAATGCAAGTAGAAAAATAGGGACCACTACGGTGGGAAGGTAACAGCGTTCTGTGCGCCTTTGGCATCTAGTCATGCTGGCCACATGACCACGGAGACGTCCTCGGACAAGCACTGGCTCTTCGGCTTTGAAACGGAGATGAGCACCGGCCCCTAGAGTCGGAAACGACTAGCACGCATGTGCGGGGGAACCTTTACCTTTACCTTATATTAATGTATGTTTTGATACATAATTTTCATTTATTTTTCTTTAAGAAAAAAACAATTTTCCAATGACAACACAAAATTGTGTTCCATTACAGGTTTACTTTAAGATTCTTAAATTTACAGGGTTTTTTTTCCTAATACTAATAGCCTTAAGTCCTGCTAGTTGAAGTTATGGGGTTATTCTATCTGTATAAGCTGCAAATTTGCAAAAGGCATAATAAAAGGTGATTATACTATATAAATTTTGGCTATTGACAATCCTTATATGTAAGTAAAATATCTGTATATTGTGTGTGTGATAAACTGCCATTCTTGTTGCTTCCACTCACAGTAATGCATTTTTCTATCTCTCATCATGCAAGTCAAATATAAAATCCAGTTTTTCATTATTCACCCAATTTGTGGATCTTATTACCTTGGAAATTGAGAAATCTGTACAGTTTAGCACTGGGAAAATTTCATTATTCAGAAACGAGCTAAATTATGAGCTGGAAGAACTTGTGGGCTAAGAACAGAGAATGGACTATGGGGGTGGCTGCTTTTTTGATTATTTCCGCCCTCCCAATATCCTTGGCAAACTAGCACTGCCCAGAGAGTTTGTATTTCAGCTTTCATAATTTCCAGATGGTGCAACCAAAGGCTGTCCTAGATGTAGATTATAGCTGTTGAAATTTAATACCAGCAGACCATGCCAAATTGGAATGGGCTAGTATATGCAAGAGATAATTCAGATTAAAAGAAAGGATATAGCTATGGCCTAGTAACAAGTGAGATGTTGGCAAAGATGGTCTGAGACTATGGTCAAAAAAGGACAAGATTCTTTTTTCAAAGCTTCACCCATTTTATATCTACACCATTTTTTACTCACACTGCAGAAAAGCCAAACATTCCCCAGCATCATCTTTTTTTCTGCTTTAAGTTGCAGAGTAAATACAAAGGACCCAGGATTGAAAATATTAAAAAATAAACATTACATATGAAAATAAGCCTTATTTTACGATTTTAAAAGTAATAAATTGGAAAAATGTCCATGCCCATGTTCTGCGCTTGTATTGGGCTAATCTCTTTTTATTCAGATAGCTTGAGTTAGACAAGTTTTTTTTAATTATGCTATTAAATTAATAATAAAAAACACTAAAATAAATTGCAATAGAAATAGATATATTGTCAAAGAAAAATGCATAACAGGTACTTTAATATATAAGAAAAAGTACAACAGAAAAAACAGTATAATCATTGTAATAGCAAATAGTTACTATTCTTATTTAATACAAATATTGCATTATTATTTAAATCAATTTATTATTTAACATTACAGGTGTTCTTTAAATAAGAACATCTTATTTGAACTAGTAAAACCAATGTCTTTAAATTTATCAATGCTAACCACACATATTTCTGTGTTAATTAAAAATTAAAATTGAGATATTCAATGTCACTACTGCTTCTCACAATTGTTTGATAGGATTTTAATATTATATTTATGCATGCATGCATACATTTATGACATTTATACATCTATTCATCTTATATAGTGATTCCTATTATTTTACAACATAGTCAGGCAAATAATTTTGAGTTTCATGGAATCTTTCGAGAATTTTGTGGCACCCCAGGGGTACTCAGACCATACTTTGAAGAACACTGCTCTAAAATATACAAATATGAAGATGATTTTAAAAATTCTTGTAGTTTAATATAGCTTGTAAAATTCACATCAATAGCCATAGACTTCAGAAATTGCTTGGTATTTATTTTTTATATAGTTCTTTCACATAATTCTACTCTTTTGCTTATATTTGCTGAACTTTCTTTTTTAAATGAGTGATACAGGTACATGAGTAAAACGTACAGAAGCTAGATGGCCTTGAAATAAAGTCTGTTTAGGCATTCTGAGAATTGTTAATTTTGGGAAACTTGCTGGTCTCCACTTCCAAAACTACATGTTAGTTCCAGTTATAAGCTTAATTCTTATTTTTTTACCTAGAGCAGACAGCTATATAGGTTATGTAAAGTAGTATGAGTTTAATCACATTCTGAGAGATTTGAGCAAAATGTGCTTCCTGCCCATTTTCTCATTTTATACTTTAACAAGATAATATGTGTGTTCTCCCTTAGCTTTTGTCCATTAATGTCAATATCCTAAGTACATATGGAGAAACCACATATTTAACCATCCAATAATTGAAATTATCTGTACAGTTTACAACAAAATTTACCGTACTTTTAAAAGCAATTCGAATAAAACATAAGAGTACAAAATGCAAAATCAGAATATCACATAAACTAGGTTTTCAGTAAAAAACAATATATAATAAAGTATAATTCTTAGAATATTAGTATAACAAAGATGGAAGGGACTTTGGAGGTCTTCTAGTACAACCTACTGCTTAGGAGGAAACCCTACACCATTTTGGACAAACGGTTGTTCAATCTTTTCTTTAAAACTTCCAGTGTTTAATTAAAACTAAAAATCAGTTTTAAAGCCTTTACTTTATTTGAGATTTTAAAAATCCTGTTTTTTGAAAAGAGCCTGCTCCCATTAAGGATTTGGGCAATTATGCATTGTTGTGGTATTTATAAGAGAAAAGTGGTCATAAAAAAACACATACATGATGTACTTTCAGGATACATAATCCAGCACATATGCGACTGGATGTGTGTCATTATTCTGGCAGCAATATGGTTTTCTGTGGCCCATTGCTTCTAGTTCCAAAAATAACACTGAATGTACTCTAGCAGCTCATGAATTATGTAGAATTTAGATATATATAATAATAACAGGTTTTTCAGAAGTGTCCAGTTTGCATATTATACAAGATTTTCCATAAAGGACTGACTTGGGGTTCCCAGGGTTAATCATCAGAACTGAAAATGTTCTGTTTTTAAAATTCTTAAAGAAGTTTGTATTATCAACCCCTAGTTTGAACATATTATTAACCATTCAGATCCAAGGGCTGATAATTTGAATAAGATTTTTTAATTAACTTTCTTCCCAACTAGCATAAATGCAACGTCATGCCTGCTCACTTCTTGAGAAAAAAAATGCAGTTTATGAAATTGGTTCCAGTGCCTGATGAATTGCTAAAATATAATAAAATTGCTTGTTTTAGTTTTTGCTTTTGTCCTCTTCAAGGGTGGAACCATTTGTAGTACCCATCTAGCATAATACTGCCTATTTTCAAAAGAATCCCTGGGTTTTAGAATGCTTTTCATACAGTTGAACAAAGATTTCCATTCTATACAACCTAATCCAGGAGTATTATTTTGATTCACTTTGACAATTTGAAAGTTATTGTTCCTTATATGCTATTTATTTCTGGAAAGTATCAAAAAGGTAAAGCCATCTCTTATTCACCCTCTATTCATTCTTTTGCCATGTAAAGATGCACATTTTCATTCACTGAACATTTTTTTGTGATTTTACACCTGATCAACCAGGTGATGGTGATATTATGTCTAAGTGATTTGTAGTTCAGGTTTAAGGATCTTTAAATTTGCACATCAATAGCCTTATGGCTGGGTTTTCTTACTTCCATTATTTCATTAAGCTGATTAGATAATTAAGGCAAACTATTTGGAGGTTAAACCCCAGAGAATCTATTGACATTTTTGAATAGTGTTGAAGCTATTTCTCAGATTAAATTAAAATTGAAAATGACTTGTGAGAATAACAGACGCTTGGTTTTAAAAAAAACACTTAGCTTCTAGTTTTCCTAAAAAAAAGAAATCCAGCTGTATCTTTTTTAAAAATATCAGCTGGTCCCAAGATCTTCCTTTTCAATTTTCCTCCATGAAGCATCTTTCTGTCCCTCTTATTGTCTGCTCCAGAGGGATGGGAGCTGAACAGTGAAACTTAGATAAAAGGAATTACTGAAAATCATTCCTCTACCATATGGATTCACAGAACAATCCCAGTCCATTCTACAAATAGATCCATTTGTTGTCTCTCCTTCATTCTGTAACTTCCAGTTGCTCCATATTGATTTGAACATATTGGACAATCAATATGGATACATTTATTTGCTCTTAGGTAAGATTGACAATATGATACATTATTGCTGGCCCACTGTATAATTGAGAAAGCCAAATAATACCCAAAGGAAATCACTATCTATTTCATTGATTATAAAAAAGCTTTTGATTATGTTAATCATAACAAGCTATTGAATATGTTCAGAAAAAATAGAAATCTCAGAATATCTTATTATCTTCACGAGAAATCTACATACAGATCAATAAGCCATAGTATAGACATTACAGTACATGGCAAAACAGACTGGCTTCAAATTGGAATAGGGGTGGAACAAGGCTGTATACGCTCCCCTTATTTATTGAACCTGTATGATGGATATTGATTCAAATTATATCATGAATATTAATGGAAGCTAAATTGGAAGAGGATGAGTATGGTTTTAAAATTGGAGCAAGATATTTGAATAACCTGTGCTATGCTAATGACACTACTCGGATAACTAAAAATGCAAAGTATTGGTAAATTTTAGGAAGAAGTCAAGGAGAACAATGGAAAAAATGGGGCTACAATTAAATATAAAGACAAAACTATTGGTTAGGTAAACCTGCTAGCCTTAGAATTGATAATGTAGGTATTTAAGTAATAGATAGCTTCTGTTGAATGTTGAAACTCAAATACTTTAGCCACCTAATGAGAAGGAAAAACTCACTGGAGAAGAGCCTAATGCTGGGAAAGATTGAGGGCAATAGAAGAAGGGGATGACAGAGAATGAGGTGGCTGGATGGAGTCACTGAAGCAGTAGGCGTGAGCTTAAATGGACTCCAGAAGATGGTAGAGGACAGGAAGGCCTGGAGGAACATTGTCCATGGGGTCGTGATGGGTCAGACACGACTTCACAACTAACAACAACAACAAGCTTCTGTCTTAAGATCAAATTACATTATGGAAGTTAATATGGTGCTGAATTCTAAACACAATTATTTACTTGTTATCCAAATGATGGAGAAGAAACATGCATTTCAAAACATGACATAATGTATATTAGTGATAGACATTACCAAAAAGCCTTTGGCACAATGCAATATGATTCAGTACAAAGCATGCACGCATAGACATTATCTTCTGCATTCAAAAGTATAAAAGTGAAGATTTTCACTTGCTTTTTTTCTGTATGTCTATATATCTATAGCATAGATATTTCATTCCTGCAAATTATGAAGACCAAATTACACCAGGTTACATAATATCTAAAAATGAATATGGTAGAAATGCACAATAGAAATTATTTTTGGATTGTAAGCAAAAGGAATATTTATACTTCATTTTTTAATGGATTCCCATTTGCATTTCCTTTGGAAGTAAATGGGGGAAATGCTATTTAAAAAGCTACAGCTTTTGGATGCATTTAGAGTAGTGCTATATAGCTATTTATTTAATTGCCTGAGCATTCATCCTTTCATTCAAGTGTGTAAAATTTGAGTCCAGCTTGGCAGAAAACAGTCATGCCTTTTTTCCTGTCCTTATTGTAACAATAATAACAATTATTAGTTTGCTATCTTTTTGTGGAATTTAAAATCAACTATCTATAGCTCACTGTGCTAACTAACTACAGGGTAAGCCTGCTGTAGCCCAACCTCAGCAGTTAGTTGTCTGTGTTGCAGAGGAAAGCCCACCTCTTTAACTGAGCCGGTGCTTAGCATTAATGTAGTACCTTTTAGAATTCTCTTTTACCCTGGATATTAAAATGGAGCACAGTAATGAATATAATTTTGCCTTGTAACTCAAATGCTGCTGGTTTAAAGCATAAAGCTTTACATTGTTTTTCCCAAGCTTTCTTTTGTTTCTATTTGCATTTTTTAAAATAGTGCAGTTCCAGCATTTCACCAATTTTCCTTTCATTTGAGATGGAATACTTCAAGTTCAGCCTTCAAATAGCCTAGATAACTTATGGGAAGTTTGGGGACTGTAATGAGAGGAAAGCATCTACCTCTGAGGTTTGAAGGTTATAAGCATCTTGAAAATATACTTAGGGAGGGGGGAGGGAGAGGGGAGGGGGAGGGGGATTGTTAAAGATAAACTGTATGTTAAAACTTTTCAATAAAAAAAAGAAAAGAAAATATACTTTTAATTTAGCTATATGTGTCTGTTGGGGGGGCGGGTTGGGATATCATAGCAGCAGGATAATGTTCCATGGGAGAACATGGTAGCTTGTTGTCTGGACTGAATACTTGCAAGCTGTTTCTAACAGTGTTAGTCCAGGTTTTACTTAAATCATTGTTAAGCCAAGCCAGCATACATGCAGGAAACAAGCAGCTTAAATGATAAATGCCCTTAGGTCTGCAGGTGAAAGCAAACTGCCTTGCATGATAACTGGACCAGCAACAAAGACCAACTTCTAATACTGTTAGTAATATAAGGAATATCTGCTGTGGAACGCATATAGTAATCAAGGCAAAAGATAATTATAACTTACTAGTTTAAAGCCATTTCAGGTATGATTTTTAAAATATTCTTTCAGTGCTCAGTGCTTGAGGGAATTATAATACAATCTATACACACTAACCTGAGAATAGGATCCTCTTGTTAAGAAGAGAAAGAGGGAGAGAGATGGATGCCATAAAATAGTTTCTCCTTTTTAAGAAATGTAAATGTTATAGTACCATATTTTGAACTAATTTTATAAAAAAGGTTAATCAGCACAATCTTCAATATTTCACACAAAATTGTATTATAATTATTTAGTCCCAATTTCTATAATCAGATATTGTATTATTTGTGTTTGATTATATTTTTCATCTTTTATTTATGGTTGATGGCTCAATATAAATGGAGGACACAAGATGTTGCATATTGCATTTAGATTCTTAAAGTTTCTTAACAATGAAACTGAGCCATAATTCTAAATCATGGCTTAGTGTTATAAGAAAAGATAAGATAACCTTGTTATTTTTTACTGTGGGTACAATGGCACACATCAAAAATGAAATTTAGTTGCCCGCTCTCAAAGTGAAACACATACATGACACACACTTAACCATACTATATACATATGTATAGACCCACACCCCTACATTACATAACAAATCAATATTAAATACTGTCCATCTTGAATATATAATGGAAGGAGGAAGCTTGAGAGTTCACAAGGTTAATGCTGTATGGAATGAAACTATGGCTGAATCTGGATGTTGTGCTTCGGATACCACGGAGCCTCCTCCCAGAAGGTAACAAGAAAAACAGGTTGTGAAGAGGATGTGTAGTGTCCCAGATAATCTTACAGACCCTGCTCAAGCAACACTTCTGTGCTATGTCCTGGATGGAGGGGAGGGAACTACCAATGATTTTTTTGGGCCATCCTCACCACTCTCTGCACTGCCTTCCTATCTGAAGCAGTGATGCTTCCAGACCAGACTGTGATGCTGTTTGACAGGATGCTCTCGATCGTCCGTCTGTAGAAAGTGGTCAGGACAGGGGAAGGAAGAAGTGCTTTTCTCAGAAAATGCAGACGCTCCTATGCCTGCTTCACCAGTTTGTCACTGTTGAGCGACCAAGCCAGCCTACTCATTAGCTGCACACCCAGGAATTTGATGCTGGTAACCATCTCCACAGGTGAATCATTAATGCACAGAGGAGTGTGGCTGTGCCTGCCTTTTCTGAAATCAACAATGATCTCTTTGGTTTTTCCAGTATTTAAAATTAGGCTGTTTTCCTTAAACCAGTTCACCAATCCCTCAATCTCCTTGCAGTAAGGTTCCACCTTGTCATCATGCTAAGGCCCACTACTGTGGTATCATCTGCAAACTTCACAATATGGTTGGTGGCAAACCTAGCACAACAGTCATGGGTCAACAGGGTGAACAGCAGCAGACTTAGGATGCAGCCCTGAGGAGAACCTGTGCTCAGGAAAATGGTATTAGAGGTATTTGTTCCAACTCAAACATATTGGGACCTGTTGGTAAGAAAAGCAAGAATCCAATTGCACAAAGGAGTGTTTAAGCCTAAAAGGCCCAGTTTGTCTACTAAATGCTGGGGAATTATTGTGTTAAACGCTGAACTGAAGTCAACGAACAACAAACACACATGAGTATTTCTTTCCTCTAAGTGCTTCAAGCTTAGATGGAGAATGGAAGAAATAGCATCCTCCATAGAGTGATTTGGTCAGTAGGCAAACTGAAGCGGGTCAAATGCTGGCAGGAGGCTGGATACAATAATGTCCTTTATCAGCTTCTCAAAGCATTTCATAATGGTGGATGTCAGTGCAACTGGGTGGTAATCATTGAGGCCTGTAATTGTGGACTTTTTTTTGGATGTTATCTGGGCCTGCTGCTTTCCAAATGTTAACTTTTTGCAGTGTTTTCTGGACAGAGGTGACATCAAACCTTAACACTTGCTCATCAGGATGGGGCACAGTTTTCCTAGTAGGAGTGCTATTTGATGCCTCAAATCTACCAAAAAATGTATTCAGTTTGTTTAGGAAGTCTGTGTCACCCTTGCATCTTGATGGAGTCACCTTGTAATCCATAATTTATTTATTTATTTATTAAATTTTTATACCGCCCTTCTCCCGAAGGACTCAGGACAGTGTACAGGGCAATAAATATAAAAACGAAATACAAAAGTTAAAAAACAATTAAATATTATGCCCGAATATAAACAGTAATTAAAAGCCATATCAAAACCCCAACCCTAACCCATCAAACCAGGTCGGATTGCTTGAATAAATAAGTTTTTAGATCCCGCTGGAAGGAGCGAAGGTCGGGGGCCATCCGGAGCTCGACCGGCAAGTGGTTGCACAGGTCTGGCGCACCCACAGAGAACGCCCTCCCCCTAGGGGCCACCAATTGACATTCTTTGATCGGAGGCACCCTGAGGAGGCCCTCTCTGTGGGAGTGCACTGGACGGAGGGAAGTTGACGCCGCAGGTGTTACCGTAGGTAATCCAGACCCATGCCATGTAGGGCTTTGTAAGTCATTACCAACACCTTGAATCTCACCCGGAGGGCAACCGGCAGCCAATGCAGCTCGTGGAGCAAAGGTGTAACATGGGAGTATCGGGAGACTCCCAGCACAACTTGCGCGGCTGCATTCTGCACCAGTTGGAGCCTCTGAGTGGTCTTCAAGGGCAGCCCCATGTAGAGAGCATTACAGTAGTCCAGACGAGAGGTCACGAGCGCATGAGTGACTGTACGCAAGGCATCCCGGTCCAGATAGGGCCGCAACTGGCGCACCAGGCGGACCTGGGCAAAGGCCCCCCTAGTCACAGCTCCAATATGCTCTTCTAAAGAGAGCTGTGAGTCTAGTAGGACCCCCAAATTGCGCGCCCTATCTACGGGGGGTAATGGCCTGTATGAGCAATGTCTATACAGTAATTATCCTTACACATTGTCTCGCTTATCCCATTCCTCTGATACTAAATCAGATGCTTCTAATCCAGATTTACAATCAATCATTACCTTGACTAAGAGTCAAGATAGGGGCAACCTACCTTAATTGCAGATCTTCTCTGCAAACAGTGACTTCCTTTTTTAAATAAAAGTTTTATTATTTTTTTAATTTTACATCCAGATCTTTATGAAGCAATACGGTGATTAGGTAGTTAAAAGTAAACAATATCAAATAACAAAATCATTTGTAAATAGCTCAAATTACATCAACAAAAATTCCCTCTCCAATTCCCTTAGTTATAATAACATAGTCAAATTAATCAAATTAATACATTTCTAGTTGTAATACAATCAGTTAAAACAATTTTCAAAGTATTTTCACTTATACATATCCAGTTTTTGAGTTTTACCTAATTGCAATAAGATGTTCCAAAATAGCCTATAATATATAAATGAAAACTTAGTTTTTGGGTAGCCCACATTTCCCCATTTCAATATATAGTAACTATCCTGTCCAAAATAGATACATTGTTCATTTCAATACATTCTTATTTTATACCAGTTTGTTCTGTTTAACATCTTAATCATATAAATCAGTTCTAATAAATAGCTTTCTTTTCCCTTAAAAGTCTAAAAATTAAGTATAAATCAGTGTATATCTTTTAAAAACTCCCCTTAAGCCATAAAAAAGAGAAAAAGAAAAAAAGAAAAAGTTAAGCTCTATCATTGCAAAAAGTATATTCCATTTATCCTCTTAATATTTCATTAATTGTTAAAATAATCTTTTATTATGTCATTGCAAAATGTATAATATAATTCAAAATTATATTCTAATAACTAATCTATTTCATTGTATAATACAGTAATTTCCCTATCTAAAATGCATACATATTCTATTTATCATCCTTACAGTTGATCTATAATTGACAAAGTATGTTTTATTGTTTGTGGCTAATTTTCATTCCCTTAAAAATCTAAATCCTAAATATAAAATCAGTTTACTTTTTGTAACAGTTCCCCTTGGCCCATTAAAAGAGAATTTGAGCTTCATTATTGCCAATCCCCACATTTACAACTACAGCAACAACAACAACAAAAGCAATAAATCATTTTTTAAATCTAACTCTCGCTTTCTTCTTGTGCCAAGCAGGCTTCCATATCATTGCCTTTAACTTCTTAAATGTGTCTCCCTTTCTTCCTACACACGTTGTTTGAATCCAGGGAGACCATCCAATTATCAATTTTTGAAAGAAAATGACCCCTTTATAGTCATTAAATTTTCGTTCTAATAAGTCCAATCTCCTTGTTTGGCATAGTACAGTTGTCATTAATTCAGTCTGATCTTTGTCTCCTTTCAAATCCATCTGGCTTAGATAAGAGGTCATGTCTAATATTATAATTTTCATTTGGTTGGTTAGAGTCTTAATGTACTGTATTTGAGGGTCTTTGACATCCTCCATTTTAATATTGCTTTCTTCAGCTTCTGTTATTTGTTGGATTGTAGGTTTTATAGTTGAGATCAAAGTTTGGGCATCAAGGCTCTCAGTAGATTGTAGTTGCTGTGTTTTAAAGTCCCCTATTTTGTTGTTGATTTCCTCATCCTCTGTTAGATTTTGTCAGTTCATCAGTTGAAGTCAGAGTCTCATTAGGTGAGTTTATGCTGTCAGATTTATCTTTAAGTTTAGCTTTTATTTTTGCAGTCATTGCCAAAATTGTATCCAGAATGAGTTTATAGTCAAGTGGTGGGATGTATTCTTTGATTTCTTTAGTAGTTTGCAGATAGGCCTTTAGTGGAGACTAATTTAAGAAAAGCCAGTAAATGTCCACCTTCATTATTCCTAAAAGTTGTTTTCAGTGCCAGGTGTTCCCACTATTTACCTTTAAAGATAGTGTCAAGGGCAACTCTATTACAGCCAGATTTCAGAGTTAAAAAAAAAAGGTTTACTTGCTATACTAGGTTTTGCCACGTCCTCACTTGCATATAGAATCCTTTTTTAGTTACCCAAAAATTTCAAAAATCCAAAATAAAATAGCTTAATTAATTCTTTTGAGGCTTTAAAGTTATAAATCCCCAGGTGGGCAGCTTCCAAATCTTTGAAAAGAGGGGAGAATTTTCCAAGAAAGTCCCACAGGAAAGAGATCAGGGAAGTAAGAAGGGTAAGGTCTCACCCAAATCCTCCAGATTGCTTCATTGTGCTTAGATGGTGCTGTGGCTTTCGGCAGGGAACGACTTAGTGATCTCTTCTTCTTCGGGCCAGAGGAGTACTCCGGATCAAACTGGGGGCTGCCACCCTTTTGTGATCTCAGGGAGCTGGTCTCCTCATGGTGGTCACCCTTCCAGGGTGACTTTTAACCGTTTGCAGGGTCCTCCGAAGGAGTAAGACCGGACGGCAGTGGAAGAGATTCTCCCGGCACATCTACCAGCGTCATGTGTGTAAACCAGAAGCCTAAACAGTGACTTCCTTGAGAATGTAATATGTAACTTTGCATGAGAAACTGCAACAATTAATCACATAATTCTGTACAAATGAATTAGAAAATTCACAAATAGTTTTAATAAACATTATATACACACACACACGTAAATTCCAGAGTCTGTTATCCTATAACTGTAATCTATTTTGTTGAATTACTATCAATAGACAAGTTCCAAAGCCTGAAGTAGAATAACTTTGAATCAGTTCCACTCTCAGTGAAAACAAATGGAAAAGACTTTTGTATTTTAAAACAAAGTTTTGCTTTCAGATTATATCTAAGTTTCAGTTTGTTTAAATGAAACATAATATTCAAAAACAGCTAAATTGGATTCATTGTATGCAAGTATGCATATGTAAGTACTTAGGCTAATGTACAGTTTAAAAAGACTAAGTATTCAAAACTTTTGACCACCAAAAGGGAAGATGCAATTTAGCAATATTTGACTACAACTAAGTATGCCACTATGAAGTCTAAGGTAAAGGTAAAGGTTCCCCTGCACATGCGTGCTTGTTGTTTCCGACTCTAGGGGCTGGGGCTCATCTCCGTTTCAAAGCCGAAGAGCCAGCACTTGACCGAGGACATGTCCGTGGTCATGTGGCCAAAGGCGCACAGAACGCTGTTACCTTCCCACCTTAGTGGTCCCTATTTTTCTACTTGCATTTTTATGTGCTTTCGAACTGCTAGGTTGGCAGAAGCTGGGACGAGTAACAGGCGCTCACTCTGTTACACGGCACTTGGGATTCAACCCGCCAAACTGCCGATCTTCTGATCAACAAGCTCAGCGTCCTAACCCACTGAGCCACCGTGTCCCTTATTCTATGAAGTCTACATATAGTGAATTCATATTATAGGAGATCAATGCAGAAATGTATTCAGAAAGCTGGCTTAGTCATTCTAAACTTGTTCTATTTTAAATTGTTAAATACAAGAGTTTTTGAACCAGCAGGATGTTCTCTAATTAACAGATCAGAAAGATTTTTTGTGTAAATGTATTTTATATCAATATACCTGAAGCTAGTTGTAATAGGTTTTCTAGCTAAACAATATCCTTCTGGTATATATTCCTTTTACACTATTTTTAGCAAAGCCAGAGAACAAAATTCAGGCTACTTCCTATCCTCTACTGCAATATGGATGTAATCCAAATAATTTACTGACGGTGGCAAACCAATCATATTGCAACATAACAGAAGACAGTATTCAAATTTGTCAATGAGAACAAAGTGGATGCTAATTAATAAGTTCATGAATTTTCAGTATCGTATTCTATGTTCATGATTGTCCTAGACTTTATAGTGTCTTCGTTTTCATATCCATCCCATGTCTATCATGTCACTGTTAACAGTGATAAGTTATGATTATGGTTATATTAGTCTATTCACAAAAGCAAATTCAGTAGGTATGATATAAATTTTATGATTGCGCCAAGGATAAATAGGTTTTGTTACACAATGCCCCATCTGTTTTGTATCGAATTATTTATCAGACTATGATCTTCTGTAGTGGCATTAGAGACCATTCTGTTTGTTTCTAGGGAAAAAAACTTCACTTGATATTAACTCAGCTGTGAGCTGTAGGAAGACCTCATTTTGTTTATAATGTATTCCAATTTATTATATGGTAACTAACATTTATGCACAGTTTGGGGAAAAAAATAGAAGTATTTCAGTGCTTTTCATTATTAAATGCCTTACTAATTTTTGTATTAACATTTCATAACCCATTATTTTAGTTTGGATTATATGCTTAAGTAGTTAAAATACATTTTTATGTTCCTTTGATGTATTAAATCTGCTGATTTATATGAATGTGTAGTTTTATAGCATTGCTTATAGTTTGGTATTTTTACATATGGATAAAGAACCGTAAAGCAGCAATAAGTGACTAGACTAGACTAGTGTCTCCTTCAAGAGAAGGACAGAATAGAGAGGGCAAAGAAATATGCTTCTAGTTCATTCCATTCCACAGATTCTTTTTATTTCAATTCTACTATGCTGAAATGAAAAATTGCTATTATCTTAGCATCAGCAATAATCTGATATAAAATTACATTAACTTTAAAAAAATTTTAAATTTTAAGACAGAGGAACAAAATGAATTGCTTTGAATTTATCATATTCACTTATATCATATTTCATTTTTCATTGCATGATTTTTAGGTTATTTAAGGGATGATAGGTCTTAAAGTTTTCCTTTCTTGACTACTTAGTTCAGCAGAAATGATTTATCGCCAATGTAACATTTATCTCTAAACTTAGTTTTTGCTTTAAGATGTCTGATATGATTAATCTTATAATAGCAGATTCATTACATTTTAGATGGAAAAAAATTGTGATACATATAGAAAGATATTTTACACTTTGTGCCGTTATCATCCTCCTAAACATTTTTCTTCTACATAATTCCTATATGATGTGCTTGAAAAAGTCTGTAAATCTTGTTCTAGATATGTAGAGCTCAAGTTGAAAGCTAGAAAAGTTTGGATTGCTTTGGGCATAAATCATATGGTGCTGTAACTAGCAACAGATACCATACTGTGATATTTTATGGCACTATGCGGCAGATGGGACTGAAGTGACATGCCATCTATTCATCTCCCTACCAACTTGTGACCACTGCAGGTCCCTCTGCTTTAGATATGTAATAACTAAAATGCAAGGAGGCTAGAAGTTCATGAATTCAAAATAGCATTTGGCTGTTTTAAATGCCTCCAAACCAGAAGCACAACATGATAGCCATTCTTAGCTCTGAAGCAACAGGAATGTATTTCTTTTCTTCTTCATTATATGAAAAGCAATGAGGAATGTTGTATGAACTTACTTTTCCATTTTGCTCCTTATACACTGGTAAAACCTCTGAAAAAGTAAGTCTACAGGCTATCCTGCTAAGTTCCTGTCCCAAGCTCTGGAAATCATTCTGCACAGAATACATCTTTTTGGGACAAATCGTTAGTGCCAAGATGTACAATAGCATCCACATCACAGTCCTTGCTGGCGTTCTTGACTATTTAAAAAAATACGCTTCTTGTCCCTACTGGCAGTAGCACCTGGAAGACACCTGGCTTCTTTTGAAACCTCTGTATCCTTTCCTAAATTTACATCCCTTATAACTGAATCACCAACCAGAAGGTGGCTTCTCTTTTTGGATACCTTTCTCTTCTTGCATGACTGATGTGTAATACCTGATTCACACTTCTCACTGTCAAAAACAAGTTCTTCATCTTGGACCACGGTCCCCTGCTTATTTTTCATTAAGACAGACTGAGACAGGAAGATCATTTAATTATAATTCATTCAGAAAATTCTGATAAAAGAGATTCCTTTCATTCAAAATGAGAACCCTGAAACTCATCTTACACTCCCTTTTACAGTTAGGACATCAAACAAAATGCAAGGTGTCCTGGACTCGCTAATCCATAGCCTTATAGCCATGTGGAAAGCTATCTATGCAGATAAACATTCTTGCCATTCAACAAAGGAGATAGTATTTCACCATCTAATCTTCATTAAATGCTGCAAGAGTGAGTAAAATTAAAAGAAAACAAACAAGAGGAAACAAATTGAATAAACTCAATACATGTGAACATACATACATAACAGCTAGCTGCTGAGCTCCATAAAGGAGGTCATGTCCTACCAGCTAATAACAGGGCCTTCCCACTGACTGGAGTGGAACACCATGCTCCTGCCTCCCTGGGTGGCTGCTTGCAGGCTAGTTCCAAAATATAGCTTCCCTTGTACCCCCCAGGACCCATCCTAGCTAAAGGTCCATAGTCTTGTATTCTCTAAACTGCAATGCTTGAAGATGGGATGAGATGGCATGCTGGAGAGCTATCAATGATTTCTCTGCATGGGGAACAGAGGCTGGAATGACCTCACTTCCTTTCTTCTTCCCATCAGTGCTTGCAACAGGAAGTGATGAATCAGTGAAAAGTACAGTATATTTGAAAATGCAAATTCTGGCAGTAGTAATGGAGATAAGTAGTCTTGACTGCCAGAGCACCGAGCTCTTTGGTGGTGGAATACAAAAGAAAGGTGATTGGGCAGGAGGACAAAAGTAATGTCCTTTTTGCATATGTAGTCAAACATGTTACGTATTTGCATCCCATCATACCACATATGAAGTCTGATGTTAATGTTAAGATGTTAATAAGGAAAAAGATGCTTTGGAGTTCATTAAGGGACAGACTAGATGCCAATTAGTGCTAACAAGCTTTCTCTTATCAGGAGACAATCTCCAGACATCCCCTCCTATAACTTATGTTTACATTTTAGAAATGTAGAAGCTATCAATCATTACAGCAATACAATAAGAAGTTTTTCTACATTCCAGTCTGTAATAGTTTGATAAACCATTATCACTTTAAAAGGGAGAAAAATAAATTAAATACAAAATAACCATGTTAGCTAACAAGTGTAACAATATTACAAAGTCCATGCCATGTTGCCAACATCACCTGAGGCTATCAGAATTGTTCAGCAGGCAGATTTGCATCATATAATGGATATGATGGACATACAGTCAGCATACATAACCAAAGTTCCTCCTATCTCTGATCTTTGGTAAGAGATGAATAAAGAAGTGAAAACAAGTAGTACACAGAATAGCAAAGAAAGGAGCATATTGATTACAACAGCAAATAAAGATCCCAGATTTATAAGCAAAATTTTTAAAAACCCAAAAAGCAATTTTAACCATGCTAAGTTAAATAATCATGAAGTAATGGTGTCCCATATACTAAAAAATGAGGGAAAGTTGGAATCAACTACTTTATGGAAAAGAAAAGATTGATCTAAAATAGCCTGAGCATCTGCAAGAACATGGCTTTTTTGATCGATATAGGTTCAACAACTAGAATTAATGAATGCACAGACCCCTCCTTAATCTGCCAACTTGAGACACAGAGGAAACCTCAATTTGCAGTCTCCTAATGGCATCTACTCTAACAATTGGCATAAATTTAAGTGATGCTGAAATATTTAGATAGACAAATCCCAATTTAGCAACATCTAAATATGACAAAACCCAGTGCAATACAAAATGGAAAGGGGATTTCCATTCAATAAGAGGGTTGCATATATTTTGCTTAACATGAGAAGTGGAGTTGTGATTCCCTCTTAAAATTGAGAAGAATGAACATGGAGTGCTGGAATCAAAACCCCCAAAGTACAAATACCATACCATGTAGGAGGTAACACTTTATAAGCAGAGGTCCCACACATAGAAAATCAACCATCCTTTGGAGTTTGCCTGGTTTTCAATGCAGCATAGACATTAAAAGTCTAATTACACTATGCTATATTTCCAACAAAAATTACTTTTATGTGGGAGACTTGTGATATATGAAATAAGTATAAGCTATAGTAAGAAAAATGTAAACTCCCATGCATTTATATCTGAGTACCTGAAAAATAATATGCTTTAAGAAAAGCAGTATCATTAAATGTTAAAGGAGCTCCTAACAAAGGAACATCCTCCATTGGATGAAACTGGCATTTTAGTACACACCCAATAATCTTTAAGCTTAATTTTTTGGTAAGACATATTAATAAGGAAAGTATCCATCAAACTCAGTAGGCAATCTTGGTATAAAATTGGTCATCTTGTTTAACATATTCCATGCCATGCCATCCCTCTGTTCTATGGAGCTAGTAATCATTTTGTAGAAAGAAAATGTAAATACAAGAAAAATTATCCACACAAGTTACAGTCCTCACAATCTGCTATGCCCAGTCTTCCACAAGTATTCCCTGGAGGTTCACTGTATGGACTTTTTCCCCCTAAGGTGTAGTTTGCCTATTGTAAATATATGAAACATCAACAATAAATACACATAATAAATGGAAATATACAAGTAGTTACATACTTGCAAATTATTAGCCAAATGTTTATCCATCCCACTGTTCCATTAAGCTAATGTAGCATCAGTCCTAGAACAAACTTGATCAGTTATGTGGTAGTCCAGCAATGCCAAATTGAAGCTGAAATATTCAGCATCTATGGTGATAAGCAGGAAAGGCATAACCAAGTCTATTTCTGTTATACTTTTCAGTAGTGTGGAGAACTCTTCCCAAAGTGGCTGTAGTTGTCCTGACAAGTCCATATCAAAGACTACTGAATCCCAAAGACAATCATTAGCCATTAGTTCTGGGGAACCACGTTTATATTAACAATCACCACACATCTATTGGCATTTAGTGCCCATGCAGGTTCCATATAGATGTCATTGGGCATTTTCTGGTCTGTTGCTCAGTCATGTCCCCCAGCAGGAAACCAAGCTTCCCTCCACACATGGGATATGCAAACCTTTTCCCCTGGGGGTTTCACTTGCTAGATAGGTGAGGTGTGCAGCTTTCTTTCCTTGAATCATACATGGTCAGAAAGGAGACAAATGAGCTGATAAAATAAAAGAGATTTTAAAAAAGTAATGGATGCTACAACTGATAGGGGCTGTTGCCAGCTTCTGAATCTGGTAAGGCACCTGGACATCAGCCTGTTGCCACAGATTCCAGAGAAATCACAGGTACATTAAGTGTGTGCCACAGCTCACCAGAACTCAAAGTGTACACTTCTTTGGCCATAGTTCCACATATTTCCTTTTCTTGTTGGTAAAATACCTTAAAAGTTTCAATTTCTAAATCCAAACAGAGTCACACATCCCTCCCCCCAAAAAAAGGCAGGTGAATGTACAAGGCAACGTATGGAAAAGTGTCCAATTTTCTTTTAACTTAACTTGCCATATTGGCTCTTGAGTCTTGTTAGATTTAATTACATAATCATGCAATGTAAGATAAAGCCAGTAGGCAGATTTTTTGCCTCTCTCCTTAGGAAGACAAATCAGGAGAAATTGGCATATCAGCATAATTGCAGAGCAGGCTCCTGTACTGTGATGGAACTATATCCACCTACCTATAGCCCAAGGCAAGACTTGGATTGGCCGTTACTTGAGCAATTTTAATTTATCTAATACTTTCCAATTAGTTAATAATTCCCAGAATAAGATCCTACAAGGCTGGAAAATTATATGAAAATGCATTTGGTTCCAGATCTAAAGGTTGAGGGGAAAAATATTTTTCCCATGTCACATAGACTATATCTGTTTCTGGAGGCTGTATCAAAGATTATCAAATTTTACTTTGTTTTCACCCTTATCGGATGCCATGTTTAGGGACAAAAATGAAACCCAGTGAACTCATTCTCATGACATATTTAGGATTGTAAAAGAAAAAGCATACAGTCTTCACCCACCAGCATTGAGCCAACAATTCTGGAATGCTTCTGTGTCAGACAGATGATATATAAATCACTATTGGGGCAGCACAGCAAGGAAGCAATAGGATAACTAAGAAGTTAAAATATTGTCTCCTCCTCCTCCCCCATTCCACCAAGTCTACAAAGTAAAAAATAATAATACAAACTTTTGCTTTCAGAGAACTAAAACAGTCCTCAAAGCATAAAACAGGAGGAAAATTTCCATAACATTTTCCTGAAAAATTAAAGTGCAGTTTCTCCCTGATGTTACTTATGCTAGGGAGACCATATTGCTAGCAATTGCCTAGGTGGTTCCAGCAGTTTTCTTTTCTTTTTATTTTTTTTATAAATAAGTCTTTATTTACATTTCATGTTAAAAACACACACCATACACCAGCAAAGACAAAAAAGACAAAAAAACATATACAATATACAGAAAACGAAGAAATCAAAAAATTGGAAACCATTTCAAAAAAATCAAATTGTATCTACTTCTAAACTGACAATTATATTCCACTCACTAAATCTCTTATAACTATCCAACTCCAAAGCTTAATCATTAACAAAAACTATATCACTTCATTTTTGACCAACCTCCAAGCCACCCTCATTTCTTTAATCTTTTATCCATCCAAATATACCATTTATTCCATGATAGAAATGCTGGTGTCTCTTCTTTACACTTCAACTTCTTGGTCAATGTGTCTGCTTCTGCACAATCAAGTATTCTCCTAATTATAGCTTCATCCGGCGGGGTATGATTTGCCTTCCAAAATTGAGCATACCCCAT
This sequence comes from Vipera ursinii, assembly GCF_947247035.1. Taxonomy (NCBI): domain Eukaryota; kingdom Metazoa; phylum Chordata; class Lepidosauria; order Squamata; family Viperidae; genus Vipera; species Vipera ursinii. Next base: position 103,682,248 of record NC_139517.1, on the reverse strand, counting down.
CCTCGCCACCATTAAGATATGCAAAACCAAATACCATATTCCCCTCTTAATATTTCCAGGCCTGAAGCCAAGCAGATACTGTACATCTCTGGTTTAAGATCAACTAAACACCCTGTGATTTCCTCTATCCATTTTTGAATCCTCGTCCAATATCTAACCACTTCTGGACATGTCCACCATAAGTGATAATACGTGCCAATCCCTTTACCACACTTCCAACAATCGGCCGACAATCCCGGGAACATTTTGGAAAGTCTAGCTGGAGGGTGATGCCATCTATAAAGCATTTTGTATATGTTCTCCTTATATGACGTGGAAACCACCAGCCTCATATTAATCCACCAAATCTCTTCCCATTTCTCAAGTAGAAGTGCATAACCAAAATTCTTCCCCCAGGCAATCATCGCATCTTTTACCACCTCCTCCCCTACTATCCTGATTAGCAACAATTTATAACACTTAGATATCATCCCTTTCTCCAGACCCAGCAGAATCTTATCTAATTCCTGAAGATTCAGATAAATACCCCTTCCTTCCTTATCCTTCTTATACCTTGACTGAATCTGCAGGTAGGCCCACCACTCCAATTGAAACCCTTGCTGAGCCAGATCTTGTTGTGTTTTGAGTTCTCCCCTGCTATCTAAAAGTTTTTTGTAAATTGGTCTTCTTCCCTTCTTGAGTAGGGTCGGATGGGTCAAGGCTTCCAAGGTTGATAACCAACACGGAATTTGCCCATAGTACTTAGCCCAATTCTGAATAAGTATATCCCTTATGTAATGATAAGTAAACTGTTTACTTGGAGGAGTACCTTCCTGCCAAAGAGCAGCATGCCATCCCTGCAACAAATCGAATCCTTCCAAACTCAACAATCAATTGATTATTCCTTAAACTTATCCATTCCTTGCCCCAAACTAAAAGGGCAGCCTGATAATAAAGTTCCCAATTTGGCAGGCCAAGGCCCCCTCTTTCCTTGATTTCTTGCATCATTTTTTCCCCAATCCTGGGCCGTTTCCCCTGCCATATGAATCTTGAAACTACCCCCTCTAACTCTTTTAAAAATTTCATCGAATGTTTAACCGGTGCTGTCTGGAAAAGAAAATTCCATTTCGGCAAAATATAAGATTTCACCGTAGCTACCCTTCCTAATAATGACAACTGTATCCTACCCCATTTTCCCAAGTCCATTTTTGTTTGCATCAGTAATTTACAATAATTATCCTCCCTAATACTTGAACATCTTCCCGTCAACCAGATTCCTAAATATTTCACCTTCTTCACAATTTTAAACCCTTTAGTGTCCTCTAACATCTGTTTACTTTTATTAAAAAGATTTTTCATTAATATATGCATCTTATCTTTATTTACTTGTAGACCGGCCACATTTCCAAATTCCTCAATCCTTTTTAGCTGGATTCCAGAGGGTTTTCCAAAACAAAAACCATATCATCTGCAAACGCCTGCAGTTTGTAAATTTGGTCTCTTATCAGAAGCCCGGTAATCTCCTCATCTTTCCTTATTATTCTCAATAGGGGTTCTAAGGTTAAAATAAATAAAAGTGGGGAGAGTGGACAACCCTGCCTAGTGCCCTTACAGATGTCAAATTTGTCAGTTAAATTCCCATTTATCAACAATCTCACTTCCTGCTTAGTATAAATTGCTTTAATCATATTACAGAATTTAGCCCCAAACTCCATGTGTTCCAACTGACACATTAGGAAGTCCCAATTTACCCTATCGAATGCTTTTTGAGCATCGATAAATATTAAAGCTAATTGTTTATCTGGTCGGCTTTCATAATACTCCAGAACATTTAATATAATTCTGAGATTATCCTTTATTTGTCTGGTGGGGAGAAAGCCATTCTGGTCTGTATGTATAAATTGGTTTAAGTAAATTTTTAATCTATCAGCAATTATTGTTCCAAATATTTTATAATCTGAATTAAGAAGGAATATTGGCCTATAATTTTTAATATGCTTCAAAGGGGAATTATCCTTAGGGATCAAACTAATATTTGCCTCCAACCAAGTTTGCGGGACTATAGCCTTGTCCAAAATTTCATTAAATAGGTCTTTCATATGTTTTCCAAGTGCTTCCACTAATACCTCATACAATTCTGCAGCAATTCTGTCAGTGCCTGGGGTTTTTTGACATTTCTGTTGTCTTACCGCTTTTTCAATTTCTGCTATTGTTATCTCCTGATCTAAGGCCTCTTTCTCATTAGGAAGTAACTTAGGAAGGTCTGACTCTGTCAGGTATTGTTTAATCCTCTTCTCAGGAACCTTTTCTTTCTGATATAATTCTGTAAAAAACTCAGTCGCTATCTTTTCTTTCCCTTCTTTATCCCCTATCAGTATCCCCCTCTTATCCTCTAACTGATCAATTCTTCTACTTTCCTTCTCTTTCCTTATTCTATAGCTAAGCCATCTCCCTGGCTTATTGGCATATTCAAAATAGTTCTGCCTCACCACCCTAATTTGAAGTGCTATTTTCTCTTGATCCACAATGTTGAGTTTATGCCTCCAAAAATCCACCTGCTTCTTCCCATACACTTTCTGTGGGTTTACCTGAAGAGCCTTCTCTGCCTTAGTAAGTTGCTCAGCAATTTCCCTCCTACTTTTCTCCTCCTTCCTACGTTTAACTGCCATCTGTTTTATTATCAAGCCTCTCAGATAAGCTTTAGCCATGTCCCAAACTATTTGTAGGGGCATCACTTCCATCCTATTTTCTAAAAAAAAAAAACCAGGCTCATCTCTTGTTTAATTTTTTGTACAAAAACTGTATCCTTTAGAACCTCCAGGTTCATCATCCATCTACTCCTCACTCTACTCCCCCTTATCAATGTAATAGCCACCGGGTTGTGATCCGCCCATTCGTTCATCAAAATCATGGCATCTTTCGGATAAGATATCAGCCCATCTGACAACCATACCATATCCAACCTAGACCACGAGTTATGCCTGGGGGAATAGTAGGTATAACGTTGAGAGGCCGGGTCAATCTCACGCCATATATCCCTAAGGACAAATTCTTCACACATATCCCTAAATACTTTGGGCAAGACCCTTCTATCTTTTCCTTTTTTCTTCTTCAAATCAACCCTCCCTGTTTTGTAATCCTTAGCCCTATCTACCACTACATTAAAGTCCCCCAAGAGACACATCTGCTCATACTCCAGGTCTAATATTTTCCGATATATTTTCTGGAAAAAGTCTCCCTGATTATTATTAGGTGCATATATGCCTACCAGTAACACTTTGCTTCCCACCATTTCTATCTCCAACATCAGGCTTCTCCCCTCCGGGTCCACCCATAACTCTTTAGGACACAAGTACTCCTTAACATACATTGCTACACCCTTCTTTTTCTCCTCAGCAGACGCTACAAATAATTTCCCTAGTTTAGGATAATTTAACAGATTAGTTTGGCATTTCTTAATATGAGTTTCCTGAAGGCATAATACATCAGCTCCACATTTCCTTAATCTAGTTAAGATATTTTTTCTCTTAACAGGAGCATTAAGACCATTAACATTGAGCGTCAGAAAATTCACCCCTTGACACATCCTTACTTATGTGGGGCCTTAGATTTGGTAGTCTGTCTAGTTACCCTCTTATATTCTTCTCACTTTCCCTCTCCGCCCCTCCCCCCTTCGCTCCCCCCGGATTCCTCTCCTCCCTCTGACTTCTACTCTCCACTTCTCCATCACTCTCCTGATCACTAGTCCCGCAAAAAATTTTATAGAAATCTTGTGCGTTTCGTAGACTCTCAATCTTTATCTTTCAGTCTTCCCACATCACCAGGAGCCCCTCTGGAAGCAGCCATTTATATGCCACACCTTTTTTTCTCAATTGTGAAGTAACAAATTGATAGCATTGACGTTGCTCTCAGACCCTTCTTGGTAATTGCTTAAGAATTGTAACTGGACGGCCTTTATACTGAATTGGTTGGTCTCTAGCTCTATAGAGCACTTCATCTCTAAGCGCCTTTTTGGTAAACCTAACGTGCACTTCCCTAGGGAGGCTGTGTGGCCTGGCATAATTAGTATAAACTCGAAAGGCCTCATCAATATTACACCAAACCTCTTTTTTCTCTTTCCCCACCAGGTCTGCAATCATTTCTCCTACCACTTCTTCCAACTGTTCTTCTCTGTCTTCTGTCACATTTTGGAAGTGCAAAAAAAAGGCCGCTTTCTCCATCTCCAGGTACACCATATAATCTTTCAGCTTCTTGGATGCTTGCATGCACCTGTGCACCCATTTCTTCATCTGCTTCTCCATGTTCTCAGAGTCCTTTTCTACTATTTTTATTCGCTCTTCATGCATATTCAGGGTCACCTAGACTACTACACCCAATTTTCCTTTAATTTCCTTCATCTCCTCTCTCATGTCCCCCAACTCAGCCCTCAGGCTGTCGAAATTCCTCTCCATTATGTCCTGCATATTTTGTAGCATCGTATAAATCCCTTGAATTGTAGCAGATTTTTGTGTAGCCGATAAGCTCTCCATTGACTTCCTAACCCCTGGTGGCATCGCAACCGGAGAGGCCGCTGCTGTCAAGGCGGTGGCCTTCTTTAAGGTTTTAGTTGATGTCGTCGTTAAAGACATTTCAGTTTGTCCCAGGAGGTTTCTCCACACTACTGTATACCACAGGTTAACTCCTTCCCAGATACTTTATCACAAACTTGTCAGGACCAACACCTAAAGTACCAATAACCCCGTACTTCCTTCTAATAAGTCTTCTGACAGAACTTATCTAAACCCATTCTGTAAATAAATTTCATTTCCGCTCTTTAGGTAGAAAAAAAAGTCACATCAATATCCATCAGTTTAAAGCAGGATTTCTATAAGTCCGTAAATCAGTACGCTAGCTTTTTCAGGGGAGAAGAAGCTTCCACCAATCATGTCATATTCGTAAACAAGTCCATTTAAGCCTCTGATCAGCATTCAGATCCATGGCAGCAGAAAACAAAATGGGTAAAAAAAATTGTTGCCAAAACCACCCCCGATAACTGGCTGCCGGTCCTTTCACTTCTGCTTAGTGCCCCGACGGCGCACTTGCTTAAAAAGTCTTTAAATTCACTTCCACTCTTTCTCACTTCCCTGCTTCTTTTCAAACTGCCGAGTTATTGGCTTCGGGGCTGCTAAACCACGGCCCTCCGGATCCTCGGGGTGCTTTCTTTTTTCCAGCGAGGTGGTCGCACCACACCTCGCCTCCAAAGATGCCCCCTCCACTTCTCCCAGCCTCTCCGGGGCTGGAAACAGCAGAATATCACTGCAGGAGGCCTGAAAAACAACAAGAGGCTTGGCCGTCTATCGCCTCCCCTCCTAAGGCAGCGCCATCTTTCGGTTCCAGCAGTTTTCTTGGCAACATATACAAAAGTGGCTTGCCAATGCCTTCCTCATACACAAGACTTACAAAATAAAATTGTGCCACCAGTAACAGATTTCTTACATTCATTTGCATTCCTTCTCTAGGAAACCTATGAAAACTTAGTCTACCCCTTTGTCTCACACATTCCATTTAGAAGACAGTGGGGGCATTGAATCCATTTTTTTTTTGGAGGAATAACAATCAAGAAAGTTTTTCCCTCTCTCCTCACCATCCAAACTATAGGCACTGGGAAAAATACATAGCATTCTATGGGTGTTCTATAATTCAACTATCAGCAGCATACTTCACTCATTACATCTCTCACACAAAATAAAAGATCAGGATTCTCACGTGTCACACATTCACACATCCTGGCCAGGAATATTTGGACATAAAACCCCATACTTCTCTTTATCTGTCTCTGTCTCTATCTCTCTTCCACAATTCACCTAAATTTGCAATCATCTCTCCATTCTATGGAATCTTTCCCATTTTTCACTTCTTTTTAACACACTCTATTGTCTTTCTGATTACTCCACAATAACGATTTATTGCTTTGTCTAAGAAAAGGCTAATTAGCCCTGTTCACTGACTAAAGGGTTGGGACTTTGTCAGCACATGCATGCATTCACACTAGCAATTTAATCTTGGCATACTCAAACAATTTTACTCCATTCACACTTCCTATATAAACAATTCCACATGCAAATACTTCACCAATACTTTCTCCAATCAAAACAATCATTATTTCCAATGAGCTCCATTTTCCCAATCTTTTTGACAACATTGAATAAGAGCCTCTTTTTAAAAAATCTTTGAAGGGTTTTCCTCCTCATGTCTCAAAGACCACTCAAACTCTCTCTCTCTCTCTCTCTCTCTCACACACACACACACACACACACACACACACAAATTCAAACTTGTTTTCAGATCTGTGGGCCCTTGTTTTTTTAATTTGCATTTCTCTTTTATGTACCCTACGGCAAATGACACCTCTGGGTTGGTTTCCAGGAAGCAGGGGAAAATGCAAGAGGTTGATGACAGTAACATGTGATTTCTTTTTGGGAGCTCCCCACCAGCTGCCAATGTATTCCCCATTTCTTCAAACCAAGAAGCCCACTTAGTTCATTTGCTGACTAAACATGTCATTTTTTCCCCAAAGCACTTTTTCTTCTCCTCCTCCTCCTCCTCCTCCTCCTCCTCCTCCTCCTCCTCCTCCTCCTCCTCCTCCTCCTCCTCCTCCTCCTCCTCCTCTTCTTCTTCTTCTTCTTCTTCTTCTTCTTCTTCTTCTTCTTCTTCTTCTTCTTCTTCTTCTTCTTCTTCTTCTTCTTCTTCTTCTTCTTCTTCTTCTTCTTCTTCTTCTTCTTCTTCTTCTCCTCCTCCTCCTTCTCCTTCTCCTTCTCCTACTCCTTCTACTTCTTCTTTTTCTTCTTCTTTTTCTTCTTGCCAGCTTCTATAAAATTATAGTGGATATTCCTCTACCATCCACCTTCATTGTGGCTTTCCTTTCAAGTTCCCCATTTTAGTCAGGCTTATAATCTCTGCCTGCTAAATGTCCTGAGGGGAAAACAATAAATATCTTTATCTTGCTTACTTAGCCTTTTTATAAGGCTTTTTTCACAGTGATATGCAACTTTCATTTGCATATCAAAACCAAAGTGTCAATAGCTTTACCTCAAATGGCGGCCCGGGGGGGGGGAAGCAAAACAAAATAAGCTTAGAGCTGTGGTGGTCCAGTGGTTAGAATGCAGTACTGCAGGCTACTTCTGCTGACTGCCAGCTGCTAGCAGTTTGATTCTGACCAGCTCATGGTTGATTCAGCCTTCCATCCTTTCAAGGTAGGTAAACTGAGGACTCAGATTATTGGGGGCAATATGCTGACTCTGTAAACCAGTTAGAGAGGGTTATAAAGCATTGTGAAGTGATATATAAGCCTAAGTGCTATTGCTATTGCTTCTTAGCAGAAAGGCAGAATCAAAGAATCCTCTTCAGTGCTCTGAATGGATGGATTGCTCTCTCATATCACTATCAGGCAATGACCTTCCTTTTTAAGCATTGTTAAGCCAATGCCTCCAGTTGAAAAAAATAATAAATCTGAAAAAAGTTCCAGGGGGCAGCAAACCAATTCTTTACCGTCACCTGAAAATAATTGCTCCAAAGTTAAAATTCTCCTCTCTGGCTATTCACCAAATTGAAGGCCAAATATGGCTTTTTAGGCTCGTGCCTCAGCAGGCATATTTTCCAATGAGACAAAAGTAGCATATTACATTGGCAGACTGTTGAGAAAATTGGCAACTGGAGGACCAATGTACCTTGAAGAAGAAAATAGCATAGGTTGCCTAACCTGGTATATTAGGCCTGAGAGAATAATAAGCTAATTAGTTATTTTGTATACTCTGATTTATAACAGCTAATAGCATGCCTGTAAAACAGATGATTTCATTTAATTAGAATGTGCTTGCTTCAAGTAGCTTCTATAATTCTTTTCCCTGAATGCTTTTCAGATTTTAATGAGGTTTTACTCAGAAGCTTTTTGGTAAAGTTTTTTTCAACTGTACATGTAAAGATCATTCATGCAAAGAAGGATACAATAAAATTATAATAATTTAAAAATTATATTTATTATGGGAATCATTACACACACACGCACACACACGCACACACACTCGTAGTCCTTGACTTACAACATTTCATTTAGTGATAATTCAAAGTTACAACAGCACTGAAAAAAGTTACTTATGATCGTTTTTCACAGTTAAAACTGTTAAGCTTCCTCATGATCACATGATCAAAATTCAGATGCTTGGCAACTGACTCATATTTATGATGTGACCACCTTTTGCAACTTTCTGACAAGCAAAGTCAATGGGAAGCCAGATTTACTTAACAGCTGGGTTATTAACTTAACAACTGCAATGATTCACTTAACAACTATGGCAAGGAAGGTCATAAAATGGGTAAAGTTCACCTAAACCCTGTCTCACTTAACAACAGAAACTTTGGACTTAATTGTGGTCATAAGTCAAGGACTACCTGTATAGACAAACATTGACCCATTGGGTTCACATTTCAGAGATATTTCATTACTTAAATAGAGAGACAGAGTGACCACAAGCAAAATAGTGACAGCAACTGCAGAGTACCTGCCAGTTTCCCCATTAACTTTCCCTGTAAGAAGCTGAAAGAAATGTTAGAAATGTTGATTATGTGATGACAGCTGACCAGGGCAACAGTGAAATAGCCATAACTTTTAAAAATTTCAACCCCTTATGTTATGTATGGGGGTTTAAGAGATACAGTAAGCCACAGCATAGCCGATACCATCAGGTGGCACTGTACCAAAACTGCTGCAGCTGGTTAGTTTTCGGCGGGAAACTAAGGTTTAAACTGATTGGCTGATGGCGTACCTGGCCAGGTATATAAAGGTACAGGTAACCCCTATTTCCCCAGTACAGTTTCTACCACCAATAAATAGCCTCTATGCTTTACTCATCGGCCTGGCGTCTTTCCTGCATTCCAGAACCCACTACACAATAGTGGCGACGAGGATGGGATCCTGCTTCACCTAAGAGCTGAAGTCACTCGGGGACGGCATCGCTTTGCTGGAGGAAAGAGGCAACTTTCCCCCCCCCCATCAACGACCGGCTAGTCACCACACTAGCAGTCACCTCTGAAGCAGGACTCCTGAACCGGACGCAGCAGAATGGCACAGATCAGCCAGATCCACGAATTCGACATCTGCCACCCCGAACGATGGGCCTCACACCTGGGGCAGGTCAAGGGGTTCCTCCGGGCCAACCGGATCACAGAAGATGGCCAGAAAGCAGCGGCCCTGCTCTGCATGAGTGGCCCCGCAACCTACGATTTGGCCGTCAGCCTGTTCGCGCCAACATCGATAGAGACCATCGCGTACCGAGACCTAGCTGAGAAGCTGAATGCTCACTTCCGGCCACGAATGTCCGAGCTTGCCTGGGGAGGGCCAGTTCGAAATGTGGTTTCAACAGCCGGGAGAGTCAGCGTCGGAATTCATCATGGCCTTGTGAGAGGCTGCACACCTGTGCAAGTTCACCAACCTGGATGAGAGGCTGTGCGACCAGCTTGTGTGTGGCCTACACGACAAGCACCTACAACACCGGCTGTTTGCAAGCCCCAACTTGACCCTCCAAGACGCTCAGGATAAGGTCTTGGCCAACGAGGCGGCTGGGGGTGCAGTACACGCAGTCCAAGCCCCCCGACCCAGCAGCCCAGAAGGATCCATCCACCTGGCGAACACTGCGGACAGTGGGAGTGGCAAAGTGGATGGGGAGGCCAAAATCAACTTGGTTCACCGGAGGCCAGAACAACCACAGCAACGTCACAGCAACCAGGGGACCCAGCGGAAGCCAGCAACCTTCCCCATGTGTGCTGGCTACGGCACAACCTCCCCCAAGTGTGCCGGTTGTGGTGGGAACCACATGAGGGTGGCCTGCATGTTCCAGACAACCACGTGTCGGGCCTGCAGGAAGACAGGCCACATCACAGTGGTCTGCTGTAACCGTTCCCGAGACGGCCTACATGAGCTCCATCCAGAAGACGCGTCACTGGAAGGTACTGGGGCCCATCAGCGCACTACCATAGACTATTTCGAAAGACGGAGGGCCATCTGCAACACAAGGGTCCCCAGGCTGCTCACCCCTAAAATTAAACCTGACATCCATTTGCAAGGCATTCCCTGAAAAATGGAGCTTGACTCCGGCTTTGCAGTCTCAGTGATTTCACATGAGACTTTTAAACGTGTGTGCAGCTGGAACAAGTGGTGGGCCAAATTGAGGCCTGCCAGCATAACCTTAACTGATTTCCAACATGCCCCCGTAAAAATCAAGGGGGAGGCCACTCTTTCGGTGCAGTTCAAGAATTTCCAAGGGCACTTGGATATCCTCGTGGTTGAGGGCCAGAGGACTAGCCTAGTTGGGTTGGACTGGTTTAAGGCCCTAGGCATAGGGATCTCAGGCATCCACAGCACCCAGGCCAACAGCATCGAAGCCTTCTGCAAAGCATTTGCAGACGTATTCGATGACAAATTAGGCAGGTATACCAGCCCCCCCATCTCCTTTAAACTGCACCCCAATGTCTTACCCATGAGGATCAAACCCCGGAGAGTCCCCTTTGCACTCAAACATAAGATTGAGAGTGAACTAGATAAGCTAGTGGAACAGGGGGTTTTACAGCCGGTAGAAGGGGGAGAGTGGGATACTCCCATAGTTACCCCCCTCAAATCCAACAGGGAAGTGAGAATCTGTGCTGATTATAAGTGCACGATAAATCGGGCCCTTAATCAGCACGCTTACCCGGTACCAATGGTCAACCACGTTCTTGCTTCCCTCCAAGGCAGCGCCATCTTTGCAAAGCTGGATCTTGCGCAGGCATACCAGCAGCTGCCAGTTACCCGGGAAACGGCAGACGCCCAAACAATAGTCACACACAGAGGAGCCTTCAGAGTTAAACATTTGCAGTTTGGTGTCAGTGTGGCTCCAGGAATATTCCAGGAGGTAATGGAGCAGACTCTAAAGGGCATTCCAGGGGTATGTCCTTACTTTGATGATGTCCTCATCGCAGGGGACACAGAAGAGGTGTTTGCTGAGAGATTGCAGGCAGTTTTAGGTAGATTTCACTCTGCAGGTCTCAAGTTAAAAAGAGACAAGTGCTGCATTGGCATTAAAGCCACAGAACTTTTAGGGTTTAAAATTGATGCCAAAGGGATTCACCCTGCAGAATCCAAGGTGAGGGCAATCAAAATGGCCCCCACCCTCAAGAACAAGGTGGAACCGCAAGCCTTCCTTGGGCTCCTAAACATCTGTCACTCGTTCCTCCCCCACAAGGCAGAGATAGCTGAGCCCTTGCACAGGCTCCTAGACAAGAAGGCTACATGGAACTGGACCAAGTTTCACAAAAAAAGTTTTCAAAATTTAAAAGAATTACTGTCCAGCAAATCTACAGTCACATACTTCATTGAGTCAAAGCCCATCTGCATTGCTTGCGATGCCTCCCCCTATGGAGTGGGCGCAGTGCTGAGTCACCTAGTAGGAAAAAGGGAACAGGTGCCCATTGCATACTACTCCAGAACATTGTCTGGGGCAGAAAGGAATTACGCCCAGATTGACAAGGAAGCCCTGGCAATAGTGGCTGGGGTCAAAAAATTCCATGACTACCTGTATGGCAGGGAGTTCACCATATTCACTGATCATAAGCCTCTATTGGAGTTGTTCACTACAGACAAACAAACCCAAGGATGCTCAGGTGGTCCATATTCCTATCTGCACACACCTATAAACTGGTTCACAAACCAGGCAAAGAAATGGGCCATGCAGATGGGTTAAGTAGGTTACCCCTAGCAAACTCAGAACCTGACCTGGCACCGGCAGCCCAAATACTGGCCATCCAGGACCTACCCGAATGCCCCCTACATGCAAAGGACATAGCTGCTGAGACAACATCAGACAGAATCCTGAGCAGGGTTCAGTCTTGGGTAGTCACAGGGTGGCAAGAGAAGAGTCCAGGCCCAGAATTCCAGGCTTACTTCACAAGGAGGCATGAATTGTCTGCCCACAAGGGATGTCTGTTGTGGGGTAGTAGAGTCATACAGTGACTACACGAAGGGCACCCAGGCATAGTTAGGATGAAGGCATTAGCTAGGAGTTACCTGTGGTGGCCAGGTCTAGACAAGACAATAGAGGAACGGGTACACAGTTGCTACGCCTGCCAAAGGTCCAGGCCGGAACTGCCCCACACACCTGCCCACAAATGGGAGGCAACACATACACCCTGGTCCAGGGTCCACATTGATTACGCTGGTCCTTTCCAAGGACAGTTATTCCTAGTGGTGGTAGACAGCCATTCCAAATGGCTAGAGGTAGTGCCAGTCACTAATATGACCATGGCCAAAACAATCCAAGTGCTCAGGGGGCTCTTTGCCACACACGGCCTCCCTGACGTGTTGGTCTCAGATAACAGGCCTCAATTCACCTCTGCTGATTTCCAGGCATTCACGAAAGCCAACTTGATTAGGCACGTCACAGCTGTGCCCTTCCACCCGTTGACCAATGGACAAGCAGAGGGCATGGTGCGAACGACCAAGGACGCATTGAAGCTCATCATCAGCGGTGACTGGCATCACAGGTTGGCACAATTCCTGTTAGCACAACACACCACACCATGCACAGCCATGGGAAGAGCCCAGCGGAACTTCGTTGAGGCAGGCGCCTCATCACCAAATTGGACAGGCTCCAACCCGACAGAGTGACTGCGGAGACTGAACAACCCAAACCCCCTGGGGAGCTACATGCTGATGACTTGGTTTGGGCCAGGAACTACGGTTCAGGACATGTGTGGATTCCGGGGGTGGTGGTTGACAGAACCGGGCCCTTATCCTACATTGTAGGGGTGGAGGGGGGCCAACAGATAAGATGACACATAGACCAAGTCAGGAAACAGGTTTCTGAAAGGTCACAGAACAACCAACTGGAGGACCACCCCCCATCGTCCACAAATCATCACTATCAACCCTAACATCAAACAACTGGACCCAAGCCCGAGGAGGACCTCATGGACCCGCTACTGTTGCCAGAGAGCCCTGCCCGGCCTGGGCAACAGCCGGCCCAGGGCCATCACGGCAACCCGACCACAGGGTCAGACAATGGGGTGGGTCAACCAGAAATGGCCAGCCAGGAATTAGCCACTGACTCTGCTGTCCAGGACAGGGGGGAACCCCTAAGACGGTCATCCAGGACTCATAGACCACCCTCCTATCTTGCTGAATATGTGCAGACATGAGGGGAGGCAGAAGGGCATGGTATTATGGCGTGTCATTGTTAAGCCTGTTGTTACTGTATTGTAGTTATTGCTGTTCACTCTACCGACAATATTGTTTGTTCTTAAAGGGGGAAGGGGGAATTCCACATGTTAGCCCAACTGAGATAGTTTGGTTTAAAAATACTTGTCCTATTATATACTATTTCACCCAATTGAAGGTTACAAATAGAAAAGGAGAGAGATTTACTACTCTTTGTGTGTTTGTGTTTGTATATGTGTATGTGTATACATATACATATGTATGTGTGTGTGTGTCTGTCTCTCTCTCTCTCTCTGTGTGTGTGTGTGTGTGTGTGTGTGTGTAGGAATTGCATAGCAGCTGTCCAAATGAAGTCGGAGACACTAACACTTTATCATTATACAGAAAGAAAGAGTGCAAGATAGTCAGGAACATAGGAATATCATGAGGTAAATTAAACAGTAAACAGAACACACAAAAAAGGGCAACCAATCATAGCATAGATTACCTCATGCATGAATCAGCACTCTTTAACTAATCAGCTACAACTATGTGTATTCTGGCCTATTGTATACTTTACTGTTCAAGCTTAATTCAATATCCTTACATGTACACACACACATGTTTGTAGCTTCATAGAACAAGAGAAACTTTGTCTAAAGGCAAACCTCCATTTTGTTATGACCCCAAGCCTGACAGGGACACTAAGAATGAGAATCAGCATCAGTTCTCTCATGATAGGTATAAAGAAGTATTTAATACCTCTGTCCTTTGTGTTGAGGGAAATAAATATTCAGTGTTTTTTATCATTTGAAAAGCCGAGTATAATACTTTTGGGGTTTAGACCATCTGTGGCTATAACAACCTTGGCAAACATTGACTTGTTGAATAGATGAACATTGCAACCAAGTTTCATCATTTAGGAGGAAAAATTCAGGACACAAAGTATTCATGGATGGATTGCTCAGTATTCAGCCCATCTTTAGTTTTCGAAGTTGAGATGAACTCCTGGTTGTGATGACAGGACCTGCCTAGGAGTAGAACATTCCATCCAAACAAAAGAGATCTAAGTGCTGATTGTGGCTAGTTACAAGAAATAAATTGAGAGCTAAAAATGAAGACCAAAGCAGTGTGATAATTGTCCTACTGCCCCAAAAGAGTTCTACAAGCAGAGAGTTTAAAAAGGCACTACATTGCATTAAACTGCTATTACTATCAAGGTCAGTTAGCCCAGTTTGTTGTATTGGTTAAGGTCAGGGCTAGAAACCAGGAGATTGTGAATTTTAGACCCTCCATAGCATAAAAGCTGGCTGGTGACTTTGGACCAGTGGTGGAATTCAGCCAGTTCACACCAGTTTGACAGAACCGGTAGCTAATTTTTTGTTCCCCAGGCCCAGAATGGACTTCCAGAAGTAGCATCCACACAGAGAACCGGTTGTTCACATATTTGAATCCTACCACTGCTTTGGACCATTCAATTTCTTTCAGCCCAAGCCACTTCACATTATGGAATAGGGGGAGAGGAGGGGAGGGGAAGGTGGAAGTATTAATATAAAATTGTACCTGATCTACATTTTGATCATTTTTGAAGCAACTGAGTGTTCCATTTCAAAGAGCCAAAATAGCTTCAGAACTATTCTTCTACCTGCTCTCTAATCTAATACTTATTCCTTTGTATCTCACAGATATTTTTGTCAAAATTTCTTCTTCTAATGTGTAGTATTTTCTTCTACCAAATATCTTTGTCCATACCAGAAACAGAGGCTGTGAGCACAATATTTTCTTATATATTCAGTAATGTAGTTATTAGTCTTTAAAATATTAAATGAAGATAACTCACATACAAATCTTCTAAGTAATTAAACAAATAATGAGCCATGCCGATGTGAATTTCTTTAAGCTTTAATCTATTTCTTATTTAAAGTAGGAAAATATATAATTATAGATTTATTTTAATGCCCTCTTGGCAATATTTTTTTCCTTGATAGTCTATTTGGCTCATTCACTCTATGATTCTTTAACTGACAAATTTACTTATCCATACAGAAGTGTAATTGGATCTTTGAATGTCAGGAAAACTTTTAGTATGTAAATATAGGTGCATTATATTCAAAACATAATGACAGCTGTCATAGGCCGCTTTTACGCGGCCGCACTGACAGCTGTCAAAGGACTACACATGCGCAACCGCCCACGTGGCCTACAAGCACACGCGGCCATTTGACAGCTGTCAAACGGCGCGCATGCGCATTACCACTTGAACTGTCAAAACCGCGGCAAGCCCCCGGCGGCCGCCGCAAGCTGTCAATGTTAGCGCATGCGCAGTAGCAGCGGCGAGCTGTCAAAACGCCGGCCGCGCGCCAAAACCAGCTGACGGGATCCCCTGCCTGGCTAACGCACTAGCGTTGTCTCTGGGGAGATTCTGCCCTACAGCTGACCGATTGGCCCCCTGTTCTTGGCGGGAAAACGCGCCCAGCTGATTTGCTGTCCCGTTTGACAGCTGCCTATATAAGGCATGTTTTTCCCTGTTCTGTTGTCCGGGCTAACTGAATAAACAACCTGTTAATGAAGACGCGTCTCCCTTGTCCTTCCTGCCGATAATCCACCTGGCGACGAGGATGGGATCCCGGTACTAGCTGAAGTCACGGGCCAGGAGCGTTGCTGTCCGGTCAACCGCTGAAGTCACTAGCTAAGTCACCGACCGGACAAGCCAACCTTCCAGGTGCCCGAAGTACCGCGGACCCGGAATGGCAACCCTAGGACACATAAGGGAGTTCGACGTCCGGCACCCCGAAGGATGGGAGTCGCATTTAGGCCAGGTCGAGGGGTACCTCCTTGTGAATAAAATCACAGAGGACCGCCACAAGGCCGCCGCGCTCCTATGCCTGAGCGGGCCAGCGGTATACGATGTCGCCGTTGGCCTCTGCAGCCCGGACCCGGTCGCCACCATTCCGTACGCCGAGCTCACAGACCGCCTCAGCAAACACTTCATGCCAAGGCGGTCAGAACTGTATTGGCGGCTCTATTTCGCCCGACGGAAGCAGCAGCCTGGTGAAACCTCCACTGCTTTCATCGCAACCGTCAGGCACGCCGCCCGCAAGTGCCATTTCCCCGACCTGGAGGACCGGATCCGCGATCAAGTTATCGCCGGTCTCCAGAACGCGCGTCTGCAGAGGAAGCTTGTGGCAAAGCCCACAATGGACCTCGCAGAGCTCACGCTGGAGATAATGGCGTTCGAAGACAGCCATCGCGACGAAACCAAGACGTTTGGCAAAAACTCAGGCAACTCTGTCCATCAGGCCAGGGAGCTCGACCAAGGGCCGCCGGAGCCCGAATCCGGGGTCGATGCGATCCTCTCTCGCTTCAACCAGATGACCGCCGGCCGGGAAAGGAACCGCAACCAAGACTGACAGACGGGCCCCAACACGAAGAAACCGCAGTCCAATGCCAGGGCGAAGTGTGCAAGCTGCGGCGGAGGCCATGCCAGAGCCACCTGCCGGTTTAGGAACGCGAAGTGCCACGGCTGTGGCAAGACCGGCCACATCCGATCAGCTTGTCGCAGCCTAAACCGGGAGACCCTCCACGACCTTGACGAGATCCCCGCAGGTAGGACCGCCCCTCCCCGCCCTCCCCCAAGGGTTGTAGGGTCCGTATGCTCCCTAACAAAAACTCTCGCTAACAACATCCCCAGAGCCAAGGTTAGAACGTGGGTCAAAATACAGGGAATCCCCTGTGAAATGGAGGTCGACTCAGGATCCTCCGTTTCCATCCTGTCAGGGGACACCCTCCAGAAAATAGCCAACAAAACAAATCACCGCATTCCTATCCAACCCTCCAGGGTCATGCTGGCAGATTTTCAAGGGGCGCAGATAGATTTAAAGGGACAAGCCGTCCTGGAAGTCAAATTTAAAAAATTCTCAGGCCACTTAACAGCCCAAATAACAAAGCAGCCAAGAACTAGCTTAATAGGATTAGATTGGTTTGAGGCATTAGGCATTCGCCTCGAAGGGACAAACCGCATCCAAACCAATTCCTTAGAAAATATCTGCAAAAAATTTGCGGATGTGTTTGACGGCTCACTGGGCAAATACAACGGCCCCCCCATCGACCTCAAGTTCAAACCGGAGGTCGGACCAATTAGAATAAAAGCCAGGAAAGTTCCCTTCGCCCTAAAACCAAAAATAGACAGGGAATTAGACCGCTTGCTCAAACTAGGAGTCCTAGAACCCACTGACAGCGGAACTTGGGAAACACCCATAGTGACACCTGTCAAACCCAATGGTGAAGTGAGAATCTGCGCGGACTATAAAGCGACCCTCAACCGCGCACTCAATCCGCATGCATACCCAGTCCCATCAGTCAGAGATGTTCTTTCAGAAATAGGGTCCGGCTCCATTTTTGCCAAATTAGACTTGGCACATGCCTTCCTGCAACTCCCTGTAACCAGGGAAACCGCAGAAGCCCAAACCATAGTGACGCATAGAGGGGCGTTCAAAGTGAACCGCCTCCAATTTGGCATCTCCGTGGCACCTGGAATATTCCAGGAAGTCATGGAACGAACTCTCAAAGGCATCCCTGGAGTCTGCCCGTATTTTGATGACGTCCTCATCGTGGGCGACTCCTCCCACTCCCTAGCAACCAGGCTGCACGAAGTCCTCTCAAGATTCCGCGCAGCTGGCTTAAAATTAAAACGTGAGAAGTGCTCAATCGGAGTACCCTCCGCAGAGTTCCTGGTGTACAAAATAGACGGCAAAGGCATTCACCCCACCAATGCAAAAATACAAGCAATACAAGCCGCACCCCCCCCCCAAAAATAAAACAGAGCTCCAGGCATTCCTAGGGCTCCTAAATTTTTACCATTCATTTTTGCCCGGAAAAGCCACAATAGCAGAACCTCTTCATAGACTCCTGGACAAAGGGGCTCCCTGGCAGTGGACCCCACTTCATAATGACAGCTTCAAACAGCTAAAACAATTACTTTCCAGCGATACAACCATATCGCACTACAACGAAACCAAACCTCTATGCATCGCCTGCGATGCTTCACCTTATGGCATCGGGGCAGTCCTCAGCCACTCCCTTAATGATGGCACGCAAGCCCCAATCGCATACTACTCTAGGACACTTTCAAAAACCGAGCGCAACTACGCGCAAATAGATAAGGAAGCCCTGGCTATAGTAGCTGGAACTAAGAAATTCCACGATTACCTCTATGGCAGACCTTTTACAATCTATACAGATCACAAACCCCTCCTGGGCATATTCACATGGGACCGCCAGACCCCGCAAATTTTATCCCCGCGAATGCTTCGCTGGACGACATTCCTATCTGCTTACTCTTATCAATTAATCTACAAGCCTGGAAAGGAAATGTCCCATGCAGACGGCCTCAGCAGGCTCCCACTGCCTCAAATAGACCCTGACCCAGCCCCAGCCGGCCAAGTCCTGGCCATACAAGAACTCGCAGAATGCCCAGTAACAGCAAAAGACATCGCACACGCCACAACCAGGGACCCCACCCTCAGCAGGGTACTCTCATGGGTCACATCAGGATGGCAATCATCCTGCCCCTCTTCCCCCATCCAACCATATTTTGCAAAATGACACGAGCTTTCAACACATTTAGGCTGCATCCTCTGGGGGTGCAGAGTAATAATCCCTTCATGCCACAGGGCAAGGGTTCTCAAAACACTACATGAGGGCCACCCTGGCATTTCAAAAATGAAGGCCCTGGCACGCAGTTATGTCTGGTGGCCATCCTTAGACAGGGACATCGAGCAGCATGTAGCCGGCTGCTATCTCTGCCAGCAAACGAGACCCTCCCCTCCGCACACCCCAGTTCACAAATGGGAAACCACTTCCAATCCTTGGTCCCGCATCCACCTCGATTACACAGGACCATTCCAGGGACAAACCTTTTTAATCATTGTAGATAGTTACTCTAAATGGCTGGAGGTTCTCCCGGTTTCAAGCACCACATCAGAGGCCACCATTCAAGCATTAAGGGGAGTTTTTGCCACCCACGGTCTTCCAGATGTCATAATCACTGACAACGGGCCTCAATTTACCTCCCGTGACTTCCAGATCTTCACGAGGAAGAACTGTATTAGACACGCAACAGCGGCCCCGTTCCACCCATCCAGTAATGGCCTCGCAGAGGTCATGGTGAAGACCACCAAAGACTCTCTGCGCAGAATGATCGTCGGAAACTGGCACCGTCGACTCACCCGCTTCCTCCTCGCACACCACACCACTCCCGTGTCCACCACCGGAAAATCTCCAGCAGAACTAAGATGGGGTCGCCGACTGGTCACTCGACTTGACAGACTGCACCCAGACAGGCCAGCGGCCGAAAAAACCAACAACTTGCCACACAAAACATTTTCTAAGGGACAAAATGTCTGGGCCCAAAATTATGGGGGAAGGGATAAATGGACCCAGGGGGTGGTTCTCGATCAAACCGGCCCCCTGTCATACACCATTAACGTGGGCGGGGGACTCACATTTAGGAGGCACGCAGACCAGCTTCGCCCCCGGTCACCCCCCAACTCCACCACGCCAGAAGTGGCGGCAGAAAACTTAGAACCCCCCAGCACCAACTACCCGGAAGAAATCCCGTGCCACATAGACCCTCCGCCCATTTCCCCCGTAGAGACCCCTGAAACCATAGAAGCACCTGCACCCCGCAGATCCACTCGTCAGAAGAGGCCGCCAGCATACTTAGCGGATTTTGAATGGGCCGGAAGTTCGCCGAACAGTTCCAACACCAGTTGAAAGTTACTCCAAGTTATGTGTTCAGTTCAAGGGGGGGGAAAGGGGTGCATTATATTCAAAACATAATGACAGCTGTCATAGGCCGCTTTTACGCGGCCGCACTGACAGCTGTCAATGGACTACACATGCGCAACCGCCCACGCGGCCTACAAGCACACGCGGCCGTTTGACAGCTGTCAAACGGCGCGCATGCGCATTACCACTTGAACTGTCAAAACCGCAGCAAGCCCCCGGCGGCCGCCGCAAGCTGTCAAAGTTAGCGCATGCGCAGTAGCAGCGGCGAGCTGTCAAAATGCCGGCCGCGCGCCAAAACCAGCTGACGGGATCCCCTGCCTGACTAACGCACTAGCGTTGTCTCTGGGGAGATTCTGCCCTACAGCTGACCGATTGGCCCCCTGTTCTTGGCGGCAAAACGCGCCCAGCTGATTTGCTGTCCCGTTTGACAGCTGCCTATATAAGGCATGTTTTTCCCTGTTCTGTTGTCCAGGCTAACTGAATAAACAACCTGTTAATGAAGACGCGTCTCCCTTGTCCTTCCTGCCGATAATCCAATAGGCAACCACCATTTCTTTGCCATGTGCAGGAATATGCCCAGAGTTGCTAAAATTAAATAAAGATTAGTGGTCTTAGGGCTGGCTGCTCTTTTTACTAATACTAATAGCCCAGCAGATTTTCCATCTGAGCAGAGTGAGCCATAGTTATCACTCTTTATCAGAATATGAGAAAGACTTCACTCTGACAACTATACACCAATTAGCTTGCTTAATACAAGAATCAAACTATTTGCAAAGTAACTTTATTTAAACTGTTGGATTGGATCTAAGGTGAAAATATTCCTGTTGAGGAATAGGCAGGATTTAGAGGGGACTATTCACTTTTAGATCACTGTCTTGTCTTGCACCCTATAGCTTAAAAGTACATTTCACTGCACAATGACACCCCTTTTGTAGCTTCTGTGGATTTCAAATCAGTTTTTGATCTGATTCAAAGGAAGAGACTATGGCAAAACCTTTTGGGATCGTCAGTGGATCATAAAATCAGGGAATCATATGGCTGTAAGAAACCTTGATGTAGGAAACAGATGGGAGTCCTTATACCATTCCAGACAAACGGTTTTCAAACTTTTCTTGAAAACGTCCAGCAATGGAGTACTCACTACTCAGGGAGGCAAGTTGTTCCACTGATTAATTGATTTTACTGTCAGTAATATTCTCCTTATTTACAGGTTGGATCTCCCTCTGATAAGCTTCTACCCATTGCTTTGTTGAAAAAAAATCTTCATCAGGGTCCAGTCCAAGCTGGGAGTAAACAAAATGGAGACTTCTTTAGAAAGAACATTGTAGTTTATTGAAGAGGAGAGCCAGACAGAAAGATGGCAATGTGAAAGCTGACCACATGTAGCTGGGAGTGGTGGGTTTTATACCTTCTTGAGCTTTTGTTTGGAGTTCTTCCTGGTTGAGGCTTTGTATTTCCTGTCATGTACTTTGACTTGAATCTGAGTGTGCCCTTTTGATATTGGTGGGTTAATCCTATTATGTTTCCTATCCTTAGAATTTGGGTGGGGATATGTAGATTTTAGGGGTCTTTGTCTTCCTAATTTCTTCAGTTTCTAGCTGAAAGGCTCAAACCTTTCTGAAAGGATTATTGAATTTCTAAAAGCTGGCCTCTGCTGAGTTTTCTGCTTGGGGGAAGAGGGGCTGGACCTGGTTTCTGTCTTTTTTTAAAGATCTTGTCCATTATTCCTTTGGGAAAATATATTCTGCTTTTTTAATATTCCCCAAAATATTTCTTTCACTGGATTCTTTCCACAGCTTCTTATCCTGGTGTCAGGTGCTTGGGACAATAAATCCCTTTAGATATTGGAAGACTACTATCATGTCTCCCCTAAGCCTTCTCTTTGTTAGGCTAAACATACCTAGTTGTTCATTGTACAATTTAGCCTCTTGATTATCTTTGTTGCTCTTCTCTACATTCTTTCTAGGACCTCAGCATCTTTTTCATATTGCTGTGACTACAATGGATGCAGTATTCCAAGTATGGTCTCACTAATGCAATACAGAATGGTACTATCACTTCTATCACTACCACTATAAGAACGATTGCTCCTTCTTGTTCTAACATCTCATTGGAGATCAAATATTTCCCTTGGAGACACCTTTCTGGAACTGTTTCCATCAAAATAAGAGTAAAGCAAGGATATATCCTAACCTCCCTAGTCTTAATTTGTCCATCTGCTCAATAATTCAGTTTCTCTCATCTTCTAATCATCACTTGTTGATGTTAGCAGATTGTGCAATTCCAGCCTTGCTGTTTGCTGATGTAGTAATTTTGTCTGTCACCTATGTGGGGATGAGAAGTTCATTGAGGGTGCTGACTTCCTTTTGCCTAAAAGAATAGCTTATAGTAAAGTATAAAAAGTATAAATAAAATAAAAGTGCTACTATTTGCAGATTTCATAAATGGCAAATTAATGGAACCCCAATAGAGGAGGTATTTATATCTTGGAATGTAGTTCTAAGGTTCCCTCATTTGGGATGCACATTTCTCTTATCAGGCAAGTGTGGCCCAGTGTTTAAGATTATTTTATTCCAAAAAAAGCACGCTTTATTTCTGCAGCTTGCAAGGTTTTTCTTGCCAAGGTCATTTTCAGCTTCTTTATGGCGTTCCAATTTGCAATTTTACAAAATTTAATAACCTGGAAACTGTCCAGTTCAAATTTATATGAGCAATACTCACGGTTACAAGATGCATCAAGAATAATGTTTTACAGTTAGAGACAGGTATGTTTCTGCAAGTGCCAGAGTCTGATTCTATTTCCTTAATTTCTGGTTAAAATTGATTTTTTCCCCCTATAGATCTGGCTTCACTGGTTCTCAGAGACCATTTTAAATCATCTAACAAAAGCTAATAACAAATTCCAGTCCTTAGAACTTTCTTTGGAAAGTATGTATCCATTAGGATTTGAAAATTCCAGGAGCCATCTTAAACAATATATCTGAGATATTGATTTTCAAACCAGTTCAAACCAGTTTAATATCCAGCCTTACAGTTCATGAATTTTTCTCACATGGCTATGTGGATTTTTATCACATTATCTTATATCTCTTAATTTTAATACTGAAATTTTGTCAGGCTTTCACCTTGGTCCAGTTGAATATTCTACCTATGTAAATATAAAGATTAAATTACAAGAAGGGTATATAATCCTTAGAAGTTACATAACATCTGAAAGAATTAATTTAATAGTTCCTCACTAACTATCTGAACATAAATTGTTATTCTGGGTAATACATGATAGTTGTTTAAACCAGAAATCTTCACAACTATCATATGTAGCTAGGCATATAAATAACATAGATGTCACCACTAATACTAATAGCTTTCCTAACAAATGTCTGCCTAATGTCAGCAACAATTATTGTACAAAGAGCAATCTCACATTACTATATCATTATCATTCAGAAAGACAGGTAATTATTTATTTAATACTCCCAATGCTACCTTTTGAAAGCATCTGGTAACTTTCCCAGAAACACACATATATGGCAAAAGTAGATATGAACTTCAGAGCACAGTACTCCAAACACAAGTCTACATGCTTTATACCCAAACATTTTGTACTTAATACTCATTTCACAGAAGAGAAACTAATAAGATTCAGAACAATTAATCTGAGTGCAAACTGTACAATGGGGTGTCCAGTTGTGATAGGATTACACAGCTTCCTGACATAATTAGAAAGCAAAGAAACTTCTAATGCCTGATCCCTAACTAGAGGGATCTAAGTTATATAATTCACCTTTGTTATAATTACATTCTGATCACTAAAGGAATACTGGCATCATTCTGTATGGTACATGCAGCTATAATACTTCTCGGTCAATTTGATTTGAAGTTCAGGTGTACATGCCTATGTTTAAATAGCCCAGAGCTCACATAAAATATAGCACTAATTGCTTTAGTAGAGCCCCTAGGTAAGTAATAGGTAAATCTTTTGAACCTACAACCATAGTTGACTTTTTGTTTGCTTGTTCATTCAATTTGTATAGCTTCCCATCTGAACTAGTGACTGGGCAGCTATACAAATTGGGACCATACTGTAGAAAGTATGACAGTTGATACTGTGATGGTGACAAGTGGGTGAAGCTTTTTTTTTTCAATTGTAGGAAGTTTCAGGCATGTTGTTGTTGTTGTTCTAACCTTCCAAATGAGAAAAATGGCATGCAGAACTTTGGGCTTTAAAAAAAGATGATTTAAATGCTTTATTTGGGTATCATCTCTTTTGCTTCTTAAAACCATTCCTATTGTCTTTGCACATATTGTTTCATTGGCATATGGCTTTGGATACTTTCCATTAGTAAAGTTAATTATAGATACCTGAAATTACTAATAGCACTGATGGCATTTGAAACCTTTTGTTATGTATTGGGCTTGCTTGTTAACACCACGTGGTAACGGCTGGTAGGTTGCGAGAGCAGGGAGCTAGCTAACGGCTCCCAGCATCTCAGGCAACCCATCTCCAGCACTGCTATTGGTTGCCCCTAGGTGGCAATAGGTTGCTTCAAACCTATTGGCTGCCACCTAGGGGCCAAGGTATAAATTGCTGCAGCTGCAGCCCTGTTCTCTAGTTCAGATCCTGCAAGAAATAAACCATACTCTTTGCTGAACTCACTCGCCTCATCTTCATTCCTGTGCAACGAACCCAGTACACATCACCTTTAATTTCAACATCACAGATTTTCTTTATGGAACATACATAAAGTAGAATGCAATACATTCATGCATGCATCTCTACATTTATGTTGTTTAACACACAGTTAAATCTCATATATAGTAACAATTTTATTTTCATTAATCCATAAATTCCTTAAACCTATCATCCTTTCTAATTCTTTCTTGCCAATGAAAACAATAAAATCGTTTCAGTACAGTAGGTCTTGTTTCTGTGATTACCCCAGTCATTTGCCAGTGCAACCAAACCTTATTTATGCTCTCTGGTGCTCTGGTGAGCACTCTCACCAACCACCATCATCCCTATCTTCAGCCACTTCCTAGAAGAATTGCCCCAGGAGAGCCCTGGTGAGGCATCACTATATCATGTGATGTATATGTACATGTGGAGGTTCTAGCTTTGTATATGAACATTTCATTTAAGGTTGTGTATATTTCAAAATATTGTCTGATAAGACACACTCACAAAAGAAAAATATTTTCCCAGCCCAGAAATTTGGAGAGAACCACAGCAGAAAAATTATTTAAGAGAAGTAAAGGACAGAGTAGCTAGCAGTCCCAGCTGAAGTACCAATAGAACAATTGCCACTTTTATATTGTCCTAATGAAAAGGGACGCGTTGGCTCAGTGGGTTAGGATGCTGAGCTTGTCAATCAGAAGGTCAGCAGTTTGGCGGGTTGAATCCCAAGTGCTGCGTAACAGAGTGAGCGCCTGTTACTCGTCCCAGCTTCTGCCAACCTAGCAGTTCGAAAGCACGTAAAAATGCAAGTATGCTTAGTATTCTTTGTCAGTAAAATGCATGTCGGTTGAGATTTATTTATGTATAGGTATTTGCATATAATCATAGCTATAATAGTAATTTTAAAGACTGCATATACAGCATCAAGCTGAAGTCTACTTAGACAAATAAAATCAGAGTTATAATTCTGATTTTATAATTTTAGTTGATCTTTTGGGGCTTAATGGTTTCCACTGCAAATTGTGTAGTGACAACTAAAATTGTAGAAAGGGACACTGACACCGACACATATCTTTTCCTTGATTCCCATATCACTGGTGGACTGTGGTTCATTATCCAATCATTCTTTGGATGGATGGTTGGATGGATGGATGGTACTTTGAGTAGGCTATTTTGTACTTTGGAACTATCACTTATAATCTCTGGTATTTTTTAGTGAGATTTTGTAATCTGAATTATTTTCTTCTGATAAATGGAGCCTCTCCCAGCCCAATGAATTGTGTTATGATTGAATAAATGGTAATTATTCATATAACTCCCATGGGTACTAATACACTGTTGATTTAGTGCTAAAGAGAAATGAGAGCTTCATTATATTATCATTTCTTTCTCGTTCTGCTTTAAAACTTCTTCTTTCTATGTTTCTTCCATTAGGAGTTGCTTGCAGTAATTTTCAAGTCCTAAGCTCACTTAATTAGTTCAAACTCTGTTCTTGAAAAAGTGAATAATATTAATGGAACGATTTTTGTCCAGAATTCAGTGGTGTCTTCTCCCTTTCCTTACTGTTTCTTGGTCAGAGAAATTGGTTAGTTTCTATGCACACATTTGAGAGAAGTGGTTTCATCCATTCATCTATTTATTCATTCATTGAAATGGTTTGGCATTGCCTAGGACCGAGAGAAGGTGAAAGGCGCAATATCACCCAGCTGGCTTCATGCTTAAAGCAGGACTAAAACTCACTTTCTAGCCTGATGCTTAATCACTACACCAAACTAGATCTCTGGAAACAAAAGGCTGGAAGGCTGGATGGATGGACAGATAATGAAATGAGTGAAACTAAAACAAACAGAGAAATGATTATGGGATTAATTTTACAGGCATTGACTTCAGCTAAGGCCCTATATGTGTGACATCAGTAATTTTGATTCATTGAATATGCCCTATTATTGATACTGAGATACACAGTACACAGAGCCCCACCCAGCCTGTTCAAGCACCCACCCCATTTAATGGTGCTTTACCTGAAGAATTTCCCTCTGTAAATCTTGCCTTTACTTCAGTGAGCTGCCATAGCATATTTGAGGAATTAACACACAACAGAGTGTCTGTGCGTGACTGTAGCTTCTTGTGCATTTCACAGGTAAAACTTAGGACTCTGAAGCAGGTCTCATTGCAAACACAACTTCTTCTTTTTTTTCTTCTTCTTTCACCTCTCTTCTTGAGAGGAATGCATGATACTTTGTGACAGCATTGAAGCTAAAAAGCAAAGTGTGCATAGATAATGTGCATAAAACTTTCATTATGAATAATAAATGTTCTTTTGTCAAATTGATGATTGGAAGAAGGTTGTTATGTCTTCTGATGATTGTTGCCACATATAGTATGGCATATACTATGCATTAGTAAGCTGAGGATTTAGGAAGTGTTCCTAAGCAATCAAGTTCATTTGAGAATAATGTTCCTAAAAAAATCTCCACATCTATACATGTACTGTGTTTCCCTGAAAATAACACCCAGTCGTATATTAATTTTTGCTCCAAAAGACACATTCAGGCTTATTTTCCAGTTAGGTTCGATTTTCGGGCAAATATGGTACTAAATGTGTCCGTCTGGCTGACAATCTAAACTGGGGCTTATTTTGGGGGTGGGGCTTATATTATGAGTGTCCTGAAAAATCATGGCAGGGCTTATTTTATGGTTGGGTTTTATTTTCGGGGAAACACGGTATGCATGCTAGTTTTATAGACTGCAAATCTTTTTGATCCTTACTATTCAAGCATCTTAAAATATTTAAAAAGTAGTGTATTGTGTTTTGTTTATAGTGAAACTTTTTTTTGGCCATGAATGAGTTCATGGAATAAAATAATTTTTCCCCCACTGTAATGTGTTTATGATGCTGCTTTAGAGAGAAATATGGTAACAATTTACGCATAATTCTTTAGTAGGACTTCAATTGATGTTGCATCAAATTAATGATAATATATTCAAATGCAATAAAGATTGTAAATAGTACTAAGGAGTGTTTCTCTTAACAGTATTTCAATTTGCCCTGTTTCCCTCTTACAGTATAGTAATCTGTTTGTACATATGAATCTTTTATAACATATATTGGTTAATGTGGGTACCATTTCTTCACTGAATGTAATTGCTTGAAGCTTTAGACATGCAACAAAATGCATAACATAATGTTTATATCTTGGTCAGAATATTTTCCAGCAGTATATTTTCCCCAAGGTAACTGGGGGGAGGGGGAGTTTAATCAGAAAAGAAAATATTTATTTGCTTCTTCATGTCTCAAAGGTGCTTTTTCACAAGGCAACTGAAGTTTATTTTTTCTCTTTGAAGATGTTTCACTTCTCATCCAAGAAGCTTCTTCAGCTCTGATTGGATGGTGGGGAATGGCAGGATTTATACTCCTTGCAGATAGCTGGTCATTTGCATTCTTTTTTTCTTTTTTTTAAGAGTGTTGATGCCACCTGGAGGTTTATCTGTGTCCTCAGGGTCACCTGAGTCATGCAAATGGGTGGGGGACCTTCTTGGAACTGTTGAAAGGACTGTGTTGTAGACTGGACATAGATGATGTCACATCTTTCCCCTTTTGTTGAGAGAGGGCTGTTAGATTTTGACATAGATGTCCTCTTAGACCCCTCTTTCAAACCAGCGGTCTTCTCTGTCCAAAAAATTACAGCCCTCTCTCAACAAAGGGGGAGGGATCCGACATCCTCTATCTCCAGTCTACAACACAGTCTTTTCAACAGATCCAATTAGGCTCCACACCCATTTGCATGACTCAGGTGACCCTGAGGACACAGATAAGCCTCCAGGTGGCATCAAAGACTCTCTAAAAGAAAAAGAAAAAGAATGCAAATGACCAAATTTTATTTAAATTTACTGAATCATAAGCTATTTGTGGTTTTGGAGAAACTCAGAAAATAGAATCTCTAGCAACAAGTCTTGTTTAGGTGAGGCTTAATGTGTATAAAATGGATCTTTGTGTTGCCTCTGTTTATGAATTTTACTTTATTTTTAAGAATTTTATATATAAAAAAACAAGGTACTACATTTAATGGTACTCCTGTCTAAGGAGCAAAATAAAATCCAACATCCCTTTGTTTCCTGGGATTAGAGATCAAATAAATGATTTGTACATGGGACACACAAAAGGGGGACACTCAGCTAATGCAACAAGTGTGTTGTCAGATGCGTATTTGGTTAGCTTCTGAACTTTGTTTTCTCTCAAAACAATAGCAAAGAAAACCTTTTTCCTTTATTTTAAAATTTGAATTACCAGCAAAGCCCTAATTTTATATTTTTAACAGGAAAGGTGCTGGGAATTAAGAACATAGTCCTCAACTTACAATCACAATTTTAAAGGAGTGGGGTTGTTAAATGAGGCATCACATGACCACACCAAGAGGTTTTTTTAGCCCTTTTTTGCTATGGTTTTTAAGCAAGATAACCCATGATTGCCATTTTTGACATTCTCTGCTGGTTTTCCCATTGACTTTATTATCAGAAGCTAGATTTGTAAAATGGCAATCCTGTAACCCTGGGATGCTGCAATCATCATAAATGCAAGCCAGTTGCCAAGTGCCCATAATCACAAGACTGTGAGAATGTGGCGATGGTTGTAAATGCAGGAATCAATTGTAATTCATTTTCCCCAATATCATTTGCTGGAAGTAAAATCTGATCTGGTTCTTATTCCAAGCCAGAAGAAAGACGCAGAAATTGAAGGTAGGCTGCAGTTGGAAAGGAGGTCTCCATTTATTTGGTAGCCAGAAACAATAGTGACAACAGCATGTTTCTGGGGTGGCAGGCAAATTGGGGTTGAGCAGATGGGCTTTTATACAATTTTGGGGGCTTTGTGATTGAGATGGCTGTTCATGTGCAGGAAATATATCCTTTAAATATATCCTTTAGAATTAATGGCTGTTGCCAGATTCCTATGGAATCATGTAGGGATCACGACTGTCTCTATAGGGAAAAGAGGAAATGCAAATGCTAGGTGCTTTGTTTGTCTAAACTAATCTTGTCAGTTTCGGCTGCTTGCCTATTGTGCTGCTTATTCAGAGCTGCTGACTGCCCTTTGTTTATGAATAGAGTGGCCTGGTTTTATGAATGGATACAAAATATCCATTCATAAAGACTAGCCTCTTTAGGCTTCTGCTGGTTTCATATAGCAGAAAGACCTGGGCCGCTTTCTCCTTTTGTTAAGGAGATTTTTCTTCTATGGGAAATATTCTATTTTGCCTCTTTTAATATTCTGTAGAATATTCTATTCTGTTGAGGGAGCTTCCCACATGTTATAACTAAGCAAATGCTTGTAAGTCGAGGACTCCTTATAGGCTCCTATGTATCAAAGCTAAAGCATGGATGGGCTTGTTTCCAACTCCAGACTAAAATAGGATTGAAATAAATGCAGCAGGTCCTTTGTAGAATGAATATGCAGGATGTCTTTCTTTTTGTCATCTTTTTTCTGCTTCTCTTTTTTTAATTGCAGGATGCTTTGGGAATGCTTGCATCTCCTGGAAAAAAAAATGTTTCTCTTCTTTTAAAACCTACAAAGTAGCATTGTTGCTCTCAAATTGGAGAATGTGACCTAAGATACTTTTGTACTACATTGCGCAGAATTGTTTCTTTGATACATTTGAGTAAATCAGATTATTGATAAAAAATGTATCCAAGAAGTTGTGTTCAGAATGTAAAAATCAGCATGTACAGCAAGAATAATTACTGCAAGGATATAGTTTGTATTTCTCTTTCTTCCAACTGGAGACTCTCTTCATATTGTATATGTATTTATAAAAGTTTGTATTTATATATGAGCACATTCTTTCTTTATCCATTCACATTGCTTAGTATTTCAGAAGTTCAATTCTGGATTTGATAAAGCACAAAGAAATATGCAGACAAATTTGGTGATCATAGGATTTTTCTTTCTTTCTTTCTTATTATTATTATTATTTTATTTTTCTTAAAAAAATTTGTTAGCTAGAAAAAATATTGAAACCAAATTTGGAGTCTGAAACTTGATCTTGTAAGATATGGCCAAAAAATTAATTTGTTAGAATAATCAGAATGACAGTTGGAAGGGACCTTGTAGATCATCTGGTCCAATCTGCCACCCAAGCAGGAGAGACCCTACACCATTTCTGACAGATGGCAGTCCAGTCTCTTTTTGAAAGCTTCCAGAGATGAAGCTTATTGTAGCAATTAAATTACAAAGCTACATATTTTTCCATAATTTTGGGAAACTTGTCTGCAAAGTTATTTCTCTCAAACATAGCATTTAAGAACTTTAAATTTGTTTTCCCTAATTATTAGATCAATATTAAAAAGAAAAGAAAAATAAACATGTATAAATGTTAAGAACACATAAGAACTAAAGATAATTTATTTAGTGTTGAATATAAAGGCATAGATCTTATAGTCTAATGGGATTATTTTATTTCCAACAGAATCTTTAGATTTATCACATAAAGACAGTGTTCTTTCCAAACAGAATTGTTTATTTCAATCATCTAACAGATCTGAAGAACAAAATCATTTTTCCTGCTGCAGTTATTTAATATATGGAGATCAAAAACCTTTACTCTCACCACAGAATTATTAGGAGATCTATTGCCTGCTACCTTAATGAATTGTTCTTCAGATAATAGTTTGAATAACTGTAATGTCCCATTTGAGGAAGATATATGCCCACTTAGATTTTAAAAGTCCAGAAGTTAAAAAGGGAAATTGTAGAAGACTAGAGCTTTTAATAGAACTTTAGGTAAATGATTAAACGGAATATCATGGAATCTGCTTAATGTTTAGAAATTAAAAGACTAAAATTCAGTTCTATAACATAATATTGCAACCAGTGATTATTTTAAATGATCAAAATCTTAATTCTGGTCTTTAGGTAAATGACATGCTGTTCTTGATCTTTATTTTAGATTAACTATCTTGGTAAAGAGCACTTAGTGCAAGAAAAAGCATAAAGCAGAGTAATGCATTATCAGTTGTGAGAATACCACCGACCTATGTTATTTTCCATAATATTCAATTGTGAATAGTTGAACAAAACTTTTGAAATTATTCTTCTCTATTTTTGCCATTCTAAATCTCAATCATGATCCATATAATCAATTTTATCTTCCATGATCTTGGAGATCTTGTGTCAGATATTTTGATTCATTAGAATGAATTACATGAGAATTTTTGCAACACATTTATATAATCACACTGTCAAGGATATTTAAGTATGAAATACTGGGAATCAGATGGATTGCAAAATCTATTATCTTAATAGGAACATAGTCTTGAAAGAATCTTGTGAATTGTTCACACACAAAAAATACATTTAATAAATGTAAAATGTGGATAATTCCTTAGGTTTTCAGTGAAACCGCTGCTACAGAATATGCTTTGAAATTGGATTTTGTATTTACAAGTACTTACAAAATAACTTGCCTTTTCAAATCAGTTTGATAATGGTGAATATTTGAATATAATCTGTGTATAATTTCTGCATTTACAGTACTGACTTCTTTTTTAATTAAAAAGTTTTAAAGTACATTTTTGAACATAAACCCCATCCCCCCTACCCCTAACCCATACCCTAACCCACTCAATACCCCTACCTCCCCCAGCCCCCCCCCGACTTCCCAAAGCAGAATACAGGGTATTACTTTCACAATCTTAATCTAAAATATACTAACTAACTATAATTACACTTTAAATCCAGTCGCGCTTTAACTCTCCTTAAGCATCATAATATATCTCCATTACAAATATTCTTCACATATTCCAAATTCTACCATTTCTATCTGATTCAAAACTTTCAAAATCCATTCTTCTATAATAAACAAATCAGCCTTCTTCCAATATCTTAAAGATCTTACATATTCCACTAAATTACTTTAACTTTTAAAATTGTTACAATTCAACAATACATAATAATACATTGCATCATCACAACCACATCTTCAACATTTAGACTAACAATTTAAATACATACATACTAATTTTTAAGATCTACTGTAAATACCATCCCCAAATATCCACCATTATTAGATCTTGATTATCCTACAATCTTTAACAAGTTCCATTTCTAAATCTTATTTCTATCAAAGTCCTCCATTAATCTCTACTGTTATTATTATTATTATTCCTTAAATCTCAATGCACCCCGTGTCATTCTTTGAATCTTAAGATCTTTAAATAAAACCAAGGATTACACAGCTTCCGAAACTATTTCTTGTAACTGTCACTCTCCTTCTTCCTTTCCTTTTTTAACTTCTGAGGATGACGGTAAGCCTGCTTTCAATACATTAGAATAAAAATCACGTGCCTTCCCCACTGTATTAAGACAATATCTTTCTCCAGAATAATTCACCACAATCCCTGATGGTATCTCCCACCTGAACCGAAGCTGTTATTTCTTTAATTCATCTGTCAGAAAGAAAAAAATCTTTCCTTTTTCTCAAAATTCTTGAAGGAATCTCTTTCAGAATCAAAACCTCCTGATTAGCCACTTTAAGTCTTTTATTATAAGAGATTTGAATGATCTCATTTCTAATCTTTCTCTTTGTAAAATATACAACCACATCCCTTGGCAGTTTCCTTTGTTTAGCAATCCAAGAATTAACACGAAATACTTTATCTATCTTCCCCAAAAAATCCTCAAGTTGAAACCCCAAAATAGGTGCCAGGGCATCCACCAATGTCCCTTCCAGATTCTCCTGCGGATTTTCTTTCAAGCCTCTGATCCTCAAGGTGATTTCCATATATCTGTATTGCATCATCATCATTTCATCTTCAAGTTTTTCCATTTTATTCTCCACCCATTTTAGCCTCCAGCATGATTATTTTGTTTCACTTCTTCCACACATTCATCCAGATTCTCAATACAGCCTGAGAACACTTGAAGTGCCATCGAAGTATCCTCCCTTATTTTCTTGCTCTCATTTCCAATAAATTCTGCCACCTTCTCAAATATTTTTTCAGACTGAATTTTAAGGCATTGTTTAGAACTTATTGTAAATCTTTTAAAGTCAATACAGATGCAGCAGCTTCGGGAGGTAACTTCAAAGACTGCGTTCCAGATTGCTGAACAAACAATGCCTCCGCACTTTTAAAAACGGGTCTATGTGGTTTGGGAGCCATTTTTGCAACTAATAACTTTCAATACACACTTTCACTTTCTAGTCCATTTATTACTTTGTAGTTAAACTGTGAAATAACCAAATCTTGAAAATAACTTTTTAGCACCTCCAAATTATAACTACCTCTTTTAAGGTTTAAAAGTCCATTTTACATATTCCTACTCAGTTCAAACAGTCACTTTACTTTGAAAAAAAACCACTTTTGCTTCTTGTTAAAAAGGAAAAAAAATCAGTCAGGCGCCATCTTCCCCTTCTTTCAAAACGATTGTTGAAGCAGGAAGAGAGTTTGAGTTTCAGAGTTAAAACTTTGTACTTGATGTTTATACTGCTCCTGCATCAGCTCTGCTGCTACCATCACTCAAGATGTCAATCAGATCTGGCAGGATTGGATTCAGCATCTTGTTCTGCTAAAGCAGAAGAGTCCTTCGTCCGGAGCATTTCCAGGCTTCGGGGGGGCTCTCACCCTTCATGCCCCAGAACAAATGTTCTGAGGCTCTAGGGGAGCTCTACCCCTACCTGGAAGCTCCCCCTCCCCTCTTTGCCCGAGGAGAAGGGTTTTCGAGCGGTGGAACAGCTGATCATCGGCTATTCCGCCGCTTCAATGGGATCGAAGGGCCAGCGGTCGAATCCAACCATCCTCGCCACTGAAGCACCACCCAGAAGTCTAGTACTGACTTCTTATCTTTACATAAGGAAGCATGGAACAGAATTGGAAAAAACTGGATTGATTTAGGCCATTTTTTAAAAAAAATGTCCACATAACACAAGTGTTCCTAAAATGATTTTAAAGAACTCTGTGTACTACTCTGAATTCATCTCTAGTGGCTATGTAAAGTTTTAAAGGAGTATTTGACTCAATAAAACTTTGATAAAATTACCCTATAGTTTAAAGCACTTTCTGTCTGTCTGAGCTCAAATAGGATGTGGGAGCAGTTCTAACACTGCTTTGGATTTCATTCACCTTCACAGCTCTCAGGATCTTTTATGTGCCCATCCAAAACCTTAACTTTGCTTTTAGAGGTATTTCTGGATTGTGGCATTTCTGAGCTGGGTCTGCCAAGAGCACTGGGAGTTCAACTCAATAATCAGTCCTCTGGATATGAGTGCAAGGTATATCAGTCAGGCTGTAGGCATAGGCATTCTTGGCTCAGACTTTGGTTGTAAATCAGGGTTTATAATCCCTGGACCAAATATTAACACTTTAAAGGATAGTGATAAGGCTATAAATCCACTTTTTCTGTGCTAGCCACTTTCTCTGTGGCCTATATCAATTTCATTATAATTTCCTATGTCAGACTTTTTTCTGTCTCTTCTAAATCAATATGAAGCATTCCCTATAAATCACAAATGAGTTTCACCACTGTTGTGGGAGTCTTTTGCAAGAGAGGCCAAGCTTATCAACCAGTTACATCAGCCTGTCAGGCACCTCAGAAAATCCAGTGATTTGTTTCTCAAGATCACATATTGGTTTTGCAACATTTGCAACATATTGGTGCAAACGGACTTCTAAAAGTTTCAAATGAATTTAGATGATTTGAAAAGATTGCTGTTGTAGCTTTTCCCATCCCTGCTACCTATGTCTTGAGAGACAAGCTGGAGCGATATTTAAAATATCATTATGGTGGAGTCTTTCAAAAGAATGAAGCTTAAATTTAACAGAATTAATGTTCTCTACTGTATTTGTCATCCCTGCTACTTTCATTGCATTCAGCTAAAAACATGTTTTTGCAGACATTTTATGATTCATTTTATGATTCTCTCTTTTGGATCTTTTTTCAAGTCTCAAGGAATTCTTTCCTGGAGCAATAAACTGCAAATCAACATCTATAACATCTACAACAAAGAAGGTCAAGCTTTTGATAGCATTCATTCACAGAATCACTGAAGCATTAAAACACTCTTAAGAGTGTTTTTAGATTGAATAAGGAAATCATGCAGCGTTGTATCTATCTAAATAATAATAATAATAATAATAATAATAATAATAATAATAATAATAATAATAATAATAATAATAATAATAACAATAGTTGGAAGGGATCTTGGAGGTCATCTAGTCCAACCCCCTGCTCAGGCAGGAAACCCTATACCATTTCAGGCAAATGGCTGTCCAGTCTCTTCTTAAAAACTTCCAGTGTTGGAGCATTCACCACTTCTGGAGGCAGGTTGTTCCACTGGTTAATTGTTCTAACTGTCAGGAAGTTTCTCCTTAGTTCTAGGTTGCTTCTCTCCTTGACTAGTTTCCATCTGTTGCTTCTTGTCCTGCCTTCAGGTGCTTTGGAGAATAGCTTGACTCCCTCTTCTATGTGGTAGCCCCTGAGATATTGGAACACTCCTATCATGTCACCCCTCAACCTTCTTTTCGTTAAACTACACATACCCAATTCCAGCAACCGTTCCCTATATGTTTTAGCCTCCAGTCCCCCAATCATCTTTGTTGCCCTTCTCTGTACCCTTTCTAGAGTCTCAACATCTTTTTTACATCGTGGTGACCAAAACTGGATGCAGTATTCTAGGTGTGGCCTTACCAAGGCATTTTAAAGTGGTATTAGTACTTCATGTGATCTTCATTCAATCCCTCTGTTAATGCAGCCTAGCACTGTGTTGGCTTTTTTGACAGCTGCAGCACACTGCTGGCTCATATTTAAGTGATTGTCTACTCGGACTCCGAGATCCCTCTCACAGTTACTACTATTGAGCAAGCTACCAATAATACCTGTGCATTTGATTTTTCCTGTCTAAGTGTAGAACCTTACTTTTTTCACCATTAAATTTCATTTTGTTAGATAGCGCCCAGTATTCGAGTCTGTCCAGATCCTCCTATATTTTAAGCCTATCTTCTGGAGTATTGGCTATTCCTGCCAGCTTGGTGTCATCTGCAAATTTGATGAGTTCCCATCTATCCCCTCATCCAAATCGTTGATGAAGATGTTGAAGAGCACTGGGCCCAGAACAGAGCCCTGGGGCACCCCACTACACACTTCCTTCCATGTAGATGCAGTTCCATTGAGGACCACACGCTGAGTACGGCCGGTCAGCCAGCTATGAATCTATCTGGTGGTAATGCTGTCTAACCCACATTTTTCTATCTTATCAAGTAGTAGGTTGTGATCTACTTTATCAAATGCCTTATTGAAGTCCAAGTAAATTATATCTACAGCATTCCTCTGGTCCACTAATTTTGTCACTTGGTCAAAGAATGTAATAAGATTTGTCTGGCATGATCTGTTTTTGACAAACCCATGTTGGCTTTTAGTGATGACTTTGTTTGCATCAAGGTGTTCTCTGATTTGTTGTTTGATTATCTTTTCCAGAATCTTCCCAGGTATTGAGGTCAGGCTGATAGATCTGTAGTTTCCTGGATCTATTTTTTCCCTTTTTTGAAGATGGGAACCACATCAGCTCTCTTCCAGTCCTCTGGTAGTTCCCCAGTGCTCCAGGATCTTTGAAAAATATAGTTCAGTGGTTCTGAGATCACGTCTGCCAGTTCCTTGAGAACTTTGGGGTGTAATCCATCTAGTCCTGGTGATTTGAACTCATCTAGGCTGGACAGGTGCTCACTTATCATTTTCTTGCCTGTCTTAACTTGTGTTTCTATTCTGTTTTTTATGGCACTGGTTTTGCTAGGTTGGACTGTTTTTTCCCCTTTGTGTAAAGACTGATGCAAAAAATGAGTTAAATAGTTCTGCTTTCTCCCTGTTGCTTGTCACCTTCTTGCCATTTCCCCCCACTAATGGACCAATCATTTCCTTAACTTTTTTCTTGTTTTTTATATGTTGAAAGAAGCTTTTTTTGTTATTTTTGACTTTGGTCGAAAGCCTTAGTTCATTTTGAGCCTTAGCTTTCCTCACTTCATCTTTGCAGGCATGGGCTATTTGCTGATATTCTGCCTTAGTTATGTGCCCCTCTTTCCACTTTTTATACTTGTCCTTTTTATCTTTCAATTTATCAGAGAGTTCTTTATGCAGCCATGTTGGTTTCTTTTGAGAGCTGTTATTTTTCTTCTTTGTTGGTATTGTGCTAGACTGGTTCTTTATTATCTCACTTTTCAAAATTTCCCAAGCTTCTTGAGTTGTTTTCGCCTTTAGGATTCTCATCCATGGAATCCTTCCCAAGGTCTCTCTAAATTTATTGAAATTAGCTCTTTTAAAGTCCAAGACTCTAGTTCGGCTATGTTCTATGGCTTGTGCTCCCAAAATGTTGAATTCCAATATTGCATGATCACTTCCCCCCATGGTTCCGGTGGCTTCGACACTTTCTATCATTTCATCTCTGTTAGTGAGGATTAGATCCAATATGGCTAATCCCCTAGTTCCCTTCTCTACTTTTTGGAGAGAAAGTTGTCTGCTAGGTTTGTCAGGAATCTGTTTGATCTTCCACTTGGTGCAGAGTTTGTCTCCCAGTTGATATCAGTGTAATTAAAGTCCCCCATTACTATTGTGATGTGCTTACTACATACCTTAGTTAGCTGACTAGCAAAAAGTTCATCTATTTCCTCTGCTTGGTTGGGCTTTCCTCATAAGCCCTCCTGTCATGAGAGAAAGGAGAATGAATACATTCTTGGCTTCCCATGGAAAAGTTCCATGGGTAAACAAAAGTAAGCTGATGAATATCACCACTTAAAAAAATAAATTCTGAATGAGATAGACACATTAAATACAGATTTTCTATAGTTTACAAGCATGCAAGGATGTCTTCAAATATGCCCCCAGCTTACCTGTCATATACCTACCAAACCTGCAAACCTGTTTGACCCACCTGCATATACCCATTGGCTGTAATAGTTGGTTAGTGAAACATCAGCTTAAAGAACTAAACCTGGTACCATCTGTTAGAACTAAGATAGTAATTAAGGTTATACCTTATATATTGACATAGCAATAAGACCAATTGGCAATAACATAATGTATTTCAAAGTGAATATGCATAGCATTGTATTGTACAGAAAATAATACTGTCACTTTATAATGGGTTGAATGAGTCTGATTTCAGTTATTTATAATTCATAGTATTAAGGACAGCTTAGACTAATAAGAATAGATTCAGAAATTGGTGATAAGAACAATTACAACAGCTAATGACCCTCTTTTACCGGTCTACTATAGAGAGCGTCCTCTCATATGGTATTGTGGTTTGGTATGCTGGTCTGACAGCCGTGGACAGGAAAGTATTACAGAGGGTAGTGAGCACAGCACAAGACATTGTGGGCTGTTCCCTGACACCACTGGATGACATCGCCAGGGCTCGTTGCCTTGGAAGAGTGAGGAAGATTCTCAGGGATGGGAAAGAAAGGCAAACTATGAATGCACTCTTTAAATATCTAAAATATGTTATATACTAAAAATCAACACCTGTTCTCAATCACCCAAGGGCAGAGGGTCTCAAATAATGGAATTGCCTCACAGGATGTCAGATTAAAACTTTATAATAATAAGATAAGTTTGACAATGGAACTAATTACCATACAGTAGATGTGATCCAGCAGAGTCCAGCCAAGCATGTGTTGCAGGTAGATTACAATCACTTTATTAATTGATTGGTCGATTGATTTTTAATTTATTATGACTGCCCAATCCTGTCGCGTCGAGCGACCGATCAGGGTTCCGGCCTCAACTCTTAGAGCCCCGTAACAGGGGTGAGAATTTAGAGGGACCCTCGCAAGGGTGAACACCTTGAATATGGAAGCATTTTGCCCTTTGCCACCAACCCAGTGTGCCGGACGTTCCGACGGTCACACTTGGGAACTGCGATAGCGCAGGAACAGGATCCTAGGACAAACTGAGGCACCAACACAAGTTTGTTCAAGGTGAGAGAGCACAGAGTGCCCGGGGTGGATGGTGTTGCCCCCCGAACAGCTTTGCACAGCACTCTTTTATTGAGCAGTTTCATCAGGGAGGGGGAAGTACACACATGAGGAAGCAACATATGGAAGGTCATAGGAAAACATAGCTCATTGCATACAACTGCTAATGAAGAGGGCAAAGGTCATCACAGGAAACAATAAAGCATAACTTATCGTATACAAATGCTAACAGAGAAGACAAGAGTTATCACAGGAAGGCATAACTTGAGGCAAGGACAATTACAGGAGACAGGAAGCCATATCTTGAGGCAAGGGCAATTACAGGAGACAAGTCTTGTTATATACAATTGTAAATGGAGGAGGCAGAGGTATTTGTTGTATACAATTGTAAATGGAGGAGGCAGAGGTTTATCACTAGAGACAGGAATGCAGAACTTTATAACTTTCAATATAGAAGGCAAAAAGGTCTTTGGGAGTCTAGGATAACTACAACTCCTCCTTTTCTGTTTTTTAAGGCCAATTACTGAGAAGGCCCCTCAATGTAGTCCAGAACTTTCTCTTCTAGGACACTTACGCGGGAAAAAGAGAAATCCTTCGATACCTCCTGTGCCGGCGCCAGTGTTCCTTTCAAAGAGTGTTGGTGTGAGGGTTCATCAGAGGTAAATTCTAAAAGAGGATGTTTGTATTCACTGTCAACAGAGTGTTTCATCAACAGAATGTCATCGCTAATGCTGCTCAGCCTTCGTTGTAGAAAATCTAAAAGTTTACCCATAACACATGGGCCAATTGCACATGCAAGTAATAATAAAATTAAAGGACCAGCTATGGCTGAGAAATGGGTGGTCAGCCAGGGAGAGAAGTTAAACATTCCTTGATACCAAGTATAATGCTGGGAGCGTTCCCCTTCTCTGTCTTTCAATTGTTTGTTTAATTCTGCCATGGAGTCAAGCACAATACCTGAGTTATCAGTGTAAAAGCAACATTCTTCTTTCAAAGCTACACATAGGCCTCCATTTTTCAAGAAAAGCAAATCCAAGCCTCTTCTATTCTGTAAAACAACTTCAGATAGTGAGGTGAGAGAATTTTGGAGAACAACCATAGACTGTTCGATTCGTTTGAGGTCTGCATCAATTTCGATACTTAGCTTGTGGATGTTTTGGTCACCCAGGACCATACCTGCAATACCTGTTGTTGCACCAGTGGCTCCCAGGCCTAAGAGAATGGCTAAGGTCATAGTGGTGATTACCTCGCGCTTAGCTCGAAGAAAATATTGGGGTGGTTCCATACGGGAGATAAAGTCATTATCAGAAAAGACAGACATTTTTGGGAGAAGTTAAACCTGGATACAAAAGGCTTTTTGTGTGTGTAATATGTCTCCACTGACACATGCAGTGGCACCAGTGGAGCAGGCCCAGATGGATCCATTGGAAGGAATGAAGAACTGACCCTTAAGTCGTTTGGAAAGATCTGCTGTTGTAGAGTGAGTATACATTGTAGACCACCCCTCAGCTCCATAAGGAAGACCTGTCCTTTCATTTGGTAAAAATATCATACAAGATATATAAGCGTCAGATGAGGCATTAATACAATAGTGGGAGTAATTAAAAGGTACATATCCAAGACAGCATCCTTGGCCTTCAATGGAAAATATAGTTATAGAAGAATTGGACCACCTGCAAGTGGCATCAGAGGTGCTATTTGCAAATGGGGAGGGGGAGCCAATAGCTTCATAAAAAGGGGGTTGAGAAGATAAGCACAACCAACATTTGGTATCATTGTCAGGAAAAGCATGGGCTGCTACTAGGGCGTTGTGTGTGGAGGAAACAAGAGTTATCAACGGATTAGTTTCCCTTGGAAAGGGTTGTAAAAAAGGAGAGTTATTGTGCTTATTTGGACCCACAGGTGGGGATACTTCTAGGGACATAGTGAGTCGAATTATGAAAATATTACCTGGATGACGGTATCCGGAATTATCATTGGATCTGCCCCCCCACTTTTTCCCTGCTAACCAAGCAGCAAGCGGGAGCCTTTTTCCATGTGACGTGAAGGTAACGTACATTGGGTTGAGGCGAACACCACAGCAGGCCCAATTGCTGCATGAGGACCAAGGCAAGTTGGAGTCCGGCCCCAGTCCTGCCTTGATGTAATCAGTAGTGTAAGGTGCAGTCCACCAAATTTTTCCTGTGGACACACATTGCCAGGATTTGCAATACCAATCAGAGGCGGTTCCACATTCGTCTATATGGGATAGGTCTGTAATATAGCCTGGGCAAATGTACAGGCCTGGGCCTGTGTTCCAGATCTCATGAGGGGAAGGATCGCACTTTGTTTTGTGCTTAAACCCATGGGCTCCTACGAGCATTTCAGCAAAGTCAAAGTAGAGCGTGGGAAACCAGGGCCACAGGGTACGGTTGGAAATGGAGTATAGGGTGTTTCCTTGAAAGTCAGTGATAGTCCAGGTGTAGTTTGCAGGGCGATGCTGGTTGTCAGGGACGGAGGGCAAAGAGCGTCATGATCGAGAAAAATGTTGACGTGGTGATAAGGCTTGTAGAATGGTTCTTGGAGCGGCTGGTGCAGCAGGCTGCGCATCGGTAATTGTCCAAGCAATGTTATGCGGCTGGCGGGAAAGTGACAAAGGATGTTGATCGCGCCCTCGCTGGTCATGACTTGGCGAAGCTCGTTGATGGATGTGATGATGAGGCGGCGGGGGAATTTTGCTTCCTCCTTCATAGTGGCCGACGAGGCGATCAAAAGACCAGAGGCACTTTAGCGTGTTGACAGGAGAGGGGCGTCTGCAGTGGACGTAACGTACGGCACAAGGATCCTTTGAATAGGGTGGG
This sequence comes from Vipera ursinii, assembly GCF_947247035.1. Taxonomy (NCBI): domain Eukaryota; kingdom Metazoa; phylum Chordata; class Lepidosauria; order Squamata; family Viperidae; genus Vipera; species Vipera ursinii. Next base: position 103,639,809 of record NC_139517.1, on the reverse strand, counting down.
TATCTGGAGAGCCAAGATGCAAGCAGAGAAGGAACAGGAAGGTAGGAGGCAGAATACGAAGAGAAGAGATACACGGTTTGATTGAAACGGGTGCCATTGGCTAGAAATCCAAGGCAGGAGTAAGAGCCAATAGTGGAGGGGGTGACCGTTACATGAAGGAAAATAGCACATGGAAAATAAGTGTATTGAATATGTGCCGGAAAAGGAGAGGCAAGATAACGACCGCGGTGTTGCAATGCATAATTACAGTGAGGCAGAGAGTCATCTCGAAAAGTGAAAGTGACAGATGTAAAAGGGGGTGCAAGTATAATATGCGGGTCAGCCCTCAGTCGAGCTGTCGCTAAAGAGTAAAGGCAAAGACATAAAGTCAGCAGCAGGGGAAAGCTTTGTGATAGCATGATAGGGCCATACGCAACGTGCAGGGACCCACAATGTGCGATCCGGGAGTTGGACTGCAGCGTAGCCTTTTCCCCAGGTGATCAGGGGTACCGGTCCTTTCCAAGTAGGATCTGGTAGTTGCCTATAGTAAACAGAAGGTCTGGAGGTTGGACAAGGAGGGTTAGAAAAATGTCGAGAAGTGGCTGAAGTAGCCAGTGACCCTGTAAGGTTCAAAAAATTGAGAGTATAAAGACAAACATTAAGAACATTTTGCAACACTGGGAGTGTCGGGGGGCTTACACCTTTTGCCCCTAAATATCATTGCAATGCATTTTTAAGTGTTTGATTTGTGCGTTCCACAATAGCCTGCCCTTGGCTATTAAATGGAATACCAAATTTGTGTACAATGTCCCATCGATAGCAGAATTCCGAAAATGCAGTACTTGTATACGCAGGACCATTGTCAGTTTTTAAAACTTTAGGACATCCCAGTGTTATGAAAGATCTAATACAATGATTGATTGTTTGTTTGGCCGTTTCCCCTCTTTGTAGGGTGGCCATGATAAAGCCTGAATACGTATCTACGGATACATGAATATACTTCCAAGGGGCAAATGGAGGAAATTGTGTAACATCCATTTGCCAAGTCTCGCAAGCTTGTGTACCCCTAGGATTTACTCCTTCAGGGATACTTCGAGCTTGAAGACTACAAGTAGGGCATTGTTGAATGATTGCAACAGCTTCTTGGTGTGTGAGTCCGAATTGCTTCACAAGAGCCTTTTTGTTTTGATGAAAATATGAGTGACTTTCTCCGGCTGTTAAAGCACAAATCTGTAAGGCAGATTTACAGTCTTCATCCGCCATATGATTCCCTTCTGATAGGAATCCTGGAAGATGTTGATGACTCCTAATATGTGCTACAAATAATGGTGTTGTTCGTTTTTGTAACAATTGTTGCAGCTGTGAAAATAACGTCATTAGTGATGGTGATAAAGAAGGAGAAATATAGGCATCAAAAATGGAAAAAACAATGTTGGCAACATAAAGACTGTCCGTGATTATGTTCAATGGCTGATTTTGAAAAATGGAAAGAGCCAGATTAAAAGCAGCTAATTCAGCTTGTTGAGCTGATGATTGTCCCGTAGTGAGATGTTTGTGCCATGTGGAATCATGTTGCCAAACACATGCCCCAATGGCTTTTGAACCATCCGTAAACACTGTTAGTGCCTGCGGAATAGGTTGTTTTGCTATTGGATTAAAAATTGTAGTTGGGATTGTTTTGATCAATTGTAGTCGAGGGTCTGTGGGGAGATGGCAAGATAACTTTCCATTCCAATTTTCAAGAGCAATTTGAAGGACATCTGAATTTACAAACATTTCTTCCCATTGTGTCAATCGGAAGGGAAGATAAATTGTGTCTATTTCCAGACCCATCATTGCCTTTGCCCGTTTTCGAGCTTTGGTAAAAAGAGCAGCAAGTTGGGTGATTCGAGAAAAAATAGAAGTTTTAGGAGTGTGAGAAAGGTGTAACCATTCCAAAATTAGAAGTCTTTTACTGCTACTAATTTGCATAAGAATTCCTGTATACAATTGCGGAGTGGAAAGAACAGCCAAAGATATTGGAATGTTGGCTTCTAATCGATCCACCCACGAAGTACGAAGTGCCAGATTAACATCTTGAATCACTTGTAATTGATGTGAATCCAAGATGATTTTATCTGCAGGATGTTTGGGGCCTGTTAAGGCCTTAAATAAAGGAGATAAAACATTAGTAGGAAGAGAGAAATAAGGTCGAGCCCAATTCAAAGTACCAAGATATTGTTGTAATTTGACCAAGGTAGTAACTGGTCCAATATTTAAAAGTGGAAGATCGGGGGCAGCTGCAGCTGCAAGTACCTTATGACCCAAATATTGTACCGGATATTGTGACTGTATTTTGTCTGGGGCTATAAAAAGACCAGCAGAATTTAAAAGCTGAGTAAGGAAAGGGACTGTTTGCATAACAGTACCCTTTGGTCTTTCTGCTGCAATTAGTATGTCATCCATATAGTGATAAACCAAAATTTTTGGATATTTTTGTCTAAATGGTTCTAAAACTTTATCTACATAGTATTGGCACATTGCTGGAGAATTTAACATTCCCTGAGGAAGAACTTTCCATTGGTACCTTTTAGTGGGTCTACTATTATTAAACTCAGGAATAGTAAAAGCAAAAAGAAGACGGTCAGGTTCCGCAAGCGGAATAGAAAAGAAACAGTCCTTCAAATCAATTACAACAAGGTCATAATTTTGAGGAATCAAATTAGGATTAGGTAGGCCGCATTGCAATGGGCCCATTGGTTGGAGAATGTTATTGATCATTCTTAAGTCCTGTAATAGCCTCCATTTTCCTGATTTCTTTTTGATGACAAAAATTGGTGTGTTATAAGGGCTAGTAGAAGGCTCAATATGACCCTGCTGCAACTGTTGTTGGACTAAATCTATTAAAGCAGTGAGTTTTTCAATAGGAAGTGGCCATTGATCTACCCACACAGGAAGACTAGATTTTAAAGCAAGTGACAAAGGTTTAGGCAGCATATTTATGGAATATGTAGTGTAGCCCGAAGTTGAGAAAGAAGATCTCGCCCCCAGAGATTACAATGAAGAGGCAACACGTAAGGTTTAAGAAAAGCAGTAGCCAAAGAATCAGGAGTGGAGGCAGACAGCCAGTTAGTGCTAACCTTGGCAGCCTGTGCTCCTCCCACTCCCTGAACGGCAGAGGTATTGGTAAGAGGCCAATCAGCAGGCCATTCAGCTGTACGGATCACGGAAACATCAGCTCCTGTATCTATTAGACCATAAAAAAAACGGCCTTGTAAGGAAACAGTAAGAAAGGATTTAGAAGCATGAACAGGTTGATGCAAAGAAAAAACACCAGGGGTGTCGTTAGTTGGTGGCGACAGAAAAATTAGTGTGGCGACTTGTGTGCCTGCTCTAAGGTGAAAGGTCCTATCGCCATAGGCAGATAAAGAAAGATTATGAAGTGAAGTAGAGTCATAAAGGAAAGGAGCAGCGACTACTCCTTCAACAATTAAAACAGAATTAGGAATAAGTAAAGCCGGAATATTAGAGGAAACAGGCTTCTGTAATGTAATTGATAATGGCATGGTAAAAATTGATCCAGGATCATCATATGTTATATCTGAAGTTAAAATAACAGGCAATGAAAATGTATTTGAAGGTTGAGTATTTGCCAAATCAAAAGGAAGTGTGGAAATAGATTCAACCTTTGGAGCTGGGCTGGTTGATCGCCCCGTGTCTAGTTTCCCTGATTTTGTTGAATGGAAACATTTGCTCGACATTGCGAAGCCCAGTGGAATCCTTTGCGGCAATGTGGGCAGACCGTTTTTGGCTTTGTGTTGGGGGGTGGCTGTGGTCCCCGTGCTTGGCCACGAGGTGCACCCCCTCCCCCAGGCTGTCAACACTGACCTTTAAAGTGACCCGGTTTGCCACAGTTGAAACAATTTCCTGTTCTTGTGATAGGAAAAGCTTCCGGAGAGGTTTCAGGAGACGCTTTAGTAGCAGAAATAGCTGCCGCCAGTACTTCCATCTTATGGGAAGTTGTCCCTACACTGCGACAAAGTTCTAAAAATTCTGCAAGTGTAATTCCTGGTTTGTTAGCAATGGGTTGTAAGACTTTCTGACAATCTCTATTAGCATTGCTATAAGCCAATTTAATAATTAATTTAATTAATTAGTTCATCTCTGCCAGCTTTATTATCAATTTGTCGTTCTAATGCCAATTGAAGGCGACTGATAAATGTAGCATATGGTTCTGTAGGTCCTTGAACAATTTTGAGAAAATTTTGAGCAGATTCTCCGGAGGCATCATCTACTCGGCGTAAAGCTGCCATTGCACAGAGATGTATTATGGCAAAAGCACGCCGCGGACAATTTTGCTGTTGAATTAAGGTGGCAAATTGACCGATGCCCAACAAGTGTTCACGTGTCACAACCTGAGGGAGTCCTTTTCGGACCTCTGATTCAACATGTTTTTCGTATTCTGATTGCCAGATGACATATTGAGCAGGAGTTAAAAGCATAGAAAAAAGAGTTTTCCAATCATAAAGTAACATTGCCGAGTTAGCATCTACTAATGAATCAAGTAATCCTTTAACATATGGCGATTGGATACCATATTCTTTTACTGCCATTTTCAAATCTTTTAATAATTTTATAGGTATATTTTGATGAATTGCAGGACCCCTTCCACCCGGGGCTATATTTAAAGGATAAAGAGATGTTTCTTCAGGAGAATCCATCAGAAAGACAGATGAAGTAAGAAGATTTGTTAATTGGCCTCCTGGCAATAAGGTTGGAGAAGAGGAGGCTAGGAATTCAGATGACGATGAAGAATGTAAGGAAGGTTTGTCAGAAGATGTTGTAGATGGTGCGGAAGGATAGGGTGGGGGGGCTTCAGATGAAGGCGGAAGATCAGAAGAGTGATCAAGATGTTTAGAGGTAGAAGATGTCAGATCTAAAGGAGATGGCAAAAGTTTTAATGCTGCCATCACTGCTTGCCATGCGGACAAAATGTCAGCAGGCGCCCTGGGATGACTGTGAAGATATTTACCTAGCTTTTCCCAGGTTATAACAGACAAAGTGCCTGATTCCGGATAAGCCGGACAATTTTTGTTAATATATTGTAAAAGTTTTGTTAAAAGTCTCTTTCCTACAGGATGGACCATGGTGCTATTGTATTTTTGAACAAAATTAGCATTCTGCACTATATGAAAAAGTTCGTCCCTATGACCTGATGAAACTTTGGAAAGTGGAGAGCCCATTACTCACGATTAGAAGCCTTCTCCGAGGTGCGTGGTAACAAGAGTGCAGGCAGTACACCCCTGGGCAGGAGTCGTACTGTGGAGTTGAAGCCGCGATCCCGGACAAGCCCCCAGTTGTCGTGTCGAGCGACCGATCAGGGTTCCGGCCTCAACTCTTAGAGCCCCGTAACAGGGGTGAGAATTTAGAGGGATCCTCGCAAGGGTGAACACCTTGAATATGGAAGGATTTTGCCCTTTGCCACCGACCCAGTGTGCCGGACGTTCCGACGGTCACACTTGGGAACTGCGATAGCGCAGGAACAGGATCCTAGGACAAGCTGAGGCACCAACACAAGTTTGTTCAAGGTGAGAGAGCACAGAGTGCCCGGGGTGGATGGTGTTGCCCCCCGAACAGCTTTGCACAGCACTCTTTTATTGAGCAGTTTCATCAGGGAGGGGGAAGTACACACATGAGGAAGCAACATATGGAAGGTCATAGGAAAACATAGCTCATTGCATACAACTGCTAATGAAGAGGGCAAAGGTCATCACAGGAAACAATAAAGCATAACTTATCGTATACAAATGCTAACAGAGAAGACAAGAGTTATCACAGGAAGGCATAACTTGAGGCAAGGACAATTACAGGAGACAGGAAGCCATATCTTGAGGCAAGGGCAATTACAGGAGACAAGTCTTGTTATATACAATTGTAAATGGAGGAGGCAGAGGTATTTGTTGTATACAATTGTAAATGGAGGAGGCAGAGGTTTATCACTAGAGACAGGAATGCAGAACTTTATAACTTTCAATATAGAAGGCAAAAAGGTCTTTGGGAGTCTAGGATAACTACACAATCCAAAGACATTTTCTTAATTATCAAAATTTATGCCACTCATGTCACTGATACAGTGACTTTGATTTCACATAATAAATGCTATGATTCTATGAAATTTTAATAGTGCTTTTATTATTTTTACAAATAATTCAGGCAGAGAACATATTCAATATACCGTACTTTCCTCCTCCTATTTTTTCATAATACTGTGAAGTGGCTTGGGCTGATAGAGAGTGACTAGCTTAAAGTCACCCAACTGGCTTTCATGGCTAAGAGGGGACTGGAATTCATGGTCTCCCACTTTCTAACCTGTGCCTTAACCACTAGACCAAACTGGTTCTCAGCAATATAATAGTTTTGTTAATGGCCACTGCTTTGCATATCATTAAACTCAATGCAAACTACTTCTAATATAAACTAGGCTGCATTAACAAAGGAATAGAATCAAGACTATGCCATGTTTTAGTATCCCATTATAATGTATCCCTTTATGAAGTATCCCTTGGTAAGATCCTACTTGGAATATTGCATCCAGTTTTGGTCACAACAATATAAAAAAGATGTTGAGATTCTAGAAAAAATGCAGAGAAGAGCAACAAAGATGATTAAGGGACTTTAGGTTAAACGTGAAGAATGGTTTCAGGAGTTGGGTATGTCTAGTAGTTTAATGAAAAAAAGGACTAGGGGAGATATGATAGCAGTGTCCCAATGTCTAAGGGGCTGTCACAAAGAAGAGGGAGTCAAGCTATTCTCCAAAGCACCTTAAGGCAGAACAAGAAGCAATTGATGTAAATTAATCAAGGAGAGAAACAACCTAGACATAAGCAGAAATTTCCTGACAATTAGAATAATTAATCTGGAGGAATAACTTGCCTCCAGAAGCTGTGGGTGCTCCAACACTGGAAGCTTTTAAGAAGAGATTGGACAGCCATTTGTCTGAAAAGTTATTGTATTGTATTTAGCAGCAAAGTATATGGCATACAATACAGTTGTATGTTTACAGAAGGAAATATTGTAAAGGGACCCATACCTTTGATAGACTAAACTTCTTTAGATTAATTTCATGACTAATGTGATGCCATTCACATTAGAGAGATACTGATGGCATTTTTTACATATCATAATAATTTCCAGTCTGTGGGAAAGCATAAAAATGACAATAAAGCCCAAGATCTTCTAATATTATAAACTTTCACATGCTGGTATTTGTGCCAAAAATCACAGAATATTTCAAGGGGAGAAGATAAGTCATAGATTTCATAGCCTTGCAAGATATTGGCCAATATAAATTAACAATCAATTCATCTTTATTTAATTTTGGGGTTCTATTACTTGCTGGAATGTTTACCCCGATATTCAGTAATAATGTAGTACCTGCACAAAGGAAATATCTGGGAACTGCTGACATAATGAACATCCATCCTACTTAGTATGCAACCCTAATATGGAATTTGGGGCTGATATATGTAGCAATGACTTGTTGGAGAACATTAATAGAGATCACTGTCCTGTTCATGTGTATGAATTTTCTAAATAAAACTGGTTGGTCAGACTGGAACTCAGGATACTGGACTAGATGAGAATTTAGGAAGGTTCTTTTGATTTCATGCCATATAATTAAAGGCAATTATGAGATAAGGTGAAATAAACAAAAATGTCAAAGATATTTGTATTTCATGATTCTCAAGACTTACATGATCATCTGGCTATCAAGAGTGAGTAAGACTTGGATACTACTCCTTTAGTGTTCTCACTCCTTTAGTGTTTTCACAACCACTTAATAGGAGTTCTACTAAGAAAATAGTCATAAATGGAATTGGAAGGAACTAAGGATCATTTTTCTTGCTTGCTGTCCCACATGCAGGGCTCTTTTTCTCATAGAATACTCAGAACGGAGTTCCGGCACCTTTTTTGGATGGAACCTTGTAGGATAGGCAAGGCGGGTTGTATGACATGTGTGAGTTCCGGCACCTTTTTCTTATACAAAAAAAGCACTGCCCACATGACTTCCTATCCTTTTATATTAGACATTTTCAAAGTTAGTTTTGGGATGTTGGAACTGCTTTGGTTAAGACTGTTTAGGATTATAAGTCTATCTCAGTTTCTGACTAGTCCAATATATAATGTAGATCACACTCTGGCTCTTTCTCTCACCCACTTCTATTTCCTGGCAAAAAAAATTGTTGTTTGAAAGTGTGAACCTCTATATTTTTTACATGCCCTAGTCAGATCACTTTTTCTTTAGATTTAGACTTGCAGCAACTATTCCTCTTTGGGTGAGGTCTAGATGGGTGGCCTTCAGGAAATGATATGTGGATTCAGTCCATAATTTCCAGAGATGGGAGATGCTTACTTCATTTCAAATTTATTTTATATACCATGAATGATGTATTAAAAAGAAAACAGCAGTATGATTGATGTTGAAGGAAATAAAAAAGGAAAACATTGATGGATGGGATCAAGGAGACCACTAGAATATTCTTAGTAGAACTATGATTATTTCTGGGGAAAGTCAAAAGACATTGAGATCAGGATCCACTTTGATAGCATCTAACATCAGGGTGGTAACCCTTTTGGACTGATTATTACATTTGCATCTTTGAGACGTGTTGTGGCATGTTGTAGGCCAGACTATCAAGATCACTGGTATAGGTATGAGGTCAGTTCCAATACTCATTTACGGAATGCAAACTGGTGAGATTTCCCAACCCTTCATTCTTCTTCAGCCCCTCAGAATATACTGTGTCTCTGCAATTCTGTACTTTTTTCTTTTTGCAGTTAGTTCCACTTAAGAAACATAGTACTAGGAAACAATTGCTACCGTTTCATTTTAAATAAATGATCACAGATCATCTGTGAGGCTTAGAAGCATTCTTCTACATAAAGATTACGGTAAAAGTTTGTACTTTGCTTTGAAACATGCCTGTTCACCATTTAATTTTTGGAATCAAAACTGTTTAAAAATAATTAAATAATTAAAAATAATTAAAGAGAGCTGACAGCTACTTTGCTATTATCACCATATTAGAGATGTCTAGTTGTATCAAAGTTCTGCTATTTATGTTAATAATGTTTTGCCCTGAATAGATTATTTATAGGACAAAATACAATCTCAGTTATGTGGAACAAGACTTTTCAACCTTTTCACCCATTGTACCACTTTTAGGATATGGCAACATCCAAGTACCACCAGTTGTCTAGCAAGGTGTCAAAAACTTGATGACCAAAAAAAAAAAGGAAAAAAGTGATGAAGTACAGGTAGTTCTTGACTTACAACAGTTCACTTAGTGACTGTTCAAAGTTACAATGGCACTGAAAAAATGCCCCCCAAGCCACAGCCGAGCAAGACACCTGCCTGCCTGCTTGCCGGCAGCGCTCTTCCTCTTGTCTGAGTTTTTCATTGTTGTGAGCATTTCTGTTGAGGATTGGCAGTGGTGGAGGGTGGGGGGGGGTGTTTGATTTTTATTCTCCCCATCTGCTGGGTGGTTGCAGCAGGTTTTGGTCACTTCACATGACCCTGGGACACTGTGACTGTCATAAATATGAATCAGTTGCCAAGCATCTGAATGTAAATTACAAGACACTGGAGATGCTGCAACATTCCAGCTGATCGGCGCTTCTTCTGGGCTTAGAAGTGCCAGGAGCAGTGCTGAACTCCAACTGGAGCCTGGCGCTGATCCTGGTGCTTCCACTGAGCCCTGACAGCCCTGAAGAAGTGCTGATCCTGGTGCTACCGCTGAGCCCTGACAGCCCTGCAGCTCCAGCCATCTCTTGCTCAGGCTTGTGTGGTGCTGCCACCGGTTCAGCTCATTCCCCTCCCCCGCTACCACTTTTCTAGGATGGTTGTGTACCACCTGCCATGTGCCAATATACCACAGGTGGTACCCGTACCACTGGTTGAAAAGCCCTGGTGTAGATGGTGCTTGGAAAAAAAAAATGTAGCCACTGGTCTAAGACGCAGACGATTTGCAAGTGTTCTATGCCTGCAATCTGTCAGTGAAACTATTTCTCAATATAGATCTAGTGCCCTTCTAAAAGAACATTAAACTTGTATTCAAAAGAGACAAATTGAAGGCATGACGAGGAAGTGTAGTGTGATATGAAAGGGAACAATTGATAGGAAGCAACTAGTATTGCAAGTGACCAGTGAGCTAAATTCTGGCTTCATAACTGGTAGCATCCAGAAGTTGGCTAATAAACAGCTACAGAGAACATACAATTAAGATTAGCTCACATATAATACCAACAATCATTGTTAAGGCATCTCATTGTGTTAAAGTAGGTATAGAATTAAAAAAAATAATGACCACCCTCTCTATTAATACAAATACAAAAAAAATACAGTTGTATTAAACATCTGGTCAGCAAAGCCAGCTGAAATATATCAAGTGGAATTAGAATTAGCAAGATACAGTAGGCAAAAACTACCTCTCTTTCTCATTTCTCATGAAATAAAGAAACACTAAATCCATGTTAAATAAGAAGCCTGAACAAGACCTGACCTATGCTATGGAACAGAAATGGTCAGTCACTACATAGGTAGATGCCTCTAAATAAGCCAGTCCCTCCTGTACCCAAGACAGAGTGATAAGAAAGGGCAGTTCCCGTTGGCTGAAAAAGACAAACATGCCTGCAGAACTCAAAGTGCCTACTACATACTGGGCAAGACCAGTCCGTCACTTCATCAGCAATCACATCATTGGAAGAGTATGCTAGAACATTTCTATGGCCACAATTGTTTTGGGAAAAGAGGGAGAACAATATCAGAGTATCTAATAACAACTTCAGGCTGCTTCAGTTGTGAAAAGGAAATAAAGTTAAGGCAACATTATGAGAATATGGCATATATAAATCAGTACCAGGTCCTGTTTGTATTGTGGTTAGGAGATCATGAGGAAGAGCCTTAGATAATCTTTGGAATAGTTCAAATCAAATTTGATCCAATTTAAGAATTCCCGTTGGATTTAAATAGGTCTCAAATTAGTCCAATTCTTTCCAATTGGAATTCGACAAAATCTAACAGATTTTCTTACTTTTAAGAATACTCACATTTACTTTCATGCTAACATAATATTTTGAATTTAGATGAAATGAGCTTACATTCACTTATTAATAGGCATTTTGATATGTTTATTAAGAAAAAAACTGTCACAATTTCCAAAAGTCCATTAGGTAAGTATGATTTGATTCATATATGGTAATAATAAATATTGGATCAAAGCAGTTACTCCTGAAATTTGCAAAGATCTGGGGTTTTTTATGCATTCCTAGTGCTCACACAGCTATATTGTTAATGTTCCACTATTTAAACATTTCATTTCAATTTTAAGGGTGTCCATATTTTAGAAAATAAAAGTATGAAATTGAGTTTATATATTCATAGAAATATAGTCTGCCTTGAAGCAAGCTAATAAACTATTTATTGCACTTATGCTTGACCATAAGATGCTTCCAACTATTTAAACAAAAATAAATAAATAAATTGTACTTTCCTACATTTGTAGTTCACTCCAGTGGCCAAGATTTAAATGAGCAAACAATACAATTCATGCATTTTTAAAATAATTTTTAAAAATGAAATCTCTTGGAAATAATATTATATGAGATAGCACTGTGATAAAATTAACATTAAAATAGAAAAGCAATGTTAAACATTGTGACCTTTTGAAAAGAATTACTGATCCCAGGATCTTTAATCATATTAAATTTTTAAGAGGGAAAAATAAAATATCAGAGATGGACCAAAAATCTCACTTGTAGGCCAAAGGTACCTACAGGATCTATTATGTACAATGTCTTATAATAAAATATGTCCAACTGCAGAACAATGAAGCAGGATTGTGGCAATAAGATTAATAATAACATACAATGCCAACACAGAGAATATGTTCATCTTTAAGACAGATATTTTAAGACTTTAAGACAGATATGGCCACCAGTGTACCTATAATCACTGGGACCACCATGGCTTTTAATTTCAGTTTTGAGGGCTCTTTGTGGTGTCTGGGACAGGGGCTGGAATAAACACCAAGAATTCTTTAAAACAGAATGGTTGACTTTTGTTAATTTTTCTTGTTGTGAGCTTGATTTTAGGGCCAAAATTGTTTGTGTTTGTATGGAGAATATGAAGGAGTATACCAATATATATATGCATGTGTGCTTGTATTTCTCTCTGATTCTCTCTCTCTCTGTGTGTGTATGTGTATGTCAAATATTGTTTGTTTGTTTGTATCCTGCAATTACAAATAATTTAAGTCAGCAAAAGTCTCCAATATATCTTCTTCCTCCTATTTTCCCCACAATATAACCCCTGTGATGTAGGTTGGGCTAAGACAGAGTGTCTGGCCTGAGATCACACCTGCTTGCTTTCATGGCTAAGGCTGGAGCAGAACTCTGACTTTCTAAACTGGTACCTTAACCACTAAACCAAACTGGCTTTTTAAAATTTCTAATTTTTTCAAAGTTTTGCAAACTTTTCAAGACTAATTTTTACCTGGTTGTTTCTTAATGTTATATTTTTTACCCAACAGTATAAATAAAACAATGTATTAAAAACATATTTTTTTAAAAATAGAAAACATCTGTGTTGAGCAAGTGAGACTTTAACTGTCGGTAATAATTAATTGAGTCATTCATGCAAGCTGTTTTCTTCCAGTGTGCTGTTTTTGTGTGAATCAACAAGCTTTGTCTCCCAATGTTATTAAGTTTTTAACCTCATGTTTGTTGGGGCAAATAACTAGAATGCCTACTTTTAAAAAACCTTCATACACTTTGTTTTCTATTACAATATTGACAAAACAAACATGGTAAAATATTAATTTGCTATCCTGAAGTCTCCAAACTATTTTCTTCATTAAACTTGGTAGTTCAAAAGATACTTTTATGAGTTTAGATCTCCCTAGCTGTAAAACAAGAAACCTAAATGCTCCAAAGATGCTTTTTCAAGAGGCAATTGGACTTTCTTGTTTTTCTTTGAAGGCTTTTCACCTCTCATCCAAGAAGCTTCTTCAGCTCTTACTGGACGGTGGGGAGTGGAAGGATTTATATTCCTTGTAGACAGCTGGTCATTCCTATTCTTTTAAACAGTTGTTGAAGCCACTTGGACGTTTATCAGTGTCCTCAGGGTCACCTGATAGTACAAATAGATGTGGAGTCTTGGAACTGTTGAAAGGACCGTGTTGTAGACTGGAGATAGATGATGTCAGATCCCTCTCCCTCTGTTGAAAGAGGGCTGTTCAATTTTGAGGTGGCCTTTTTGATCTCTCTTTCAAACCAGCAGTCCTCTCTGTCCAAAATGTGGACTTTGCTGTCTTCGAAAGAGTGGCCTTTGTCTTTTAAATGCAGATGGACTTCTGAATATTGTCCTGATGAGTTTGTTCTCCTATGTTGTGCCATGCATTTATGGTTCCTTTGCTTCCCTAATGTACAGATCTGCACATGTCTCACTGCATTGTACTGATACATCACGTTACTCAGTTTGTATCTGGGTGTTTTATCCTTGGGATGGACAAGTCTTAAAATTCACTTAATATAAAATGATATTACATTGTTCTTCAGATTTTTGTTCTGCTTAATTGTATCTATAATATAGTAGTAAAAAGCACTAAACACTAACAACCTAAGGTGTTTTTTAAACATTTTGCTAGTTATTTCAGTGATTTATATCTATGTCCATCTTATGCATTATACATAATATATGATATTTAATATTGTAAGTTGCCCAGAATTGCCATGTGCTAAGATGGGTGGCTAATTAATTTCACAAATACATTTTACAAATAAATAAATTTTACAAATAATAAATATTTAAGTTGGCCCCTCCAGTCACATGAATACATTAAGGGATGCTTGCAGCATCCCATCATTACATTACCACAATTTACAATTTTTTGTCAGAAACTGGAATTTATTAGCAAAAACCTGCCTATTGAAAACAACTAGTTCAACAGCCATTTAACAATTTAATAACTGGCATTTGCTTTACGACTACTATATCCATTTAATATTCACTGCAAAAAAGGCGCTAAAATCCACTCAGTCATATAATGTTCCACTTTATAAATGCCAGGCTCAAATATAGTCATAAGTTGAGGACTACATTTAAACTGTTGTATCTTGAGGGGTTCTTAAAACTTATTATGGATTGTATCTTATTTTGTGAAGTGTCTGAGTTTCATAGATACAGTTCCCAAGTACATACATATACATATACATATACATATACATATACATATACATATACATATACATATACATATACATATACATATACATATACATATACATATACATATACATATACATATACATATACATATACAGTTTGTAATCCCAGGCATGGGATTACAAACTAAATGAACACTGGGATGGAATAAGAAAAACTAAAATAGTTTTTATTTCTGAAAGATCAAGCTTTCGTTGGCTAACTGCCAACGTCGTCAGGTTAGAAACGCTGGGGTGGGAAGATCGCATTTATACTGTTGGTGTCTGCACTCTGCTTATGGAACGCATCACCAATCTGTTTGTTGAGGTTGGCCGTATTTCTTTGAGTTGTCGCGCATCCGTTTTTGGGAGATGTAGTTGTCTCTGTGTATCTGTTGTCAAAAGTGAATTGCTGATAGTTCCATGTGTTGTAGCCATAGCTCTAGTCATTGCCCGTGTTCTCATACTAGAGGTCCTAAATGGTTGTTGCTCTTCTTCCCTGTGTTCTACATTGCAAGGTGGTTGTGTGTTGGTGCAATCTTGATTTTAATACAATGAGGCACTCTGTGAATGCTTGCACTGTTTGTCTTCATATCGCGCACGTTGTTCCTCTTCCCAATTTCTTAGTGCCTGGTATGCAGGGGGGAGGTCTATGTGCCAGTTGATAGAGGAATGGTTTGAAAACCAAACTTCCTTAACAAGCGGCTGCCTTTAGTGTTGTCACTGGCAATTGCCTCAGTCCCTGTTAGATTAAAGACGTGGTTATGTGTAGCCATGTGTGCCCACACCTGTGAATGTTGTTCTTGTCTTCTTGCACGACAACTCAAAGAAATACGGCTGAACTCAACAAACAGATTGGTGACGCGCTCCATGAGCAGAGTGCAGACACCAACAGTATAAACACGATCTCCCCACCCCAGCGTTTCCATCCTGACGATGTTGGCAGTTAGCCAACGAAAGCTTGATCTTTTAGCAATAAAAACTGTTTTAGTTTTTCTTATTCCATCCGAGTGTTTGTTTAGTTTGTATATATTAGTTTATATATATATATTAGTTTCCACATCTATTATAGATTATCCTGGGAAATTAATGAAAAGGCAAATGGACATAAACATATAGCAGGTAAATTTGTTGACATTATATCTCAGTGTTTCTCAAACTTGGTGACTTTAAGATATGTGGACTTCAACTCCCAGAATTCCCTAGCTACCTCTGGGAAGCTATGGAAGTTCTGAATTAACTCTAGCATTCAAAAATAAAATTACACTTGATCCAAGATTAGGAGTATTTTGGGGGAAAGGGATTATGATAATGTATTTCAGTTAGATATTATGGAGAATATTGTTATGCAATTTAAAAAATGGTTCACTGATTTAAAAATTCCTTAATATTTTTTGCTAGCAACTTTTTATAGTTTTACACCAACCATCCAGTAAACAAACTTCTTACATTTTGAGAAAATGGAATATATGCATCCTAATGATGCCAGTTAGGCATTTAACATTCTTATTTTAAAATTTAAATGTATTCAATTTTAGTAGGAATTTTGTTTGTGGTTGTCTCTGCAACTATGTGCCTGCACAATCTCTTTCCTTCTGTTGCCAAGACAAGCAGCCAGAATTTCCAATGTATTAATAAGTGGAAGAAAGAACAAAAACTGCAAAATAAGCATTGAAATATCTAGCAGACTTTTCTACAAATTATTGTGTCTACAGCAATGTAAAATAACAGAAAAAAATTCTGGGTCTTGACAGGGATGCACAAATACTCTCAGGGAGCTTGTATACTGTGTATATGAGAAATGAACTCCCATTAATTCTAAAATTATTTAATTACAAATATAAAGTCCTTTTGGATGCCATAAACAAAATTGGAAGTGTAAACAATAACCTTTTGCAAGCATTCAAACACATGGCATCTCGAGCCATTTTTATACTGCATTTTTGATCATAAAAATAAGTGATGTGTTAATAATTGACCTTTCCCCTTAGATATATAAATGACTTTCTGAGCATGTCATTTGCTTATCCTTGGAAACTGGTATGTTGGTATAAATTGGTATCTTGGTCCAGTTCTTCTTTTTCCCCAATAGGCAAATCTGATATCCCCATCATAGCTTTCAACCTGTGGTTAAACACTCAAGACTGAAATTCAAGGAAGTAAAATGGAACTTGACTCCAGTCATAAATTAAATATAAATATATAGGGTAGACAGAAATATTCCTAGGCAATCAAAACACTGATCAAAAAATTGCTGATTTTCAGAATATTATTCTAGAGCAATGTTTGGCAACTTTAAGATGGAATGGATTTCAGCTCTCAGAATTCACCATCCAACCATGATTGTTTGGAAATTCTGGGAGTTGAAGTCCACGTGTCTTAAATTTGCCAGCTTTGAGAAACTGTGTTCTGGAGAACAAAAATGAATATAAATCTACAAACTTTTTTCCTGGCTTCTATCAATTAGGCAGTGCCACTTGATGTAGCTTGCAGCCCATTTCTATTCTCTGTTCTCTAAGTAACACCTGTGAGAAGGCTACCCTCATATATTTTTTGCAATGAATAAAAAATACTAAATTTTGAGCAGTCAAGTTACTCCAGGATATAATTCCCTCAAAATAGAAAATGTTTCAGCACATGGTGAAGAGTGGATAATAAGCAGTGACTACAATACAGCATTATTTTATGGCATTCTTTTACACCACTTTTTTCTTCCCACACAAATCTGCAAATGCTTAGTTACCTCATAAGGCTGGTATGACTTGCAGCCTCTTAGCCATAGTCTTCATTGTTTTATATATATATATGTATATATGTATATATATATATGTATATATGTGTGTATGTACCATTTTTAAAAAGGTCCAGTTAGAAATATTGTAGCTGACTGCTCCAACCTTTCACTTTGGGGTACTCCCAATCACAGCCACACCTGCGCCCTGGATTTCTGAATGGCTTTTTAGGTGAAAACAATCCCTCCATGCCAGAGACATTTTTTAAAAAATCCTTCCTTAAATAGCACATGAATTAATTAGCTAAAAGTATGGGGGAGAAAGACCAAAACATTTTGAGGAATGACTATAGATCTTCTTTTCTAGGAAAACTAACCATGACATTTTGGGATTATGGCTTACTCTATGGCAGGCTCCTTCTTCCAGAAGTCCTTGCCCCAAAGATATTCATATACTCAGGAATTGTGCAATTTAGGTTTTTAGAGTTCATTCTTAAATGTGAATGCCCCCAGGTTTACTTCACAGAGGTAAAGACGAAGTAGCCAGACTCTAGAAGTAAAACAGAAACAAAGAGTTTAATTCCACAGTAAGCAGAGAGTGATGTTTTATTCTGAATTCATGAACCAGTAAAAATCAGGAGAGCAGATCCAAATTGTGGAAAGCTAAAACATCTTTGTGTGTCCACAACAGATAGTACTGAATGTGAAATGTGAAATGTGTCCCTGATTTGAGAACGGTGACAGCCTGAAAATGAACTACTGGATCCTACAATGATTGTGCCCAGCAGGGCATAAGAAAGACTGAGAGACTTGAATTTATATTAAATTTAATAAGGGCTTTAGTCTTAATGCTATGTTTCCAATAAAAGAAAATCTGGAACACATTTATTAAATATGGTATCAGACATAATTGACAGGAGTCATAACCCAGTAGAACCCAGGAAAAGTGGACTCAGGTAAAGTGGAGCAATCTGGCATACTTGGAATAAATTGAGAGACCATTACTGTCCACTTTCTACTGTGTCTTCTCTCATTTTAGATATAACTTTGCTTTTATTTGTAAATTTAATATATTAATATATGCATATCATCAACATTATTCCAGAGAAGTTTATATTTAAAAAAAAAAAGAAAACAAGGGATTAAATTATATACTCTAAAGCAGAGCTCCCCAACCTTTCCATCTTGGCAGTCTGGAAGGAAACGGAGGAACAGGGAAATGTGTGTGCGTGGCCCACTCACAGCATCAGTGCTAGCGTGTGCATGCACAAGCAGGCTGCACACACCTTCAGTGGTGTGCTGACACCTGTGTTCATGCACAAATGTGCCATTGGTGTCTGCGTGATGCTGGTGGCAGTGCCAGCACTCTCACGCATGCGTAAATGGGGCCACTAGCACCCGCGTGGCAGCAATACCACAAATGGGGCCAGCTATTCCCGCAACCCAGTGGCCAAAAGGCCATGGCCCAGTACTGGGCCTCAGACCATAGGCTGGGGACCCCTGTTCTAGAGTGAGTAAATGATTTATTTATTTTTTTATTTTTTATTTTAATTCCATTTATATCCTGCGCTTCTCCGAAGACTCAGGGCGGCTTACAAGCTTAGCAGTAGCCTTCATTCTATGTATATGCCTGCTATTAGGGCTTTCACACACACCCCAAGCGGCATTATTACAAAGTCAGCTTAATTGCCCCCAACAATCTGGGTCCTCATTTTACCTACCTCGGAAGGATGGAAGGCTGAGTCAACCTTGAGCCTGGTGGGATGCGAACCTGCACTAATTGCAGGCAGCTGGTGTTACTTAAGGAGGCATTAGCCCACTGCTCCACCAAGGCTAGACAGCAGGTAATAAAAATGCTTGGGAAAAAATATTTATACTATTCTAAGTGTGAATGTGCAAGTAGAAACGTTCCTCTTTTTTTGTAGAATGGCAGATAAAATCAGAAAAGATCTGGACCTGACCAAATCTATAACCAAAGCTAGGACTCTGACAACAGTACTCATAGTCATTAGGTCACATTCCAGGGTAAAGAAAAATATAAGGGATAAGAATTCATATTGAAGTAATGAATTATTTTTAATGAATGTGATAATTATCCAGACATGTATTGCTTAAATATTATATTTTTGCATGCTGTGTCCATTCATAATAGAGCTGCAGGTATAAATATACCATGTACTTTATTTTATACCTAAAGGTTAATGAAATTTAATTTGAGATTAGAAAATTCTTCAAAAACCTCTCTATAAAATCATCTTTTAAAATTTTCTTGCAATCATACTTTCTGACAGAGCTTGAAAGAGATGAAATTCCTTCTGGAAAGCATGATACTTGTGCAAATTCAAATGTTTGTATTTTATATAGGTAGTGACAGTTTAAAGTTATAACAGCACTAAAAAAAGTGACTTACAACTGATCCTCATACTTATGCTCATTGCAACATTGTAACAGTCAAGTGATTAAAATTTGGGTGCTTGGCAACGGTTGTATACTCATGACAGTTGCAGCATGATGGGTCATGTAATTGTGATTTGCAATCTTCCCAGCCACTTCTGACAAGCAAAGTCGATGGGGAAAGTTGGATTTGTTTAACAACCAAATGGATTCATTTAACAACCTAACAACTGCAGTGATTTGCTTAACAGTTAACACTCATAGTATGCATTTGTTTTGTCAAAAGGAAAAATGCCCATTGACCACAGGACTTGATGGACTATAGCATCAATGCCAACTGATTATTTCACCTGAAAAGATTAATATGATCTACAAATCATGCTGTGGGCAGCTTTATCCAAATATTTATTTGAAAAACTGGCCATTATGTTTACAACCATCCAACCTATATAGATGCTTAAGTTCTGTTGTATAAAAAAAACCATGTATAAGTAAATGAAATACATGGACTAGCTGTAAAGCATTAGATAGTTATTAAAAATATTCAGTAGAATTAATATCTATACCTTGGAAATTATATATATATATATATTCAGTACAACTGGAAGGACAGAGAGAGTTGCATTGATCCATATATTAAACAATAATTGCATTGCTGTATTCAACCACTGTAGCTAGACCTAGAATTACTCTTTATTTCTTTTTCTCCCATTCCATCAGCTGAAGCTAAAGGCAGTAGTAGAACTATTACTTTGTTTCACAGATTTTTATTCTCCGCAAATATGAATTTTCATTGGATTTTTTGCAAATACAAAATTTCCTGGTCCAAAACCTGAAACCTTATCAATTTCTTTCTTCAGTATCTTCTAGTTCTTGATGCATATAATCATGCAGATTTGAATCCAAAAGCATGTTTTCATTTATGGAAGCACTTTCTGTGATCAAAATAAATGTGGGCCTCTAAAGATAGCAATAGCACTTAGACTTATATCCTGCTCCGTAGTGCTTTAAGTTTACAAATGTCAAGATATTTTCCCCAACAATCAGGGTCTCATTTTACCAACCTCAGAAGGATGGAGGGCTGAGTCACCTTGACCCAGTCTGGACTGAACTCATTGTTGTGGGCAGAGTTAGCTTGCAACACTGCATTATAATGACTGTACCATCAGGGCTTCTTAAGATTCTGGAAGAAGGTGAAGAAATTGCAAAAAAGGGAGAGCATGATGTCCCAAAGGCTGGATTCTTCTCCCAATATTTCCCACATCTATTCTGACAGAGGAGTTTAAAAGATTATATGCTACTGATGTGTTTAATAACTAGATAAAAACTAAGTAGTATTTTGTAATCTGTTTAGTTACTAGTATTTCCATGCTGTCATGGTGCTTAGATTAATATTTGGAAGATATGATATAAAAATAGAAATAAGATTGGACCAATCCCAGCAACTGATGGAGACTGTGGGCTGTTCCTGACTAGTCTGCTGCACAATCTGTCCAAAGCCTTGGTTGCTACTTGGAATAAGGAAGTGACTGAGGCATTAGACTGGATTGTGTCCATATGTCTTCTCTCTGGTTTATAGAGGAATTGAGGGTGATGAAATGAAATACGAAACATCTAGTACATCTCTAGTTCTGAATAAAGGATAAAGTTGATTGAGCTGATCGACCTGATAAGATTGACACAACAAATTAAATTACATTGTCAAGTACTCCATAAATACAAAAAAAAATCTTCCCAAAGCTTACTAGAAATTCAGATTAAGCCACTTTCCTTTCTAGCATTCAAAGGAGCATTTAACATGAAAAGCAATTTCTGAGGTGATTCATCATTTCCATTTCAGAATACTCTTGGATAAGTATTATTGTGCGTATTGTGCATAAATATATGTTAAGACTGTATTTCCATGTTCTATGTTGAACAGTATGGAAGACAACTAACAACATGAAATAAAAATCACAGCAGGGGTCAATGTTATTCCTGTTAGGCTGTCTTTTTCTAAATATAAAGCAGGTGGAGCTGAGGGATGGATAAGGATAGAAAAGAAGGTCTATGCTAGGGTTATGCAGTGCTTCAGACTCAGTTCCAAAAGGATGCCAGGGAACACAGAGATTTGACCAGAACACTTTTTGTTATAACTCTTTAAAACAATACTCAAGCTTCACAACTTCAAGAGGCATGGTTTTCAACTCCCAGAATTCTCCAGTCAGATTCTGTGAAGTGGTCCACACATCCATGCTTGAGAAGCACTGTTTAAAGCAACTATGTCTTTTCCAATGAGTTTTATAAATCTATGTAAGATCAATTCAAGCTTTTAATATCAATAGTTCTTTTGCCTTTTAATTATGTACAATATGTTATGCTCCCCAATTGTACATGTAAAGCATACCTTGGCAATCACTTGAGCATTAA
The DNA here is from genome assembly GCF_947247035.1 of Vipera ursinii. NCBI lineage: Eukaryota > Metazoa > Chordata > Lepidosauria > Squamata > Viperidae > Vipera > Vipera ursinii. The sequence goes on along the minus strand of NC_139517.1, from coordinate 103,618,055 downwards.
GTAGAGACATCTATGTTAAGATTTAATGAAATCACAAGTGGCTCACAATGATGTTAAATAATACGGAAAAAATTACATTATAGCTATTCTTTTACTTACTACCACAATAGAGCTTAGAATTGCAGTTGTAAGTTATTGCAGTCATGAGCTGAGGCACAAAGTGACTGGACTCAATTTTATGACCATTTTTACAATACTCATTAAGTGAGTCATTATGAATGTTAAGTAAACCACATAACCATGAGTGCAAATTCATTCTCTTGAATGGGTGTTTTTTGCTGGAGATAAACAATCACAGTGGTGTGATCTTGGAAGACTGCAATCAGTTACAAGTAAATTGCCAAATGCCCCAAAGGTGATCACATGACTGTGCAGAGGAGACAGTAGTCATAAATTTAAGGATGGGTCATAAGTAATTTTTTTAAAAGTCTGTCATTACTTCAAACAGTTATTAAACAACTGGTCATAAGTTGAGGACTACATATGCAGCTAATATACAATAAAATTAAAATCTATTATACAATAAAACCAATAAAACAATACAAGTGGGTTAATCAAATTAGCTGTCATAAAATTATTGATCATAGCAGGAGAAAATCAGTGCTCAAGCTATAGTCTATTCCATTAGATGATGAAGTAAATAAATAGTAAAAGAGTAAACCTGGAAAGAGATCTACAGTTAGTACAGAAACTGCTGTACAATCATTCTGATGGTGGTCCCACCACCTGAAGGACAGAATCAAAGGAAGTTCTCAAAGAATAGGATGGATTCATGTGTACAAAACTTCAAATAGCCTTAGAGTTGTGTTAAGAATAAAAGAGGTTGTCACTAATTCTGTTTTAAAAAATGAAAAATATACATTTGTTAATTATGAAAGGTTTTTTAATTTTGAAATATTAGATGACTATTGTTATGTTCTTCAAGATACTTGTAAAATAATGGTTGTCAATATGGATTCAAATAGGTATTTGTCTTCAAAACATAAACACTCAATCTATTATAATGCTTTGCTTTATCCTGACAACAATTTTTCAAATGTTTGTTAATTTGCTTCTATAAATGAATGTTCTAATTGGTAAATACCAAGTATTAATTATTTCTGATTTGAAGATCGTCTGCTTGCTGATTTAACATAGCTTTGCCTTTCATCCAATTTATCAAAGACTTTTCCTTTCATTTTTTTTCCACTAATTCTCTTCTTACTCGCTGAACATTTTAACTTTCTACAATCTATACCATCTCAAGAGCTTATTTCTAAATAGCTACATATTAAAGTCTATTAAAGTTGCTGTAAAAGAGTGGTTTGCTTTTGTCCTATTCTATGTGCTGACAAGATGTACTTGTGATTCTTGGTATGTTTTCTAAATGAATGGAGGCATAGAAGAGCCAGATGCTGGCACTGTGTTTGTTGAAAGATTTTGTGCCAAGATTGGAAAGATAAACAATAACAGAAAAAGCTTTACAAGGCTCCCAAATGTTATGTTGTAGTTGTCAGGAGCTAATAAAATGTGTTAAGTTGCTTTATTTGCAGGTCAGGAACCTTTGCCTTGAGAAACTTGAGTTTTACTATGCCTTGCAGCCTGGAGAATGGTCTATTTTGTGGAAGGGAAGGAACATTTTAAATCAGGTAAAAAAAGTCTATCCCTAATCCTACTGACCACTAACAATGTTGTTAAGTATAAAGGACTATCAACAGAAATCCATGCAGCTATTTCCTACTCCAGCAATAGATGTCCAAGCAGACAGTTCAGTTTCTTGTGAGATTCACCAATCTGAATGGAACTCCATATTTCTTAAAGTATTGATTCATAGGAATCCATAGCCTCAAGAAACCTCCAAATCTGGCAGAGAATAGGGAAAATTCTTATGTGTTTGAATGCCAGCCTGATCCTGCACAAGAATGACAACTGTGGGTTATCCTTTGGCACTGGCTGGTAAGAGAAATTATTTTTTATTAGTGCTTGTTGCATTCTTCCTTTATTTTCTTCAGATATGGTAAGGTGCCCCTTGATCAGTGGTGGGATTCAGCTGGTTCACACCGCTTTGGCAGAACTGGTAGCTATTTTTTTGTTGCCCAGGTCCAGAATAGACTTCTGGAAGCGGCGTCCACACAGAGAACCGGTTGTTCACATATTTGAATCCCACCACTGTCCTTGATGAAGAGAATTTATCCCAATGCATGAAGAATTTCTACCCCATTTTGGAGAACACCCATCTGCTTTAACAAGATCTTTATGAGATGGCTCTGCCTCTTTGAGGTTCTGGCTTAACTCTGTTTGAGTCCCAACATTCTTATCTCATCCTTATTCTAGCACTAATTGCAAATTGCAGATTTAGACTTGCAATTATAAGTAAGATCCATATCCCTACCTTAGCAGAATTCTTATGTTTGAAGAAGTCTTGATATTTCTTGCATTTTGTTAGTATCTGAGCTTTAAAACAATTATCTTTATAGTATGTTTTATTTAAGTGTAAATCTTAAAAAATGGGTTTTGATCATTTGAATTTCATTAAAAACTATAGTGTTTTAGATTTTATATATTTTTTACTTCCTGTATAATTTGTTCCTCATTTCATTTAAATATTCCTCACCATCTGCACACCTGTCTTTCTCTTCACCTGAGTCCTCCAAGCATCTCAATATTTCAGACTGTGTTTATCTTCCAGTTTATCTTCCATATATCTGCTTACAAATTTATTCCTACTGTATCAACTATTGCTGCTCTTATGGACTTTCTGTCTCACAACCTAGATCAAATGTTGATAGCAAAATTTTCTCTGGGTGTGCTGTTTTCAGACAAAGCTATTATAATTTCTTCTGCTATTTCTTGGTTGGACACTAATTGGTTACAATCTTTTGTTTCACTTGTATTTCTATGATTCCTCATGCACTCCTTCAGAGCATTAGCTATAGTTAATGCTTGCGAAGACACTTGACTTTATAATATTACAAGATATGTCGAGAAAGAATTAAGTACATGATAAAAGAGCCATTTGCAAGGCTAACTAGAAGCCAGGGAGAACTGTAAATTCTCTCATGAGAACACGAAGAAGATAGTAGAAAGAGGTTCTAGATATGTTTTGAGGGTCATACATGTTAACTGAATTTTAAATGTTATCATATATTGCCTTACCCCAAGGAATGGCAGCCTTGAGTCTTCACAATAGACCAAATAATGGGGAATGGTATTACCCAGTGAGGCTTGTTAGTGAATGCAGACATGTTATTTCCTTCAGATTTCATAGTTTGTGAATTGACACTATTAATTCAGATTGCTGAAACCCATCCAGAATGTTATGGTAAATCTTAAATGTTATCTTTACTCAAGCATAAAAACTAATAATGCAGAAATAGGCAATAATAGTTCCAATCTATATTTCAGTCTTTACGAACAATTATTTTAGAAAGCTTACTTTCTGGCACAGTTTTCCAGGTTTGAATTCTCAGTCTTTTTGATGATGGTGGAGCATATGTGAAAATGGCTTAGATACCACTAAGATTCCTAAGTAGCAATATAACACTCAGCATTATTTTTCAACTTGAAACTTGAAGATATTTTTTAGCTGGGTGGAAAGACTACTCTCAAAGGTTTATCAGGGAATTTCCTTTTCAGGCATCTTCACTCTTTGTTATATTGTTCCATTTAACAGCCCAAAAGATTTAACTGCTGTCATTATCATCACATCTCTATTCAAAGCAAAATGGAAGAAATGAGATTTGTTCTTTAATTAAGCAGTTAGCCTTAGAATTATTTTCTTTAACTTGGGGAGAATTTGAAAACTCACAGATTCATCTATTTGTATATGAATTAATGTCCTTGGAATATAGGACATAATCTTCATATCTTTCATCAATAAGTTTCCTTATTTCATCAGGGTTCCGAAGATAATTCCAGATGACTTTGATCATCCTAATCAATTTTTTTTTCTTTTCAACCTATCTTTATGGATAAAGAAGCTTTGATTTTCCATAGTTTCTAATAGATAGATAGATAGATAGATAGATAGATAGATAGATAGATAGATAGATAGATAGATAACTTTTTTTTACTGTGGACACAATGGCACACATTAAAAATGAAATTTAGTTGCTTGCTCTCAAAGTATACACATACATAACACACATTTAAAGGTAAAGGTAAAGGTTCCCCCGCACATGCGTACTAGTTGTTTAGAACTCTAGGGGCCAGTGCTCATCTCTGTTTCAAAGGCAAAGAGCCAGCGCTGGTCCAAGGAGGTCTCCGTGGTCATGTGTCTGGCATGACTAGACGCCAAAGGCACACGGAACGCTGTTACCTTCCCACTGTAGTGGTCTCTATTTTTCTACTTGCATTTTTACGTGCTTTCGAACTGCTAGGTTGGTAGAAGCTGGGACGAGTAACAGGTGCTCACTCTGTTACGCGGCACTCGGGATTCAACCTGCCAAACTGCCTACCTTCTGATCAACATGCTCAGTGTCCTAACCCACTGAGCCACCACGTCCCTAACACACATTTAAACATGGTATATATAATATATGTATAGACCCATAGCCTTACATATAAGTAACATAAATATTAATCACTGTCCATCTTGAAGACATGGTGGAAAGAGGAAGCTTTAATGTTCACAAGGTTAATACTGTATGGAACAAAACTGAATCTGATGATTCTGCTTCAGATTCCATGAAACTTCCTCTCAGAAGGTAACAAGGAAAACAGGTCGTGAAGAAGATGTATAGTGTCCCAAACAATCTTGTGGACCCTGCTCAAGCAACGCTTATATGCTATGTCCTGGACAGAAGGGAGGGAACTGCCAATAATCTTTTAAGCCATCCTCACCACTCTCTACACCACCTTCCTGTCTGAAGCAGTGATGCTTCCAAACCAGAATGTGATGCTGTATGACAGGATGCTCTTGATTGTCCCTCTGTAGAAAGTGGTAAGGACAGGGGAAGGAAGATGTGTTTTTCTTATGCAATGCAGAAAATGCAGGCACTGCTGTGCCTGCTTCATCTGTTTTACATTGCATTTATATAATATTATAAACTCTGTTTTAAATCAGATCCTTCAACTGTAAAATGATTTATGTCCCTTAAAAGTTATTTATGCTCCTTAAAAGTCTCAGTCTATGATATTAATGATTCTACTCTTTAAAAAAATTAGGAGAATGTTAGAATAATAATAGAATAGAATAATAACTTTATTGTCCCTTTGAATGTACACTCATCGACATACATTGAAATTTGGTTGCATTGAGCTCAAGGTCACCACCTCTGATATACACTACATAAATATGACAAAAATAAATAAATACATATAGAATTATGCATATACCCACATGTCTTATATGACACAGAGAAAGAACAGTCTAATTTGGGTTACGTACACATGTGCATGGTGAGAAAAACGAATCTTGTGAGTTTATCAGACGGATGGCATAGGGAACAAAGCTATTAGAGAATGGGGTAGTCCTGCTATAAATACTTTGAAACCTCCTCCCAGAGAGGAGCAACAGAAACAGACTGTAAAGTGGGTGTTGGGGTCTCTAACAATGCTTTGAGCTCTAAGCACATAGCACTTATAAGCAGCATCCTGAATACCAAGAAAAACATGTATGTAATTTTAGGAAATAGGCTAACGATAGAGGAAGAAATGGTCATGTTGCCTCTTTGTACTCTTTTAATATAATTTTTATTAAAATTTTGAACAAGATAAATCTAACACAAATACAATATAAAGAAGAGAAAAGAAAGAAATAAAAAGAACAAGAAAAGTTCAGGAAAAGAAAAAAAGTTGAAGAAAATATAAAGTAGTGGCTTCCAGTACTTTTCGCATCCATGAAAACTAAAAATATATTTTAACCTCTCTCTCTAAAATTTCAGCATATGGGTCATTTTTATGCAAAAAATTCATAAGAGGCTTTCAGTTACCAATAAATGTACATAATGTCTTTTTCCTAGCAAAGAAGTCAATTTATCCATGTCAGCAAAATCTATGAATTTCACTAACCTTTCTTCGGTGGTGGGTAATGTTGAGTCTACATACAATAATCCTGCTGCAGAGGATATATATTGAAATAATCTTCCATGACTTTTCTCTGTTTACTCAATTGATCCTAAACAGAAAAGTTCAAGCTTCAATGTATTATTGATCAATTAAATACTGTATTCATCTTTAAAATATTCTGTATTAAAATATACATTTGGCTCCAATTTATTTATTTTTTTAGCTTTTTAAAATTTTCACCAAGTATGAAAAAATATCCCTTCATATTATTCCGATTTCCACATACAATTGAAGTGCCTTGATACAGTCTAAATTAGTTGTCTGGTATTGTGTACCAATGAAACATTTTATAAAAATTCTCCTTGAGATCCTAATACAATGTACATTCTAAATGTTTTAACTACATATCTTCAGGTTAATCATCTGAATGGATACCAAAATTCTTATAAACAAAAATTTTAGTCTACTTTCTCATACATCCTTTAACCTGTTCTTCCTCTCTTTCAAATTTTAATAAAAGTTTATATATTTTAGCAATTGGTATCCAATTGTATTTCAAATTCTTACTTTGCTCCATTCCATAAGTCTTTTTACCCATTTTTAAATCTTCAAATAACTGTAAATGGGGTAACAATTACATCCTCCTTCCACTATTAACTATTGATAAGATTTTAAATTCTCCTTGATAATTTTTCCAATTAGTCCTGGTATATTAACTATTTATATTTATCTGTCATTTATCTTCTATAATATGCTTCTTGAGCTGAGTTCCATAAAGGTTTTCTTGGTTTATGTCTATTCTAATAAATCTAATAAAATGATTTTTTTAAAAGACCACATTAAGTTTAACTTTATCATATCATAAATATCCCTGCCATTGAAAACTCAGGTAATGACTTCTAGTATAAAAGTCTTTTATTCATTATCAACATTGATTGTTTCATCCAGAGAAAACAACAAGCAATAAAATGTAATATTAAATCTGTAAATCTTATCCCTCTTTCCTTTGCATCTTGTAATACTTTATATTTAACTCTTAGTGGTATTTCCCCCTCGCCATATAAAATTAGATACATATTTTTACCATTGTTTAAATGGTACATCTGCTATTAATCCACTGTTCAGATATTGTCTGAAACAACTTGTCTCACAGAACATAATGGTGGTTAGTTTTTAGAAATTCTCTCAGAGCAGAGAGAATGAGCAATTGTTCATCTCTTGCTTTCCTTTGGCTTATATCCAGATTTTTTACATTCTTTCCCGGTACTTTTTAATTCCAAAAATTAATAATTTTGAAGTTGATAAACAGAAATAAGCTACTAAACAAGTAGCTTTGTTCAATTGTGTCAAAATGATTGAACAAAATGTGGTATGAAAGGAAAAATTGTTGGTATCAGCAAGAGCTAGTAAGGATTTCAGAAAAAGTAAGCACCTTTCAAGGATCCCCAACCCCCAGTCCATGGACTGGTAACAGACCATGGCATGCCAGCAACTGGTCCACACAAACAAGCAAAGCCCCATCCGTGGGATGCAGGCAGCACACAAAACCATCCCCTCTCTGAGCTGTGGAAAAACTTTTCTCCAAGGAACCGGTCCCTGGTGCCCAAAAGATTAGGGACCTCTGGTTTAGTTCATCTTTCTTTTCTTTGAATTGTTGAGTTTTGCAGTTATGATTTTTAGCCTGTGACCATTTATTTTATTTTCTCATATACTTTCACCCTAATTTTACAATAAGTGGAGATAGTCCTTTAGTGACCACAATTGGATTGCTGAGTGAAACCAAACTGTGCTTATGATCTTACTTCAGCTTCCTTTTGCTATACAAATGTAGTTATAAATGCAAGGATTGGACACAAAGTTACATTTTTAACACTGATATATCTGCAAATTATCATTAAAGGAAATGAATCAGACATTAACAAAGACTACCTGTATATCAAGTACTCTGGTGATGCATTGTTTTTTCTTAGATGTGCTTATGTTTTTCTTGGATGTTTTTATGTTTAATTATGGAAGGTTTTCTCAGAATGCAGTGGACAAAAGGGTGAAGAACCATATCTGAAAAATTCTAGGTGAATAGGGTAGAATTTTTAGGGTTCCTAAGATTACTCTCCCCACCCCTACCGCCCCCCCCCCAAAAAAACCCTCCAGGAGTGCATACATGGGTTATTCTTAAGGTTTTACACTTCCCTGTCCTCTTGGGATGATTATTTTCTACTTCTAATGTTTGAATAAGGCCTTTGGAGCACAGCATCAAACAAATGGTAACATATTTTCATAAAACAGATGTAAAAATATTATCCATAATTTAGTCTTGCATTTTCATCCTTTAAGTCTTTGAATGTTAATAGACTAAGTTCAAGATTTGATTTTTTTTATTTACATGGAAATTGTTAGAGATTTTGCTGAGAATGGAAAAGGAGGAGAAATATTTCTGTACCAAAAAAAACAACAACACAGCAGATGAGAGAGATCATTACTGACTTATCTAAGAAATAGATTTGCAGTTTGTGGTGTAAACAGCTTGGGAAAAATAGATTTAAAAGCTTTAAAGAGATTGTGCCTTAATGCACTTACTGAGTCAAGAAGGCTGAAGGGTTTCTGTCACCACTCTCAAGATTTTGTACTATAATTTCTAATCATTAGCATTAAAACCCATTAAAGAAAATCTTTGTGAATATTGTTATCTTGGGACAGGAGAACATTGCACTTGTTTTGAACATTTATGGAAACAGAAGCACCAGCAACAATCATTCATGCCCTTATTATCTTGAGATGATGTGCTGTAGTGTTCTACATGGGATTACCCTTGAAAACACCAAGAAATATCATCTGGTGCAGAAAATAGCTTCTTATGTAATAACAGGAATGTCCCAGTATTGTCATATAATACTTTTTTTTAACTATAGTACATTCTCTCTCTCTCTCTCTCTCTCTCTCTCTCTCTCTCTCTCTCTCTCTCTCTCTCTCTCTCTCTCTCTCTCTCTCTCTCTCTCTCTCTCTCTCTCTCTCTCCGTCCCTCTCTCTCTCCCTCTCTCTCTCTCTCTCTCTCTCTCTCTGTGTATGTGTGCGCATGTGTCTCTCCCTCTCTTTCTTTCACAATTCAAGATTACAAGTTATTAGTAATAATAACTTGTACAGCATAATTTGGAGGTTGGTTACTTGAATTACAATTTGCCCATTCAAATGCTGGGGTGTTTTTTTAATGAAGCAGTATAATTCACTTATAGTAAATAAATACAAATGTATCTGAAAGGTATGTACTGAAGCTGGTTATACAATATTTCATCTGTAATTGCAAAATAACTTAGAGTTTGCATTTGTTTGTTTGTTTGGTCTCATAAAGTGAGATTGAGGAGATGAAAGCATAGTAATCTTGGGCAACATAGATAATTGAAGCAGTAAAAAGCAAATTCCTCTTGCATAAAAATTCAACAAGGAAGTACATATTTGCATTATAAAATTTGTTGGGTTTGGAATTGAGGGTTGTGAAAACCAGCCAATTATGTTTTCCTTAAAAAAAATCCTGGCTTAGCATGGTGCATAAAAGCCAACAAAACATCATCTAAAAATGCATGAGACTTTAAATGACATGTGCTCTGCAGTATTTCAGTTTAGGAACAGAATTTGAAATTGACCCCAAAGGGTGGTCATAACTATACTGTGTTGGCAATAGTTGCTTTTTCATAACTTTTTCTTGCCTCAACATGAAGCAGAACAAACCAAGGTACAAGATACAAACATTCTATTCACAGAAGCTCAGTCAGGAACCTTAAACTGTGACTGCAAAACAAAATTGGGCGCTGGATCAAAATACTCCACTGAGAATTATTTTCCCTTTCCTTCCTTCCTTCCTTCCTTCCTTCCTTCCTTCCTTCCTTCCTTCCTTCCTTCCTTCCTTCCTTCCTTCCTTCCACAGTTTCTTCCGTTAAAATAACAAATAAGTGCAATTGTTTCTTTTTCTATATCTTTCATATTAGCAAAATGTTAGTTTTTTGTTTGATCCCCTGTTGGTTAAAAGCTCTATGTAACTGCATTTTTGCAGTTGTAACAACTGTCATCTGAAAATATTCAGCAACAACTTAAATAAATAAAAATGGAGACATTTAATATTTATTTATTTTTCTCTCTTAGCATCCTTGGTTTTTAGACATTGAGCTATGGCTCTTCACATAATTGTCTATCTTTTTACCAACATTTTGTAATTGCCAACTGGCTTGTTTATTGTGGAATAACCATCTGTTGATAGTGATGAGCTGTAAATCATTACTTTCACTGAAAAAAATAACACTATATGTTGAAAGATATTCTCTTACAAGTTACTATTAAGTGTGGAGTTATGCTGGAAATAATTTAGAGACCTGAAAAATAGATGAATTTGTCAATATTGAAAAAGTAGTGGCAAACCTGCAACATATCAAATCACTGGCCAACTAATTAATTCTGTTTAATTGATTCTTATAAGAATTATATGTCGGTTCTAGAACTCTCGCATTTATTAATCACATCATGGGGTGATAAATGTCTAGCCTGATTGATATATTTCCAGAAATTATGTATTACAGTAATTCACCCATGTGAATAGGAAAGTTAATAATAAGCTTGCTAAGAAAAGCTTGGTATTAGCCACATTAAATATGCTTTTAAATATTCAGGCTTGTTGAAAAATAAATACTTGTAATCCTATTTATTTATTGCTAGTTTTCAACTTATGACATAATATTCTCAGAAGATGAGCATTATAGCCATTGCTTTCCACAAATATGATGACTTTGTAAAAATAATGCTTAGGAGGTGTAGCTATTTCCTTACAAATAATGATTATGATTTTCACTATGTATAATACAGGTTCCCGTATCTTACTAAACCATGGTTTATTTAACCACAATTTGTTGAAAAAAAAACTTGGCTGGGGTCATACAATTTGCTAAATTATAAATGGGATTCTAAAGCATAATAACTGGGTTTTCATATCATGTTAATCCAAAACAAACAAATAATGTAATTATGATTTCAGCCATAAGGTTGCTATGCATCTTTAGTCTATATTGTGTATTTATATAAAACATTTCTTAATGAACAGAGGAATGTTGTGATTTTTATTCTTGGCAGCAACCATTTTCCTAGGAGAGTTTCTGAACAAAGCATAAATTTTGGCCACTCTCTAAGCAACATAGAAGGCTCCAAAATGCCAGCATAAAAAAGCAAGTATATCTGAGATCGCTTATTGGAAATGGATAAACAATTGTGCCTTAAGAAAAAGAAAAGGGAATTTAGTGGTATTCAGGAAAGAGCCAGCAAAGTCTTACTTTATACTGGATGTTGTATAAAGTCTGGTATATTTTCTGGAGGTACCATCTCTGACTGCTAATATTTAAATATATCCAATGGTTGCAAAGACAATTTTATTTTTTTGTCCAGATTTTTGCAAGTCACATTTCTGGCTTTAATTTTCTGCTACATAGAAACTTTGAAAGATATCAAATAAACCTGTCACATTTATAAAAGTGTAAAAATAAATCCTGGTCTATCCAGAGTTGGCACTCTTCTTGTCATGGGCCCACTTTCATATTATTGCCTTCCTGCAGACAAGTCCATATCTACTTGTCTTTGAGAAGACTTAAAAGGTTTGACTCTTCCCCCAACATTGGGATAAGGTCAGGGTGTTAGTTATTGGAGCTTCTGCGTAGATGACTATGATTTGTATATTCTGATATTTCAATAGGAAGAATTTCACCTTGGCTTCTGTTTGGTTTTATGGTTTATATTTTTTTATTTTGTTTACCACCCAATTGCACTGGCTAAATGGGGAGCATATAAATTTCATTGATTAATTTCCATTCATTCGGTATACCACTTTGTCTCCTAGGCATAAAGATTTATATTTAAATCCAATGTAAGGTAAAGGTAAAGGTTCCCCCGCACATGCATGCTAGTCGTTTCCGACTCTAGGGGCCGGTGCTCATCTCCGTTTCAAAGCCGAAGAGCCAGCGCTTGTCCGAGGACGTCTCCATGGTCATGTGGCCGGCATGACTAGATGCCAAAGGCACACGGAACGCTGTTACCTTCCCATCAGAGTGGTCCCTATTTTTCTACTTGCATTTTTACGTGCTTTCGAACTGCTAGGTTGGCAGAAGCTGGGACAAGTAACAGGTGCTCACTCTGCTACGCGGCACTTGGGATTCGACCCGCCAAACTGCCGACCTTCTGATCGACAAGCTCAGCATCCTAACCCACTGAGCCACCGCGTCCCTTCTAAATCCAATGTATATAACCACAAACCCAATTCCTTGAAGTTATTTAGATTGATAATCTCTAAATCTGAATATATTAATACAGGAACCAATGTTTTCAAATATATGGATGTCTGCAGGACAATCTGCAAGTGTTATCATCCATGTCATAATATAAATTATATGATGAACCTCTGACATGATTATGGCTTGTACAGATAACTATGGTGATACCTCATATATAGTATTATATCTCAAATAATGCCCACAGATGAACTGGATGAGCTCTCTATTAATCTAATCCTCTGTCAAACCACTTGGTTTTTTTTAATTAATTAAAATGAATAAAAATTGTTTTTCTCAGTTCTGTTTCTCCTCTTTCCTTTTCACTTATAGAATGCTTTCAGAGCAACAAACAAATACCCAAACCTGCTAAACATTACATTTTATTTCACAGGAAAGGTTTGTGGTTAGAGTATTTTTACATCCATCAGGGAAATATAGGCTGAGAATTGTAAAATAGGAGGAGGAATGACCATGATATATTGGTGGCATTGAATTGTTTAGAAAAAAACAAAAACAAAGGTGGGATATAAATAAATAATAAAAAAATCATATGTTGGTTTATTGGCAAGCCTGCTTGGAAATATTCAGTGTGTACTGGAAAGGAATATATTTTCAGTTCCTCAGAATGCAGAAGTAAGCTTTAAGAAATCAGTTTTAATTTCTGACACGGAAGCTGAAAGCTCTTGGATTTCTCCTGCACTTTGACTGATCACAATTTTCAAGTCATAGTATTATATAATTTTCACCACTCTAGGTAAATTATTTGGCAGTACACTATTAAAAATATATTTGATGAGGCCTTGTTTTCAATTTTCTGAGATAGTTGTGTAACATAGATGCAACAATAAATTTTTCCAAAACATATTCATTGACTAACAGTACACATTTTTTATACAGTAACTTGGTTGTTTTCAAGAATGATATACAGATGCAAACCATATAAAATTAAGGGGGGGGGAGCATCATAACAATTGGCCTTACCTGTGGCATATTTATTTGATTTTTATTCATATGCTAGATTTATATCATTGTCAGAATCCATTTTATTTCATTTCTAACTATCTCCTCTGAGTTAAAACCAAATCTCAACTTTCCTGGATTCTGCCATATTCCCAAGGGGGAGAGGGGATAGGCATGCGGGCTTTATTGCTTTCACTTCCTTCATTAAATGCAACCTTTTGTTTATTTGCCTTCGGGTCTGCTATCCATTACAATGTAACAAATTGCTTTCTATACTATGCATCTCTCTGAACTTTTTCTTCCTTACTGGGCAACTAGGAAAAGGGGTGGAGGAAGAGACACAAACCTCCGGGATCTGGTTTATTTCTCCAAAGGAGGTGTAAAGAGCTGTGGAATGATCGTGCTGCAAAAGATTGATGCTATCTTCCCTTTCCCATGATGGACTTACCACCTGGAGATTGGCTGGTCTGGAACTGCCCAGATGAACTGTGGGGTGGGGTTGCTTGGGGGCACTTTAAAAATATCGATCTGTAAGGGAATCCCTCAGATCCTGTCTATTATGCCTGCTATCTCCTATTTCTTAGTAAAAGTTCCTGCTTGGAAGAAACTGTCTCCAAGAGTCCTGCTTTCTTAAGATGTGGGTGAAGTAGATCCTGACCATCATGCTGGATGGGGAATTTCTGAGAGTTAAAATCCATGCATCTTAAAGCCACCAAGGATGAGAAATACTGTACTGTACTAGCATTACTGTACTAACAATGCATTTCTGAATCTCAGATACGGAGATCCTCCCATTTGATCAGATATCATCAGCTATCCAAGTTGTTGTCTATTTCCATTAATATAAGGGAGAACAAAAACAATATATAGTCCATTTCCTTAGTCTAGACCAGCAGTCCCCAACTCCTAGTCTGTGGACCAGCACAGGTCCACGGCATGCCAGAAACAAACAAGCAAAGCCCCATCTGCAGGATGCAGGCAGCATGTGAAACCACACCCCCTCTGGTCCATGGAAAAACCTCTCTCCAAGGAACCAGTCCCTGGTGCCCAAAAGGTTGGGGGCCACTGATCTAGACCAGTGTTTCTCAACTTGGGCAACTCTTCCAAAATTCTCCGAGTTGAAGTTTACAAATCTTAAAGTTCTCAAGGTTGAGAAATATTGGTCACATCTAAGTGTTGCTAGCATACAAATCTCTAAATTTCTCTGATAAATCCAACAATTTATAGTTCTTTCTACAAAACAAAGCCACATCTTTGCAGAATCCTTCAATCTTTGCAGAATCCAGTTATGCTGTGCAAATATGGTTTTAATGTCAAAATCCCAAAAGTATAATGGTATGAAATAGTTCTTTATATTCTGGCTATTAATAACATTATATTATTGGAATACAGATTTTTCCCAAGACATGGTGTATCTTGAGCAGCAAAAGAATAAAATCTTCTATATTTGGATTAGAATGATAGCCGGCAATATATTCATTTTTGAAACATACATAAGAGTTTACCATCTGTTTCAGGGAACAGAGAATTTATCTAATTTATCTAAAGTAAATTAGATAAAAGGGGGAGGAGATTTAATTGTCATCAACAGTATTGATTTAAGTGAGGAACTATTGATAAATTTGATTTGGAAGATGACTACAGATGGGCCTGGTTAACACCTAGTTAGTAGACCACATGGGGATCCTGGAATTGCAGGCTCCGCTGGGTAGAAGCCAAAGCAAATTTTGTGCTGTTGTTAAGAAAACTGCATTAGATCAACTACAAAGTTGCCAGAAGTTGAATTTGACTTAACAAAGTCACCAGAAGTTGACTTACTTAAAAAAGACTTCACTTTTATATGTTTGATTCCTGTGGATAATGGTGTTAGAAATAATTCACAATAGTAATTGAAACTTGAGGTAAATAGACATCAGTTACAATTGAAAATCCTCTAATTAGAGAGATCTATGAAGTCTGGGGAAGCTGTTTTATCATATGACTGAAGAGCATTTTTAGAAATGATGTTAGTTTCATTGCAGGTAAATTATTGCAAAAGAGTCTCTGACTTTGCTTAAAAGGCAAAGTTTAAACATGCATTCAAAACTGAATTGCCTTGGAATATAGGCCAAAAGTTGTTCGGGTTTTTTTTAAAAAGTGTGATAAGTGAATTCAGATAGATTTAACAGCAGGGCAAATCTGTGATTTTCATGGACAAGTTTAAAATTAAAGAGAAAAAATAGTGAGTACTGAATACTGCATTTGGAGGGAGATTTTTTATTTTTTATTTTGAGAAGTAGATCAACTTTCTCCCAACTGGTGTGCCTGATTTAACATTTCACTTCTGTTTTTTTTCTGTTTGTGATATTCTAGCAAGACAATTTAAATGAAAAGACTGTGTTCTGATTGCAATTCTTTAGTTCTAGCTGTATACACTACTTTATACTGTTTTCTTTTTTCATTCCATTTATATTTCTCTAGATTGTTTTTTAATCCATGGATAAATTAGATTTAAATAACATTCAGAATCATTCCCCAACTCAGATATGGCTACAAGATTATTTCCTCACATCTAGCCATGAACAGGCAGAAATCTAAAATCCATTTCTACGAGGCTTCTTTTCCGTTATGTGTGCTGAAAAGCTGAAGTTCAGCCTTTTCTGAGATCCTACAAAAATTTAGGATTTCCATATGTCAGGGATTACTTCAATATCTAAATAAGCATCGTATAAAATCCAATTGTTTTGCTAGTTGGTTTACAGGGATGGTACTGGCTTCAACATGGCATGTGTGACCAGAGGCCCTATTCCTTTTCATGTGCAAGAAATGGTTGGACCCATTTTAAGGGAGGGTGGCTCTTCTCATCTGGTCCTACTTGCCATTTGGAAACCAGTAACAGTTGTTGGAACACTTCTGCCTGCAATTATTATTCTAGTCTTCATCTAGGTACTGACACTTTCATTAATCCTTCAGGCACCGAGGTCTACTTTGATCTATTTCTTTCTTGCCTCTTCTCTGAATTCTAAACACAACTGATAAAGTAGCCAACTTTGTTTCCCTCAATGCCTCAATACTCCTAATATAACGTAGGTCTATCATCAGCAGTAAACTGAGGAAACAAGCTTGATGAAACAGAAACTAGCTCTGGTTGCAGGAAAACTTTTCCTTTTAATCTTTAATCTTCCCAGACTATAAAGTTCCTGAAGTTGGGAAAGTCAGAATTGAGCTGGTCTATTTCTCCCATCCCACCTACATAGCATCTAGCAGTGAGTCAGTAGTGAGCAGATAGAACCATCTCTTCTCTCAGCAATGAATTTATTTCAACATGGATCCAAACACATGACATCTCCAAGGTAATTTTAATTAACTGGAAGAAACAAAGAACAAATAATCCTATGTGAATCCTGAGGAAGTATAGGGAGTCCTGGACTTACTACCATAACTAAGCCAACATTTCTGTTGTTAAGTAAGACAGTTATTGAGTTTTGCCTGATTTGATGACTTTTTTTTCCATGGTGGTTAAATGAATCTGGTAGTAACACAGTTGTTAAGAAAATCTGGCTTCCCCATTGACTTGGCTTGTCAGAAGATTACAAAACACAATCACATTACAACCATCATAAATATGAGCCAGTTAAGAGTCTGAATTTTGTTCACTTGACCCTGGGGATGCTACAATGGCTGTAAGTGTGAAAAATAGTCATAAGCCACTTTTTTAATGCCATTGTAACTTTGAATGGTCACTAAACAAATGGTTGCAAGCTCAAGGACTATCTGTAGACAGGATTGTGGTTAGATTAACATTTGTGAGGCACTTGTCTACTTCTTAAGGAGTTACAGGTTGCAATTTTTCCCAAATTAAAGAATAAGACCATATCTTGGCCAACTCAACAGTCTAACTGGAGCAGAACTGAGTGATTTTATTTTTATTCCTCCCAGGGGTTCTGTAGATACATTTTAAACCTTATATTAACAGGAAGGATATCCAGTTCAAAGGGAATTATTTATATGGAAGTGTTTCCCCCCCTTCATTCTTACATTCAAAAACATTCCACTTTTCAAAAAATTCAGTTTTACTTTACTTAACTTCTGTTTTTTAGAACAGATTCCTGAATCTGATATCAAAGTGATGAGAAAACTCATCACCACAGAATTGGAAATCCATGTCTTCTTGACAATATTGTAATTTTCTATTGTAACACAAACAACATTCCAGCAAGGAAGGTTGTTCCCCTTCCTGATGAGCAGGTGCTCAGGTTTGATACAATTGCTGTTCAGAAAATCCTGCAGAAAGTCAACACTCAGAAAGCTGAGGGTCCTGATAATATCTCTGGGTGAGTACTTAGGGAGTGTGCTGACCACTGTTCTCACAGACATCTTCAATCTCTCATTGCAACAGGCGATGGTTCCACCATGTTTTAAGACTGCAATCATTGTACCATTGCCCCCAAAAAACTATAATCACATACCTTAATTATTATTGTTCAGTTGCATTCACTTCCATTATGACATTTGACTCATTACAGTTTGCCTATCGGAACAAGCACTCTGTAGAAGATGTACTTTCCTGTGTGCTTCATCTTAGCCTGGCGCACCTGGAGGGGAAGAATACTCATGTGCGAATGCTGTTTGTGGATTTTAGTTCAGCATTCAACACAATCATCTCTCAGCATCTGGTGAACAAACTGGGCCTATTAGGCTTTAATACTCATTTATGTAATTGGATACTTGATTTCCTTATTGATAGGCCCCAGGTTGTGTGAGTTGGAAAGTTTCCAATTCCATCTCCTTGAGTACAGATTCTCCATAGGGCTGTGTCCTGAGTCTGCTATTGTTCACTTGATGACCTACGACTGCTGTGCCAAATCTGCTACAAATCATATTTTCCAAGTTTCTGCTACAAATCTGCTACAAATCATATTTTCTCAGTTTCCAAGCTGAGCCATGCTGGCTCAGGAATTCTGGGGGTTGAAGTCCTTGAGTCATAAAAGAGCCTGCACTAGAGGAGGACATTAAAATTATTTGCAGGATTACTTCTTTAGGAACTAAACTTTTAGAATCTAAAACAGCTAATTCAGAAAAGCCAACAGGAAAGAACCTCATATTTTTCATCTATTTCTGTCTTTTGGAAGGTAAAATTAGATAAAAATAATCTATTTCTTATGTTAATATCTCTTCAATGAAATCAATAAATCAATAAGGAAAGAAATGAGAAACATTTTTCTCAATGTAATATGTCTAATTTAGCTGATTCTAGAAAAAAATAGTATCTTTTGTACACTCTTGAAAACTATTTTGAATCTAAACAATTCTTAAGAATGAAATATTCTTAATTTGGACTTTACATTTACTGTTTCGACTGTTGTGTGTTTTGAAAAATAGATTATTTAGAATCTAGTTATGTTGCACTTCAGTCTTTAAATAATTAACCTAGTATATACATAACAATATATGATGTTGTCCCTGGTGAGCTTAACATCAATAACAACATTTATTAAAAAGGCTAAAATAATTTCTGGTTGTATTATCTGTATAGTAAAATTTTGGACAAGCAGTAATCATGTTACATATGTGCATAAGCGTAGTCAGTAGCATATACCTTTTTAAAAGTATCAAACATGCAAAGAAACAAAAATAAGTCCAAAATATCTATATTACATCCAGAAATGCCAACTTTGCAACCAATATTTCTCATCCATAACTATGGCACCCTAAGGATACCTGCATACATGCAAATGCTTCTCTGGGATCAGTAACGCAGCAGGGATTGTTTTTTTTCTTCCAGTAACATATACCTAAAACCAGTCTATTGCATTTGGCAATTGTACTAAAAAAAAATCTCATTGTCAACCAATATAATTCATTTAATTTGAAATCAAGTGAAAAATTGATTTAAATTATTTTATTAAAACAAATTAATGGCAATTCTTTTATAAGAAGTTGCCTCAAACAAAATGAGTTTGACATGCCTGCTCTAGATAGTTGAATGCTCCAAAATAAATTCTAGACCAGGCCTGTACATGCAGCCTACCAAGCACCCCTGGACAGAGCACAGACTTTTTTTAAAAAAAAGTAATAAAATCATCACCACTGCCCTGAAAGTCATGTTGTCTAGTGCCTCCATGGCTTACCAAGACCATGAACTCCAACACTGTAGATGCTCCTCTAGTCACCAAATCATTGATTAGGCCAGCAGCATTCCTTTCCAGAGCACAAAGATTTTTACTTTATCAGTGTGGGCCTTTCCCTTCTACAAGTTGTACAGATCTCTTCTAGGTTTTCCTCTTGCCTTTCCGAGTTAACTCCTTGGTCTGTCATTGAGCAAGAATTGACTTTGTAGGGAAGCATATTATCATTTGATGTATATTTAACATATGTTCTACCTTTATTTACCAATTATATAATATTTGTACGCAATCCACATGGCGAGGTTTGGGGAAACTTACAATAGAAAAATATATTTTTAAAATCAGAAGATTAAAATATCGCCTGACCCGCACCGCCTCCGCTGCCCGCATTGCGCAGCCCCGCCATATAGAGTGGGCTCTGCTGCTTCCACAGCACCAGCTATGCTGGCTCCAGCCCCGGGGGGGGAGCCCGCTGCCAACACCCTTCGCACCTGTGACTGCAGCAGCACCCCACCCCCACCCCCTCGCCTCCTGCACCCGCCAAGATGAGAGTTCCGGCACCTTTTTTTTTTAAGAAAAAAAGCACTGCCAATATCATACCAATGTCCATCTCAGCTTCTTGAGTTTACTAAACAATTAAAACCATTGATGAAGAAATGTTTTGGAATTTGCTATTGTGGAAGTGCTCTCGGAATAATATGTACAGTCCATCTTCCCTTAAGATTTCACAGAAAGCAAATACAAGTGTCACCTTGTGGCCTGTCCCAATGACCACTACATACCCTTTTCAGAAGTCAGGGGAGAAATTCCTCTAATGTATTTTTACACAAGGTGTCTCCTGTGCAGTGATGGGATTCAAATATGTGAACAACCAGTTCTCTGTTTGGATGCCACTTCCAGAAGTCCATTCTGGACTACCAGTTCTGCTGAAGTGGTGTGAACTGGCTGAATCCCACCACTACTCCTGTGTGACATTTCTAATAATTCTGATCATGGAGGCACCTTATTGGGACTTTTCAGATCTGGGTAGCTAAATATTATTCTCCCATTATTGCTGTCCTTCACATTTTCTAAGTGATGTCTAGTATACTTATGCAGAGGATCCAAGAAAAGAATCCCATTCGTCCTTAGTGGTTTATAGGTTAAACTTTTTTGAATTCTCAGCTTTTCACTTCCTATCTGGAATTTTTTTCCCCAGTTAATGATCAGGATTTGATCAATCCCAATATCAATGACAACTGAAATTGTCTCAGTGACAGGAAATGCTATAAATATAAATAAAAAGTTAGGAACTACATAGGTTTGCAGGGAGATAAAAATTGCTTGGAAACTGGGTGTACTATTGGAAACAATACAGCAGAACAGTTGTACACTGCTGCTTTCAATCTGGAATTTGTGGATCTCAGAATGAAACTAAAGCATCTTTTAGTTTTTAGGCCATTTGTTTAGGCATGTGTTTATCATATCTCTTTGGCAGCTAAAATATTAGCTGTTTACCGAGGCAGAGCAATATAAAACTGCTGTACCATCTGTTGAATGAACACGTAGTTTATTTTTAAATTTTATTAGTTCTTCCTCTGAACCCTTTCCTGATCAACACGATTTAGCTTTTTTACCTTTTCCAATATGTGATCCTTTTGCTCTATGATAGAGTAACTATTGGTTCCATCCTGTTACCAAATAGAAGTTTGTCATGTAACTAAGAAATATCCATGTTTCTGTGCTGAGAACTAATTTCATTGATCAGTGAGCAGAAAAAATCTTGTTACTCAGTACATCATATTGTTTATCATACAGTATTTGAAAAATTTCTCTTCATATAGCCTTGTAGTTATGACAGTCTACTCCAGGTATGTTATGGAGGTAGGACATTTATTATCTAAAAGAGAAACTAGTCTTAACTTTTTCTTTAATTTTAGAGATCATTTAGATTCTTGCTAGATACCCAACTGAACTTTTAATGAACTAGAAAATATACACAATGAGTGACAATTGATATCAACCTAGCCATGAATTGTATCTGACTTGTTAATTAATGTATTTTTAAAAATACAAAATATTCCTTTGAAATCATATATGGTATTAAAAATGAATAAAGTGGTTAAGGACTATATGTAATTTTCTCTCTTTATTTTCTCACTCAATAAAGTTGGTTGATTGCAAGGAATTTGAGATAAGGGCAGGGAAGGGTGGAAAGGAGAGTAAATTTGTTTAATAATAATGTACACTACGATATTTGGTGATGGACACTAACCTAAGGGGTTTAGACTTGTTTATAAAAGATATGTTTAGTCATGCGAGCTGTAGTTTACATCTAGGGAAAAAGGCCAATCATTTTATCTTGATCAATGTCAGGGGCACATACAGGAGGTGGTGGTCAAAAAAGCCAATATGGTGACTGTTATGTCAAGGTCATATCCACCATCTTGATTACTTAATGTACACAAAAACACAATACACAGACATTGTTGCCAATGACATGCATAAGTTCATACCTGGCAATTTTGATTAATTCAATACACAAGCCTTTGGAAATTTGTTTACAGAAAATGCAAACCAGAGGTTGAATTTTTAGGATTCTTCAGAAGCAATCCATTATGCATTATGTTTCTCAGTTAAGCATAGAAGGCTTTCCATTTTTGTCCCTACAAAATGTGTTCAGAGTTCACAGGTATAGTTTCAATGAATTTTACTGGATCTAATGCCTGAATAAATCAATGGTGAATTCTTTGTATTTGTATACCCTTTCTGATAAGTAGCATGTAACTTGCCCATGATGGATCTTTGATGGATAGCTATGAGATTAGGGTAGTTCAGATGTTAAATTCTAGTTTGATTTTATTCTTAAATGAGCCATGAGAACAAAAATGACCTGGATACAAGGGAGATTACTTCTAATTAGTTATTAAATTTATTTTCCACTTTGCAAATACATTGCCAAGGTCATATGCTTAGCCCTGTGTTTTTATGAAAACACAGGATTTAAAAAAAAACTGACTGAAGTATAAATGAGGAGCTGAGCTAAAGATAGTCATTTTATAAAATTCTCTTGAAAATTAAAGAGCCCATACTTTTTCCTGTATGTGGGCCCAACATACAGCGAGGGGGGAGGAAGAGCCTCATGCCAGCTCCCCTCCCTGCCTCCTCTTTGGCCGTGCCGCTGCCTTCCTGTTCGGCGCTGCTGATGCCATTGCAGTTGGTTGCCTCAGGATCCCTGCCAGCCCCACCACTTTCCAGCTGGCAGCATGGTGCTCAGGAGGGCTGCTGTCACCATAGCGAGCCTCCAGGACTCGAATTGCCTCAGCAGAGGCTTGGGACCAATTGTAGCAGCGCTGCCCCTCGTGGAGCCGAATACGGCAGGGCCGATCATCAGGGCCTGAGGGTGGGGTTTGCCTGGACTGCCTACCTGGTTTCCAGCAGACTGTTGGACGTGGGGGAAAAGGCTGGTAGGGTGCACTGAGGGTGGTGGGTTGAATAGGGCAGCGGGAGCTGTTTTTCAAAGGGAACTGCAAGGGGGGAGGAGGGATTATATTGGATTATGGGCAGATGCTGGTTTGTGGCCTGGGGACGGGGTCTTGTCTCCGAATGGCTTTGTAAGCATTGGGAGCAATTTACTCCCAACGCTGACTTTGCTTTTCTGCTTTTGAGCTGAATAAAGCCTTTTTTGTTTGTCACACATTCCTGTTTGGAGACTCCTGCTTCCTGCTTGCTTCATACGAAAGACGTGTTTTGACAGTAAGTCAGCATTCCCTTTCTTCTTGTTCACCTTGCCCTATCCCACAGGTCTGCAACCTGCGGCTCCGGAGCCACATATGGCTCTTTCAGCCATCCCCTGCAGCTCCCAGTCCTCTGCCATGTGAAGTCCAAAAAAAAGTGGGACTAAAAAAGTTCAACCAATCAATTCAAATATGCAGGGTAGGTGCATACCTCGCCTTGGCTCCACTCTTCAGTCAAACCCTGTTCTTTGCATGCGCGCATGTACGCGCATGTGCACACATTTTTTGTGGCTCCCAGTTTTTCCTTTTGTGAGGGA
Organism: Vipera ursinii; assembly: GCF_947247035.1. Lineage (NCBI taxonomy): Eukaryota > Metazoa > Chordata > Lepidosauria > Squamata > Viperidae > Vipera > Vipera ursinii. The sequence continues at coordinate 103,594,668 of NC_139517.1, read as the reverse complement.
ACTGGTTCCGAGTGGCTCTTTCACTGTTTCAGGTTGCTGACCCCTGCCCTATCCTATTGTACTATTTAGGTATGGCTGAGAGAACACAAGGGGCTGCACTGGTGGCTGAGGAAGGTGAGCCAGCTGGAGCTTCAGCACCAATACCAGTGACAGGGGATGCTCAGCCGACAGTTAGGCCTAAGGTGCAGGACCCACGGCTGGTAGCCACAGTGGGTGAGCCTCAGGAGACAGGGGACCCTGCTCCTGGGGGGGGAATGGTGGTTTAGCCCCACCCTTGGCCACTCGGACCCTAGTCGAGGGCAAACGCCAAGGGCTGGAGGACCTTTAACGGAGTGGAGAGAAAGGCATCTTACTGATGATGAGGAGGAGGAATGGAGTTACTCCATGGCACCGGGCAGACAGACCATGGATATTCTCCGGGACATGTTTGGTGAGGTTTGGTGTTCGACGGACATCCTGATCACCTGGCAATGTTTCTCAGTCATGCCATTAACCATCTGGACAGATATGCCCCAGACTACCCATCTCAGTGGGCAATGGTGGTAGCAGTAACGGCTAGTCTGCAGGGTGAGGCGGCAGCCTGGGCAGCAGACCTTTATAGTGACCATGCCAGGGAGCTGGCTGATGCCGGTCTCTTTCTGGAGGCATTATGGACAAGGTTTGAGGATGTCACTTGGGTCCAGCAAGCTGAGGCAGAAGTGGTGGCCTTGAGACAGCAAGGTCGTCCTGTCATAGAATATGTCCGTGAGTTCCAGCAGGTGGCTGGTAGACTAAGATCATGGCCAGAACACCTTCTGGTCCACCATTTCTGGGCGGGTCTGGACAGGACCCTTTGCCAGGCATGTATTGTCAGAGGTATCCAGAACCAGTTACAGAACTGGTTCCGGGTGACAGTCAAGCTGGACATAGGTTTACAGGAATTCTGCGGTAGAATGGAGAACCCACCCGGGCCCCCGAAATCAAGTGAGAGGCCCAGGGAAGAAAGACAGAAGACCCAGTCCGCAACACCAGGAAGTTCCAGTCCAGCACCCCGTCCACCAATTAGGTGTTTCCACTGCAACCAGCTGGGACATCAGGTAGCATAGTGTCCGGTTCCAGTACCGCATGCTGTCCCACTGACTCCTGGAATACACGGCGCCACACCGAAAAAACCTGTGGAACGAACATGGGCAGCACACCAGCAGGAAGGGGAGATATCCCGACGGCTGTCCCAGATGAAAGAAGAGACACCAACGGCTGCTAGGCATCAGCTGGTGATTTATGACAGCACAAACAACTCAATTGAAGACCCTATGGTGAGTGCACCGGTATGCCCATTTGCCATCCCCATTGTTTTGGTAAGCCCACAATCAGGATATAGGGGAACATACATGGCCTTGATTAACTCCGGTTGTACCCGCTGTCTTATCAGTAAAGTAGTAGTGACCGAGGTGGGGATTAAAATGGAACTGTTAACCACCCCACTCAGGTTTGAACAGGTAGATGGGTCCCTTTTGGGGGGAGTGCCTAGTACCCACATAATGGAGCCTGTTCAGATGCAGATGGGGTCTCACTGGGAAGTCCTTCGGTTCATAGTGGTACCCTCCATGACTGAGGCAGTGATTCTAGGGCTTACCTGGCTTGATAAATGGGGCCCAATGATTTGGTGGGAGGGAGGTTGTCATAACATACACATTGGGGTAGGTCCCTGGCCACCAGCCCATGACCCTGGGAAACCCTAAGGGAAAAGTGAGGGAGTAGGGGCATGAAAGGCCAGTATAGGACAGGAGGCCCAAGTCCTGGACATGTACTCCGACCTCGCTGAGGTGTTCGATGAACAGCAATGCGACGTCCTGCCACCCCACTGACTGATGGACTGTGCCATCAAATTAGAACCAGGAGCTAAATTACCCAAGCCCTGTATGTATGCCATGACACCATGGGAAATGAAGAAGTTATGATGCTACATTGACCGGAAGCTGGCCAGAGGCTTCATTCAGCTGGCCGGTTCCCGTATAGCAGCACTGGTCCTGTTTAAAGAAAAAAAATGGCTCCCTGCATCTATGTGTGGACTTCTGAGGCATAAACGGGGTATGTGTAGAAAATTTGTACACCCTTCCCCTGATGAAGGACTTCCTGGCACACCTGGCTAAGGGCAGGATTTTCACTAAACTGGACCTACGGGAGGTATACTACAGGGTCCGTATTAAGCAGGGTGACGAATGGAAGATGGTGTTTAATTGCCCACTTGGCAGCTATCAATTCTGGGTTATGCCATTTGGGTTGCAAGGGGCTCCTGCGGTATTCATGCAATTAATTAACGAGGTGGTGCATGAACACCTGTACCATGGAGTACTTGTCTACTTGGGTGATATCCTCATCCAATATGGAGGAACACATCACTAGGTGAGAGAAGTGCTGAGAAGTTATTGCAAGCCCGGTTATATATGAAACTGCCTAAATGTGAGTTCCACAAGTCTCGGTTGGACTAATTGGGGTACAAGATATCTGGGGTAGGGGTGGAAATGGATCCCAACAAGGTCAAGGCCATCCTGGAATGGCAGGCACTAAGGACTTGCTGCCAACTACAAAGTTGTTTGGGGTTTGCAATTTTTACCAGCAGTTTATTCCATCCTTTGCCACAATAGCCTTACAGACTACAGACCTCCTACACATGCGACAAGCAGCGATGAAGCCACGACCTCCACTCAGGCTCCACCGACCGTCAGCTGGCTTTGGAGACGTCAGTGGGGGTCGCCGCTGATGCCACTGGTCACTGCGCACTCCCTGATGGCCCCACCACCTGTCAACTGGTCTTGGGAATGCCAGGGGGTACCGCCTCACACGCCGCTGAGCCAACGGTTGTGCTGCCACCTCGCATGCCACTGCCATTGCAGCTGGTCACCTTGGGATCCCTGCTGGCCCCACCACTTTCCAGCTGGCAGCATGGCGCTCAGGAGGGCCACCATCACCATATCAAGCCTCCAGGGCTTGAATTGCCTCAGCAGAGGCTTGGGACCGATTGTAGCAGCGCTGCCCCTCATGGAGCCGACTATGGCAGGGCCAATCATCAGGGCCTGAGGGTGGGGTTTGCCTGGACTGCCTACCTGGTTTCCAGCAGACTGTTGGACGTGGGGGAAAAGGCTGGTAGGGTGCATGGAGGGTGGTGGGTTGAAGAGGGCAGCGGGAGCTGTTTTTCAAAGGCAACTGCAAGGGGGGAGGAGGGATTATATTGGATTGTGGGCGGATGCTGGTTTGTGGCCTGGGGACAGGGTCTTTTCTCCGAATGGCTATGTAAGCATTGGGAGCAATTTACTCCCAACGCTGACTTTACTTTTGTGCTTTTGAGCTGAATAAAGCCTTTTTTGTTTGTCACACATTCCTGTTTGGAGACTCCTGCTTCCTGCTTGCTTCCTACGAAGGACGTGTCTTGACAACAGTGTTGGTACTCCTTGATTTGATTTCAACCTCTTTTTTAAAGCAGGCACCCCAGCATATCACTGTTTTCCTGCCATCTCTCTGTCTTTGAAATCTATAGCTCTATTATTCCAGATTTTTATTGCCACTTAAAGTTCACAATGCTGGAGAGAAACAGCAACACTTGAGAGTGATTGAAAATAAGTCAGAGTATCAAATCTTCCCCTTAAATGTACAGTATGTCTACCTTATGAATTAGTGAATCACACAAATTCAGGGTTGTCCAATTTTTTGACTAACCTTGCCCATTTTAATAGTTCAGACTATTGTATGTTATTAAGTTTCTGTGTCCTACAAATCTTTTCCAGATTATAGTTGTAAGCATATGTGCCAATTTTTCACCTATCTGCTCAACATTTATCAGATCAGACTTTTGAAGCCATTAGTGCTAGCATAATGAAATGTGTCATAATGACTTTAGTCACTGGTCAAGAAAATAAATCATTCCCTCTTCACAGTCTTCCTGCCTCACTCTAAACAACAATGGAAGAATGTAATATGTAAAATATTGCAAATTTTTCAGTCCTATAAAAAAAATCCCCAGAGTTGAAAGCAGTGATCACAATCTGAGTCCAGTTATTCTTTATATCAAGAGGAGCTGAAAAGTACTGATCTAGACCTTTCCATTCCTGTTGAACTGCAGACATTCTTAATTCTTTGGTTCTTAGGTTTGCATGTAGAGGGAAGAAACAGATAAAAGCCGAGGTCAGTCCAACAGGCAGATGAGCATCTGTTTTGATGGGAATGTAGCAATGCCTCTAATCCCTTAGCAAAGTGAAACAATCAAGAAAAAGGGAACCTTTTTGTTATGCACCGGATGTCACTTTGGAGATCCATCTGTTACACTTCAGAACACATTGAAGCTGTACTGACTAATGGAAGCCCCAAGGGTTTTGAGTGAATTGTACATGATTTCTTTACTATAGACGAACCAGCTTCCTTGCCTTGCCTTGCCTTGCCTTGTTCTTCCCCCTCCCCTTCCTTCCTTCCTTCCTTCCTTCCTTCCTTCCTTCCTTCCTTCCTTCCTTCCTTCCTTCTTTCCTTCCTTCCTTCCCCCTGGAAAATATTGGCAGAAAGGCAAGCTAGGTTTTCACAAAGAAATTCCTCTTTTCCCTGCATATTACAGTGTAGGTGAAGCAAAAATATCCAAAAAAAAGAGTGGAAATACATATGGTAGCCATGAAAATACCTCTGTGTTTCTAGTTTGTGTGTGTTTTGTCTGTATTTTTTAACAATTTTTTAAACAAAATTTCCTCACAAAATCCACTTTTGTGCACTAGGTACAACTGTATTCCTATAAAATTCAAATAGCTTTTCCACAAAATATACATCGTGTATCCATCACACTCTAAATTTTAAAGAATTATTTTAGTCATACTTCTAGACAACAATTTAAATATTCTGAACAATGATAGAGTTCTCACCCATACAATTCAGATGGTTGTCAGTTCCATAAGAATGCCAAAACTACTTTTAGCTTGGGTTATATCTACTGAGATTGGGCATAATCAGTGCTTTTTTTGTCATAGAACGCACCGGAACGGTGTTCCAGCACCATTTTTTGATGGATTTTCAAATTTTAAAAGTAACTTTTGAAAATTTGATGTTTGGTCCATGTGGACTTGAATCGTCCTGTCAAACATAGCAGTCGGCAGCAAAATCATTAAAATGGTGCATGCGGGCTGCTTGTGTGTTGAGTCTGATGCATGCGTACTTCGTCCACGCTGGTTGTGATGGCACTGCTTGGCTTGTGATTGGTTGTGTGATCGTGCGCTGAGTGCTTACTGCAGGCAGCGACCATTATGTTTAGTTACACAATGGACGTTTGTGGTTGGGTGTATAGTGATTGACCACATGTGAAATAATCATTTCTTTATTTTAAAAAATCATTGGTGAATTGAAAATATTTTTTTTAATTTTTAGTGTAAAACTGTGGCCCCAAATTTAAAAATGAAAAAAAAAATACTAATTACTTCTCAACCACTGGTACTGCTAATGAAAAGGCCAGAATATTAACAGACATAATAAAAGATTAACAAGATGTGAGTTACGGCACCTTTTTTCTTACAAAAAAAGCACTGGGTATAATGATAGATTTTTGAAAATCTAATCATTGTAAACCACTTCCTCCTTCTTATTGCACTGCTTCTTAATACTATCTACCTGTTCTGGACTTAAAAGATGCTTTACCTCTTGTTGCCATGGCATATCTCTATCAATGTCATTTTCCTTACAGAGGGTAAAATCTGTCCCTTTCAAAAGACAGATCAAGCAAAAATCTTCAAATGCTAATGGTAGGATCTATAAATATATGCAACAAACACTAGAGTTAAAAAAGCCGTATCTGCAGATACTTTACATGTTTAAGGAAAATGGTACAATTAAAGTTCTATGGAAATTATTGCATAAGAAGCCTTTTAAATCTCTCTCTGTATTTTTGAAGACAACCAAGAGTCATAGTCTGGGCATAATTTTATTGGGGATGGGCTGAATCAATGAATTCATGTTTCATGTAACAGCAGGTACTTGTTTTCCCCCTACCATTTTTGCCAGCAGAAGGAGCAGATCCACTGAGCTCATGGTCAGACCAAGATTTTCATTTTGAACCTGGCATCCTCTCTGCATATGGATGCTACAAGTAAAAGACAGGAAAGATGCCAGAGCAGTTTAGAGAAAAGAAAATTATAATTAAGTTTAGTATAGAATAGAGTCAATGTTTACGAACCACCTGCTTTGTAACAATGATCCATGATTCAGCTTCAAATCCAATTTCCTTCTGAGAAGCAACATTTCTTTTCTATGGGAATAATAAATCAATTGGCTCTTGATCTAACTTTAGTACAAATCACTCTGTAAAAGATGAAGGATTATAAAGATTTCTCATATCAGCAATATATTTTATTGCTGTATGGAATGTACGTTCCAAATCCAGACTGAGTTTTTCAAAGCATATCTTTTGAGTAAACAGGGACTTGGGGTAAATGTGGGTAATAACACTAGGAAAGTTGTAAATGTAATGAGTAATTGTCTCCCCAATGCATGGGGGGAAATAAGCATAATTTCAGGTTCAGATTAAGGATCAGTGGAAAAGAGATAATTGTGAAGCTAGTTTTGTGTACTCTTACAACTGGTGCTTGTCTTAAAAAACAAAAACAATATCTCAGATGAAGGTTTTTCTCTGTATTGGTCTGGTGGTGCAATCTTTCTTTGTGGTTAGAATGTAGAATGCCTCTGTGGGATAAGGATTCAGATCTTTGAATTATGGAATCAGCTTCCTAACTTTATATCATGTTTCTTATACATAAAACACTGCAGCTCATAGCAAGGCAGAGTTCTCTATAGGGAAGTTTAAGGAGACTCCTTCAAAGGCATCCCAGGTTGCAATGGTGGAGAACACACATAGTCCAGGAATGGGATATTAGATGCTTAGGATTCTTTCAGCTTGTTTTTTCATTTGTAGATTTTTCATTACCTGCCTGGGCAACATTTTCCCTGTTGTGACATTGAAGGTTTGTTGGTTAGTTGCATGTGGTTGAATGGGTTGTGCTGTTGCCTGTTGTTATTTTCTGTGTTTGAGCTGTACTTATCTGGTTATTGTTATGCTGAAGTAATGCCATCTCTTGTTTAATCATAGAAGCCTGACACTATGACAATTTAGAATCCAGCAGATACATAGAATTGGGCTTCATGGATAGTCTATAAAAAAATAGCCAAAGGCAAAGGAGAGAAAGAAACAATACAGATCACAATCATATCCTCTCTATTAAGGTAAAGGTAAAGGTTCCCCCGCACATATGTGCTAGTTGTTTCCAACTCTAGGGGCCGGTGCTCATCTCCGTTTCAAAACTGAAGAGCCAGCGCTTGTCTGAGGACATCTCCATGTTCATGTGGCCGGCATGACTAGACGCCAAAGGCGCACGGAACGCTGTTACCTTCCCACCGTAGTGGTCCCTATTTTTCTACTTGCATTTTTATGTGCTTTCGAACTGCTAGGTTGGCAGAAGCTGGGACAAGTAACAGGCGCTCACTCTGTTACGTGGCACTCTGGATTTGACCCGCCAAACTGCTGACCTTCTGATCAACAAGCTCAGCGTCCTAACCCACTGAGCCACCACGTCCCTATTTTTATCCTCTCTATTAAACAGCTATAAATCAATGAGCAGCTAGGCAATAAAGCCTTCACAACAGGAATAGTGTATCATAGCCTGTATTCTTTTGAAGGTTCAAAAAATGAAGGAAAATACTGAGAAACATATTCCATCCTATTTAAAATATAATATAAGGATGTAAAATTAAAATTAAAATTAAAAGGCAATAAAATGGAGCATATTAAATAGAACATGCAAACATTAGAAGGCATAAATCATATGTTATGTAGATATTATGTCTGATAATAGATTATTGTTTTTCTATGTCATAAAAAGTATTATAATTTAGTTATCTAGTATCAATGTTTGATAAATGAAATTTCTTATCAGTCTATATATCTCTAATTATTCATTATTAAATCAATGTCATTAGTACAGAGTTTTGGCTACAATGACTATTGCAGCTATATTTCTCTGAGGTCTGCGAGAAAGAAAGAAGATGCTTTTGCCCTTTAGGAACCTCTTCCTATTTTTTTGCCTCTTGACTTAAATATCAAGCTATTTTTGCTTTTGTAATTAAAGTAGTTGACCTGCAAAATACAGATCTATTTACCATATTTTCCAGACCATAAGATGCACCTGACCATAAGACACACCCAGTTTTTAGAGCAGGAAAACAAGAAAAAAAATATTCTGAACCAAATAGTACCGGTATACTAAAACAGGGCTTTTCAACCTTTTCATCCATTGTACCACTTTTAGGACAAGGCAATGTCCGAGTACCACCAGTCACCCAGCAAAGTGTCAAAAACTTGACCCCCCCCAAAAAAGGAAAAAAAATGATAAAAGTACAGGTAGTCCTTGACTTACAACGATTCACTTAGTGACTGTTCAAAGTTACAACGGCACTGAAAAAAGTGACTTATGACCATTTTTTTACACTTATGACCATTGCAGCATCCCCAGGGTCATGTGATTTACATTCGGATGCTTGGCAATCGATTCATATTTATGATGGTCACATTGTTCCACGGTCATGTGATCACCTTTTGCAACCTTCTGACAAGCAAAGTTAGTGGGGAAACCAGATTCACTTAACAATCATGTTACTAATTTAATTTCTCTCTCTCCTTCTCTTTCTCTCCCTTTCTCCCCCTCCCTCTTTCTTTCTCTCTCCTCTCTCTCCCTCTTTCTCTCTCTTTCCCTTTCTCTCCCTCTTTCTCTCCCTATTTTTCTCTTTTCCTCTATTTCTCCCTTTCTCTCTCCCTTTCCCTCCCTATTTCTTTCTCCTTCTCTCTCCCTCCCTCTTTCTCTCCCTCTCTATTTTTCTCTTTCCTTCTATTTCTCCCTCTTTCTCTCTCTCCATTTCCCCTCCCTCTTTCTTTCTCCTTGTCTCTCTCTCCCTCTTTCTCTCTCTCTCCCTTTCTTTCTCTCCCTCTCTCTTTCTCTCTCCCTCTTTCTCTCTCTCCCTCTATTTTTCTCCCTTTCTCCTTCTCTCTGTCTCCCTCTTTCTCTCCCTCCCTATTTCTTTCTTCTCTCTCTCCCTCTCTTTCTCTCCCTCTCTCTCTTTCTCTCTCTTTCTCTCTCTCCCTCCCTCTCCCATTGTCCCTTCCTTCCTTCCTTCCTTCCTTCCTTCCTTCCTTCCTTCCTTCCTTCCTTCCCTCCCTCTTTGTCCTTCCCTCTCTGCATTAGAGCAGTACCTGCAGAGGTGGCCCTGCGGCCGGGCTTTCTCTTGCAAAAATCAAGCTGAAACGGAGCGAGGGAGATTGCAGGAGTGCAAGATCAGCCGATTCGTGTTCCTGGCAATCTCCCTCGCTCCGTTTCAGCCTGCTTTCTCTTGTAGCAAGGGAAGCTGAAACCAAGCGAGGGAGATTACAGGACCGCGAGATCGGCATTTCTCAGCACGTGCCGATTTGTGTTTCTGGCAATCTCCTTTGCTTTCCACTTGCGGAGGTTGGGGCTGGCCATACAGACCATAAGACTCACCCTCATTTTCTCCCCCCCCCCACTTTTGGGGAGGATAAAGTGCGTCTTATGGTCCGAAAAATACGGTAAACCAGTGTTCTCATTCCATGAATTGCAAATTGGATGTCTCTCCTGGCCAATAAATCTTCTGAGAATGATGATCTTGGAGACTAGAAAGTTGTTCTTTGTCCCTTATTTCTGCTGAAGAAAACCATGCAGAATAAGAAACAGATTGAAAATAAAAGAATAAACTCCTGCATGGCTCACAAACTGTGCCTTGACATGTAGGCTAGATTTATACTTCACGTAAAGCCATAATGTGGTCAACTGAATGTTACCTAGTCTTTTCTGTTAATTCAACCATTGTGCCTTGTAAACCATTGTCATAGCAGGTGAAAGAAAACTTTTGGTGGCGAAGAGCAATGCTCTACATTTGAAGCCAGCCACATGAGATAAAAAGTTGGAAATTGGATTGGAGGGAATTAATGGGTTTTCATGGTTTTATAACTGCTTGATTTCATCTGTTCTCCACCTAAGAATAGATGTAAACTTCTGCTTCTGTTTATATCAGTGATTAAGGGTGAATTTTTAAGAGAGATTAAGAAAGCCTTAAAAATGACTTGAGGACTACAGGTTGCATACCTCTATTTTATGGCTAAATACAATACAAAAGCTTAGACATAACTTTTAATCCTGAACATTTAAAGCACTGGAATGCCTTGACATGTGTCAGGTCTGTTTGTATTTTATTCAACAAGTTTAGCAATCTGTAACTCTTCCGTGAGCAAATCTTTGCATTTGGATAACATGAAGGACTTTTACATTTAATACTGCACATTCATTCCATGGTTCTCAGCAAATGAAATTAATTGTGTAGCCATTAGCAAATATAGTAGTGATTCCAGCTGATTTTGTGCCCTGTTGACTTGTTCTATATCACCACCCAGCAGCAGAAACCACATGAAGGATGGATGCCCACATGCTTGAGTAGGTGAAAATTAAGCAGAAGAGGAGGAGACCTAGTAATGATATTATAGGCAATTTGTTATGGCAAAATAACAAAGAGTAATGTCATCACTGCATATTACTAATTGATGCTAACTTTTAACATGTGGGTGTTAGTAAACAGGAGGCTGTTTAGAGAACAAGATTCCAACTTATGGGGGAACCCACTCCATTAGACATGGAGAAGAGCTTTTTAATTCTGCTAGGGTTCAAATGAATTTTAAATTTCAGGCCCAACTTTAATCAATCAATATGTGTGTTTGTGTGTGGGCAAGGAGTGTGATTAGAAAAAGTGAAGGACAATGCCTTCCTTAATAGCACCTTCTGTTTTAGAATACACCCCCAAGAGAATAGTAATAAACACTTACTCTGTTGCCTCTTTAAACCAAACAGATATCCGTTTCATTTTCCTAATCTTTCTAATTTCCTAACACAATTATTTTATGACAGCTCTACTCCCACAGACACCCTGCCTCACGATTGCTTGATGCTGAACCATCAACAATCCATTTCTAACATTTAAAAACCTTTGGTTCTTTCCCACCCTCACAAAAGCAGATGGCTTCCCTCCACATTCTTTTCACACTTTTGCTATAGAGGAAATATGCATCTAAGGAAAGTCATCCTTTATTTGTGGGCACTTTCTTCCTCATGGCACAGCTTGCCTGCTATATTTACCAACTACTCCTTCATTCTACGCTTCCCAGCTTGGTGGAAAAGCCTCAGATGCAATTTTGCAGCCGTTTGCTTTGTTTTTAGGATCTGCAGGAGTCAAGCACTTCATGGGCTTTGCACTGGCAAATAGGTGAGTGTGGATGATTAAATTAAGAAGGAAGATGATGGGCCATGGATGACAGAGATAAAGTGAAGAATAGGTGGATTGAGAATGATTTGCATATGGAATAGATTGTGGCACTGTACAGCACAATACTGTAAATGGGCAATATTTGTTCTGTATTTTGTTATAATCTATTTGAAAAATACAGGCATCTAAACAATGTATATTACATTATATAATTAAATCCAGGGCTTGTTTTGTCATAGAATGCCCAGAATGAAGTTCCAGCACCTTTTTTGGATGGAACCTTGTAGGGTAGGCAAGGTGGGTTGTATGACATGTGTGAGTTCTGACACCTTTTTTTTTTTACAAAAAAGCAATGATTAAATCTATTAAATAATAGACTTGGTACTGCAATTTATATCACCCTGAATAAAAACATTACTGAAACATTTGGTATTACTTTAATTCTTTGAATCCTTGGTGGAAAAACACTCTGTATATGAAGCTTCTGTAAAGACATTGATGGCAATGCTATTACCACTGACATTTTCAGCAAGGAAGTCCAGGGAATTTAGTATAAGATCATTTGTGCGTGCATGAAGGATATTTCCATTAATATGTACAATGTCATTCTCAGATAGAGAAAGATGTCAAAGTTCATTGATTTGTTACAGAGCTGCAGGGTACCTGAATAAAGATCTGAATAAAGGTTGTGTGTGTGAGAGAGAGAGATCTACTTCACAATTGATTATTACACAAATTCCTTATTAGGAATTAAGTCTAAACTAGGATATCAAATACAGGATATGGCAAACTACTTGAAGGCTAGCATTGTACATAATGACTTTTTTGTAAGCAATTGTACATTTACAGCCCCCATTTCATTAACCCCCCCCAAATAATTTTTCACTAGATGGGAGAAAGCTTGGCCATACATGCTAACAATGACTAATAATTCATGCAAATGAGATTCCATAGCATTGACATTTTTACAATAATTCTTACAATAGTTTGCTGTGGTTGTGCTGAATGATGTGCATTTAAGTTCAAAATATGAGAAGGGCATCCCATAGCAGAGAAAGAGGTACTTCTCCACCAAAAAAAGATAGTGGAGAAGAAGTAGCAAATAGAGAAAGCAGTGACATTGAATATTATTACACAGATTTTAGGAAAACATTATATTAATTTTCTGTTTAGCCCAATAGCAGTCCAATTAGTTCTCTTTTCAATCCAAACTAATTAAAAATGCATAAACTAAGCTGAACAAGTCTACACAAATTATTATACTCCATATCATTTAAAGAATGGCTGATTATTAAAGCAGCATACTTGTCTTCCTACCAAGGTAATGAGATCACATTTGAAAGACAGTCTTCTTTTTCTCTTGTGTCTCCTACCAGAATGCAGTTGTTTTCCAAAGGTTAGGATCCACTTTGTATAAAAAGATGTTAAGTGCTGATGTGAATGATAAGAACATTGCTTATGAACATTTGAAAAATTATCCCTTATTAATTTTCTCCCTCCCTTCCATTAAGGCAGTAACTGGTAAAAAAAAGTTCTGAACATTGAATCTTTATTTCATTTGGGTAAGACATGGAGACATGCATGTTAACCTTGCTGGTAAAAAATGGCTCAATTCATTCTGACTTATAACATGCACCTTTCTTAAGATGCAGTTGAGATGAAAAGATTGATATTTATGGGCTATTCTAGAAGAGGCATTGAAATGATCATATCCAAAGCTTTCTCAGATATTCCATGGGGAGAGTAAATGCAGCTATTTCTGAAGGTGATTTCCTTTTACCATAAAGGAAACTCCTATCAATATCTCTCTCTCTGCTTCTTTTCCAGATTTGGGCCAGGAAGACTTTAAATATCTTTAGTGTATCTTCAGGGGCATTGTTATGTATTGGGCTTAATTGTAACACCACATGGTAAGCTGGAGCTTGCTAACAGCTCCCAGCAACTCAGACACCCCATCTCCAGTGCTGCTATTGGCTGCCCCTAGGTGGCAATGGGTTGGTTTAAACCTGTTGGCTGCCGCCTAGCGGCCAGGCTATAAATTGCTGCAGGCTGCAGCTCAGTTCTTCAGTTCAGATCCTGCAAGCAAATAAACATGACCATTGCTGAACTCACTCACCTCGTCTTCATTCCTGTGCAACAAACTCACTACACAACACTGGCGACAAGGGTGGGATCCTGCTTCTCCGAAGGAGCTGAAAGTCACTAGGGGAGAGGCAGCGCACGCCTGTTGGGAAAGGCATTCCCCCCCCCCGCTACAGTCGGCTAGCCAGACACGCTAGTGCCCACACACTCAGTGGATCAGTCCCTGGGCATCGGAGAAGCAGGATCAGAAGATGCAGGAACCAGCCAAGAAGACCAGAAGAATGCTCAAGGTCGGACAGCTGCGAGAGTTCGACATCAAGCAAACAGAAGGATGGCCATCATACCTGTCCCAGGTTGAAAACTACCTCCGGGTGAACCAGGTTGCAGAAGATGGACTGAAGGCCGCCATGCTGCTCTGTGTGTGTGGCCCAGCAACATTCAATCTGATGAAAACCTGTTCGTGCCAACACCGCTGGAGTCAGTCTCCTACGCGGAGCTAAACAAGAAGCTTGGAGAACATTTCCAGCCGAAAATGTCAGTGATTGCTTGGTGCTATGCCTTCGAACAACTAATGCAGCAGCCAGATGAGACCACGTCAGAGTATATTGTGGCCTTGAGGCAGGCTGCACGCCTGTGTAAATTTTCTGACATCGAAGAGCGACTGTGAGACCGGCTCATCTGCGGCCTACAAAATCGAGAGCTGCAGCAAAAAAAAATTGCTAGACCAAATCTGTCGATCATTGAAGCCCTGGACAAAGTCATGGCAGATGAAGCCACCAGGGGAGCCGTCTGAACAATCCGGCCTGCCAAAACAATGCAACGCGAAGAAACAGTCCACCACGAGGACACCAAATGCACAGAGGAATCAGAAGATTTATTTATTTATTTTATTTATTTATTAGTTGAATTTATATACCGCCCTATTCCCAAAGGACTCAGGGCGGTTCACAGGGCAAGTTAAAAACAATACAAAAGAGAGAATAAAATTAAATTAAATTAATACAGCCCACAATTAAGATAACATTAAAAATTTAAATTTAAATTTAATTTAGTTTAATTAATATAATTTAAAATCCCTCAGCCCAGGCCATACAATTCATACAACCAAGTTTTTAAGTCTCAGTGAAACGAGCGATGAAGAAGATGCCAAAGTCGACAAACTGCACAGGCAGTCCGACACACAGCACCGCAGCAGCAAGCAACAAGAGACTCCTTACAAGGCAGATATCTTACCTAGATGTAAAGGTTGTGGTGGCCACCACCAACGTGCAGACTGCAGATTCCGGTCAGCCACGTGTTGGGCCTGCGGCAAAACCGGCCACATCGCAGCCGTATGCAGAGCTCGCCAGAGGGACCAGCCATCGAGCGCCAGTTGGAAGATCCGACCAGGAGAGGTACCGGGGCCCAGGGGCTGTTTAGCCTGGGGTTTTGTGCAAGCCACAGAAGTGTATGCTGCATAGGGGCCCGACGCCCCCTCAGACCCAAATTTAAACTTCAGGTGGAGCTACAAGGCATCCCCTGTAAAATGGAGTTGGGCACAGGCTCAGCCATTTCCATCATTTCTCTGGACACATTTAATTTTGTGTGCTGTCTCAGTAGAAAATGGGTCAAGCTAAGGCCCTCCGACATGATTTTAACAGATTTTCAAAATGTGAAAGTCACAGTCAAGGGTAAAGCTACCTTGGCCGTTAAATTTAAGGGAGTTTTTGGGCACCTGGATGTCATAGTAGTAGGGGGCCAGTCTAATTGGACTCGATTGGTTTGATGCATTAGGCATCCAAGTAACCGGTATCAACCAGACACAAGCCACGAATCTAACATTAGTCTGTGAGGATTTTGCAGACATATTTGTTTCAGCCCTAGGAACATACACAGGCCTGCCTATATCATTCAAGCTAGAGCCCAATGTGGTCCCCATTATGATTAAGCCTCAAAGGGTTCCCTTTGCCCTCAAACATAAAATTGACACAGAAATAGAAAAGCTTGTAGAACAGGGCATTTTGCAACCAGTTGATGGTGGGGAGTGGGAAACTCCTATAGTAACACCCCTTAAGGCCAATGGAGAAATTAGAATATGTGCAGACTACAAATGCACAATTAATAAAGCCCTTAAGCAACACACATACCCTGTCCCAGTGGTGAACCACATCTTGGCATCTTTGCAAGGGAGCACCATTTTCGCAAAATTAGACTTGGCACAGGTCTATCAGCAACTGCCAGTTGATGAGGCCACAGCTGCTGCTCAGATGATCGTGACTCACTGGGGGGGGGGGGTTTAAAGTGAAGCATTTACAATTTGGGGTTAGTGTTGCACCAGACATTTTTCAGGGAATCATGGAACACACACTTAAAGGCATTCAGGGTGTTTGCCCTTATTTTGCAGATATGCTTATAGCAGGGGAATCCACAGACGTGTTAGCCAGCAGGTTCAGAGTCGTTCTACAGAGGCTGCCTGAAGCAGGCCTCAAATTAAAAAAGAGTAAATGTAGTATTGGGGTTTCTTCAACTGAATTTTTGGGATTTCGTGTTGATGCTAACGCCATTCACCCAGCTGAGTCCAAAGTGAAGGCCATTCAAATGGCACCTAGCCCTAAATCAAAAGGAGAGCTACAAGCATTCTTGGGCCTCCTCAACTTCTACCATGTGTTTCTGCCTAACAAGGCTGCATTGGTAGAGCCACTTCACAGGTTCTTAGATAAAAAAAGCTTCATGGAAATGGACCAGCATTCACGAGAAATGTTTCCAAGACCTAAGGCACTTTTGTCGGTTAAATCTACTGTCACTCATTTTAGGGAGTCTAAATCAGTCTGTTTAGCATGTGATGCATCCCCTTATGGGGTGGGGGCAGTGTTGAGTCATTTAGAGAAGAATGGAATACAAGTTCCTATTGCATTATATTCAAGGACACTGTCCTCTGCTGAGCATAACTACACTCAAATTGACAAAGAGGCCCTAGCCATTGTTGCTGGAAACAAACATCCCACATACTTTCCCCAAGAATGTTGAGATGGTTTATTTTTCTATCAGCCTATATGTTTAAACTGGTTCAGGGTGGTTAGATAAAAGCCCAGGCTCTAAATTCCAGAGTTATTTTGTTAGAAGACATGAGCTATCAGCTCACAAGGGTTGTATCCTATGGGGAAACAGGGTCATAGTTCCCACTTCACTGAGAGATAGAGTTTTACAGTCACTACATGAAGGCCATCCAGTCGTTGTCCATATGAAAGCTTTAGCAAGAAGCTACCTATGGTGGCCAGGCCTAGACAAGGCCATCGAGGCACAGGTGCATGGATGTTATACATGCCAGCAATCAAGTCCTGAAATGCCACACACTCCAGTTCACAGGTGGGAGGAAACGCACACTCGCTGGTCTAGAATTCACATAGACTTTGCTGGGCCCTTTCAGGGACAGCTCTTCCTCATAGTGGTAGACAGCCATTCTAAATGGCTTGAAGTAATCCCAGTTGCAAACATGACTACTGCTAGGACCATCCAGGTGCTGAG
Source organism: Vipera ursinii (assembly GCF_947247035.1). Taxonomy (NCBI): domain Eukaryota; kingdom Metazoa; phylum Chordata; class Lepidosauria; order Squamata; family Viperidae; genus Vipera; species Vipera ursinii. The sequence continues at coordinate 103,577,763 of NC_139517.1, read as the reverse complement.
AAAACTCTTTGCTACACATGGGTTGCCAGATGTCTTAGTATCAGATAATGGGGCCCAATTCACTGCTGCTGAATTTCAGGCTTTCCTGAGAGCAAATCTCATCAGACATGCAACGTCGGCCCCATTTCACCCATCCAGTAACGGTCAAGCAGAACGTATGCTAAGGACCACAAAGGAGTCACTAAAACGCATAGTAACTGGGGACTGGCATCACAGATTGGCAGATTTTTTACTTTGCCAGCATTCCATACCATGCACTGCTACTGGGAAAAGCCCAGCAGAACTACGTTGGGGGGGACGCCTGATCACGAAACTGGACAGGTTGCATCCAGATAGAGTGGCAGCAGAAGGCTCTCGACCAAAACCCCCAAGGGGGCTGCAAGTGGGTGATCAGGTGTGGGCTAGAAACTATGGGCATGGGAATTTGTGGGTTCCTGGAAAAAATCACTAAATCATCTGGTCCCCTCTCTTATGAAGTGGGGCTGGAGGGAGGGCAAGTTGTCAGATGCCACATTGACCAACTCAGAAAGCAGTTTCCAGAACGGCCACTAAGCGAGGACTGCATCATAAGTCTTTCCCAAGGTCCCCAAACTGGCAACCAAGACAGCCCATGCATTGACGCTGAAGACTCTCACAGCACAAGCAATGAGGAGTTGGCCGTAGAGGAGGGGAGTCCAAAAGTGCAACATGGATCCCCTGATGGAGCAAGCCAATCTGACTTTCACAACTGCTGTGCCAACTCTGCTGAACAGTCTGACTCTAGGGTGGGCCAACCTGGAGAGGCCAGCCAGAGAGCACCAAATCCTTCTGGCTCAAGTGCATCAAAGGACACTGGTCTGCCCAGCCCAATGGGTAAGCAGGTAGACCAGAAAGTGACTGAACCCCTGAGGCGTTCCACAAGGCCACACAATCCTCCTGCTTATTTAGCAGATTATATAGTAAAATAAAGGAACTATAATGTTGTATGTACTTGTGATAATTGTTGACTATGAGACTGTACTAAAACAATGATCGAGCTATAATGTCATTAACTGTCTTATTGTATTGTTAATGGAAACCTATTCATACTATTGTTAAATCTTGTAATTTGTTATTTTCATGCTTATTGTTACTATGATGTTTGTTCATTCTAAGAGGGGAGGGGTGTTATGTATTGGGCTTAATTGTAACACCATGTGGTAAGCTGGAGCTAGCTAATGGCTCCCAGCAACTCAGACACTCCATCTCCAGTGCTGCTATTGACTGCCCCTAGGCGGCAATGGGTTGCTTTAAACCTATTGGCTGCCACCTAGGGACCAGGCTATAAATTGCTACAGGCTGCAGCTCAGTTCCTCAGTTCAGATCCTGCAAGCAAATAAACATGACCATTGCTGAACTCACTCACCTCGTCTTCATTCCTGTGCAACGAACTCACTACACAACAGGCATAGCATTCTAAAATGAAAGAGATAAATTCCATTCACCCACCCTACTTTAGTTTTGTCCAGCAGCTTGCAGCACTCAGTCACAGTAGTGTGAAATTATGTGAAGCTCATGGGAAGCCCCGACCCCAAATTCTGAATTTGTTAATTCCCTTTTCTCTGAAATTTTAGCCAGAGCAAAAAAACATCTTGAGTTCTGCAGCATTCAGCAAAAGGGTAGAATTAATGAGACTCCTACTAAAGTAACTGAAGGGTTTAATATATTCTAATATATTCTAAAATTTGCTACGCTTTTTCCTTCTCATTTATATAAATGCTGCTTGATAGCAGTGTTAAAAGTATCATACAAAGACCTGGATTTTTAAAAGATATAGTAATCTGATGTAAAATAGAAATAATGGTTAGATCTGAATCATTATAGCATTCACACAACTTGTGAAAGTATTGAAAAGTAAAATGTTTTTTTACAGATTTTGAACTGATTTGTAATATTGGTAGGCTAATATCAGAGATAAAGCCAAAGCAAGAACATGAATGCTTTTAGAAAAAGAAGATATTGTGGATATCTTGTAAATTGATTTGTGCTTCTTAGATTGTAAGCCGCCCTGAGTCTTCGGAGAAGGTAGGGATATAAATGGGATTTTTTTTTAAATGAAACATTTGAAAATTTATTTTTGTTTCAGTGCAATTCACATCATATTTTCAGAATTCAAACTGTCATCTAGATCTAGTGATTTTTTGAAAATCATAAATTCATAGATGTGTCCATTATTAACCCTGAAGCTGAGAAAGAAAGTTGTTTAAGAACTCATGTCCAATAACAAAAGAGGCTTCAGTTCCAAGTGACTCTTAACATCTGGTTTGGCTTTTATTAGCCTTTATAGCTTCCACCTAGGTGGCAGCACTTAGCTGACTTTTGGGGGGCTTGAAAGCTAAACAAAACTAATTCTAACTAGTATAGGAATAGATCATCATGGAATTTCTCTGCTGTGAGCTAGAATAGGAATCTCCCCCGCCCCTCCTCCCAAAATCCTGGAATTAAGCAATGGCAAACTATTTTTGTTTGCCAACAAAACTACATGGCTTTATCAGCCAAGATTGACTGAGGAGTAAATATGTATGCTTTCACCAGCTACTTTGATGATCTACCTATGTTTCAGCACCTGATAATGCTAAACATTTGAGAAATGTAAATTATTTGTTAAAGTTTCAAATGATTTTATTGAGATGGATTTTTGAAAAAAGAAAATCAAATCAATCAAATTGTTGTTCTTAGTATTGTATTATTGTTTTTTTAACAGGGCACTGGTTTAATCTCTTTTTAACTTTTGTATCGTTATTTATATATGCCCTGTGAACCGCCCTGAGTCCCTAGGGAGAAGGGCGGTATACAAATTAAATAAAACCTAAACCTTTGAATAACTTTTATCTAAAAAGAAATGAAAGATCAGAAAGTCACAAAGTTTAACTTTATACTGAGTTGAATGAGGAGTTATGAATTACTCAGATACACTCATTCAAATTCAAGTTCAAGTTCAAAATAGACACATCACTGGCATTATAAAAGTTACTGAGCCTGGGTGATGCAGTGATTAAAAAGCAATATTGCAGGCAAACTCTACTCACAGCCTGGAGTTAAATCCTGGTGGGGGTCAAGGCAGACTCAGTCTTCCATCTTTCCAAGGTCAGTAAAAGGAGGGCTCAGATTGTTGGGGGCAATGTGCAAATAATGCTTCCACATTGCAAACCACCTAGAGCAGTATCATTATCTTCTTATTTCTTCCCATGTAACAATAATAATTGTGATAACAATAAGAGTGCTCTGATTTATTATACCCTCTGACAGCAGTGTTAGTTTTGTGGTAGTCTAGTTTTATTTTTGATATGATTTTTTTTACAATATATCTATCACTCTTCTGCCATCTTACTTCATTTCATTTCATTATTTTATTATATTTTATGCTATGTTCTATTGTTATGACCTGGAAATCCAAGAATTAATCTGTTTAGGTTCTGTATTAGTTCTGTGGAACACAAAATTTATAGAATTTTTATTTAGGAAATTGGAATTTCTATGAGTAGAAAAGTTTTACTTTGTAAATAACACGTATTTGTTGATTTTTACCATTTGAAACTAACCAGATTGAACTGACACTTAATGACATTTAATTTTCGCCTAATCCCCACCCATGTTTTTCTCTTGCTTCTCTTTTGTGCAATGCAATATCTAAAGCAGTGTTTCTCAGCCTTGGTGGCTTTAAGATGTGTGAACTCCCAAGTATGCATTTAATAATCCAATGCAATTCTGAACTTAAACGCAGAGATCCTCACTTTTGATCAGATAACATCTATTGAAGCTGTTCTCTCTTTGATGTAAGGCTGGGAAATAACATAAGGTCTGTTTCATTGGTCTAGACCAGGGGTAGGCAACCTTGGCTCTTTTATGAGTCATGGACTTCAACTGCCAGAATTCCTGAGCCAGCATAGCTGGCTCAAGAATTCTGGGAATTGAAGTCCATGAGTCATAAAATAGCCAAGGTTGCCTACCCCTGGTCTAGAACATTGTTTCTGAACTTCAGCTATTTTAAGATGTGTGGACTTTAACTCTTAGAATTCCCCACGCAGCCTAAGGAATTCTGGGAATTGAAGTCTCCCTATCTTAAAATTGTTGAGGTTCAGAAATATTAGAACATCTTTCAGAGGCTGCCCTCAACCTATTCTAATCTAGATCGTATTGTGCCTTTTAAGAAGGGCCTGCTTCATACTACAATGATAGTTTAAATGCCTTTATAACAGATATGCATGTGTGTTTGGATGTGTGAATATCTTACTCTGATGTTCTTGTTGGGATGGGGTTGAACAAAGCTCCAAATATAGATCAAATATGTTATAGACTGTGACTCACTTCAGAGCATTTGGGACATGGTAAGAATACTCAGAAATATTTTTCACACTTTCGGTTTACTTTTAAAATGCTTGTTATTGTTGTGGAAAGTATCAATCTTCAACCTCCTTAAAGAATAACCTCATAAAAATGTAAAGACTCAACAATCTAGCTAATTTTTTTTACTGTCTATTCTGGGTGATGGATTTCTTAAAATTAAATAGCAACTTCCTTCTTTAGATAGTAAAGAGAAAGTATTTTCCTGAAAGTTCTTAACCAACTCCTAACAATTTATTATTGTTTAAACCTGTTACAAAGGTTAGAACAAAACATTTATTTTCTTCCCTTTAAGTAACAATAAATCTGAATAGTTTAAATTGAAAAATGAAATGAAGTGAAATTTGTACATGATTAAATGTTTTGCTTATACATTTTGTTTAATCTATAATAATTCTACATGTATATGAACTCTAGCATATTTACAACCTTGTATATATGCTCATGTTAGTGTTACAGGAATTATAAGTGAAACAGCTTAATAATAAATGAATGCCATGGGAGAATTGATTTCTGACATGGAATTTGATCATTATACTCTAAAGTAATTATTTGTAGAATTAACTGTTTAAAAAGGATTTTTTTTAAAAAAAATAAATTTGATAATATCAAACAAATGTGACATGTAGCGCTATCTTGTGCATGTTTTTTTAGAGCAAAGTCTAATGAAGCTCAGTAAGACTTAGATTGCAAAATGCCTGCAGTTTGGATATTTTCACTTTAGGAGGAAATAAATTCATAGAAATAATGGAATGTTTTACCTAATGCCACCAGAGAGCATATGATCTTTCTCTTTAAAATATAGACTTATTGACTGATGACATAGATTAAACAGTGCCATTTTTTTTAAAAAAATGATATTTTTTACTTCTTGGATATTTGGAATTAGGTCCAACAATCTTGCAACAAATGGCAGCTGCAGTGGTTCATGTTTCACCACAATTAGTATGCTAACATATTATGTCAGAAACAAAGGAATAAGATATGTTTGTGCACACATTGCTACTGATTCAAGTAAGTCACATATGCCCTGTTTCAATATCAGTATATACAACATGTCAATAGTTACTTAGATTAATTTAGAGTAAGCCTACAGTATTTGTTGCAGAAAGTGCTTTTTGTAAATTCAGTGCCTTCCACAAACAGTGGTTTCTTTAGCAATAAAGCAGTTGATAGATATAATTAGAGTGCAGGTAAATATGGGGAAAGATGTTTTATTGGGATTTGACATGATCACTTTATCTTCTACACTGAAAATGGAGAGAGGGCTTGTAAATACTTAAGCTTCACTATAATTATGCCTACATTTCCTTCAAGATAATTTACAGAGGGGGTTGAAAAAGTGGCAGACATACCCATGTGATAGAAGCAGAAGTTTAATCACACAACTATACAAGTCATCTTAACTTTTTAATCTTCCTCTCTGGGTTCCTGTTTGTTAATCTTTCTATGTTCAGTATGCAAAGGGTTATGTAAATGTACATGCTCACATGGCATATTGGATTTCTGTGTTGAGGATACAGCAGAAAGAAGCTCAGCTGAAGCCATTCTGATGAATGTGGAAAAGGCTCCAAGACAACCAGTTGCCTAGGAAAATTGGGGCAAAATTTATCTATGACACATCCTCATATTCTTTGCTACTTTTCAGAGAGATGCCCACATAGATCTTACATACAAATTGCCAAACATTTCTTGCTGTAAATTGCTCTCTGGATTGGGTGGTGCACTCTAGTGAAACAGTTAGAGATGCACCCAAGTGTAGTGAATTACTTTTTCAGATTTATTATCATTTGTTTGCAGTATTGAAATTTTAGCCTTAGAATGCCATGAAAATTTGTACTTGGTTCAAAACAAAGAGCTCATTTTCAAGTGTTTAAAACAAAAGATAAATTCTCTTTCATAGGGAACTTGACTCACTGTAATTTTCTTGACAACAATACCACAATGATTTGCCATTATCTTTTTTTCCTTTTTTAAACTTTTTTATTTTATTTTTATTCTTTCCTTCTTTTCTTTTTCTAAATAATACTCAGTTTTTAATCTGTTCTAGAGGCGATAATGACTCTGGCATTTCCCTGTTATGCTTTTTCAATTTTTTCTTTCATTGCTACACTGCTAATGGGCCATGCAATGCAGTTGCCAGCTTTGGTGAGAGAGAATAGCAGAATACCAGTGAAAAAAACTGACTGGGCAACGGTCTGTGGCTCTTTTCCTGCATCAGCTTGGGATGTCAAATAGATGACCCTTCCTCCTGCTCACCTGATTTGCCTTTCTGTTAATCCCTTAATTGCTAAGCACAATAAGGAAGCATGATTCATACAGATTTTCTTCAATGGAAGTTTAATGCCAAGGTTTAGGACTTCGAGTGCAGAATTTTGAGAACTAGATAGCCCCCACCCCAACTGTCATCTTATATCTGAGTTCATTGATTAAACAATGTCTTATTGAAGTTTTTTTCTTTATTCCAAGACTGTTTGCCTGATGAACTAAATTTCTATTTATTAAATAAATATTAGATAGACGTAAAATAGGATCACACATCTGCTGTTAGTTTAGAGACATTCCTTTTTTTTCTCAGCCTCAGCTCAGTCATTCATACCTTCAAAGTCAGGAGTTAGGAAATCCTACAGACTTCGTTCCCCATGAGACTTCAAATAGATGCTGTTCGAATAAAGGGGACTATACACTGCAAACAGAAGAGAGAAAATTATTCTTCACAAGGAACAATTCTGTCCTGGTAAAACTAATAAAAAACATGGTCATGGAATAACATAATAAGGAAAAAAAAGTCAAAACATGCTACTTTGTTATGATCACATTTAAACTTGCATATAAGGTGATATAGGTACAGCCTCACAATTAAGTAGCAGCAAAAATGTACACTGTGAGAAATGGACTTATAAACAGACAGGTATATTTAGTGTGATTTAGACTTAGACAACACATTTAACAAAGTAGCAAAACTTATTTCAACGTCCTTCTTGCCCTTGCTGTTGTTACTCAGAAGCTGCAACTTGTTTGATTAATTTATGGTTCAAGTTATTGTGAAAAAACAGAAAATGTGTTAATTATCTAACCTGATCAGGTTATACATTTTTATGGCTCTCTCAATATTAAGAATATATTGGGTTTTTCTTTTAAAGGTCTTGCGGCACTTTAAAGACTAATGTATTTATTAGAGTATAAACTTTCATGGCTTATAAGCCACTTCATCAGTATTATCTACTATTCTCATTTGACAGATTTATATATACAGAGAAAATGTTAGCTAATGCTGATTGCTTTATGGCCAAGTGTGGCATCTCTGCTTTGTAAATTGTTTACAATAGGCACTGTTAGCCATTTTTAGGTAACCTCCAATTCAGAGGAACCTGTATGGGAAAACTGTAGTGCCTGGAGACCAAGCATGCCTGTCATTTTATTCACTGCATTTTTTTTGTGCTTGGGGAAGGAAGCATAAACAAAAAATTGTCAAGAATGATGATATTCCACTAGGTAAACTAAGATGACTTTTTTATTCTTGGAAATAAATATAAACTGGATTTAGAAATGTCAGTAAATAATTCAGTCCAAATTGTTTACCAAAGGAAAACAACTTTCTAATACAACTCAACTAGTTTGCAGAGAAAAACAAAATAGAAGAGGAAAGGATTATTGTGTATTGGTAGTCCTATCTTGGGATGAAGTAGATTGGTGACCAAAATACCTAGAGCAGGGGTCCCCAACCCCAGATAAAATGGACTGGCAGTGGCATGTCAGAAACTGGTCCCTGCAAATAAGCGAAGCCCCATCCACGGGATGCAGGCAGGATGCAGGCAGGATACAAAACCACACCCCTCCAGTCTGCAGAAAAACCTCTCTTCTCAGAACCAGTCCCCCAAAAGATTGGGGACACCTGAATGTGTATAGAATCCATAAAATCATAGAATTGTGGAGTACAAATAATCATAAGAATCATCTAGTCCAACCCACTGCCATATGCAGGGAAACCAGTTAATCCCTGAAAAATAGTTGTCTGGTTTCTTCTTAAAAACCTCTAGAGATTGAGAACCACAATCTTGGCTGACAGATGAGGTTTCACATGGAACATTTCTTCAGTATAATTCATTTAATTTAGATATCAACCACCTCTGGGTGATTCATAATAAAATAATCTTACTGCATGCCATATTTCTGGAGATAGTTTCCGTAGTAATGGAAAATAATTTCTGACCATTTTCCTTCTAGCACTCTTTAAGCTACCAGTCACGAAATCATCTGGAGACCTTTAGTCTGAATATGCCCAGTTTCTTCACTCTTTCCTCAGAGAGCATATCATCAAGTTCCAGGATCATCTTTGTCACCTTATTATGAACCTCTTTTAACATGTCAATATCCTTTTGGAAATGGGATGGCAATAACTCCAAGTGTAGTCTTGCCATAGCAAATAAAGAATAATAATTATTTCCTGTGCCATTTGATGAAATGCTTCTGCAATGGCTTTTCTAGCAGCTGTCTCATTCAGCTTATTGTCAATGACCACACTCAAATACTTCTCTAATTTGAGAATAATTTCTTTTCTATACCGACAGGAGCTAAAAGAAGTGTCTCTCTCAGCTAAATCTATTTTGAAGTTATTGATTTTATAATGAGAAAGGAAGGATGTGAAACAATGTTTCTGTTGCTGCTCTGATTTCAGTTTCATAGTACTAACTTTTTTTCTGTATGAAGTAATGCTATAAAATTTTATTTGCTGTGTTTGCCTCGGTTTTGGTGTGTGCATTAAAATTCCCTTATGTATTTTTAAAATCTTTAAACTAATGTTAAAGTTTAATGTTAGGAAGATATGTGCAATAAAAACTAAAATAAAGTATTGAACAAATAAACCATATCATCATTAAGCATCTCTTTATTTTTATTCCAAATTTTCTCCAAGAACTGTGGAGTAGTTTATAAAATCCTTGTACTTGCTCATCAATTGTCCTTGCAACAATGCTGCATGGTTTTGTGTGACTTAAAGGGAATGACTAACTCTAATCACCCAGTGTCACTGGGAGTCAGATAGCATGTAAATGAAATAAAAGGTAAATGTTTCCTGTCAGTCAAGACCAATTTTAGGGCATGGTGCTCATTTCCGTTTCTTGGCTGAGGTAGTAGTCAGCATTGTACATAGAACGCTGTTGACTTCCCACCTAAGTGGTACCTATTAATCTATTTGCATTTGCATACTTTCAAACTGCTAGGTGAGCAGGACCTGGGATAAGTAACGGGAGCTCAACCATTGCACAGAACTTGGATGTTCAAACCTGGGCTGTCAGCTCTCAAAGATACTGACAAAGCTCAGTATCTTTAATTGCTGAACCATTATTGTAAAAGTATTTAGTGAGTGACAGAATAGGAATTTAAAGATTTTAATCTAGGGAGTCTCTATCATGAATGACTATTGTCATTCCCTTAGGCAAACACTGAAAGAAATAAAGGATAGTCAGAGTTATTCACCAGCAGAAGAAAAATAGATTTGGTACAATAGCCTGTCATCTATGAACTCCTCATATACCCATGGGAAGGTCTGGAGAAATAGTTCCACCAGTTGCAGGGAAATCCAGCATGGACATTGCCAGAATTTGATCTGGCAATCCATAGGATTTGAAGCCCTTTGTGTCCTCCAAAAGATAGAGGATTGGGGGGGGGGATTTCTTGCTTATGCCACTCTCAAACTGATGTGGCTGATAATTGATTTTAGTGGGAAACAATTATGAGAAAAGAAGATCTGATGGACTGAAAAGTGAGCTCTCTTTTTTTCTGTAACTTCTAGTTTGGCAATATAAGGCTGCCCATCCCCCACTTGTTCCCTTTGCATAAAGTCTTTTCTGTATTTGTCATTTGTGTGAATCCAACTATCCCTGCCTATGATTATCACTATTAAAATTCATATTAGTAAAAAGCAACTTTTTACCTTGGATGCTGATTTTTATATGTATCACAGATACACATACTTTTTTTAACATACTCAGAATACTTGTACAAATACAGGTACATATGTGCATGTGCATATTCTTTCTTTGAAAAAAATATAGACTTGAATCACGCTAAAAAAAGGGTGGCAAAGGTGATCTGATAAAAAGGGATATAATTTTTATTGTTAAAACCAATTCCATAGAAATCTTTCAAAGAGAATTTCAGAAATGTAGGATATTTCTGCTTTAAAGTTTTCTCTGTATTTGATGTTTTATTGAGCATTTATGAATTTTCTATTTGCAAAGCTATGTAGTGTGCTGACTATGGATGCTTTTTATAAATCAAGAAATGGATTTGTTGGCAAGATTTTGCAACTATCAGTTATGTATATTATATATATTGATGCATCATTGATACATAAAAACTCCTTGAATTTTTCCAAGTCATAAACATTAGTGGGATATTTTTCATGAGACAAAGTTTATTTGACAATTTGTCTAAAAGTTAATAGCCATAATGAGACATTCACTTTGTTAGCAATAAATACTTAAATGGATATTTTCCCATTTTAATTTCCCACAATGAATTTCCATTTCAGTTAAATGCCCTGATTAATTCCTTGATCAATCATTAGTGCTTGTCTCTGAATAAAAATAATCAGGGTTTTCTTATTAAAAAATCTTCTGAGGTATAGTTTGTCACAGTAAAGAGATTTCAAGGGCACACCTCATGTATGTACAGAGACAACTCAAGAATTAGATGTAATAAGTACCTGGATTAGGAATATCTGCACCAACACTGTGCAAAGGTTTCATGGGTTGCTTTGATTTTATGAAGCTTTGATCAAATTACCCTTACAAGATATTTTGTAAATACAGTTTGAGTTCAGGTTTACAATAACAAATGCTTTGAAGCATTATGTACCATTTTGAAGAGCTTCATAGATTCATTTTTATTGCTTTTGGAACTATTACAAAGTACAAGTACAAATACAACTTCATTATCATCTACAGAGAAAACTAAAAGCTTAATGGTATGCTTTTTTCATACTGTTAAACTCTGCCTATTATAGCTTTTGGGGATGGGAAGATAACATTATCTTAGGGTTTCATTCACTTACTTATCTCTCAGTTCTTTTCATCTGGCCAGCCTCAAGCCCTCTTTTGCTCTTTCTTCTAGAAATGGAATGTTCCACTTGTGTGATAGGCCTGGCAACATGACTTATTTCCTAGCTGTGATCATGGGTTTAAGACTAAGTAGTCTAGTAGGTCTTCCTGTGTTGATCAGGATTCTGATAACTCTGATGCTTGGTCTAGAGATTCTTATGTGCTTTTCATTTCTTAACCATTTTTAAGGACTATTAGATCAGACTATTAATCTTTATTAAACTGAAAGAGGCTCTCTTTAGCTACATTATATTATTTCTTTTTGAAGATCTGTATCACTTTGGGATTTCTTCTTGTTAAACAACAAGGAAGAAGGAGGCTAAGGCAAGCTAAAATAAGGAAGTGTGCATTATCACTAAAAATGATGAGGAAATATAAGGGCATAAAGTTGTATTTTTGTTTATTTTATTTAGTAATTTGTAGCTTGGTCTACTTTGTTCTGGGTAGCTAAAACTAAAGCTTTCTGATTTTTATGATTCCTGATTGGTCAGCAATTCTTAAGTGACTTACAAAAAAGCTATTCTTTGACTAAAGAGGGAATTAAGAAAATGGAAAAGCAAATTATTAGAGATGTATTTGAAAAATCTTTAAATAAAATATATCAGTTTATAGATCAGCTATGCTCCGAGGATGTTAAATAGACTACTCAAACTACTTCAGAGATGTAAGTATGTTTAGAAAATCACCAAACCACTGAGGCAATTTCACAAGTAGCTGACAATGCATAGGAATGAAATGTAATTTTGGAATATAAACCTGACATCTATTTTTATTATGATGGCTTAAATAGAAGACTCCCAATACAATTGAAAAAAGAGTTCCAAGAAATTTTGCAAGTTTTAAAAGGACAAGTTTGGGAGTTTTTCCTCATGCATATTAACAAGATTGAGAAATCCTTGAGAAAAAAAGAAGCTTATAACTACGTGACAAACATTCCAGAAAAGAAAAAGATTTTATTTCATGAAAACAAGCTAGAAGGAGTAACTTAAACTTAATGAGTCAACTGGAATTAGGATTGATTTCCATCGGTTTGAAAGAAAATCTTAACCTGATTTTGAATATATACATATATTCATCTGCCAAGACTGAGTGGCTGTGCGTATCGGCATCTCGGGCTAACCAAACTATTCCACCTTTAATGATGGGGGGTGAGGTGTTACCCCCTGTTGATAGGGCTCGCAACTTGGGCATCCTCCTGGACTCACGGCTCAATTTTGAAGATCATATAGGAGCCGTGACCAGGGGGGCTTTTGCCCAGGTTCGCCTGGTGTGCCAGTTGCGACCCTACCTGGACTGAGATGCCCTACGCACAGTCACTCATGCACTCGTGACCTCCCGTTTAGACTACTGCAATGCTCTCTACATGGGGCTGCCCTTGAGGACCACTCGGAGGCTTCAACTGGTGCAGAATACGGCCGCGTGAGTTGTGATGGGGGTTTCCCAATACTCCCATGTAACACCTCTACTCTGTGAGCTGTATTGGCTTCCGGTTGCCCTCCGGGTGAGAATCAAGGTGCTGGTGATGACCTATAAAGCCCTGAATGGCTTGGGTACGGGATATTTGAGGGAACACCTGTTGCCAGCATCAAGTTCCCTTCGTCCAGTGCGCTCGCACAGGGAGGGTCTTCTCAGGGTGCCGGCGGTAAAAGATTGCCAGCGGATAACACCCAGGGGGAGGGCCTTCTCTGTGGGTGCGCCTGCCCTCTGGAACCAGCTGCCCATGGAGCTCAGGACTGCTCCTGACCTGCGTTCATTCCGCCGGGACCTGAAGACTTGGCTCTTTGAGCTCTCTGGCCCAGGCTGAGAATTTTAACTGGGGTTTTATTTTCAGGGATAATTTAATCTTTTTAATTGTCTTTTAACTTTTGTATTTTGTATTGGTGTGATTTTAAAATGCCCTGTAAACCGCCCTGAGTCCTTCGGAAAAGGGTGGTATATAAATCTAATAAAATTAAAATTAAATGGCAAATCAACCTTCTTCCAGGTTATGCCCAAAAGCAGGTAAGCCAACATGCCCAGCCCAAATGGCATCCCATCAAAGCCAATGATTTTTTTTAAAAAAAACCTCTTCACTAACTATGCCAATTATGTTGGCATTCCAGAAAAGTGAGGAATAAGAGGTTGGAAAGCACTCTGTCCCATAATGGAAAGTAAATAATTATTCTTCAGTATCCTGCCAAGTCTGACAAAACCACAGAGAAGCAAGTAGAAGAGTAAGAAATTGGGGTTTGTTTGTTTTGGTAATAGGGTGCTTTCTGCAATGGTTTAATTCCTAGGCTTTTTACTGAACAATGTGGAGGCTACTGTAATGTCCTTTCCTCATTCTTGGAAGAGAATAATTCAAACATTTATCATGGTGATTTCCAGTTGAAATTTGACTAGTTTAGGTCAAAAAAGTGCCTTACCAATCCTCCTACTTATATCCCATTTTGCTATGGAATAGGAGGAGTTGCAAGTATTAAGATGCTTCCTTGTTATAGCAATTTCTTTTCATTTCCATTTGGCTTATCAGACAAAATGCTGTCTCTGGGCAATACAAAATATTTGATTTATTGATCTTACAAAACCCAGGAAGGACTACTTTGGGCAGAGTAATTTTTAATGAAATTATCTGCTGATTTAACCGGTTGTATGATTTCAAGACTGGAAAAAAATAGCTGATAAAGCACTCTGAAAAGGCTTTTGAAGTTGTGTCACATAGATGCAAAACAGATAAATGTATCAGCAATTGAAACCTTCTCCTGGCATGCTTAGAAACTGTCATTTATATTATTAAGCAAATTATTCATAGAAAATATAGTAGGTTATGCCTCAATAATCCTCTGAGTTCATTAATCAGAGACTAATACAAGGAGCTAAACCTACCAACCAAAGGTATTTAATTGAAGAATAAGGCACTGTAACCATCTTAGCAGTACTGTGCCTTACTAAATACACATGCATTCAAGATCTGAAAATAACTTGGGACAATAGTGTTAAATACTGGGATCGGTGAGGCATTGAAGAGACAAGAGTGAAAGTAACAGTTTGTTTATTCAGTCAACACAGAAGCAGCTCTAACAGCCACTTGACATCTATTTATACACATCACCGCTAGGCAGCAACCAATGACTTTAAAGTGAACATTCCCGCCTAAAACACAAGCGTGCAAAGTCATAGACAGACAAACAGTTAAAGATTTGAACTACAACAACAGTAAACCATTTACAACTGCCCTTATGAATTTACATTAATACACAACACCCCTTCCCCCTAGATGACTCATATATCAAGAAAATATACATAGTCCTGTAAATAGGCAGGTGGCTTCCATGACCATTATTGCTGGTGGTTCCAGGTCTTGACTGGCTGGGTAGACCAGGGCTCTTTGACCTGCTCACTTTGGGTTAACCAGTGTCTTCTCTGCTGAAATAGCCGGGTAGCCCTGTGCTTATATCCATGGATGGAGCAGTTCCGGACAGACTGGGAAACTGATCTGCGAACAAGTTTTGTCCTGTGGGTGCAGTTCCTTCGCCTGGGGGTGACTCACCCGAGGCTCAGCTGGAGGAAATTGATTATCTGGACCCGTACCAATCGGGTTTCAGGCCTGGTCACAGCACGGAGACGGCATTGGTCGCGCTGATGAATGATCTCTGGTGGGCTTGGGACAGGGGTTGTTTCTCTGTCCTGGTCCTATTAGACCTCTCAGCGGCTTTTGATACCATCGACCATGGTATCCTACTGTGGCGTCTCAGGGCATTGGGAGTGGGAGGCACCATTTTACAGTGGTTCTCCTCCTATCTCCTGGGCCGCTTGCAGTCGGTGTTGACGTGAGGGCAGAGATCCACCCCGAGGTCTCTCATTTGTGGAGTTCCTCAGGGGTTGGTTCTCTCTCCCCTTCTGTTCAACATCTATATGAAGCCACTGGGCGAGATCATTCGTGGTTTCGGGGTGGGGTATCATCAGTATGCTGATGATACCCAACTTTTTTTCTCCACCCCGAACCAACCCAGTGATGCCCTCACCGTGATGTCCCATTGCCTGGAGGCAGTCCAGGTCTGGATGGGGAGAAACAAACTTTGTCTCAATCCTGCCAAGACTGAGTGGCTATGCATACCGGCATCTCGGGTTAACCAGACTATTCCATCTTTAACGATGGGGGGTGAGGTGTTACCCCCCATTGATAAGGCTTGCAATTTGGGCGTCCTCCTGGATTCATGGCTCAATTTTGAAGATCACATAGGATCCATGACCAGAGGGGCTTTTGCCCAGGTCCACCTGGTGCGCCAGTTGCGACCCTATCTGGACCGAGATGCCCTATGCACAGTCACCCATGCACTCATGACCTCCGGTTAGACTACTGCAACGCTCTCTACATGGGGCTGCCCTCGAGGACCACTCGGAGGCTTCAGCTGATGCAGAATGCTGCTGCGCGAGTTGTGATGGGGGTTTCCTGATACTCCCATGTAACACCTCTACTCCGCGAGCTGCATTGGCTTCCAGTTGCCCTCCGGGTGAGATTCAAGGTGCTGGTGATGACCTATAAAGCCCTAAATGGCTTGGGTCCAGGATATTTGAGGGAACACCTGCTGCCGGCATCAAGTTCCCTTCATCCTGTGTGCTCCCACATGGAGGGCCTTCTCAGGGTGCCGCCAGTAAAAGACTGCTGGCGGATAACACCCAGGGGGAGGGCCTTCTCAGTGGGTGCACCTGCCCTTTGGAACCAGCTGCCCGTGGATCTTAGGACTGCCCCCGACCTTCGGTCATTCTGCCAGGACCTGAAGACCTGGCTCTTTGAGCTTTCCGGCCCAGGCTGAGAGTTTTTAATTGGGGTTTTATATTTTTCAGGGATCAAATTTAATTATTTTAACTGTTTTTAACTTTTGTATTGTATTGACGTTTTTAAATACTTTGTAAACTGCCCTGAGTCCTACAGGAAAAGGGCGGTATATAAATTCAATAAACTTAAACTTAAAACATCCTCCATGTCACTGTGAGTCTTGCAAGCGTCGGAAGGCTCTGGTGCATTGCAGCTGTCAAGCAGCTCCTGGCTCTCCCTGTCAGCAGCCAGGGTTTGATTAGCCTGCCACTGGCACAATTGATCGATGTGGTGGAGAACACTCGACCATCTTCCAGGACCACTTCATATGACAGTGGTCCTGACACCTTACAAACCACAGCTACCACCCATGGTGCCCCTTGTCCAAAGTTTCTTGCCAAACTTGGTCTCCAACTTGCAAGTTCCTCGGGGGCTTGGGCTGCACTGTGTCTGATGCAACATCCCCATCTTAGTTCTGCTCGGCTGCAGCCCAAAGATGTGCAGGGAGTTGAATGCTGGAAGAGCAGAAAGTTTGCCAGCTGATGATGCCAATCTCCAGACACTATTCTCTTTAGTGACTCCTTGGTCATTCTGACCATCAGCTCTGCTTGGCCATTTGAGGATGGGTGAAAAGGGGCTGATGTGGCATATATAATCATGTTAGTCCTTAAGAAGGACTGAAACTCAGAAGCAGTAAATTGTGCCCCATTGTCTGACACAATTACATCAGGTAAGCCAGGTGTGGCAAAGTTTCTGCACAGTTCCTGGATGGTCCTGGCAGTAGTCATAGTAGGGACAGATGCTACCTCCAGCCACTTGAACTAACTGTCCACTACAATGAGGAACACCTGTCCATGGAAAGGTCCAGCATAGTCTATGTGGATCCTAGACCAGGGAGTTTGCATGGTATCCCAGCGATGTACTGGGGCTTGAGGCATTTCAGGTCTGGACTGTTGGCAAATCTAGCATCCTTTCATTTGAGCCTCTATATCCTTATCCAACCCTGGCCACCACAGGTAGCTTCTTGTGAGTCCCTTCATCCTGACTATTCCAGGATGTCCCTCATGCAGAGATTCTAAGACTCTACTCCTCAATGTGTGTGGGACTATAACCCAGCTTCTCCAAAGAATGCAACCTTTGTATGCTGATAACTCATCTTGTCTTCTGATGAAGCTGTGAAATTCTGTCCCCAGACTGGCTTCTGGCCACCCCCTCAGCACCCAGTTCAAAACATGACTAAGTGTTTTGTCAGTGGCTATTTCAGCAGCCACATCCCCTGCATGAAGGGGAGACTGGCAGATCGTGGATTGCCAGGATGCCTGCAGCAGATGTGGGGTCTGGTTCTGAATGAGGCAGAGGCAACCTGCTGAGTGCATCAGTGTGGCCCATTTCCTTGCCAGGCTTATGGACTAGCCTGTAACTGTAGGCTGCCATAAAGATTGACCACCTCAGCATCCTTGGGGAGAGGATTTGAGGGGTTTGCTTTTCTGCAGTAAACAGACCTAAAAGAAGTTTGTGGTCTGTAAAGACCATGAATGGGTGACCATAAAGGAAATCATGGAATTTCTTTATTCCTGCCACTATGGCCAGTGCCTCCTTATCAATTTGTGCATAATTTCTTTTTGCAGGGGAAAGTGTCCTTGAATAGCATGCTATGGGAGCTTGCCTTCCATAAGCCATTAAATAGCTCAAAACTGCTCCTATCCCGTATGATGAAGCATCACATGCAATACTGATAGGCAATTTCTCATTGAAATGTGTTAACACAGAGTTTGATGACAGCAGTGATTTGACTGCTTTGAAACTTTTGTCGTGGACACTAGTCCACTGCCATGGTGCCCTTTTATCCAGGACCCTATGTAAAGGTTTTGCTAATGCAGCCTTGTGAGGAAGGAATGCCTGGTAGAAATTGAGTAACCCTAAAAATGCCTGTAACTCCCCCTTTGACTGAGGTCTGGGAGCCTGCTGAATAGCCTTAAGCTTTGAGTCAGCGGGGTGGATTCCAGCGGCGGCAATGCGGAACCCAAAGCACTCTGTAGAGTGCACACCTATTTGACATTTGTCTCTCCTGAGCTTCAGCCCCGCTTCACGGAAGCGCTGACAAACAGCTCTTAGACGTTCTGCTAATATTTCTGCTGACTCCCCAGCTATTAAGACATTGTCAAAATAAGGACACACAGCTAGAATATTTTTGAGCATGCATTCCATCATGATCTGAAAAAGTCCTCGGGCCTCACTGCAGGTGATGAACCCTGAATGCCCCTCTATGGGTAACTATTATTTGAGCCTCTGCCATGGCATCATCCACAGGCAGTTGCTAATACACCTGTGCCAGGTCCAACTTTGCAAATAAGCGACCTCTTTGTAGTGATGCCAGGATATGGCTCACTACACGTAACGGATAGGCATGCTGCTGAAGCGCCTTATTAATAGTACATTTGTAATCAGCTCAGATGCACACTTTCCCATTTGATTTCACTGGTGTGACTATGGGAGTTTCCCACAAAACTGCTATCTACCAGTTGCAGCACACCTTGCTGCAGTAATTTATCTAGCTCTGCATCAATCTTGGGTTTAAGGGCAAAAGGCACTCTGCGAGGCTTGATCCTGATTGGGGTTACAGTTGGATCAAGGTGGAGGGTGATTGGTGCTCCCTTACATTTGCCTAAGCTGGGGCTGAATACAACAGCAAACTCCTGGCAGACAGCTGCCAAATCTGCTGTTTGAGTTCTGTTGATTCCAGTCACATGGATGCCCAGGGCATCAAACCAGTCTAAGCCAATCAGGCTTGTACACTGGCCATCAACCACCATGATGTTGAGGGGACCCTCAAACTCTTTGACTCTTACTTTGAATGTAGCTTAGCCTTTAACCACTACGCGGGAATTTTGAAAATCTGTCAACACTAAATTTGACGGCTTGAGTCTAAATCGTTTCCTGTTGTGGCTGCAAATGTACTTGAAGGCTTTGTATGAAATTATGGACAGGGCTGATCCGGTGTCCAGTTCCAATGCATGGAACTCCTTGTAGCTTGACTCATAGTCTAAGCTTTTCTTTAAGTGGCGACAGGCTCCTGTTCTCAGAATGCTCCTCTTTCTGGAGCAATATCCTATTCTGTTTTGCCCCAGGGCCCCTTTACCTTTCCTGGGGAAGTCTTTGGATGGAGATTCCCTCTGGCGACCTTTACAGATGATAGCGATGTGGCCCTGTTTGCCACGTGCTTGGCACACAGCCATCTGAAACCTGAATTCTGAGCACTGGTGCCATCCTCCACAGCCAGCACAGCTAGGGAAGAAGGCTGCCTTGTTAAATGGTCGCTGCCTTCTTTCTTGGAACCTCTGCATCCAGTCGATCTCACTGTTTTCATCTGGGCCATTGGCTCTCTCTGAGTCTTCATAATTAATGGCTGTTTGGCTGGGGACATTCTTTGATGGTCATAAAGCCTTGACGGCTTCCCCAGCAGCCTCTTCTGCCATTGCTTCTTTCAAGGTGTCCTGAAACATCAAAGTCTCTTTCCCAAACAGCCTCTGCTGTAAGTCTCTTTTTCTCAGACTACATATCAGTTGGTCCTTGAGCCGATCTTCTAAATCTGGAAATTTGCAGAGTCTGGACACCTGTCTCAGGGCTACCACAAATTCAGCAGCTGATTCTCCTGGTTGCTGCTCTCCCTGCTTGAATGCATGTCTCCAGGCAATGATGGATAGTCTCGGTTTGAAGCGCTCTTTGAGTTTCCTCTTCAACTCAACATAAGTAACTGACTCTAAACTGGCTGGGGCGACTAGATTCTCTGCTATGTCAAAAGTCGCCTGGCCGCATATGCATAGTAACATTGCAGCCTTTAGACCCTCTTCCCTGTTCTGGTTTGCTCTCAAGTAATTTTTGACCCGGGAGACATACGAACTCCATCTTTCTGAGTGCGATACATCGAATTTGGATAGCTTGCCAACCTTGGCCATAGCTGACTGTTATGGAGTCTTTCAATGCTTTATGCTGCTAAGGGCTTCTGTGCGGATCCCTTAGGACAGTGATGCCTCCAGCATGGCTTGCTGGCAGAGAGAGGGGGAAACGCTGTTCCTACCAGGGCACTGATGCCTGGTCTTACCCCTTAGTGATTTTTGGTTGTCAGACCTCCAGCTCTTTCTTCCTTAGCAGCATATCCCACCTTCGTCGCCACTGTTGTATAATGGGATCGGTGAGGCATTGAAGAGACAAGAGTGAAAGTAACCGTTCATTTATTCAGTCAACACAGAAGTGGCTCTAACAGCCATTTGACATCTATTTATATGGACCACTGCTAGGTGGCAACCAATGATTTTAAAGTGAACATTCCCACCTAAAACACAAGCTTGCAAACTCATAGACAAACACTTAAGGATTTGAACTACAACAACAGTTAACCATTTACAACTGCCCTTATGAATTTACATTAATACACAACAAATAGATCGATAAACACTGGAATACAACGGACTTTGCAGTAAATAATATCTGAAAAGCAAATGAATTATAGAAAAGTATCTGATCATTTCAGTGAAAGGAACCAGTATGAAAGCAAGCAAAGATACAAAGTTGGAATGAAACTCTTTCTTATTATTGAGCTATGACCTAAAGAATATTTGGCATGACAGTCTAATCAGTCTAATAAGAAAGATGGACTCCATCCCAAGCACTGATTAACCTAATCAATAAAGGTAACATCTCAGAATCTGATGTAAGTCATGCCCCTCCTTTCCCATCTAATGCTTCAAAACCAAGATGTTGCCTCTTGTCAGGCACCATAAATTGTTTATTTATTAAGTTAATTAATAAACTGATTTGGTTTGACACTCCTGACTCCCTAGCAACTCTGTGCACCTCATAATACAACATACAAAATAAAATTAAGACAAAATCAAAGCAAACATCCAGAAAAACCAAGCTAGAAAAGAAGGAAAATAACAAGATAGCAAATTCAGCAGACAGCATGTCTCATCAGCATCCAGGGGTACTTTTGGAATCCCCACCCCAAGGCCTAAAAAAAACAACCAAAATAATTCCCAAGCAAATTGACTATATGCTAGTATCATTTATAAAGAAAATAAAACTCACAATTATATCCCTAAATTCATAGCAGTCCACTGCTTCCAATTAAACATTTGATATTTATTAGGTATTTCCTGTTATTGTACCTTATATTAACTCTCTGTGTGTGTGTGTGTGTGTGTGTGTGTGTGTGTGTGTGTGTGACTTAATATTACTGAACATCATTTGGTTCTCATCTGGGACTGCTGACATCTGTTTAACTTTTGTTTCACTAGTCATTAAATAGCATATAGTATGTAGAAAGTACTGCATATCTTCCTTATAGTTGCAAAATTGCTCAAACTTTATTTACCTTTGTTCAATTATATAGTACCCTGCTCTTATATTTTTTAATAGTATTGCCTGAGGAAATAGTGCTTAGCATTATACTATGAGATTTGATTCAGAGATCATGACAGTTTGACAATCTACAGTCACAATCTCTTTTACCCGACCGCTCTTTGATTTTTTTTTTCAGGACCCACATTCCTAACATGTAACACCTTCAGACAGAATTCCATAAGAGTCGATGTTGTTGTTAAATCTGTTCTATGTTAGAACTGCTATACATCTTTAGATTACACTTGGCCTTCTGCATAACACATGTGGCTGAGTGAAATTCCCCAAAGCTTTTAAAAGGAAAGTGCACCTCATTTAATATGATTTCTGGCTCTTGCCTGAGGATATGCTTTATCTAACATTTCCCAAAGACAACTCCCATGATCTAGCATGGCCATAAAAGATATTGATGAATATACTGATAGTGTGCTGTTGAGAATCTCTGAGAATTTGGCAAAACCCAGTAATGTGAAAAATGCTGAAAATTAACATACTTCCCAGCTTCTGCCAACCTATCAGTTCGAAAGCACGTAAAAATGCAAGTAGAAAAATAGGGACCACTACGGTGGGAAGGTAACAGCGTTCCGTGCAGCTTTGGCGTCTAGTCATGCCGGCCACATGACCATGGAGACGTCCTCCGACAAGCGCTGGCTCTTCAGCTTTGAAACGGAGATGAGCACCGGCCCCTACAGTTGGAAACGACTAGCACACATGTGCGGGGGAACCTTTACCTTTACCTTTTTATTGTTAAGATAAAACTATACTGTAGATCACATAGCCTTATACTGTATACAACTGAACCCATATGGCAGTGGTCTTAGGCTGACTCTTCCCCACATTTACAACTTCTCTGGACACTTACCAGTTCTTTCTTTAGATGCAAAGGAAGAAGAAAAAGTAGACCTCCATGTTGAATGGAATCCATGCTTATTCACACTATTTGAATCAGTATGTATACTGAATCATAATATCATGTATTCTCTGGCAAACTATACAATTTCCATTGGGTTATTCTGTTGTTTTTCTGTGTGAAAGATTTTTTTTTATACAAGCAAGATTATTAAATTTGGAACCTATCTTTAGTGTCATTCAGCTTTTGTGTAGCTATTGGTTTTTTCAGACCATTACAAATTATCCAGACCTTGCTTATCAGTAGTATATTATGAATGCAGAAAACCTGGCAAGGGATTGATGGGATAAATTAAAAAAACAAACTAAAAAAACACTGAAAAATCCAGGAAGGCAGCAAGAATCAATAGAAAAATAGAAATGCAGTGCCATAAACAGATGTGATTTATTATATAAATGTCATATAAAATGCCAAATGTCAAATAAAAATTCTAATACATTATGTTTATCATATATTCTGAAAAGACTATGTCATGATCTTTACAAAATGTTTTTGTAAAGCATAAAAAGAAGGATCAAACCCTTTCCAGGATCTACCCAGCCCTTTGTAATTAAACGAAGATACATAGTATGGGGAAATACATGTTTTAACTCTCCTATGTTATTTTGACATACAAGTAGATTCAGCCACTTTATTTTGTTTTTAAAAACTGTAACACTCAAAGATTATTGGGGTTGGTTTTTGTTTTTGTTGTTGGTTTTTGTTTTTTTGTTTTTTTGCTAAACTAGTTCATAAAATATAATTTTGTAGAAATGTAATTTCTACCACATCTCTGCTGGCTTGGTAAATGATTCTTTTAAAAAATGGAGGAAAGAATTACACAGATAGTGCTCAGCTTATGAGTACAATTGAGCCCAAAATTTCCATTGCTAAGCAAAACATTGCTAAGTTGTTAAATGAACTCTGCCTCATTTAATGACCTTGCTTGCCATAGTTGTTAAATGAATCAGTGCAGTTGTTAAGTTAGTATCACAATTGTTAAGAGAATCTTCCCTATTGACTATGCTTTTCAGAAAGTCACAAAAAATGACTACATGACCCCAGGATACTGCAACTGTCATAAATATATGCCAGTTGCCAAGTGTACAAATTTTGATTACTTGACTATGGGGATGCTGCAATGGTCATAAGCATGAAAATAATCGTAAGTCACTTTGTTCAGTGCCACTCATCACTAAATAAATGGTTGAAGTCAAGAACTCCCTGTAATTCTAAAAAAACCCTGCTTAATTATTCTCATAATTCATTTCTATGATTTTTTTAAGTTAAAAAACAGGTCTAGTATTGCCTACTAAGTTTTAAGGCTAACAAAGATATTATTTCATTAAAAACTGTAGCATCATGAGATTATTCTGTTACCTTTACTTCAAAAGACAATGATAGAGTGGTTGCTGATGATACCAAAAATTTGTTTGTACTTGAATTATGTGTGTATTGAATTTTATTATGCAATTTGTGTGGTGCAGTGTTGCAAGGAATGCACTACAGATCAATAAACATATGGAGATTAGGTTAACTAGCCAAGCTGGATACAAGCAGAAAGAAAGAAAGAAAGAAAGAAAGAAAGAAAGAAAGAAAGAAAGAAAGAAAGAAAGAAAGAAAGAAAGAAAGAAAGAAAGAAAGAAAGAAAGAAAGAAAGAAAGAAAGAAAATATAGTACACTATTTTAGAAAGGATTGTTTGGTTCAAGAATATTTTGCAGTCTTCTGCAGAAAGCCACATGATGTTTTCAGTCTATAATCTTTACACTGTAAATTTATTTCAAATATTAGATCAAAATTATTTGACATAGATAAGAATCAATCAATACTGACACTCATATTTGACCCAATAAACTGTTATGCATGGGACAAATTCTTAGAAATGCATTAATTTTATAATTTTTCCTTAAAATAGAGATTGAGACTGAAAATCATAGCTTTAGAATCTAGTAATTTCAGATTTCTGGTTTGCCATTGCGGCGTCTGCAGACACAGGAAGGCGAGCTCCATCTTCCACAACCAAATTCGTTCTGCTGGAGGACCCTGGAAAGGGTTGAAAGTTGCCCTGTGGGGCAATGAGCAAGAAGGAGACCCCATTTGATCGCAGGAGGGTGGTGGCCCTTACGTTCGATCTAGGGAAGCCCTTCAAACCGGTGGGGGAAAGACCGGTCATACCAATATGGTTCGTCACCAAGCTGCTGACAGCCAAAGTCAAAATGACCACCAAGCAACTTTAAAGCAATGTGGATGAAACTGGGTGAGACCTGATCCTTTCTTTAAGACTTTAATTATTTTTTCCTGTAAAAGCTGCCCAAAGTATTTTTCCTGTTGTGAGGAGAGAGGGAAGGGAATTCTTACCCCACCCACCCTCTAAGAAAAGCGGTGACTGACTACCCAGGGAAAACACAGCAACTATAAAAACAATTTTAATCTAATTGGATGTATATGCTTTTGAAACTTGGGAGACTAAAAGTGTTCCTTTTCTCATTGGAGACATTTGTTTTTATTTTTTTAAAAAAATAAGACTTGAAAAACCACCATATAAATTTTGGATTTAAAAAGCTTAAAATGGCATTGGTGACATCCTGTGGCAAAGTATGGTATTACAATTTGTTATTGCTTAAAAGAAACTTGGCTTGAAGCCCAGACTTTAGATAAAATTTCTTTGACCTTGACAGCTACCACCTGTGAAATACCAAGCTGCAAAGAAGGAACTTCTGGGCAGCATATCTAGCCTGCTGAAACTATGAATGTAAACTTTTACTGACTCTCAGAGCTATACTTGTGGAATTGCTTTCCTATTTCTTTACATGAGAAGCATATGTTATTTTATGAGATGATGGAACACCTTGGACTATAAATGTTTACTTGACAAACAATTTCTACCATAAAGACCACCTATAACACATGAAATAGATGTCCCATACATCTATTTCTACAAAAGACAAAAAACTATTTTTAATGTTTGATTCTAAACTCTGGAACTTAACACACTATTAAGAGAATATGGATGAAAACCAGGAAAAAATCCTTTCCATGTTGAAATCAATACATGAAACCATCCTTTCATCAAATAAAAAGCAACATAAAGGAACAAGATGCCAGCTTAAATATACAAACCCAGATCTTGACTACAACCAAAGAACTAACACTGCAAGAAATAACAGGAAAACTGGAACAACTAAAAAAGACAGAGGACCCAATTGATCAACAGACCCAGCCAATGGAAAAATCAGAAAAGGGAATGACAACACTGAAACTGGAAAAGGCTTTTTACAAAAATCAGAAGAAATTTAAGGAAAAGAAAGAAGAACAGACTGAATGGAAGATAAACTTATCAGGACAATTGTGGGAAATTGGAGTAATAGAGAGGCGATCTAATGCAAGGCTTTTCAACCAGTGGTACAGGTACCACCTATGGTACATTGGCACCTGGCAGGTGGTATGCGACCATCCTAGAAAAGTGGTAGCAGGGGAGGGGAATGAGATGAACCGATGGCAGCACCACACAAGCCTGAGCGAGAGATGGCTGGAGCTTCAGGGCTGCCAGGGCTCAGCGGAAGTGCCAGAAGCAGCGCTTTTTGGGGCTGTCAGGGTTCAGCAGAAGTGCCAGGATCAGTGCCAGGTTCCAGCTGGAGCTCGGCACAGATCCTGGTGCTTCTGCTGAGCCCAGAAGAAGCACAGATCAACTGGAATGTTGCAGCATCTCCAGGGTCTTGTGATTTACTTTCAGATGCTTGGCAACTGATCCATATTTATGATGTTCACAGTGTCCCAGGGTCATGTGAAGTGACCAAAAACTGCTGCAACCACCCAGCAGACAGGGGAAATAAAAACCAAGCACCCCACCCCACCCCACCCCCACTGCCAATCCTCAACAGAAATGTTCACAACAATGAAAACCTCGGACAGGAGAGAGAGCACCACCAGGCAGGCAGGCAGGTGTCTTGCTCAGCTGTGGCTTGGGTGGCACTTTTCCAGTGCTGTTGTAACTTCAAACAGTCACTAAGTGAACTGTTGTAAGTCGAGGACTACCTGTACTTTATCACTCCCCCCCCCTTTTTTTTTTGGTCATCAGGTTTTTGACACCTTGCTAGGCAACTGGTGGTACTCGGATGTTGCCCTAACCTAAAAGTGGTACAATGGGTGAAAAGGTTGAAAAGCCCTGATCTAATGAATATAAATGGGTTTGTTCTTCCAAAAAAACTTCAATCAAATGGTCTTTCTTATTCCAAATAATATATATAATAATAAAGGAGCACTATTTGATTATTCAAAGGCACTGACATTTTTAAAATACTCAATTGTAAAATGAGAAAAATTAATAAAATATTATTTAAAAAAGAATCTAGTAATTTCATTCCACTTATTCTCTATGCAGTGTAAAGCATCTGCTTCAGAGAGTCCCAACTGATTGGGACACAAATCTCTTGGGACACAAATCTTAAAGGGGAACCAGCAGGAGGAGCCCCACTACCTGTATACTTGCACAAATCTTCTGCAAGCATATACTTTCACAATTCATTTGGATCTGATATTCGAAAACAAGTTAAATGGCTCAAATATGATGTGATCAAATTTAGCACCCTTCTCTGTCCATTTTATGAGCTTCACTTTCAAGGCATTTCTCATCAGCTTCCCATGTTTAACTAGCATGCACTCTGAAAACCAAAGTCAATAAAAAAAACAGGAGACAGATCAGAACTATTTTTGATTACAAATTTAATGTCAAGGTTCCGATAGACAAGACTAAACAAATCAGAACTCTGAGGCCTGAAATTTTCTCAAAGAACATGTTTATTGGTTATATAGTATTGGCACAGTCAAAAGTGAAACCAGCACTGAAATCCCTTCAAAGAGAGACAATCTTACGAAGTTGAATTTTCCACCCCAATGCTATGCAATCAACTACATTGCCCAATAGAACAGTTTGGCAGGCTTTCAAATCAGATGCTCATGCCTCCCCCTTCTAACTGACAGAAATGACAGTAAAATATTTAGACTGGTACAAATCTTCCATCCCCGCTCCCATTCTTGTGCCAACCTAGAATGAGCAAAATGGCTGCAGCCAGGTTCGTTGTAGTGTTGACATTTATTGTATTAAGATTTTTGCAGCTCACAATGGGCTTCCATGCCTCTATATCATCTGTCAGAAAGCCAATGGTGTTTTTTTAGGGTTCCATCAATAAAAAAAGATAAAATGTTATATGAGATGCTGCTTATAATGATAATATAACAATGACTCTTTATGACACATTTATTCACAAAAGATTCTGGGACCATCCCCTGAATTAAATTCTATTTTCTCTCATCTTTTACACCAATAATAACAGCAAAGTAGCCCTGCACAGGGAGCCTTGAATATTTTCTGTCATGCTTGTTCTGGTTTTCTGAGTCTTATTTTATGATACCGGACCATTTATCATGTCTTTTGTATTTAGGATCAATTCAATGTGTAATAGATTTAAATTTGGTTTTATCATTGTTTCCTCTGTCTACCCTGCCCCTTTTATTATCACATCAGTGTTTTGCTCTGAATTCAGAGCCTTCTGCAAATTGTGTACCATAACAACCCTATGAAAAGACCTGCCAATTTTTTGCAGATGGGTTTGCACAACAAAGCAACTGAGACTTGAATTTATATCCACTCTCACTCTTTTTCTAAATATTTTAATTGACTATGTTTGCTTGCAATTAGGAAGCTAGCTTTCCTGTTAAAAAAAAAATAAAAAGACTTTTCCTTTTCTCCCTCTGGCTTAATCAGCCATCAATTGGAAAGAAAAGGAGTCTGAAATGGAGGGAATTTGCTGACTTACACTGCAGAACTCAACAGCTTGCTATTTTACAGTATTGCAAAAGGCATACCGAATGCCCTAAATTAGCTGCTTATTATGAAAGTAAGGCTACTTTGTAGAAAATGACATGAAATCCATTTTAGCCTCATATGTTGTGCTAAGAGATAAATTAGGCAGGTTTTGATGACAAAGTATTGGTTTTTAATCTTTTAGAAAGGTCTAAGGACTATAGCAATGGGGTGCAATGTAGGCTGGGTTACAATGCAGACTACCTTCCTCATGGTGCATCCTGGGCACCAATGTTGTCATGGCTAAATAGTCTACATATTCTGGCTGCTGGATCTCACAAGGATCTCCAGAAACAGCATGCATATCAAAAATAAAAACAACAGATAATGTTCTGTTCTGTTATACCATACAAAATAAAATCATAGTGGGGAAAGTGATAAGGCAAAGTAGGTGGATCATAATACAAAACTGTTGGGACTTCTTTTCTTGCAATTTGGAATGGATTCAAATGATGGTGGGGAAAACACTTTTGAAAACTTTAAGTCATGTTCAAGGCTCATACCATGTTACTCTGTGTTTCCTGAACTTATAATTTAAAAGAAAAAATTATTGAAGGCTCACAAAAAGAATTGTTCAGGAATTATGGATTGCACTTGGATATTTTTCTGCCCATCTCCATTATGAACATATAAAGGTTTAAATGTTTAAAGGTTTCCCCCATCCAGTCATGACTGACTCAAGGGAGCAGCGCTCATCTCCAATTCTCAGCCGAGGGAGCCTCATTGTCTGAGAGATGTTTACATTATCATGTGACTGGCATGAAAATATGGAATGCAGTAACCAAAGTGGTACCTCTTTAACTACTGACATTTACATGCTTTAAAACTCCTAGGCTGGTAGGAGCTGGAGCAAGTAACAGGAGCTCACCTCATCATGTGGCTCATAGGTCATGAAGCCCAATTGTCAGCTTTCTAACTGAAAAGTTCAGCATTTTGGCCCCTGAGCCATTGCACCACCCTCTGAGCATAAGGGGAGTTGAAAACTGGGACTTGGTAATAGTAATAGTAATAATGTTGGAAGGGACCTTGGAGGTCATCTAGTCCAACCCCCTGCTCAGGGAGGAAACCTTATACCATTTCAGGCAAAGGGCTGTCCAGTCTCTTCTTAAAAACCTTCAGTGTTGGAGCATTCACCATCTCTGGAGGCAGGTTGTTCCACTGGTTAATTGTTCTAACTGTCAGGAAGTTTCTCCTTAGTTGTAGGTTGCTTCTCTCCTTGACTAGTTTCCATCTGTTGCTTCTTGTCCTGCTTTGTGCACAAATTTAACCAATTATTGCTTATTCAATGAATGAATATTTTATTATCGTCACTAATCAGACATTTAAAATAAAAATAATGTAAGAACAAAATAAGATAAAATATTATAATTGGTTATGGTTTCACCAATGGAAAACCAAATCTGCTTAATTTTACAGGTAATATAACATTTATTTGTTTGTTTGTTTGCTTGCTTGCTATGTTGGCGCAGAGGTTAAAATGCAGTATTGCAGGCTAACTTTGCCAACTGTCTGCAGTTTGATCCTGACTGGCTCAAGATTGACTAAGCTTTCCATCCTTCTAAGATCAGTAAAATGAGGACCCAGATTATTTTGGGGCAATTTGCTGACTCTGTAAACCACTTAGAGAAGGCTGTAAAGCATTATGAAGTGGTATATAAGTCTAAGTGCTGTTGCTATTGCTATTTAGTTATGTTCAAGGAGATTTAATCATACTGATCTGATAATAACTAAATCGTGGCAAAATAGAGTGGTTGTGGATGTGTGAGCCTCAAGATATGGAGCCTTATCATTTTTAGTGGTCAGCTTGGTTTCATCTGCAAGTTTGATTAGTGTTGTTTCTATCCCCTCATCTAAATCATTTATGAAGATGTTAAAGCGTATCAGGCCCAAGACCAAGCCTTGAGCTATCCCATTGCATGCTCCCCTCCATGTAGATGTACTTTCATTGAAGACAACCTACTGATATGTTTGGCTAGCCAGTTACCAGTGGTGGTACTGTCTAATTTATCAGATGCCTTATTGAAGCCCGAATATATTATGCACACAGCATTTCATTGCCCTACTAATTAAGATACTTTATCAGAGAAAGGGAATACTGTTTGTCAGGTATGATCTGTTTTTAACAAACCCATGCTGACTTGTAATAATCACCTTGTTTCTAGGTGCTTACAAATCCTCCACTCGATTATCTTTTTCAGGATTTTCCATGTATGGACATCAAGCTGACTGGCTTATAATTTCTTGGATCCATTTCCCCCCCCCCCTTTGTGTAGATTGGAACTACATCTCCTCTTTTCCAATCCTCTGGTGCTTCCCTGTGCTACGTGAGCTTTGAAAGATTACATTCAGTTGCTCCAAAATTACATCTGCCAGCTCCTTCAAAACCCTGGGATGTAAACCATCTAGCTCAGGTGATTTGTATTCATCCAGGTTAGATAGATACTGTCTTACTAATTCCTTGCCTATTTTGACTTGTATACCTATTCTATCTCCCTCAGTGCTGCTTTTGATAGGTTGAGCTATTTCTTCCTTTTGTGTAAAAACAGATGCAGAGAAGGAATTAAGCAGTTCTGCTTCCTCTCTGCCGCCAGTTCTGCTCCCTATTGTTTTCTTTTTGTTCCTTACATATTGAAAAAAAAACTTTTTTTTATTGCTTTTGACATTAGTTACTACTTTTAGCCCATTCTGGGTCTGAGCTTTCCTGACTCCTTCCTTTAAGTTTCAGACTGTTCATTAGCATTCTGCTTTAGTTAGGCGTACTTCTTTCCAATTTTTACATTTGACCTTTTACTCCCTCAATTTGTCAAAGAGCTCTTTATGCAAGTATGCTGGTTTCATCTGGTGTCTTTTGTATTTCTTTCTTTGTGGTAATTTTTTTGTTGTTTGAGTCTTCATTATCTCATCTTTCAGAGTTTCCCAAGCAAACTGTTTTTTTGGGGAGCAGACTGGTCAGCCGTGAAAGATCAGGTCCACATGTGAAGGTCCAATTAAACTGATAAATTTCACAAGCATCTTGAACTTATATGGCAGGTCATTGACTCTATCTATAGGGAAAAATATAGTGGGACATTGGCTATATTTTAGTTAGTTTAGTTTCAATAGTCCTATACCCACAGGTGCACAGTTTCAGCTCATAGGGGACTTTTTTATATCAGCACTCCACAACTGCTGTGGGGAAAACATTGAATCATGCTAAAGTTAGTGCTCTTCGGAAACTGGAAACAGTTATGAGATGTAAATATCTCACTGGTTTGTAAAAAAAAAATGGCTTGACTACTTAGAAAAATATTCTTGGTTAGACCAAACCGGTCATGTTGTGCCAGGTGCAAAAGTTTAGATCCACATGTGTAGATCCAATTAAATTCATGTTATGGACAGGAATGCTCTCATCTAATGGTCACTACCTGCTAGATAAAAGTTAATAGAATTCAAGGGAAGAGGGTGTTGGGTGTAACCCACTTGTGGCTATATAGATTCCAGGCTGATCTTTCTTTTAATTCCATCCCTAGTTTCTGCCATTCTTTCCTCCACTTGTTGGTCTTCTAGGTCTTTAATACAGGCACTCATAATCTATCATTGAGAACATCTTTCTGGAAATGCTGAGGTGTCAAAGTTTTTGTGTGATTATCCTGAAACATTTTTATTTGTAATTGTTCTCAAAAAGGAAAGAATTTAAATTTGTGTGTAAGAACAATAACTTCAACCCAGTGGTGTGATTCAAATATGTGAACAACTGGTTCTCTGTGTGGATGCCACTTCCAGAGGTCCATTCTGGGCCTGGGCAACAAAAAATTAGCTACCAGGTATGCTGAAGATTCAGCTACTGGCTGAATCCCGCCACTGCTTCGACCATTATGATACAATAAAATTCCATGCATCTGTTTACACTTTATACAGCTCCACCTCTCTCCTTAATATTACATTTGGAATGCAAGTTTATTCAATAAACTATTATTCTACTTTTGCTCCAGTGTATTTACATGAAATTTTACAAATGTTCTCTCAAAATAATGTGGCAAGTTATAACACATTTTTATCAGAACATGAAAGAAGCATCAGATTGTAAGATTCTAAAATTAAATTTTATAAGAATTCATATGGGTTCAAGTGGTGTCCAGAGGCAGTGATAGAAGTAAATATTATACCCGAATATAGTGTTTTGGTTCACATCATGCAATGTTCACATACACTTAAAAATATATTTTAAAAACAAGTTAAGTAGTTTGACAGACACCAAGGAATGTTGCAGAAAGTGCATTATGAAAAACTCATCACTGTCCACCAAGTTATAAGCTATAAGTTATAGATTAGTGCAGTGTAGAAGTCAAGACCAGTGAACAAGTCTAAGTACATTTGTACTAGGACTCCTGCATTCAGTTTATTGCTTCTTTAAGTTTAAGTTTAAGTTTCCTCTGGACACCAATAAACAAATGACCCAGAAATGAAATTCCATTCTGCCCAAAGTTTCTCCTGCCTAATCACACCATATCAGAGATACAAACATCTTTTAAGTATTGTCTATTCATACAACTAGACATTGTTCTTCATTTTGTTGATATTATGGCTACTAATTTCTAGCTCCATTCTTTAAATATATCTTTTAATATTGCAAATGTAAATCCTAATCCTAATGAAAACTAAGATTTATTATAGACAAAATAATTCTGATTCCCACAAAAAGTTTATATAGTTTACATAGTTAACTCAAAAATCTTATAGTAAAAGTTTGAATGTTCCACTTTTTTGGTACCAAAATCTGATTTATTTCAAAGTCTTCATTTCTTAAACTTTTAGTTAAATTTACTTTTGCTCCAAAATGAAGATAGACTCATCAATTGGCTTTTTAAACTTGTAGTTCTGAAGATCTCTAAAAGTAGGCAATTTTGAAAGTGATTAGAAAGCAATAGTGCTTAGACTTATATACACCTCCATAGTGCTTTTACCACACTCTCTGAGTGGGTTACAATGTCAGCCTATTACCCCACAACAATCTGAGTCTTCATTTTACTGACCTTAGAAGGATGGAAGGCTGAGTCAATCTTGAGCTACCAGGATTGAACTCCAGGCAGTCAGCAGAAATAGCCTCAATACTGTACTCTAACCACTATGCCACCAGGGCTACTAGAAACTGAGGTTGGCAATCTTCATGTCTTTTAAAAGGCTCCACCCTGGTTGTGAGTTTGATGACTGATCCCTTTATCTTCCAGCATTCAGTCCCATGGGAAAACTCTACTCTATGGTATCCTTATAAAGAACAGCTTTCTGGACAACATGTGGGTGATCTCCCATCCTTTCTTTGTCTGGGGAGAGTCCAAAGATTCAGATTAATCACTGATTCTTCACTTTTGCCATGGTTGTTGCTTGTGCATTCCAATGAGTTGTGTTTAGTTCACCATACCTATACCCAAAACTCCATTTGTGTTAATTTGTATACTTGTGGTATATATTGTATCACTTCCATGTTGTTGTCAAGAAATAATCCCATGAGGTTTTATTCAGGAAACAATGATGCTAAATATGCTTCATCTTCAAGCCTCCCCTTCCACACACACACTTTTAATTCCCTTTTTCTGTGAGTGGGTTTTTCATATACTCAAGCATATTGCTATTTTAAAGAAGAACTGTGAATACAAGATGAATCTAAATCCACATCCTTAAATTTGTTGTTCTATTTCAACACCAAGATCACAAAATGGGAAAAGAATAGTTTCTCCTTCATTGCTTCATTAATCAACTGTTTCATGTTCAATCCAATCCATCTCATGTTTATTCAAAGAAAGTTTCCAGTCATAAGTGTACTGTACATAGATTTTATGTTTCTGTATGTGTGTGTGTGTGTATGTGTGTGTATGCATGTATATGGAATTGCTCAACAGAAGAAATTTCTGAAATAGAACAGATGGCTAGTGTAAGAAAAGTGTTAAATATGAAAGTAGCTGTCTATGAACAAATGCGACAGTTTTTCATTACAATATAACTGGCTTAGTCTTTCCATGACCTCACTATGGTGTGCATCATTGTTTTGGTTGTTTTAAGTCAGAGATAAGCATTTGTAACTGTTTCTGCCTGTGATATGTTTTGATCATGATTCGGATTAGAACTGGATGGAATTCTTTCCTTTTCTTAGGACATTTATTCTGATAGAGTTGTAAGGTTATTTACTTATTTATGGATTTTTATATACATTTTATTGCAAATGTTAAAGAGAACATAAAAACTAACAAAAACTAAAAGAAAATAAGAGGAAAAAGAGGAAAAATGCAGAAAGAAAGGATAAGAAGAAATATAAGTTTTCAATTTCCTTTGCAGCAAATACAAGCATGATCAAGATTATCTCTTACTCTTTGATTACAAAATGGCTTACTTTTTCCCCACTGAAAATCATGAAATCTAATCATTGAAACCACAAATCATAGGAACTTATTTTTCTGGCTCATACAAAAAAGTTTATAAAAGGTTTCCAGTCAGCCATAAATGTAGTTATTTCCTTTTCTTTATAAAGAAGTTGGTTTGGCCATCTTTGCAAGTGCCATCATCTTCATCAATCATTTTTTCATTGTGGGCAGTGTTGAACTTTAAGATTATTTATTTATTTATGAATGAATGAAGAAGCAACATTTAAAAACAAATCCTAAGGGAGGAAATTTGTGGTTTTTGAACAGAATACCAAAAATTATAATGTATTTGAGGAAGTGGAGTTTATTTTCAATGAATGTTTCCAATCTTTCTTTTTTTTGTATAAATTTTATTAGTTTTTGTAGGGTTAGGAATGAGATGGGATCAGGATTGGAGTTGGGGTTTGGGTTAGGGTTAGGATTAGGATTGAGGTTGGGGTTGGGTTTTTTCCAAATAACAGTCTCAATATTTAGCAAACAGCATAATGTCTGGTTCATGTGTTTAACAAGAAATAAGAGATAATAGTTAATTATCATAAACAAAAATTAATCGCTCGATAGTCTTCTTCTTACTAATACATATTCAAAGTTACATATCACATTCCTTTCTCTCTAACTCATGTTTCTAGCCATCGATAGATGAAGTTTCCAATCTTTCTTAATGTTGGCTTTGTATGTTGCATTATAGATCAAGTTAACTAAATTGGTGTGCTGTATGAACCTAGCCAATAAGCTACAGGCAAGAAAGTTGAGCTTAGGGAATTTGTGCAACAATTTTAAAACTATAATGGAGAGAAATTATTTAGAATTAAATTTTCTAGCAGTCTAAGGAAGTCCCCCTTTTATTGTACTAGAATGGAATTTAGCAAAGTATCGGGAACAAAGCTTTAATAGCAAATTTAATCCTCCTCCTCCATGAAAATATATCTGTTATTAATCTATGAACAGTGAAGTGGAACTAGTGCCTCATTATAAGTAATAATGAGACAATCAATGCCATTGCTCTGTACACACTTTTTTATTAGTAACAAAACCACAACTGAGATATTTTACTGGACTGGAAATTCTCTATTTTGCTCACGTTTGGTATGTAAACAATATGTTTTCACAAGTTTCTAATGAAATACTTGATGATAAATAAGTGTTTCATAGACCAACTCAGTTTAATTATTTATATAGTCCTTGTTTGTTTCAGTTTATTTATTTTATTTTATTTAAAATAAAGCTAGTATTCACAATACTGAAAGAGATATGAAGCTAACATTCTTTGGGTATATATTAAAATAAATGTTTATTTCTGTGAATCAGAAGTCATAAGCTACTTTAGCTTGAACTTAGGGCCTCAGTTGAGTCCAAAAATTGTTGCTCCATTTTACTACCACAGTTGTTAAGTGAGTAACACAGTTGTTAAGTGAATCTGGTTTTCCCATTGACTTTGCTCTTCACAAAAAAGTGATCACGTTGTCCCCAGCACTGCAGCCATCCTAAATATGTCAGTTGCCAAGTGTCTGATTTTGATCACATGACCATGGGGATGCTGCAATGGTCATAAGTGTGAAAAATGGTGATAAGTCACTTTTTTCAATCTGTTGTAAGTTTGAACGATTACTAAATGAACTGTTGTAAGTTGAGGGCCACCTGGATAGGTTGCCTGTATAAATAGATAAATTTTCTATGTGACACAAAGCTATGTTCTTTGCTATGTTTTTCACTCTTTTGGTTATAAAAAATGGATACAACTTAGGAAAGTCTAAATTATCTAGGCTAAATTTAATAAAATATTTTTGGTCAGCTCTGCTGAAATCTCAATCTTTTTAACGCCACAAGTATGATCTAATCAACACTGAATATTCGGCTTCCGGTAGCGCTGCCGTGCCGAATGGCGGCGTTCTGAAGCTGCCCGATCCTGGGAAGTGTCAAAACGCCCGGAGGCAGCGAAAATCAGCTGTTCCGTGGCACCGGAGCTTCTCCCTCGGGAGAAGAGGGAGAGGCGAGCCTGCCTGGATAGAGGTAGAGCTCCCCTGCGATTCTCCCAAGTAGTTTGGGGGATAACAGGGTGAGCCCCCTCGGAGCCCAGGCTTTCTCTGCTCCCAGGACGTCTTCGCTCCAAAAGGAGTGGAACAAGACGCGACAACTACACCTGCTGCTTAGAGGGGACTGTGAGTATTTTGTTCCTTTGGAAAGCAGGCAGAGCAAAGCAGGAAGATCTGAATTTACAAATTGGATTTCAACTTTAACTCAGTTTCATTATCTTCTTCAAGTTTCAAGTTTGAAATGGAGTAAAAATGGTGCTGGAATGTTTCTCTCCTGTGTAAAGTGACTGTGTTTGAAAATTGTTATATTTTGCTACAAAGCAAGAGATACAATTTGCAACTGACTTTATCCAGTATCGGATTTTGTGTATTTGAAAGCCTGTTCCCTATTCTTCTTATTGAAGCGTAAGAACTTTGAGAGAATTGTTATTTCTTCTTCCCTTTTTTTTTCTTTTGAACTTTGATTCTGCTGGGTGAAAGAGGAAATTGAAACTTAAGAGATGGCTGCGAGACGTGGGGGAGGGCCCCCGCTTTCTAAGAATGTTATCTCCTCACCTATACCACAAGCTGCAGGGCAGACTTCGATGAAACCTACAGTACAACCACCCTCTCCCCCACCTCCTGCATTTACACTGACAGACATCCAGCAAGTTGTGATGCAGTCAACGCAAGTTTTGCAACAAGAAATAAAGAATCAAAACAACCAGATAAGGGAAGATATAGTGCTTGCACTCCAGGGCTTAGCTGCACATATAGAACGTCTGGATGTTCGTGTGGACTCAGTTATGGAGTATGTGGAGAACTTGGAAAATAAAATTATTGATGCTGAACAGAAGATTGATAGAGCAGAGGCCAAGATTGACAGAACAGAAGACGAGGTTACTATATCAGAATATAAGAACATGGAGTTTGCTTTGCGTATCAGAGGCCTCAAAGAGAATCCTAAAGAAAATCTGGAATGGGAAATAGCACAAGCAGTGGCTCCTGTTTTGAAATGGGAACCTGAAGAACTACTTAAGGAAATGGACAAGATATTTAGGGTTAACTCCTGGATTGCTAGGCAAAAAAGTCTACCTAGAGATGTAGTGATTTATTTTTCCAGGAGATCAACCAGAAATTCTATTATCCAGGCTTTTTATCGGGAAAAATTTCAGATTGCAGGCCAAGATATTATGATTTTAAAGGAGATACCTTCAAAAATTCTTAGAAAGAGGAAAGACTTTGCCTTTTTGTCTGATGAGCTTAAGAAGCGACAAATCCAGTTCAGATGGGAAATACCTATTGGAATTGTGGTAAATTATGCAGGGACCAGATACAGATTGGATACAATCTTAAAAGCAAAAGATTTCTACACTAAGGTCCTGAAAGCAGGTTTACCACCATCTCCCCGAATTAAAAGAACAGAAGCTAGACAAGATGATAAACAATTGAGTGAAGGGGCAATGTTACTGCCCCTTGAGGAGACGCAGAAGACAGAGGCCATGGAGCAGAGTTTGGCATTAAAGGAAGATCTAAAAGAACAGAGGATGACAAAAGCTGCACATAAGCGTATGGAAAAAGAGCAAAAACAAAAGCCTGTAACTGGTCCAGCTATGCAAGATGCGGCCGTTTTAGAGCCCGTGGGAGGAGCACCTCCTAAGAGAGCAACAGCTGAACTTCAGGCCATGTTCCAAAGGCTCATGGTCACCAGAGATGGTGAAGTTCCTGACATGGAATGTTAATGGGTTAAATTCACCACAGAAAAGAAAGTATTTTTTTTATCTGAAACAACATAAAAATGACATTGTTTGCTTACAAGAGACACATATTGCATTAAAAGATCAAAAATATTTGATTAATTCCCGATTGGGAACACATTTTGCATCTTTTGCTCCAGACAAGAAGGCTGGAGTGGTTATTTACTTAAGAAAAGACTTTTCAGCAAGATTGATTGAATCGGATAAACAAGGGAGATATGTTAGTATTGAATTAACATTACAAGGAAAGAAAGTTCTTCTTATTGGATTATATGCTCCAAATCAACAACAGCAAAAAAATTTTAAATTTTTACATCAGAGACTAATTGAACTGGATTACAAATCTGTTATTATGATGGGGGACTGGAATGGGTTTTGGTGCCATCTGAAGATAAGAAGGGATCTTCTAAAAACTTTTTTAATTCAAAATTGCCTAAAGCTTTTTTTGATTTGAAGGAAGATCTGGAATTAAGAGATGTATGGCGGGAAAGGAATATGAGAGACAGAGATTTTACTTTTTTTGGATAGACATAAATCTTTTTCCAGGATTGACTTCATTTTGATTACTACTGATCTTTCCTCTTCGGTTAAGAACGTTAACGATTTTTCCTAGGACAATGTCTGACCATAGTCCTGTTTGGTTGGAGTTCTTTGCTGAAGACGCTAGTAGGAGATCCTGGAGGCTGAATGAGAATTTATTTACAAATGACTTGTTCTTGCAGAAATGTAGAGAACATATGAAAGAATTTTTTGTCACAAATATGCATAAAGGTACCTCGATGGAAATGGTTTGGGATGCTAGTAAAGCCTATATGAGAGGGGTTTTGATTTATATGAATAATGCTTATAGGCGTAAGCAAGTGCAAAAACGTTTAGATATTGAGGAAGAGATTAAAACTAAGGATAAAAAGTTCATTTTGAATCCATTGGATAATAATTTAAAGATCTCAATACATTTATTGAAAGAACAATTTAATATGCTATTGGCTGATCAAGTAGCAACTAATTTGCGTTATGCCAAACCCAATACTTTTTGTAACACCAATAAGCCTGGTAGATGGTTGGCTTATCAATTAAGGAAGAAACAGAAATTACGTACTATAGACAAAATAGAATATAAAGGAAAAGAAGTCTACCAACAAAATTTGATTAAGAGGAGTTTTCTAGATTTTTACTCGAAATTATATTCTAAAGAGAATGTACAAGCTTTAGATGTAGACAAGTATTTACATGGAGCTCATTTTCCAAGACTTTCACAAGAACAACAACTTGAGATGAATTGCCCAATTACATCAGAAGAAATTTCTTTAGCTATTAAACAGTTGAAATTGGGCAAAGCTCCGGGAACAGATGGATTAACAGCAATTTATTATAAAAAGTTGTTGCCTGAAATGATTGAACCCTTAAAGATTTTGTTTAATGAAATTCAGACAGGAGACGCAGTTCCTCCATCATGGAGGACAGCTTTTGTATCGTTGATTGTTGCGATGAGCGACCGGTCAGGGTTCTGGCCTCAACTCTTAGAGCCCCTTGACAGGGGTGAGAATTTGGAGAGACCCTCGCAAGGGTGGACACCTTGAGTAAGGAAGGATCTTGCCTTTTACCACCGACCCAGTATGCCGGAAGTTCCGACGGTCATACTTGGGAACTGCGATGATTAGGCAGAGTTAGAGACAGAGTAAGACAAACTGAGGCACCAATACAAGAAGGTGAGGGAGCATGGAGTGCTCGGGGTGGATGGTGTGCCCCCCTTAACAGCTCTGGCGACCCTCTTTTTTATTAGGTTGTTTCATTTGGGAGGGGGGGAAAACACTCATGGAAGGTCAAAGAGAAAACATAACTCATTGTACACATCTGCTAATGAATAGAGCAAAAGTCATCACAGGAAACAATAAAACATAGTTTATCATATTACAGAGAATACAAGGGTTGTCATAACTTGAAACATAACTTGAAACATAACTTGAAACATAGACATTTATAAAAGACAAGTCTTTGTTATAAATGAAGCAAGGAGCAAAGGTTTATCACAGGAATGCAGAGAGGCCCCATCTTGAAGCAAGGACAACTTCAGGAAAACTATATACTGGGCAATTTAAATGAAACAAGTCTTTGTTGTAAACACATGTGAATCAGAGACAGGAATGTGGTTGTAAATAAGAAAAGAGTTTTATCACCAGAGGCAGAGATGGAATGTAGGAATGTGGCCTTACAATTGCAGATTTGGAGAAAAGGCAGAAGTGTTAAACTCTTTTAATATGGGAATCAAAAAAGGTCTTTTGGGATATAGGAATCAAAAAGGTCTTTTGGGAGTCTGGGATTTACAGTTGATCCCAAAGGAGGATCAAGATCTTACTCAACCTAAAAATTATAGACCTATATCGCTTTTAAATACAGATTATAAGATTTTTGCTAAAGTATTGGCTAATAGATTAATGCAAGTTTTGAAACCAATGATTCATAGTGATCAATCGGGATTTATATCTGGGAGGTATATGAAATATAATGTAAGACAAATTGTTAACTTGCTTGAATATTTGGATAAGAACAACCAAGTCTCCGCAGCATTGATATTTTTGGATGCAGAGAAAGCCTTTGACCAATTGAATTGGCAATTTTTATTAAGAGTTGTTGAGGAGATGAATTTTGGAGAAGGTTTTCTACATGCTATTAAAGCTATATATCAACAACAAACTGCACAAATTATAGTTAATGGGGGATTAACAGAGACTTTTAAAATTGAAAAAGGTACAAGACAGGGTTGCCCCCTATCACCATTATTGTTTGTTTTAACATTAGAGATTTTACTAATTAAAATTCGAGAGTCCTCTTTGATAAAGGGAATTAAAATAAAACAGAATGATTATAGATTGAGAGCTTTCGCTGATGACTTGGTTGTGACAGTATCCCAACCGTTTCAGTCGTTTATAGACTTGATGGAAATTATAACTCAGTATGGTAAGGTTTCTGGGTTTAAGGTGAATAGTAATAAGACTAAGATATTATCCAAGAATTTATCTATGAGTGAAAGGGATATGTTATCTAAATTAACAGGTTTTGAAATAGTGAAGAAGGTTAAATATCTAGGAGTATATATTGCAGCCTCAAATGTAAAATTGTATAAGAATAATTATGAAACACTATGGTTGAAGGTACAAAGGGACTTAAATAATTAGAAAAAATTACAATTATCATTACTGGGAAGAATTGCAGTTGTTAAAATGAATGTTCTACCAAAGTTTCTCTTTCTGTTTCAGATGATACCTATATCGAAAAAGGATGCCAACCTTGATCAATGGCAGAAGGGTATTAACGAATTTATCTGGGCGGGGAAAAAACCAAGAGTTAAATTCAAGATTTTACAAGATGCCAGGGAAAGAGGGGGACTCAAGGCGCCGAATTTGAAATTGTACTATGATGCGGTTGCCTTGACCTGGGTTAGTGATTGGCTTAATCTAACTAACAAGAGAATACTTCATCTTGAGGGATGGGATTTGGTATATGGATGGCATGCATACTTGCTTTATGATAAGAAGGTAGACAGGGCTTTTAAATCCCATATTCTTAGAAGTGCTTTATTGCGTGTCTGGAAAAAGTATTATTATAAGTTAAATTATAAAATACCGATTTGGGGAATTCCTGGACACGCGATAGAGGGCGTATTAATGGGAGTGAGTATGGATATGGTTTCTTATAAGGAACTACTTAGATTGCAAGGGAATGATTGGCAACTTAAACCAGTAGAGGAGTTAAGACAAGAAAACATAAGTTACTCTTGGTTTCAATATACCCAATTGAAAGCTAGGTGGAAGTCAGATCAAAAGGTTGGCATCACAACTACAGATCAAAATTTAGTAAAGCAAATTAGAGATTCAAATTGTGCACATATAAAGAGGATATATAATGCTTTAATTGAATTGGATTCGGAAACGGAACTGGTTAAAGACTGCATGATAAAGTGGGCACAAAATATTCAGGAACCAATTTCGTTGGATACCTGGGAGATAATTTGGGTCAGAAATGTTAAATTTACCCAGGCTCAAAATTTAAGAGAAAATTTTTATAAAATGTTTTATAGATGGCATCTGGATCCCAAGAAGTTGTCCAACATGTATCCTAATTTACAGTCTAAATGTTGGAGGTGTGGTAGTTTAGAAGCTACCTATTTTCACATGTGGTGGACTTGTAGAAATATAAAAGCTTTTTGGATTAAAATTTGGTGGAACATTCAAAAGATTTTTAAGAGAAAGATAAAGTTTTCCCCGCAATTGTTTTTATTGAGCATTGTTGTAGATTGTGATGTTAAAGAAACTAACTTGATGTTGAACATGATAACGGCAGCATGGTTACTGGTGGGACAATATTGGAAGAAGGATAGTTTGCCCACTGTAGAAGAATGGGTGTTTAAAGTTTCGAATCTTGCAGAAATGTCTAAGATTTCTGCTTATCTGAAGGATCATTCACAGGAAAGATATATTTCAGTTTGGAGGAGATGGATAAATTATATTCAAAACAAATATGGGACTAAAAAGTACCATTTAGCTTATGAGTAGATTTTAGTGGGATATTGTTATTGGTACATTGTTTGTAGTTATGTTAAAAGAGAGTTAAAGTGCATTATGAATTTGGTTAATTGTATATTATGCATAATTTTTATTTAGAATATGATTATTGTAACTATAATCCTGTATATAGCTCTGGGAAGTGGGGGGGTTTGGGGTGGGAGGGATTTGGGGATATATTGTAAAATTTTGTTTTTGTAAAACTCTTTAATAAAAAAACACTGAATATTCAACACATTATGATAAACAGGCTGCTGCCAGATGTAATGATAACATATGCAGGAAAAGAAATTATGGAGTAATCATCAAAAAGAAAGTATTCCATATGGAAAGATTCCTTAGCAAACAATAAAGAACATGATTTATTACATAAAGCTGTATGGGACAACCAGATGTCCCACGTGGTTTTTAAAAGCATTCCCTAAAGGATTATTGACAGCATTGGCTTTCAGGTTTTTTATTCAAATAAATAGCCATATACATCAGCATCAGCCTCTCTTAAACCACCAACTTTGTAACAATGTATGAAATATTTCCACAGAGAAGGAAAAAGAATTGTTGAAATATATGTCAGAAGATGAAGGCAATATTTATTCTTTTGGTTTAGAAGAAAACTGAGAATGGATGCACAGTAATGGATGCATCCGCTTTCTCTGTGTCATGGACCTCTGGAGCACCTTGAGCTAATCTGGTAATATTTATCCTGATCTAGTGGAAAGGTTATGAATCTGTATAATTTTACTGCCCTCTTCAGGAGCAGTAAAAATTGGAATATGGAAGCAGATGGGGATTAGATGATATTGTAACATGGTAGAACTTTGCCTTGAAGGTACCAGAAATCCTTTGAACACCACCTTACAAGCACAACTCACCCAATTCTCATCCAATTCCTGCTAAGGCACACCCACATTTGATTTCAGAAAAACATCTTATTCATCCATATAGCAATTTATTGTCCTTTATCTGCATTTAATAACTATCCTCTTCCCTTTGATCCGTACTTTAATTTTTGCATTGTATGAGAGCTAATTATTTTCTATTAAATGGCAGTATTGTTTGCAAAAATAGACATTTGAATACATTGATATGTGTTGTGATGAATGATGCACAAATTATTTTTCCTTCTATAGAAAAGTCTATTAGGCAAAATTGTTGAGATACACTACTAGTAGTAACAAGGATCCTATGACTGAACTAAGTTTGAGAGCAGAGATAACAAATTGTACTGATGTGGGAAAAATTACATCCACTTTCTCTCAACTGACTTCAATTATGCATGGTTTTTATTAATAGCAGGCCTGGGTATTGATGGACTATCTAGCCAAATACCTTGGCATATTGAAGAAAAAGCAATTTTAGAGACAAATGGAAGAGTTCTTCACCTGTAAATAGATCTAATTTAAATCAAGGGAGGGAGCATAAGAAGCTGCAAATAAGCAGCTAACTTCAGCAATTCTACACATCCTTGATAAAAAATCTTAAACATTTATTGTAAACAGAATCAAATGCCTTATACTCTTATGGTAATTTACTTCTGTAAATCAATCTGTTTAGCAATGATTATTATGAGGCTCCGGAACAAAGCCAATTTAAGCATTTTAAAGTAGTATCTGTTTCAGTACAAGAGGTCCTAAAAAAATAGCTGTTTTGATTTATTGCT
Organism: Vipera ursinii; assembly: GCF_947247035.1. Taxonomy (NCBI): domain Eukaryota; kingdom Metazoa; phylum Chordata; class Lepidosauria; order Squamata; family Viperidae; genus Vipera; species Vipera ursinii. The sequence goes on along the minus strand of NC_139517.1, from coordinate 103,532,961 downwards.
GCAAACGTTGCTATGCAGTACTTAGAAAAGAAATTCATTTCATCATGCTTTTTGAAAGGAATTATTTTTCTGCACTGTGTAAGACTTGAGTGCTTTAACATGTCTATTCAAAGGAAAGCACCAATGGAGAGTATTCTTCTATAAGATTATAGGATTGCATAATGTCAGATCAACCATCCTGTGAGTCTGACAGTAATTCAAAGGTGAAGCAGTTCTATATTTAATCCTAGAAATTAACCCCACAGACATGATATTGGAGAACTGTTTTGCAGATCTGAAAATAATTGTTTTGAAGGTTCAATTTTATCATTGTGTAATTTTCAAATGTTTACATGAAATTAGTTTGATCTAATAACATTTAATACTTTTATTATTCAAAATGATCCAGTCTTTTCTATAGGTTAGTACCAGATCAGATTAAGGTCATACAGCCCAACAATGGCCCTTCCATTGCTTAACTGACAAAACTTTAAGACTTAATAAGTGCTGACAACTAAAATCAAAGTAACAATGAAAGAGTCAAAGATACCATAGGTAGGAGTGGTGACCCACTTCTCTTGGTTCCCTAAACATGTGTTTGTTTTGCTTCATGGTTAACTCATGTCTGGGGTGATATTAAGTCAAGAACAGGTTGATTCTCTTACTCCTTCATTCATCTTTTAGTTGTGTTAAAAAAAGGATTGGATAAAAATGGGGAAAGTTGATTCATCAGGAAATTCAGCCATATACTTTAGATGAAGCAGGCTACAAGTATAATAAGTTGGGCATCATGGTAGCCTGTTATAGATGCTTACAGTGAAACAAAATTCTATGCAGTTCAATTTGATTAGTTGCTTGTATAAAAACGTACCCTGGGATCAGAATTATGTTGTGTGTATGTATGTGAATTGTAACTTATGACCATTCATTCAATGATGTTTCAAGCACAGGACTGCAGTTCTGATGCTTGACAACTGGCCTGCATTTATAATGGTTGCGGTGATTTGCCCTCATATGATCATGATCTGTGACCTTCCAAGACAGCTTTGCACAAGCAAAGTCAATTGAGAAGGTCAGATTAGCTTGACTGTGAATCACTTAAATGACATGTGATTTGCTTAATAACCATGGTGATTCATTTAATAACTGCAATAAAAATAGTCATAATAGTCCAAGCATGCAATGACTTGCTTAATGACCATGTTCTGACTAAAATTCCAATGTCAGCTGTGGTCATATGTCAAAGACTACATGTATATTACATACTACTCCTGCACTTACTGGCATATCATTTTGAATCAATACATAGCAAAATGTTTACAATAAGTGTTCTGTAGTGCAGTGACACCTGAATTTCACATTCATTTTTCAAGAATAAATTATCAAAACCCAGGCTTCAAATGTTAATCTGAACACTCACCTGCACTCTCTGGCAATAGGAAATTTGATGGACTGCTGACTAATATGCATGAAGATGGCCTGATTTCCTGATGCAGATAAAATAGGATTTCTTTCTTCTTTGTCTGTTTATTGCTTGCTTGTTTTCCCTTTCTCTCAATCCCTCCCTCCCTCTGTCCACAAACTTTAGTCTCTCTGTTGTGATTACCTGGAATGAATAATCTGCATCCATTTTCTTCACACAGCCTTACACTGGTCACCAAGAATGATACTGTAGCATTTGGTACATTGGGAGTAGTTTTAGCAAGTTACACAAACAATTATTGTACTTTATGGTTTGGCATTGTCTTGGTTTGCTAAATAAATCTCTCCTTTCCATGGAACAGCTAGAGTGTTCTCTCATATTTTTTTGGTTGTTGAGGTTACCAGAACAAATTCTACATTTCGGCTGAATTAATGAATGAATGAATGAATTCACATACTTATTTATTTTGCACAGGCAAAGCAGATTGTAACTGAAGGTCAGATTCATTGCTACTTTAATAAGAAGTTCTTCAAATACCAATGGAGGAAAGAAATCTTTTCAGTTCTAACACCACTGTCAACTTTTTCTTCAGTTATAAGAAACAACAATTCAGTTTCTGATTCTCATTCATTCATCACACTAATTAGTAGAACATTTGTTGTTCAGTTATAGCATTTCAGATCCCATATTTAGCCTTTTTTAAAAAAAAGATCCATAATAGTTAAAAGCTCAAAGCTGGGAAGCCCCAGGGCTGATCATCCCCCCTCCAACAAGTGAGGATTGTAGTTGAGAATGGAATGAACCTAAGACAGGTAGAGCCACAAGCAGATGTAAATAGATTTTACAGCACTACAGAACTGTATCTCTTTCTTGTATATACTGTTCTTATGAGTACACTTATGCAAGCTCTATGACTTTGAACCAGAAATTTTCTTTCAGGGTTGCTGTGGTGGGGGAAAAAAGGAAAAGGGAAGGGAGGAGGGAGCTGTGTGTGCTCTGCCTTTTACTCCTGAAGAAAAGGCGGGATGTAACTCTAACGAGCAAACAGACAAATCTGGTTATATTACAATAATATCTAGAAATTCCCATTAAGACAACAGTTTGTCTCTCACTTTTTCATGTGATAATATTGGGTGACTGTGTTTGGATTGTTTGCCTGGCTGGTTTTTGTCTTTCTGTCGGTTTGCTTTAAATACTAGCTTATGTATTTTCCTCACTATTGTCCTAAGCAACTGATATTTTTCTCTTGTGCTTATGCAAGGTATGGGGCTATTTTAATGAGCATCAAAATGTACATGAATTATATTGTTACTTGTATTGGTATTTATATCCACTCAGAGTTGCCTGAATGATAAGACAGGCAGCAAATAAATTTGATAAATAAAATAAATAAATTGCTTTTAGAAGACTGCATGGTTTTTAGATTTTTCATATACATAAGTCACTCTGAAAAGAAATTGAGCAGCAGTATGGAAACACATACTGAAGAGCCAGTTTGGTGTAGTGGTTATGCTATCAGATTATAAACCAGGAGATTGTGAGTTCTAGTTCTGCCTTGGGTACAACGTTAGTTGGGCGACCTTGGGACAGTCACTCTCTCAGCTCTAGGAAGGAGACAATGGCAAACAACTTCTGAAAAACCTTGCCAATAAAACTGCAAGGACTTGACCAGACACTGTCAGAGAATCTAACAGAACTGAATGGAAAAAGAAAATAGAAATATATCTACAGTAAAACTTCGGTTTAATATACTAAGGTAGGGAAGGGATGTTGTTAAAGCCAAAAGTTCTTTAAATGACTAATGGAATTTGAGTCACCAGTGACAGATTTTGTTCCTCCTATTGCTACAGAAAAAGAGGAGAGTGTGAAGAAGAAAGTAGAGGAAAGGAGGGAAAGGGGAGGGGGTGTTTATTATGAGGATTCCACTGCTGGAGTGATTACGGAGATGGACTAAGCAATGACAGAAATGGGTCACATGAACCCAGTAAGGGGAAAAGATTCTAACTGGGCTTTCTGGTTGTGTTGGATGATGCTCTAACAACCTCAGCCACTTTGTTCAGTATAGCTTCCTGAAATTTGGACAACATTCTGCTTCATCAGATTTTGTCCATTGTTCATCCATTAAATCTAGTTTTCAAGGGAAGACAGAAGAAAAGGAGAGAAGTTTTCAAAACTCCTCAAGATGGAATATTATTGCTTTGGGAAGCTATACTGCAATTTTAAAATAGGCCAACTGGAGTGTATACTGTTTAATTGGATATCTAAGGGGTGATTTCACTGACACATGGAGACCCAGCTGTCATAGAACAAGGCCATCATATACCAAATAATGTGGCTTCTTTCAAAGCTATTTTAAGGACATGATTGAAAGCATTATTCTTCAAACAAATACCCTCAAGCTGGTGCTGAAGGAATCAAAGTCAATAGTGGACATGAAGTCAATTTGTGCATTCTGAAGGCAAGCAAAGTATACTAAGAAAATGCCATCAGGAACTAATTGGAAAAAAAGCTAATGGGGGGGACTGGAGAAATATTTTCTTTTCTGGAATAATAATATGAGAAATAAATGAGAAATTATAAAAGACTAAGAAAAGCCAGGAAATCGTATAGTGAAAGCTGACTCCTGCTAAAAGTTGAATGCTGCCCGGCAGGATTTATCCTGATTGTTCCTGATTCTCTCTTGTGACTCAATAGATTTGCTTATCTCTTAAGATGAACTGCTAAATAAATGTAAAGATACTGATTAATCCAGATCAATTTTAAAAGAAAAATTATCCTTATTCTGATAACTTAAATCAGCTTCAGTAGATTTTCTACTGTATTAATTAGTGTTCACAACGTTTCCACTTCTAGATCTTATTTTGCTGAAGAATTTAGAACAAGTATTGCAACTACTATAATTCAGTTGTTTGTAATTGTTCCGTAACAGTATTTCTAAAAGGTCATGTTTCCTAATCCCTGGAGAATAATTGTTGTTGTTGTTAGTCGTGTCCGACCCATCGCGACCCCATGGACAATGTTTCTCCAGGCCTTCCTGTCCTCTACCCTGTCCTCTACCCTATGCCCTGTGAACCGCCCTGAGTCCCTACCAAGGAGAAGGGCGGTATATAAATTAAATAAAACTAAACTAAACTAAACTAAACTACCATCTTCTGGGGTCCATCTAAGCTCACGCCTACTGCTTCAGTGACTCCATCCAGCCACCTCATTCTCTGTCGTCCCCTTCTTCTATTGCCCTCAATCTTTCCCAGCATTAGGCTCTTCTCCAGTGAGTCCTTCCTTCTCATTAGGTGGCCAAAGTATTTGAGTTTTAGCTTCAGGATCTGGCCTTCTAAAGAGCAGTCAGGGTTGATCTCCTCTAGGACTGACCGGTTTGATCGCCTTGCAGTCCAAGGAACTGGCAGGAGTCTTCTCCAGCACCATAGTTCAAAGGCTTCAATTCTTTGGCGCTCAGCCTTTCTTATGGTCCAGCTTTCACTGCCATACATTGCAACTGGGAAGACCATAGCCTTGACTATACACACTTTTGTTGACAGGGTGATGTCTCTGCTTTTTAGTGTGCTGTCTAGATTTGCCATGGCTTTCCTCCCAAGGAGCAAGCGTCTTTTAATTTCTTGGCTACAGTCCCCATCTGCAGTGATCTTGGAGCCCAGGAAAATAAAAAAACCTCCATTTCTTCCCCATCTATTTGCCAGGAATTGAGAGGGCAGGATGCCATGATCTTGGTTTTCTTAATGTTTAGTTTCAACCCAACTTTTGCACTCTCCTTCTTCACCTGCAACAAGAGGCTCTTTAGTTCTTCTTCACTTTCTGCCATTAGTGTGGTATCATCTGCATATCTTAGGTTGTTGATATTTCTTCCGGCAATCTTAATTCCAACTTTTGATTCATCTAGCCCTGCCTTTCTCATGATGTGCTCTGCATATAAGTTAAATAGGCAAAGTGACAGTATACAGCCTTGCTGGACTCCTTTCCCAATTTTGAACCAATCAGTGGTTCCGTGTCCAGTTCTCACTGTTCCTTCTTGGCCCGCATATAGATTTCTCAAGAGACAAATAAGATGGTCTGGTATGCCCATCTCTTTAAGGACTTGCCAGAGTTTGTTATGATCCACACAATCAAAGGCTTTAGCATACTCAATGAAGCAGAAGTAGATGTTTTTCTGGAACTCTCTAGCTTTCTCCATGATCCAGCGTATGTTAGCAATTTGATCTCTAGTTCCTCTGCCTCTTCAAAATCCTGCCTGTACTTCTGGTAATTCTCGATCCACATACTGCTGGAGTCTAGCTTGTAGAATTTTAAGCATAACTTTACTAGCATGAGAAATGAGTGCAATGGTGCGATAGTTTGAACATTCTTTGGCACTGCCTTTCTTTGGAATTGGAATGTAAACTGATCTTTTCCAATCCTGTGGCCACTCTTGAGTTTTCCAAATTTGCTGGCAAATTGAGCGTAGCACTTTTACTGCATAATCTTTTAAGATTTTGAACAGCTCAGCTGGAATACTGTCACCTCCACTAGCTTTGTTGTTTCAGCTTTTCTAAGGTCCACTTCACTTCACATTCTAGGATGTCTGGCTCGAGGTCAGTGACCACCTCATTGTGATTATCAGGGATGTTAAGCTCATTCTTGTATAGTTCTTCTGTGTAATTTTGCCACCTCTTCTAAATCTCTTCTGCCTCTGTTAGGTCCCTGCCATTTTGGTCCTTTATCAAAGAGAATAATTAGGGATGAATAAATCTGTGTATTTGCACTCCCTGTAAGTTCTGAACATATTTGGGCCATAATTCCTTCAATTTCTGTTTCAAATATATTGACATTCTTAATTACTTTCAGAAGAATCCCAACAAAAAAACTAACATTGTGGAAAAACGGGGGGGGGGGGAGTGTGAAATCTTGTTTCTTCTAAAATGCATAGAATATTTCCTTTTGTTAAAAAAATGCTCATAATTTATAGATTAGGAACAGGATTTGTAGACCATTTGCTGCCTCTCCTAAATTTCAGATTAGCAGAATATTGCAATGTTGCTTTCTGTCTTATTAAAAATAAATCTCTTTGATGACTTTCTACAATATTGACATATAATGTAGTTCATTTTCTATCTTTCAAAGGGCAGCTAATCATTAGAAAGCTTGACCATTCCTTCCTTCCTTCCTTCCCTCCTTCCTTCCTTCCTTCTTTATTTATTTATTTATTTATTTATTTATTTATTTATTTATTTATTTATTTATTTATTTATTTATTTATGTCCTATCTTTATTATTTTTATAGATAACTCAAAGCAGAGAACATACTAATACCCCTTCTTCCTCCTATTTTCTCCATAACAGCAACCCTGTGAGGTGAGTTGGGCTGAGAGAGAATGACTGGCCCAAAGTCACTCAGTTTGCTTTCCTGGCTAAATTGGGACTAGAACTCATAAACTCCTAGTTTTTGGCATGATATCTTAACTCCTAAAGTTTAAAGTTTAAAGTTGTAAAATAGTTTAACTTCATTCTGAAATATTGTACACCACAAATGAGAAACTGTGAAAGAATATGGAGATGGTCTTCAAAAAAGAATTAAAATGCCATTAAGGAAAAACTTGCTTAGTCTGCATAGATAGTAGGCAACAAAGGAAAAAAAATGAAGATTGCCCCTCTTTTATTATCTTTAGTATAAGAGGGGAGCATATTAGTCAGACTTTCAAAATACTGTTATTATATTCTGTAACAATAAAGTACAATTCCAATCCCTTTGTGCCCTTTAACTGATTGGGGCCCAATATATACCATCTATTTAATTCACTTTATTTGCTTACAAAAATCTTGGTGAATTCTATAGTTAGGTTTTCTTTTTCTAATTCAGTGGCTCTTACATATATTTAGGATCTTTTTTTTTACTCATCCCACAATTTCTGGAGGACAGGAACACACATTGTGCCCTAACCAGCATGCAGCACATAAAAAAATGGGACAGGGTTTGGGATTGTACATTCACGGCTGCTATCTTTTCATACCTGCATTTTTTTAAAAAAAATTAAAACTTTTCCCCAGTCATTATTGAAATATTAGCAAATAATTGCAAAAGAATTAAAGATTTACCTAAGCAAGTTTCAACATCAAGATGGCCTCATTTTCAAGACTTTCACATACTTTTTCCCCAGCCTTGAAACCTTTTAGATATCATCAGCTAAGAAATGAAAAAATTCGAATTGCATACAACTGCAGGTTAAAGCAAATGTAGTCATTTTTTGCAGTCATTTATGAATTTATAACCTCAATCCATTTGTGTCAGATCCTTTAAACAATGAAGTACTAGACCCCCATGACACACAGAGTTATTTCTATCAGGTTTGCTTTTGTTTTCAATACTGTAAATATTAATTTGTCCTGCAAGAATTGCTATTTGAAGGAGGTGCTAATAACATACTCTGCTTGCTAGAATTCTTGTCTGATGTTCTCTAATAAATACAGTATGCTCTATTAATTATTTCCCCACATTGTTGTCAAATATTTAACACCTGGTTTTCATGAATGATATAATGAATTATACCATTGAAGTAATAGAATATGTATTCTGTACAGGACATGTTGAGGATATGTTATTTAGATAGAAAAGCATAAGAAAAAGGCTATAGTGAGTTTCATGAGTGATGTTCCTAAAATATTTTCTTACAAAAAGATAATTATAGAAGAATTTCATCAAGTGGTTATCTGCCCAATCTCACTGGGCTTGATTGAGCAGGTCAATACTAACATGGGATAAGAAGTTGTACACATCCAAGAAGAAAGCAGAAGCAATAAGTGATACCATGACATTAACAAAAGTTCAGTGCTATTTGGCAACTTTATTTTTAATGTGCCAAAATATTTTTAAAATTAAAAAGCCTAATATTTTAAGATATGTCTAGTTCATTACCATAGCTTGATTTTTTTTCATACCACAGTAAAACATTATTTTGGAAACACTAACTTTAACCCTGATTAATCAAGTCAACATGGTCAGATGTAATTTTCAATAGACATTCCTTAGGAGATGGCAAAAGTAGCCACCAAAGGTTAAAGGTTGGCAGTCCAATTCACTTAATGTCTGGCTGCAGGGAGGTTTATAAGTAGAAGATTCAGTCATGTTATTTTAAGTTTTTTGCAATTTGACTCCAACAGTGATACAATCATGTGCAGATTTTAATGTATGAGAATTTTGTTTTTCCTGCTTCAAAGATTCAAAACATGACATGCAGACACGTAGCTACATGAATAATTACTAATATTCTGTGATTACAGTCATACAGACAACATTCTGCAGACCTCCTGGTGGCATAAAATGTAAAATATGCAGCAATCTCAAACAATCCCAAACCAAATAAAACCTGAACATACTTTTTTTTTCTTCCATTTATTTGTTTGTCCAATTCTGCCTGGATACGACCTTGCAGTTTCCTTGGGAAGGTTTTCAGAAGTGGCTTGCCAATGCCTGTTTCCTGCAGCTGAAAAATCGTGCCTGGGCCAAGGTCATCTAGCTGGCTTTGTGTCTCAGGTAAGACTGCAGTTCACAGTCTACTGATTTCCAGTCTAATACCCAACCACCACAGCAAACTGGCTCTTGAACATACATACCTAATCCCAATTCATTGAGAAGCACACATTGAAATATTAATTGCCACTATTAAAAATGCACAACTTCTATCCAGAGATGGGACTGGAGTGATAAGTAAGGCCATATTACAAAAAGTAGAGAATTTTGCTAGAACCAAAAGCTTAATACAATTTCATTTCTTTTCTATTTGAAATTAAATTAAACTGTTTCAACTGCTTCCCTCGGGATGCCGCTATAGAGCATTGCATGCCAAAATAACTAGACACAGGAACAGTTTTTTCTCCTGTACCATCACTCTCCTGAACATTTAATTCTAATTTTTGATGATGTCTTATTCATACCAGGCAACATATCAAGATGTGTGTAATTCTATAAAGAGAAGAATATTCTTGCAAATTAACTTATATAAGAATGTCCACAAGAGTAGAGTCAAAAACAAAATTATAATGATGGCTGCAACCAACCCTTCCCTCTTTTTAACATATAACAGAACAGTTGTTAAAAAGAGAGAAATTGTTACTTTTTTACTCCTTCCCCTTAGACATTGTTGCCATTGTTAAATTTAAATAATGTTGCTGTTAGATTGCAGCAGCATATAAACATGCATGCATGAGAGCTGGTTTTGGCATTAAACAGAATGGAATAAACCAGAAGCTTTGGGAGTTGTTTGGAGCAGATGCTAAAATCAACTCAAATCCTCAATGCCCTCCTCATCCACCACTTTATTGGGATTAAGGTTTACCAATCTCCAGAGTGGCTTGAGTTGCTGTCTGTATTATATGCATCTTTCTAAGAAGGATTTCTGAGTGACTTGACTGTATAGCTGATTGTAAGGGCAATGCATTGGACATCTCATAATCATTTTTGTTTTCTCCAAAGAGATGCTTAATTGACCAGAGAATGATGGGGATGGATTATATGAGAGCCAGTGCATAGGAAGGACAAATCCTACTTCCAGTTTAGGAAATAAATCTTGGACAACCCTTGATTGTATGGCTGCTGCACATTTTAAATTAGCATACAGTTTTACTGCCCTAAGATATTTAGGAAGCCATTCACTTCTGATATTGTATTGATTTTTTTATATTGTGAAAAGAAAATGAGCATGGAGCAACTCCAGGACCAGAGAAGTGGAAAAGGAAACAGAAGCTTCCATCATGTCCTCTTCATAGTTCCTCTCTTAACTTGGCTAAAAGCCTTTGGGAAGATAAACTGTGCACAACCAGGCACTTTGTGCTGCTCTATAGCTTAAACTCTCTGTGTTTCTGCCTGGTATTTTATTTGAGAGCTGCACTTTCTATAGATAGAACTGATGTTATTTTATCTAGTTTGGGCCCTTTGGAATATTTCATACTATAGAAAAGCTATTCTCCTACACAGATGATATTTTGAACCTTACTGTGTGAATGAAATGTGTGAAAGTTACTCAATGATTTAACCATGTATATTTATCAAGAATATTTTTCTGTGTTTATGCAATTGGCAAAAAGCAGATGGCAACAGTGATAGTTATGGTTAAATGAAAAATGTTAATATTGCAGAAGACTATACCGATTAATAATTTCCCATTATTTGCTAATCTAATTATGACCTCCAAATGCCTAATTTATGTATCTTCAATGAGTTGTCTAACACTATATTAAAAATGGCTGTCTGAGGAAGCTTTGCAAATAGCTGAGAAAAGGAGGGAAGCGAAAGGCAAGGGAGAAAAAGAAAGATATGCCCAATTAAATGCAGAATTCCAAAGAATAGCTAGAAGAGATAAGAATGCCTTCTTAAATGAACAATGCAAAGAAATAGAAGAAAACAATAGAATAGGGAGGACCAGAGATCTTTTCAAGAAAATTGGAGAGATGAAAGGAACGTTTCATGCAAAAATGGGCATGATAAAGGACCAAAATGGCAGGGACCTAACAGAGGCAGAAGAGATTAAGAAGAGGTGGCAAAATTACACAGAAGAACTATACAAGAATGAGCTTAACGTCCCTGATAATCACAATGAGGTGGTCACTGACCTCGAGCCAGACATCCTAGAATGTGAAGTGAAGTAGGCCTTAGAAAAGCTGAGCAACAACAAAGCTAGTGGAGGTGACAGTATTCCAGCTGAGCTATTCAAAATCTTAAAAGACGATGCAGTAAAAGTGCTACACTCAATTTGCCAGCAAATTTGGAAAACTCAAGAGTGGCCACAGGATTGGAAAAGATCAGTTTACATTCCAATTCCAAAGAAAGGCAGTGCCAAAGAATGTTCAAACTATCGCACCATTGCACTCATTTCTCATGCTAGTAAAGTTATGCTTAAAATTCTACAAGCTAGACTCCAGCAGTATGTGGATCGAGAACTACCAGAAGTACAGGCAGGATTTCGAAGAGGCAGAGGAACTAGAGATCAAATTGCCAACATACGCTGGATCATGGAGAAAGCTAGAGAGTTCCAGAAAAACATCTACTTCTGCTTCATTGAGTATGCTAAAGCCTTTGATTGTGTGGATCATAACAAACTCTGGCAAGTCCTTAAAGAGATGGGCATACCAGACCATTTGTCTCTTGAGGAACCTATATGCGGGCCAAGAAGCAACAGTGAGAACTGGACACAGAACCACTGATTGGTTCAAAATTGGGAAAGGAGTCCAGCAAGGCTGTATACTGTCGCCTTGACTATTTAACTTATATGCAGAGCACATCATGAGAAAGGCAGGGCTAGATGAATCAAAAGTTGGAATTAAGATTGCCGGAAGAAACATCAACAACCTAAGATATGCAGATGATACCACTCTAATGGCAGAAAGTGAAGAGGAACTAAAGAGCCTCTTGTTGCGAGTGAAGAAGGAGAGTGCAAAAGTTGGGTTGAAACTAAACATTAAGAAAACCAAGATCATGGCATCCTGCCCTCTCAATTCCTGGCAAATAGATGGGGAAGAAATGGAGGTAGTGACAGATTTTATTTTCCTGGGCTCCAAGATCACTGCAGATGCGGACTGTAGCCAAGAAATTAAAAGACGCTTGCTCCTTGGGAGGAAAGCCATGGCAAATCTAGACAGCACACTAAAAAGCAGAGACATCACCCTGTCAACAAAAGTGCGTATAGTCAAGGCTATGGTCTTCCCAGTTGCAATGTATGGCAGTGAAAGCTGGACCATAAGAAAGGCTGAGCGCCAAAGAATTGAAGCCTTTGAACTATGGTGCTGGAGAAGACTCCTGCCAGTTCCTTGGACTGCAAAGCGATCAAACCGGTCAGTCCTAGAGGAGATCAACCCTGACTGCTCTTTAGAAGGCCAGATCCTGAAGCTAAAACTCAAATACTTTGGCCACCTAATGAGAAGGAAGGACTCACTGGAGAAGAGCCTAATGCTGGGAAAGATTGAGGGCAATAGAAGACGGAGACGACAGAGAATGAGGTGGCTGGATGGAGTCACTGAAGCAGTAGGCGTGAGCTTAAATGGACTCCAGAAGATGGTAGAGGACAGGAAGGCCTGGAGGAACATTGTCCATAGGGTCGCGATGGGTCGGACACGACTTCGCAACTAACAACAACATTAAAAATAATACCTCATAATTGTCAATTATGATAAAAATGCATTACATGGAAAATATATTGCATACTAATTTGTATTTCAAATGGCTGGGAAGCCATATAATCTGATATTTATAAAAAATGTATGTAGAAATATTATTTAATATAAATTAATCACAGTGACACAATTAACATGCATAGCAACACCCTTTATATTGCTACTATTTTGGACCATTCTCTTGTGGTGCTGATAATTAACAGTCACTTTGACAGATGTGGAATTAAAGCTAAAAAGTATTCAATCCTTTTGGTTTGGGGGAGAGATATTTAAGCATGTGTTTAGCTCAATCCAAACAGACATTCTGGGTCTCAAAAGAGTTGTCAATAGACCAGACAGAGGAATTTAGAAGATGTTAGTCTGCCAGGTCTAATAATCTTATAGATCCAGGTTGAATTCATTGTTGTGATTTTTTTTCTTTAAAAAATGTATGAAACAATAGCAATAGTAGCAAAATCTACTGCATTTCCTGGAAAGGTGGGAAAAACTACCTCACTACCATTACTGATTCAGTCACCATTCATTTCAGCTTACAATGGCATCCAGTCACAGCAAGTTGTCAATAAATCACCATTTACCCATTCAGTTCAACATGCAGATTGGGCATATTACAGGTCTTGTCAGCTAAAGAATGCTGGCTGGTGGGGGCCAGGGGAAGTGCCTTCTCTGCCCTTTGGTACTTTTTCCTTTCAGAGATCAGGATGACCCCCCAACACTGCTGGTCTTTCATACATCTGGGAATATTTGTTTGTGTGTATGGGCCTAGGGCTCTGAATGTAAAAGGCCCATTTCATGGCTGTATTAACATCCATTGTTACAATTTTTGGGTGCCAAACATATAAAAGCATTCTGTGTGCTTCAGCAAATAGACATACTGGTCACATGACCACACAACTGTTTTTGGACAGGCTCCCTTAGCTAAGAAAAAGATAAACACCATTCCCTAGAGCCAGACATGAACAGACAGGGGAAATCTTTATCTCCTTTATTTTCATCTACCGGTAATCATTTTTAATTTGTTTTTATGTTCTATGACCACTCAGAATCATTTGTTGAGGTAGATGGCTGTAAAAATCAAATAAATGATAAAATAAATGAAATATAGATGGTTTACAAACCTACAAGACTTCTGAATTATTAATTGCGGCTGAATAGTGCTCATGGCTCCCAGTGTGAATCAGCGTTATCAGCATTATCAGCTCACAGATGGAAAAATCTGTCTTTGTAATAGAGTTGGGGTTACAGTATGTAAATATAGACAAAAATATATCCTATACAAGGATAGTGTGCAATTTAATAAAGGAGCATTTTCCAACCTAGGCTCCAGTTGTGTTGAGCTTTGAAAGATGAGATGATTTGTAGCTTAATGCACAGATGACTATAGTGTAGAGAAGGCTAATAGGAATTTTCATTAACCCTGAATAATATAGAAATTACATGTTTTCATATAGAAAATACATATATTTTACATATATTTATGTGTTTGTATTATAACTTATTAAATGTAATGGAACCATCTCACTATATATTTATATGATATCTATATATTGATATTTATTGAAATTTTCATTGTTTTGTGCTATGAAATGCACAGTTATTTATAAAGATAAGCAGTGATATTAATTTATAAATAAAGAAATAAATGTAGGTGGAAAGAGATATTGAGCTTGTAGACTAGACCACAATATAGAAAAGCATCCTAGAAGAAGTCATGCTTCCACACTGATCCTTCCCCAAATATCTTTGTGGACATATCCATGGAGATACTGGATACTAGTTGACTTTAATGAGTTTTTACCAATGCCATTTATAAAATGCTATAACTATCCTCACTGATTACAAATTGACATAAAGAACTTCCATCAATAATTGTGTGCAATGCTTCTATTGCACTGTTTTTAAAGCATGCACCAAGGATCTGTTCATTCAGAACCTTCATTTTTCATGTTATCGGTAACTGTTGAAGTGCCTCCAACATATCTATTGTTTTTACCTAATTACCTTCACTTTGTCACATTTTTTCTTCATCTTCTTCTAACATATATGGTTCCACAACTTTTCAGCTCAAGAGAAAGAAATAATACAGGACTTGTTCTCACACTTTTTTTTCTGTACAGTAATGATCTCATCTATTAACAAAAACATTGCTCCTGCAGTCTGTTTTCCTCTTTTTCTGAATTATTACTTTTCCAGTCTTATTTTAATTACTTTAGGTTTCCCAGGGCAACATGTTCAGAATTGAACCAATCATACTTCAGTAAGATAGTCCCTCCAAGCAAAAAGATAGGATAGGCTTCTTAACTTTACCAACAGTTTCCATGTCTTCTTAGACAATAAGACTTCATTAAATGAAAGAACTTTACTAGGATTGTTAGATAGCTGTGACAAAATAAGTTTTACTTTTTTCCAGAAAAATCAAATGTATAACAACATTTTATCATTTCTTACTAAAAGATTGAGCATTCTCATCAATGGATATACATTAATATTGTTCTCATCATTGTGCATTTTGATACTAGTAACTCAGACAAGAAATTGTATATTTGCAATCATACTATTGAGTAATATTTCTTTATCCTTGTGTCTGCTTTGTTGCATTTCATTGTAGGAATTTTTTCTAAAATGTCAGCTTTTGCAGTGTTTTAACAATTATGTGGTTTCTAGTTCTGCTTTTCTTTTTTTTAAAGAAGATAAATAGATTGCTATGTTCATTCTACTTTCTTTGGTACAACCCTCAGTTACTTTTATGGTTGGAGAAAAAGGGTTTGGCAACACAATACTAACAATCCAAAATGCAGTTCTTCCTTTATTTTCTTCAAAACCTCACTGGATCTATTGCGATGCCAAACTGCAATATGTAGGACCTAGGGGATTGTATAAGCTTTGGATGATCGTTATTTGAAAAGTGTGTTTTTAAAGAAAGTTGAATGGTAGGTGGGAGGTTTAGTTTAATCCACATAGCAAATCCAATAAGCCTTGTGAAATTCAATTACAAGATAAAGTAAAATTTTATTTCTAGAATACACACACATACACAAAAACCTAATTTAGGATGTGTAAAAATGATCATTCCAGGTTTACCACCGTTTAAGGAAATATGTTCATTTGCAATTCTTAATATTAGACTTGGGTAACCTTAACTAACAGCAGCAGCAGCAGTAACATTTGGAGCAGGAGCATCTAATTACTTCTGCATCTCCTACAATACCTTCAGGACATTGTTACTTTGGAACATCATGAACATTAAATGAGAAGTAAACTCAGTTTCCAGTAATGCTTGGAGTAACACAACAGAAATAACTCCTTAAAATTGGCATAACCAGTGAGTCCTACAAAGTATGAGTATCCTAGTAGCCCCCAGTGATTCCTAGCTCTTCTGCTGGCCATGAAACTATTTTTATGCTCTTTTCTCCCTGCAACAGAGTTGAGGTAAAACTTAGGCACTGGTATTCTGCTATTACAAGACCAATATAAGGCTTCTTGAATGGAATAGTGAATCACTTGTTTTTGTTTTAAAACTGTTCCATTCCCTGACCTAATTTTTACACTCCAAAATGCAGCAAAATTGTATTCACCAATTCTATCAACAACTGCATCCAAGGAATGGATGGCCATCATTGTCCTCCTGGAATCAGGCAAGGGGCTGTCAAGCTTTATAACAATCTTTCTGTTGTGGTATAGTGTAACTTGTCACAAAGGTAACTTTGTTTCAGGAATGCAATCTAGTGGGAGATAGAATTTCAGAATCTTCCAACAGAGAGAGGGACTGACTTCTGAGCATTTGGTACTATACTGTGAATCAGATAATGCTTCCAGATTCATCAAGCTCTAATGTTTCAAGAGCAGATGGCCTCTTGAGTAGATTAGAACAGCATTACCAACTGCCTTATAGCCTTATAGACCAAAGTAAGAGTTTGAGCACACATTTTCTGAATTATAGGCATCAGGAATCAGTTAATGATTTGGTCAGTTCTCATGATAATTCACAACTCTGTCAGGAAGCCAATAAACACTGAAAGTTTGACTTTGCAAATGTTGTACTAATCTGTCAAGTATGATACTTGTCCTTGCAGAGGTTATCTTTTTTTCTTTTTGTGCTGCACATAAAGGACATGTGAAATGCAAACATTTTCTCTATTGCTTCAGGTTTTTCAAATTCCAGAGAAAAGCTTTACATGTAATTTCAATTTTTCAGAAGAATATTTTTTTCCTACAGCTGCATTTTACTCAATAGTGTAAACTGCATAATTTAATAAAGATAAAAAGTTTTCTAGAACCACACATTTTGATCAGGGTTAAAATCAAGACGTAGTAAATAATTCTAGACATTGTAGTAGGGGACTATGCTAGATATGCTAGCCAAAAATGAGCTTCTATTAAAACAAACTATAGCTATGAAAGCTAAGGCCATTTAATAAAAATTATTAGTCTGACAAGGGTCTACCAGATGTCTTCTTATTTTTAATAAATAGCTGAGAATTCACAATTTGTTTTGACACCGTTTGTAAAGCTAAATTTCAGGGCTCTTCATCAGTTATCTGAAGCAGAAAATTTCAAAAATATTTTGAATTTCAAAATTTGAATTGCTTATTTTTGAAAGAATGCTCCAGAGAGCTTTCAAAAATAATTCCTTGATTTTTCAAGGAATTTAAATTCTTCAGAGTTTTAGGAGGATCACCAGATACTTTTAACTTTTTATTTTTAACCACCAAATACTTTTACAATTTTTCCCCATATTGGAGAATGGCCTCTACAATGTCTAACATCTAGTAAAAACCCTGTAGACCAGGGGTGTCAAACTGCTGGTCTGCAGGCATCATGGCAAAACCACGTCCACCCCATTGATGGCAATGGCAAAAAAGTCATGATACGTTGTGACATGGTACATGATGTTGTGAATTTGATACCCCTGCTGTAGAGAAACGGAATGAACTAATGAAATATTCTACTCCAAATTAAAAATATTTTTCAACAATTGTTTTAATATGCACACTTGCATAACTGTTTTTTTTAAAAAGCTGTTATCCTTTCATTCACTTTTCTAAAATACCACAGACTTACTTTTTTGTGTCTAATCAATGGGTTTTCTTGGGTTCCAGGGTAGCTGTCACTGTTGATTAGCAAGCTTATTTCATCATCTTAATACCACCCACAGTGGTGTTCCAATTTGACCAGGATTTTTTTTGCAAAGTTTGATATTTTCTGTTCAGAACTTGCCCTTAAAGTGATGTAACTTTGCCATTTCTGATCTCCAGGGTGGTTTTTTTTTTGTTGTTGTTTTTTGAGTGCCAGAAAAGTTGTCATAGTTACTAAATGCTACTTTAAAAGTATCTATTCATTTGTTCAGAGATCATATTTGTTGTTCAAATAATTGTCCTATAGCATTTCTTCATCTTTTCTTTATTTATATAGGTGCTATTGAGTTGCTCCTAACAGCTGAATGTAATGGCAAAAGGCCATCCTCTTGATCTATTATCGTCTGTAATCCATGGCTCTTTGAAGGACATTCCAATGTTGTCCTTGATCACATTCATCAATGTATCCATTGTCTTCCCTTTGTACTTCTCAACTTTACATAGAATTTTTTTCTGATTCATCATCCACTAACTTTATATGCCTATAGTATGTGAATTCCTTCTTGTTATTTACCCCCTTAATCTATTTTTGTGTGTTATTGGATCAACTGATTAGTTTTTGCAGTCCACAGGACTCTTACTAATTGTTTTAAGGTACAAATTGAAAGCATTTGTCTCCTTTCTCTAGATTTATCCAGATTTAATAAGCATGTATTACCATTATAAAATGATTCCATTAATACAGTATACAGTAGAGTATACAGTACTGTATACAGTATACAGAAATAGCCTTATCTTTTATGATTTTACCTACATTTTCTTTTTTCTTTGGCTCCTCTTGACCTACTGTCATTTTTATCTGTTCTTGAACCCAAGAAAACAATGTACTGCCATCACATTTTTACTGTTAAACATACTTAATGAAGCACATTAATTAACATTACCTTAACGTCAATAACCCTTTTTTGCTGTCTTTTACTTTTATTATGAGCTCTTCCTAGTTTTCTTCACTTTCAAATATACATATTTGGTTGTATGTTAACATTCATTTTCAATTTTAGCTGTCACATCTTCAAATCTTGCCCTTATAATAGATTTGCTTACTTTAAAAATGAGGACAATATTCATTCTTGACTCACTCTGAACTACTTGATTTAACCAAAATGAGTTATTATTTCAATGTTTCTTCAAAAAAAATAAGAAAGTGTTTTGGCAAGATCTACCCTACCAAAGGACTTCTTATAGTCAGTAAAGTTATTAACTTGCTTTCCCCATTACACAACTTACATGAGTCAGCTAATCTCTATGTTGATCTGGTGGCAGTATTCACTGACTTCAAAGACTCCAAGAGTAATGTTGGTGGGAATTCCTGGTATAGTCATATTTGCTTTTGACAAAAGGAAATAGATAAAGCTTACAAGTGAGGCTCAGCAACCATTCTATCTAACAAAAGGAACATGATCCAGAACTTTTTTTTTTAATCCCATTTATATCCCGCCCTTCTCCAAAGACTCAGGGCAGCTTACAATCTAAAGCACAAATCAATGTGCTTAGCAATAGCCTTCATTCTATGTATATGCCTGCTTTCGTGCCCCCCCAAGCGGCATTTTTACAAAGTCAGCTTATTGCCCCCAACCGACCTCAGAAGGATGGAAGGCTGAGTCAACCTTGAGCCTGGTGGGACTCGAACCTGCACTAATTGCAGGCAGCTGGTGTTACTTAAGGAGGCATTGGGATTCAAATATGTGAACAACCAGTTTTCTGTGTGGATGCCACTTCCAGAAGTCCATTCTGGGCCTGGGCAACAAAAAATTAGCTACCAGTTCTGCCAAAATGGTGCGAAATGGCTGAATCCCACTACTGGATGGCACCATCCCAGACAGATCCTGTCCACAGCTTGGGGTTCTCCTGGTGACATGACTTCCTTTATGTGTTGACCTGGCCACAAAAAAAAAAGGAAGTGCAACATAACTAGATTCTAAATAATCTATTTTTCAAAACACACAACAGTCCAAACAGTAACAGTAAAGTCCAAATTAAGAATATTTCATTCTTAAAAACTGTTTAATTTAAAGTGGTTTAGTTGTAATAGATGGTTAGAGATTCAAAATAGTTTTCAAGAGTATTTACAAAAGATACTATTTTTTCTAGCATCAGCTAAATTAGACATATTACATTGAGAAAAATGTTTCTCATTTCTTTCCTTATTGATTTATTGATTTCACTGAAGAGATGTTAACATAGGAAATAGATTGTTTTGTTATCTAATTTTACCTTCCAAAAGACAGAAGCAGATGAAAAATGTGAGGTTCTTTTCTGTTGGCTTTTTTCAATTAGCTGTTTTAGATTCTAAAAGTTTAGTTCCTAAAGAAGTAACCTTGTAAATAATTTTAATGTCGTCTAGTGCAGGGTAGGCAACCTTGGCTCTTTTATGACTCTTCAACTCCCAGAATTCCTGAGCCAGCATGGCTCAGCCTGGAAACCTCTCTCTTTCCCCTCAGCATGGCTGGCTCAGGATTTCTGGGAGTTGAAGTCCACGAGTCACCGGGACCTGAAGACCTGGCTCTTTGAGCTCTCCAGCCCAGGCTGAGAATTTTTAACTGGGGTTTTTAATTTTAGGGATGATTTAATCTTTTTAAATTTGTTTTTAACTTTTGTACTGGTTATTTTAAATACCCTGTAAACCGCCCTGAGTCCTTCGGGAAAGGGTGGTATATAAATTTAATAAAATAAAAATAAAATAAATAAAAAATAAAAAGAGCCAAGATTGCAATACGCTTTCCAAAGCCAATAGAGGCAGCTTTTTTTTTTTTTTTGCAAAAAAAAAGGTGCTGGAATGCCATTCTGAGCATTCTATGAGAAAAAAAAATCCCTGATAATAAGAATAGTAGATAGAGAGTTATAATCCAATCATCAATGCATTTTCAGGTGCATATCACAGAATAATTTAATATTTTTTTCAATTATTGGTATTAAATATATGAATTAAACTTAGAAAATTAAAAAGAGTAAAAGAGGAAGTCTGCCAGCAAGATTTGAGATGAGGATATACAGTCAGAGTACAAGATGAATGAAATACATTTAATAATTAACTTATATGAAGGAATACCTAAAGACTTATGGGAAGAGATAAGAGATACTGTAAAAATCAAAGCAGACAAAGGACAGAAGCCTTGATCTACAAGAAGGTTATACAACCTCTGAATGAGCACTTTCTATGTGAAGCCAGGAAGAATATGGAAAGTTCTCAGTCAAAAAATGCCAGCAAGTAGGTAAAAATAGAAAGAAAATTAAAAAGTAGAGGGTTTTATTAGGAAAAGCAGGCAGCTTATAGATAAGATAGTATAATGAATTTTCTATAACCAGGGAAAGGAGATGATGGTTTACAAATATTATATAGATAGAGCATTACACATTTTTCTTTTATCAGAAAAATAGGTACCATTTTCAAGTGATTAGTAACAGGATAAAAAAATATCTGTACACAAATGAACTTAGAGACACCTAAAATAAATGTACCCATATTTTCTTAATTAAGCTAATCACTTTCTCCTTTCAATAAATCTGCTTAAAGAAGACTGTGGGAACCTTCTTTTTTTATTGCAAGCAACTACTAAGGGCTTAACAGACAGACTCTTCATGATCTAATAGTTAGCAGAAGAAAAGTAGAAAAACAGTAGAAAAGATCCAACAAAGGCAAAAGAAGTTAAAGAAAGATACAAAGCAATTACTGACTGACAGAAATACTTTTAGAGAAAATATTCAAGAACTGATTAAAATGAGTCCAAGAGCCAATAAACCAGCTGTCAAATAGAAAAGCACTGGGCTCAGATGATATACCCAATAAACTATTTCAAGTTGCTGAAAAAAGAGACAGTTAAAGTCCTAACAAGCTTTATGTCAGCAAACACAGACCAATAAGGGAATCCATGTGACATATGTGGTCTATAACTATCAAAATACTAAATAAAGAAAAAAGAATGAAAATAATAGCACATAGCAAAAATCTATATGAAAATGTAAAGAAATATACAAATTATAGAAACACTACACTCATTGAACCATAATTATGAATTTATGTAGATAAATACGACATGCCTGAAAAGAAACTTGGCAAATTAAAGAGACAGGTTTTAGAAGTAGCAGAAAATAAAATCAGATAATAAACATGGATAGTAGAGAGAACAAGGGAATATATATATATATAGAGAGAGAGAGATCTGAATTTGTGAATCACAGCACAGGTTTTGATTATGTGGATCACATTGAAATATATAATACACTTCTTTGCTCTGATGTCATATAAAAGGAATGCAATAATAATTTAGCAAGTCAACCTTGGCTAATTACAGAAACTAAGCCAGGTCAGTGCTTAATTTTTGGATAGGAGACTTTATTAAATTAGTAAATTAAATTGCATCCTGGAAGAAAATGATAGCAGGACATTTTAATAACCTTGCCAAGGAAATTGAATGAATGAAGTCACTAGGGATCAAGCTCAGTTCAGATCAAGTCCAGCTCAAGGCAGTTTTAATCTTACTTTGT
This sequence comes from Vipera ursinii, assembly GCF_947247035.1. Classification (NCBI taxonomy): domain Eukaryota; kingdom Metazoa; phylum Chordata; class Lepidosauria; order Squamata; family Viperidae; genus Vipera; species Vipera ursinii. The sequence continues at coordinate 103,510,788 of NC_139517.1, read as the reverse complement.
AGACATGTAAACTGAAATAAAGTTGTTGTTGTTAGCTGCAAAGTCGTGTCCGACCCATCGTGACCCCGTGGACAACGTTCCTCCAAGTCTTCCTGTCCTCTACCATCTTCTGGAGTCCATTTAAGCTCATGCCTACTGCTTCAGTGACTCCATCCAGCACCATAGTTCAAAGTCCTCAATTCTTTGGCACTCAGCCTTTCTTATGGTCCAGCTTTCACTGCCATACATTGCAACTGGGAAGACCATAGCCTTGACTATACGCACTTTTGTTGACAGGGTGATGTCTCTGCTTTTTAGTGTGCTGTCTAGACTTGCCATGGCTTTCCTCCCAAGGAGCAAGCGTCTTTTGATTTCTTGGCTGCAGTCCCCATCTGTAGTGATCTTGGAGCCCAAGAAAATAAAATCTGTCACTACCTCCATTTCTTCCCCATCTATTTGCCAGGAATTGAGAGGGCCAGATGCCATGATCTTGGTTTTCTTAATGTTAAGTTTCAACCCAACTTTTGCTCTCTCCTTCTTCACCCGCAACAAGAGGCTCTTTAGTTCTTCTTCACTTTCTGCCATTAGAGTGGTATCATCTGCATATCTTAGGTTGTTGATATTTCTTCCGGCAATCTTAATTCTAACTTTTGATTCTTCTAGCCCTGCCTTTCTCATGATGTGCTCTGCATATAAGTTAAATAGGCAGGGCGAGAGTATACAGCCTTGCTGGAGTCCTTTCCCAATTCTGAACCAATCAGTGGTTCCGTGTCCAGTTCTCACTGTTGCTTCTTGGCCCGCATATAGGTTTCTCAAGAGACAAATAAGATGGTCTGGTACTCCCATCTCTTTAAGAACTTGCCACAGTTTGTTGTGATTCACACAATCAAAGGCTTTAGCATAGTCAATGAAGCAGAAGTAGATGTTTTTCTGGAACTCCCTAGCTTTCTCCATGATCCAGCATAGGTTGGCAATTTGATCTCTAGTTCCTCTGCCTCTTCGAAATCCTGCCTGTACTTCTGGTAGTTCTCGATCCACATACTGCTGGAGTCTAGCTTGTAGGATTTTAAGCATAACTTTACTAGCATGAGAAATGAGTGCAATGGTGCGATAGTTTGAACATTCTTTGGCACTGCCTTTCTTTGGAATTGGAATGTAAACTGTTCTTTTCCAATCCTTTGGCCACTGTTGAGTTTTCCAAATTTGCTGGCAAATTGAGTGTAGCACTTTTACTGCATCGCCTTTTAAGATTTTGAATAGCTCAGCTGGAATACTGTCACCTCCACTAGCTTTGTTGCTGCTCAGCTTTCCTAAGGCCCATTTCACTTCACATTCTAGGATGTCTGGCTCAAGGTCAGTGACCACCTCATCATGGTTATCAGGGATGTTAAGCTCATTCTTGTATAGTTCTTCTGTGTAATTTTGCCACCTCTTCTTAATCTTTTCTTCCTCTGTTAGGTCCCCGCCATTTTGGTCCCTTATCATGACCATTTTTGCATGAAACGTTCCCTTCATCTCTCCAATTTTCTTGAAGAGATCTCTGGTCCTCCCTATTCTATTGTTTTCTTCTATTTCTTTGCACTGTTCATTTAAGAAGGCATTCTTATCTCTTCTAGCTATTCTCTGGAATTCTGCATTCAATTAGCTGTATCTTTCTTTTTCTCCTTTGCCTTTTGCTTCCCTCCTTTCCTCAGCTATTTGCAAAGCTTCGTCAGACAGCCATTTTGCTTTCTTGCATTACTTTTTCTTTGGGATGGTTTTAGTTGCTACCTCTTGTACAATGTTGCAAACCTCCATCCATAGTTCTTCAGGCACTCTGTCTATCAGATCTAATTCCTTAAATCTATTTGTCACCTCTACTGTATATTCATCAGGGATATGATTTAGTTCATACCTGAGTGGCGTAGTGCTTTTCCCTACTTTCTTCAGTTTAAACCTCAATTTTGCAACGAGAAGCTCATGGTCTGAGCCACAGTCAGCTCCTGGTCTTGTTTTTACTGACTGTATAGAGCTTCTCCATTTTTGGCTGCACAGCACATAGTCAATCTGATTTCTGTGTTGACCATCTAGTGATGTCCATGTGTAGAGCCGTCTCTTGGGTTGTTGGAAAAGAGTGTCTGCTATGACCATCGTATTCTCTTGACAAAATTTTATCAGCCTGCGCCCTGCTTCATTTTGTACTCCAAGGCCAAACTTGCCTGTTATTCTAGTTATCTTTTGGCTTCCTACTTTAGCATTCCAATCCCCCAGGATGATAAGGACATCATTTTTTGATGTTAGTTCTATAAGTTGCTGTAGGGCTTCATAGAACCAGTCAATTTCATCCTCTTCAGCACTGGTGGTTAGGTCACAGACTTGAACTACTGTGATATTGAATGGTTTGCCTTGGATTCAAACTGAGATCATTCTGTCATTTGGGGGATTGTATCCCAGTATTGCTTTTCCTGCTCTTTTATTGACTATGAAGGCTACTCCATTTCTTCTGAGGGATTCTTGCCCGCAGTAGTATACCTGAGGGTCATCTGAATTAAATTCACCCATTCCTGTCCATTTCAGTTCACTGATTCCTAAGATGTCGATGTTCAGTCTTGTCATCTCTTGTTTGATCATATCCAGCTTTCCTTGATTCATGGATCTTACATTCCAGGTTCCTATGGATAAAAAATCTTTACAGCATCGGACTTTCCTTTCACCACCAGACACATTCACAGCTGAGCGTCCTTTCGTCTTTGGCCCAGTCGCTTCATTCTTTCTGGCGCTACTAGTACTAGCCCACTGCTCTTCCCCAGTAGCATATTGGACGCCTTCCGACCTGAGGGGCTCATCTTCCAGCATCATATCTTTTTGCCTTTTGGTACTGTCCATGGGGTTTTCATGGCAAAGATACTGGAGTGGGTTGCAATTTCCTTCTCCAATGGATCACATTTTGTCAGAACTCTCTACTATGACCTGTCCATCTTGGGTGGCCCTGCATGGCATAGCTCATAGCTTCATTGAATTACACAAGCCCCTTCGCCATGACAAGGCAGTAATCCATGAAGGGATTTGAGACATAAATATAAATTTGTACTCATGAATGAGATCAGCTATGTCAGCGGTAGGCAACCCAAAACACTCAAAGAGCTACTTGGACCCGTTTCCCACTGAAAAGAAAACACTGGGATCTGCAAAACCCTTTTGACATCTAAAATGAAGATAACACTGCATATATTGTTTTTTACCTTTATGCTATGTATAAAAAACTATAGTGTGTTGCATTTATGAAATCAATGAATTGCTACAAAGAATTTTTTTTTTATTTCTGCATGCAACAAAAACATTTTGAACTCCAAAAAAAAAAAAAAAGATGCTGGGTCGAAGGATACTTTCAAATAAAATACTCAATGTCTATTTGAGTCCTCCTCATATTTATTAAATAAAAAGCCAAACTTAACTTATCCACCTGCAGCAAACCCAAAATGCTGTCTGCTTGTCATTCTGTCCATCCATCCACCCATCTGTCCGCCCGCCCGTCTGTCCGCATATCTGCCCATCTGCCCATCCATCTGCCAGTCCATCTGCCCATCCATCTGCTCATCTGTCCATCTGCCCATCCGCCCATTCATCTGCCCGTCCACCAGTCCAGTGCAGTCAGCTGACAATGAATAAAAAAGGACTATTTCACTGAACAACGTCAAATATATATTTGCAAAATAATAGCCAATTTTTATTTCAGCATGCAACAAAAACATTTTGAACTCCAAAAAAAGGTGCTGGGTCAAAGGTTACTTTCAAATACAATACTCAACATCTTCAAGATTATCTGTCAAGTGTTGGAACTTGGACACCCATACAGTATATCTTTGTCAGCTATGTCTGCCAATTCCATCTCCAGATCGGGTTGACTTACACCTGCAAATGGAGTCATATTCAATGCAGATGGATCGCTGGTCAGGGGAGTGACAGGAAAAGATAATGTGTTTTTTTTCCTCTCTGAACTCACAGAACTGCTTCCCAAATGATGTTTGCATATTGTGACCTTGTTTGAACTCTCTCAAAGAGGGGAAGTTTGACAGTATACCTCTTTGTAAATCTCTGCCAAACACTGTCAACTTGTGCTCAAATGCCAAAACTTCCTCCAGCATGTGCAGGGCTGTACCTCCTTTATTCTGAAGAGTTGTGTTCAGTGTATTCAAGTGTGCTGTCATATCTACCATGAAGTGTAGCTTTTTCAGCCACTCTGGCTGTTCCAGCTCAGGAAAGGTGAGCCCTTTGCTGCCCAGGTAAGTTTTCACCTTTTCCAGACACGCAGCAAAGTGTTTTAGCACCTCCCCTCTGGACAGCCACTGGGCTTTGTTGTGCAGCAGGAGATCAGAATACCTGCTTTCCACCTCCCTCTAGTAGCAAACAGAATTAACAGTGATTTAAACCTTGTGCCATTATTTTAATGACAATTTGAATGACAACATTTATCACTTCTGTGCATTCCAGAGGAAATGTTTGAGCGCACAATGCCTCTTGATGCAGGATGCAGTGAAATGTTAGCAGCTTTCTACCCAGCAACTTCTGCAGTAAAGCCACAAAGCGTTTATGCGCTCCTGTCATACTTGTTGCCCCATCAGTAGCCACTGACACCAGGTGGGTGGTGTTTATTTCATTGGTTCTTAAATAATTGAAGACAGCCTTACTGATGTCCTCCCCCCATGTTTGGCCTTTTAGTGGTATCAACTCAATCATTTCTTCCTGTGGCCCAGCAGAGTTCACATATCGGCAGAACAGCGCTATTTGTTCAATATCACCTTTGTCTTTGGATGCATCACAAGCGATGAGTATGCCACAGCTGAATTGAAGTCTTCAATTTGCTGTCCGGTGATGTTTTCTGCCATTTTTATGGTTCTGTCTTTGACAGTCTTCTCAGAGAGAGGCATATCTCTAATTTTCTGCACAATTTCACTCTTGTTTTTGAAGTCCGAGAATAGATGTTCTGAAATCTTAATGAATGATTCCCTGATATACTCTCCATCTGTGAATGGCTTCTCTTGCCTATTTCCTGAGTGGCCACAAAACTAGCATATGTAGTTGAATTTGCAGACTTCACCCACTTCTTAAAATGATTCTTGTTCAGATCAACCTTCTGCATCAATTCCAAAATGGCTTTTTTTCTCTCATCTCTATCCGGGTATTTTTTTTAGCAAAGGCTGCGTGTTTATTCTGGAAATGTCTTACAACATTTGAGTTTTTGTTGTTTGTCAATTTCTCACCACATATTAAACATACTGGTAAACCAGTCTTGTCAGTTGTGAAAGCAAATGAATGTGGCCATGTATCTTTAAACACTCTTTTCTTCTGAAATTTTTCTTTTCTTCCATGATTTATCCATGGTTGGCCTACTGGGGGTCAAAAAGCACAATAAATCTCATGCCGGTGGGTGTCGCACATTGGCATTTATAACCAGTACTGGGAATCAAATAATTTAACAACCAGTTCCCTGAAGAATTTCCCCCCCCCGCATGGAGCACCCCACCGCCACTACTTTCCCCCCACCCCTGATGAAGCGCTTCACTGCCACTGCTGCTTTCCCCCCCCAGAACAGAGCACTCTGCCGCTGCTTTACCCGTTGGCGAAGGTGGAGTTTGGGAGGCAGCGGCAGGGCAAAGCCCAGGCATGGCCAAGCAGCAGCAGCAAAGCTATACCTCCGCACTCAAGGTGCAGCAGCAAGACTGCTCTCAATATGGCGGGCGAACACGAGTGAGCAGTGAAGCCAGCTCTTATTGCTTGAGAGCAATCCCGCTGCTGCACCTCCACTTTCTTCAACCATGATCTCCCCCCCTCCCCAGCTAGCCAGCTCTTCATGAATTTAACATGGACATTAAAATGTTTCACCACCTTTATCAATATCACAAAGAAAAGTTTAAGAACTTTAATTGTGCTGGACCAGGTGCACTCATTTTCCTCCAGTCACTCTCTTGGCATCTCTGCCCACTACATCACCCTCTGAAAGCCAGAGAACTCACAACGATCCACACTCATAGAGAGGATCCTACAATCTAACCTGGGCTGTCATAACCTTTCATTCCAGCATGATTATAGGAGGTTATTCTCTATCTCTCTTTGTTTCCGTCTCTCTGTCTCTGTCTCTTCCTCATTACAATGTTCTCTGTTTTTCAAATATTTTTTATTAAGGATTATAAATGAAAAGAGTAAAAGCTGGTGCAAACTATAAAAACCACAAGTAGAAAAACAGAAAAAATAATTGCAGGGGTAAAAAAAGAAAAGGACAGGAGAAAGAGGGGGAAAAAACCCTTTCTCCTTCATCCCAACAGATAAAAATAATTTTAGCAGCTAATCTACCATCTTTAAATACAGCATAATTATCCCCATACCTCATCTCTTAATTAAACAAACATCAAAAATATTTCATTAAATGTTCTTTAATAACAGTCTTACAGCTCCTAGGAAACAAGAAAAATAAAAGGACCACAACAGTTTGCTTTACATGCTTTTCCTCCTCCCCCAATCCTTTAAAAAATAAATTCAATATATTTTGAATTTGGACATATATGGACATAGCAGGCCTGTCCACCAGGTAGGTAGGGGGAGGGATAGAGACCGGCCCTCTCCCATCTAGGAATACAGCAGATACTGGGAAACTTCCAGGTCGCATCCCGTGGCCTAATCCAAGGTGAAAAGGAAGAATCGATTTTGAAATGTCCAGCAGTTAAAAGTACCCTTCTAGCAGCTGGGGCTGGAGATGCTTTGCCTTTTAATGGGGGGGGGGGTTGATGTAGCTGCTCCTTTCTCTTTGCTTTCAGACAGTTCCCCCCTCCCCCAAAGTGAAAATCTCTCTCTGCTGCTCAGCTGAAGGAAATGGAGAAAGGTGGGTGGGTGGGTGGGCGAGAGAGGCTTCAATCCCTGGAAGGGTGAACTGGGGTACAGCCAGGAAAGTCTCTCAGCAAGGGCACAGCTGGTTGGGTGAGGAGGGGGTTATCCTGTGAAGTTCAGGTATCTGGAGCAGATCTTGTTCTGAGACTGGGTGGCACATACTGTGGGTTGATTCCAAGGGTAGGCTGAATGCAGCCAGCGCTGCCCTTTCTGGGGAGGGGGAGGGACCCCTCTGAGAGGCGCTAGCACAAGCACCTTGCGCTCTCGCTTGGCAATTTTGTCAAGTCCCAGCTCTTTGGAGACAGCTCTGATGCTGTAAAAAGTGGAAGGAAGGAGAAAAAGAGGACGACACCATGGATTTATATTCTTTGCAGTCGTCTGAGGGGGTCGACCCTCAGAGTGGTGATGATCAGATGACTGCAAAGAATAAATAGGTAGTCCTCAATTTTTGACCACAATGGGTTTTTGTGTTGTTAAGTGAGACATTTCTTTAATGAGTTTTGCCCCATTTTGCAACCTTTCTTTGTGTGTGTGTGTGTGTAAGCTTCTTCTTCATATTTTTTTCTCTACATACATATGTTAATTTTTCAACCAGCATGTGGTCTAGGTTCAAAAAATGCTAATACATAATCAAGTCCTACTCTTTGGTTCTCTCCTCCAGCCATTTGTAGAATAATTTCCAGCTTTGGTACTATCCTGTTTCTTCTTTATCTTTCAGCCTCATAGTTAGTCTGTCCATCTCAGCGCATTCCAGTATTTTTTTAATTACTTCTTCCTCTGATGGTATTCCTTCATTTTTCCAGCATTGCGCGAAGATTATTCTTGCTGCCGTTGTAATATGTAGAACCAAATATGAATTTTGCTTATTAATCTTTTCTGGTATTATACCTAATAGAAAAATTCAGGATTAAATACTACATGTTCTCCTAATATTTTTTCTAACCAAGCATGTATTTTTTTCCAATAGGCCTTTACTTTATCACATCCACCAGATATGATAGTACTTGCCTGAATTATGTTTACATTTCCAACATCTATCTGACATATTTTTAAACATTTTTTTAATCTTGCTTTTGGCAGGTGTCATCTATAAAACATTTTATATAAATTTTCTTTATACGCAGTTGACATTGCCAGTTTATAATTTCTCTCCCATAATTTTTGCCATTTTTATAATTCTATATTATAACCAAAGTTTTTCGCCCACCTTGTCATTGTCTCTTTGGTTTGTTCACTTTCCATCTCTAAAATTAACAAAAAATTATACATTTTCTTAATTCATTTCTCATCAGAGGTTAACAATGTCTTATCAAATACAGTTTGTTCTTTGTAAAATCCATACAGTTTCACATCTTTTTCATATCTATTTTGTATTTGTAACAGTGCCCACCATGACATGTTGATGCCCTGATTTTCCAGCTCTTGTTTTGATTTTAATGTCCCATCAGTGTTCAAAATATCTCTATATGCCCAATTTTTTTCAAAATCTACCAAATTTGGGTGTGAGAAAGCTTCTGTCATTGATAACCACCCTGGAATTTTTACATACGGTATATTTAGTTTTGATTCCCCCCCCCCATACTGTTATCAAAGCATTTCTAATACAGTGATTTTGGAAATAATTATGAATTTTGTTTTTCCCGTACCACAAAAAAGCATGCCACCCCAATTGTAAGTCATATCCCTCCAAATATAACAACCTTTTATTCCTAAAAGTTATCCATTCTTTCACCCATGTTAATACAGATGCTTGATAATACAAAGCCCACTCGGGTAGACCAAAGCCTCCATTTTCCTTAGCATCTTGCAACGTTTTCATCTTTATTCTAGCTTTTTTTCCTTGCCATACAAACTTCAAAATTAATGAATTCAGCTCTTGGAAGAATTTTTTTCTCAAGTTTTATCAGAATTGTTTGAAATAAAAATAAAATCTTAGGCAATATATTCATTTTAACTGTAGCAATTGTTCCTAGCAGTGACAATTTTAAGTTCTTCCACTTTTCCAAATCTAGCTTTATTTGTTTCAATAGCCTTATATAATTGTTTTCTTTTATTGTTGAGCATTTGGCTGATAAATGTATACCCAAATATTTAAACTTTTTCACTATCTGTACCTCTATTAATTCTGACAATCGGCTTTTTTGCTTATCCGTATGATTCTTAACTATTATCTTAGTTTTTTCTTTATTTATTTTTAATCCCGCTATTTCTCCATACTGTTCTATCTTTCCCCACAATTTAGGGATCATCTCCAGGGGTTCTTCCAAAATAAATACTAAATCATCAGCAAATGCTTGTAATTTATATATTTCACCCTTTATCCCCAACCCTCTAATTTCTGTATCTTGTCTGATACTTCTATTTAAAACTTCCAAAGTGAAAATGAATAACAGAAGGAACAATGGGTATCCTTGCCTTGTGCCTTTCCTTATTTCAAAGCTCTCAGTACAATCTCCATTCACAATCACTTTGGCCGTTTGTTTGTTATATATTGTTTTTACCAAATTTTGTCCAAAGTCCATTATTTGTAATTGATGAATCATAAATTGCCGTGAAAGATTATCAAATGCCTTTTGAGCATCTAAGAATATTAGTGCCAATTGTTTCCCTGGATGTAGCCCATTGTATTCTAATACATCTATTATCTCAGATTATTTTTAATTTGTCTCTTTGGTAAAAAGCCATTTTGATCTGATGTGGGATTCAGAAACCAGTCATTGCAGGGTGTCCAAAATGTCTGTCTACCTACGCAGAGTTTATTACTTTTATATGTTTTAACAAGCAGCAAAGAGCACACAGCAAATAGCATTGTTATTGGTGTATTCCCTTGTCAATCTTTAAGAACATCCCAGCCAGGGTAGTGTCTCACATATCTTGATGGTTCCTGGCAGTCCTTGGTGGTGCTAATTGGAGTGAGCTCATAGACATGCAGTAAACAAGATACTGAGGCAGGCAGTTTGCTGCACATGGCCCCTTCATATCGTTGACCTCCATCTCTACATCTCACTCTTTTCATTTTTGTTAGCCAAGGTTTTGTAAGAAGGGTTAATGAAAGGGTCATAATCAGGAGAGGAACATCCTTGCAATTGCTTATACAGGGCATATACCTGACCCTGAGGCAGTGTGGGAGTGGGTTTAGGGTGAAAAGCTGTGATACATATGTTGCAAAAGGAAGGAAGACACTGAACAAAACAGCACCCACCAATCAAAATAGCACAAATAACGACTAAATAAATTCAACTAAATATTTTTTCAATCTCTCCGCCATTATTGAAGTAAAAATTTTATAATCCACATTGAGCAGTGAGATCAGTCTATAGTTCTTAATCTGGGTCAAATCTGAATCTTCTTTTGGTATTATAGTGATATTTGCTTCAATCCACGTTGTTGGAATTCTAGCTTCTAATAAAAGTCCATTACAAACGTCTTTCAACGGTTCGCTTAGTATCTCTTGTAAGTTCTTATATAACTCCGCCAGAAGCCCATCTGGACCTGGTGTTTTTCCATTTTTTTTGTCTTTTTATGGCCTCTGATATTTCCATCATTGTAACCCCTTCATCTAACATAGTTTTAAATATCTCTGAAATCTTTGGAAGATTACTTTCTTCCAGATATTTTACAGTTTTCTCTCTTGAAGTCTCCTCCTTGTCATACAATTCTAACTTTCCAAATTCTTCTTTTAATAATACATATTGCTGTTTTCTCTGTTTATTTTTCCTTGCCATATACGTTATAGCTATGCCTCCAAAGTACGCTTTAGCTGTATCCCATACATTTTGTACTGTTGTGTCTTCTTTTTTATTTTCTTTGAAGAAGAATTCCATTTCTTTTTTTGTTAATTCTATAAATTCTTTTTCTTTTAATATGGAATGATTTAAAGTCCATCTTGGCCTTTTTTGTTTTCCTTTCCAGGTCATTTTCAAAGAATTATGATCTGCCCATATGCCTGTTTCTGTTTCAATGTCCTGTACATTCATTCTCATTTCAGCCGTCATCCAAATCATATCAATCCTTGACCAAGATTTTTGGCTATTTGAATAGAAAGTATATTGCAATTTTTGTGGATTAACTTCCCTCCGGACATCTTGAATTCTGATTTCCTCCGCCATATCAAAAAATGTCTTAGGTAATCTTCCTCTTCCACTTTTTCCTGTTTTGTTACTTTTATAATCAATTTTTCCATCTATTATTGCATTGAAATCTCCTTGTAGGCAAATGTTTTGGTACTCCACTTCTATTATTTTTCTATGTAGGTTTTTGTAAAAATTTTCTTGATTATTATTTGGTGCATAAATTACTTCTAATAATATTTGCTTTTGATGCAGATAAATTTCTACCATTAAAATTCTTCCTTCTTTATCTGAATATACCATTTTAGAATCTATTGTCTCTTTAATATATGTAGCGACTCCTCTTTTTTTCTGTTGTGCTGATGCATAATAAAGTGTCCCAATTTTTGGATATTCCAATAATTTATTATCTTGTTCTTTTATATGTGTTTCTTGCAAACAGATTATATCTAAATTCAATTTCTGTAACTTCCTAAAACCCCTTCATGGATTACTGCCTTGTCGTGGCGAAGGGGCTTGCGTAATTCAATAAGCTATGAGCTATGCCGTGCAGGGCCACCCAAGACGGACAGGTCATAGCAGAGAGTTCTGACAAAACGTGATCCACTGGAGAAGGAAATGGCAACCCACTCCAGTATCTTTGCCATGAAAACCCTATGGACAGTACCAAAAGGCAAAACGATATGACGCTGGAAGATGAGCCCCTCAGGTCGGAAGGCGTCCAATATGCTACTGGGGAAGAGCAGAGGGCTAGTACTAGTAGCGCCAGAAAGAATGAAGCGACTGGGCCAAAGCCGAAAGGACGCTCAGCTGTGGATATGTCTGGTGGTGAAAGGAAAGTCCGATGCTGTAAAGATTTTTTCTCCATAGGAACCTGGAATGTAAGATCCATGAATCAAGGCAAGCTGGACATGGTCAAACAAGAGATGACAAGACTGAACATTGACATCTTAGGTATCAGTGAACTAAAATGGACAGGAATGGGTGAATTTAATTCAGATGACCATCAGGTATACTACTGCGGGCAAGAATCCCTCAGAAGAAATGGAGTAGCCTTCATAGTCAATAAAAGAGTAGGAAAAGCAATACTGGGATACAATCCTCAAAATGACAGAATGATCTCAGTTCGAATCCAAGGCAAACCATTCAATATCACAGTAGTCCAAGTCTATGCCCCAACCACCGGTGCTGAAGAGGATGAAATTGACCGGTTCTATGAAGCCCTACAGCACCTTATAGAACTAACACCCAAAAATGATGTCCTTATCATCATGGGGGATTGGAATGCTAAAGTAGGAAGCCAAAAGATAACCGGAATAACAGGCAAGTTTGGCCTTGGAGTACAAAATGAAGCAGGGCACAGGCTGATAGAATTTTGTCAAGAGAATACGATGGTCATAGCAAACACTCTTTTCCAACAACCCAAGAGACGGCTCTACACATGGACATCACCAGACGGTCAACACAGAAATCAGATTGACTATATGCTCTGCAGCCAAAGATGGAGAAGCTCTATACAGCCAGTAAAAACAAGACCAGGAGCTGACTGTGGCTCAGACCATGAGCTTCTTGTTGCAAAGTTTAGGCTTAAACTGAAGAAAGTAGGGAAAAGCACCAGGCCAGTCAGGTATGAATTAAATCATATCCCTGTTGAATATACAGTAGAGGTGACAAATAGATTTAAGGAATTAGATCTGATAGACAGGGTGCCTGAAGAACTATGGACAGAGGTTCGTAACATTGTACAAGAGGTAGCAACCAAAACCATCCCAAAGAAAAAGAAATGCAAGAAAGCAAAATGGCTGTCTGAGGAAGCTTTGCAAATAGCTGAGGAAAGGAGGGAAGCAAAAGGCAAGGGAGAAAAAGAAAGATACGCCCAATTGAATGCAGAATTCCAGAGAATAGCTAGAAGAGATAAGAATGCCTTCTTAAATGAACAGTGCAAAGAAATAGAAGAAAACAATAGAATAGGGAGGACCAGAGATCTTTTCAAGAAAATTGGAGAGATGAAGGGAACGTTCAATGCAAAAATGGGCATGATAAAGGACCAAAATGGCAGGGACCTAACAGAGGCAGAAGAGATTAAGAAGAGATGGCAAAATTACACAGAAGAACTATACAAGAATGAGCTTAACATCCCTGATAATCACAATGAGGTGGTCACTGACCTTGAGCCAGACATCCTAGAATGTGAAGTGAAGTGGGCCTTAGAAAAGCTGAGCAACAACAAAGCTAGTGGAGGTGACAGTATTCCAGCTGAGCTATTCAAAATCTTAAAAGACGATGCAGTAAAAGTGCTACACTCAATTTGCCAGCAAATTTGGAAAACTCAACAGTGGCCACAGGATTGGAAAAGATCAGTTTACATTCCAATTCCAAAGAAAGGCAGTGCCAAAGAATGTTCAAACTATCGCACCATTGCACTCATTTCTCATGCTAGTAAAGTTATGCTTAAAATCCTACAAGCTAGACTCCAGCAGTATGTGGATCGAGAACTACCAGAAGTACAGGCAGGATTTCGAAGAGGCAGAGGAACTAGAGATCAAATAGCCAACATACGCTGGATCATGGAGAAAGCTAGAGAGTTCCAGAAAAACATCTACTTCTGCTTCATTGACTATGCTAAAGCCTTTGATTGTGTGGATCATAACAAACTGTGGCAAGTTCTTAAAGAGATGGGAGTACCAGAACATCTTATTTGTCTCTTGAGAAACCTATATGCGGGCCAAGAAGCAACAGTGAGAACTGGACACGGAACCACTGATTGGTTCCAAATTGGGAAAGGAGTCCGGCAAGGCTGTATACTGTCGCCTTGCCTATTTAACTTATATGCAGAGCACATCATGAGAAAGGCAGGGCTAGATGAATCAAAAGTTGGAATTAAGATTGCTGGAAGAAATATCAACAACCTAAGATACGCAGATGATACCACTCTAATGGCAGAAAGTGAAGAGGAACTGAAGAGTCTCTTGTTGCGAGTGAAGAAGGAGAGTGCAAAAGTTGGGTTGAAACTAAACATTAAGAAAACCAAGATCATGGCATCCGGCCCTCTCAATTCCTGGCAAATAGATGGGGAAGAAATGGAGGTAGTGACAGATTTTATTTTCCTGGGCTCCAAGATCACTGCAGATGGGGACTGCAGCCAAGAAATTAAAAGACGCTTGCTCCTGGGGAGGAAAGCCATGGCAAATCTAGACAGCACACTAAAAAGCAGAGACATCACCCTGTCAACAAAAGTGCGTATAGTCAAGGCTATGGTCTTCCCAGTTGCAATGTATGGCAGTGAAAGTTGGACCATAAGAAAGGCTGAGCGCAAAAGAATTGAGGCCTTTGAACTCTGGTGCTGGAGAAGACTCCTGCGAGTCCCTTGGACTGCAAGGCGATCAAACCGGTCAGTCCTAGAGGAGATCAACCCTGACTGCTCTTTAGAAGGCCAGATCCTGAAGCTAAAACTCAAATACTTTGGCCACCTAATGAGGAGGAAGGACTCACTGGAGAAGAGCCTAATGCTGGGAAAGATTGAGGGCAATAGAAGAAGGGGACGACAGAGAATGAGGTGGCTGGATGGAGTCACTGAAGCAGTAGGCGTGAGCTTAAATGGAGCCCAGAAGATGGCAGAGGACAGGAAAGCCTGGAGGAACATTGTCCATAGGGTCGCGATGGGTCGGACACGACTTCGCAACTAACAACAACAACAACAACAACAACAACAAACTTCCTAAAAATCTTATTTCTTTTAATTGGGGAATTCAGTCCGTTTATGTTCACTGAGAAGATTCCGTTTTCTTTCTCCATTTCCATTTATTTATATCTAAGTCTAGTAGATCTAGTAGTCCTTTGTTCTCTGGCAGGTCCTTCATCCTCGCCCTTTTGGTCATCTTTCTCCTTCTGTTCTTCTGTTTGTGCGGTTGCTCCTTGACTCCTCTCTTCTGTTTGTTTCTGCTCCTTACTCTCCCCTTGGCTTTGTTTCAGTCCTTCATCTAAAATTAACCTATTCCTTACTTCAAACTCTTCCGCCTTCCAGATTGAGTCCAATCTATATCTTGTATTGTTCCAGTTTATTAAGATGCCTTCCGGCATCAGCCATCTGAAGTTTATACCATTGGCAATCAGCTTCGTAGTCAGAAAGTGATAATGTCTTCGTGTGTCTCTAACTCTCTTAGGTATCTGCTTTAAAACCACAATTTCTTTATTTTTGTATTGTGTTGGCTCATCTCTAACTTTCCACAGTGCTTCATCTCTTGTTGTCTTCTTTGTAAACATTACATGTACTTCTCTTGGAAGTTTATTTCTTCTTGCATAGCTTGAATTGATGCGAAATATTTCATCCACCTCTAGCTGAATTTCTCCTCGGTCTGCCTTTAAAGCCTACTCTAGGATGTCAACAATCACCTTCACTGTTTTCTTCTCTATCCTCAGCGACATTTTGAAATCTTAAATAATGTTCCACTTTTTCCATCTCTAAAGTCTTAATTGCATTCTCTAGTTTTTCATTTTCTTGTAATAACATTTCTATCTTTTTATCGTTCTCATCTGTTTTTTCTTCAATTTTGTGTATTTTCTGTTGATTTTTAATTATCATTTGATTCTGAGCTTCAAATTTTCCCTTTGTATTCAAAATTTCTTCACTTACTTTCTCAAGTTTACTTTGTATTTCTTTATGATTTTCTTGTATTTCCAGGTGATTTCTTTCCAATGCCTCTTGATTACGTAGCATGAGTTCTTGAAGCAATTTTAATGAAGTCTGTGTTTTGCTTTGAGCAGTGACACATTGCAACATTGTTTCAATAGATCCCTGTGTTGTAGGACTAGATTGTCCTACTGCGGGTGCAGAAGAGGTTTTCTTCATGAGTCTGGTAATATTTGATGAAGTCATTTTACAGTTTACAGTCTAAAGCCAAAACAACATCTCTTTAGATTTAGCCAAATTCAATAAAAGTAACTTTGAAGAGTCTTTTCCCTCACAATCTCACAACAAGGCATTGTTATCTTTTGCAGGTGTCCTTTGTCAAGGTTACTTCAATCAACAACAATTTTTTTCAATTCTCACAATATATCAGAAATTTCATTCTTCTTTCACCACTAGATATCCTCCTTGGCTTATTTATCAATGTCCGATATTTTTAACAAAAAGTATTTCCCCTTCTTTGTAATTGCTCACTGCTTTTAACTTTAATCATTCTGGGGGTCTTTACTTTTCAGCCCTTTCCCATCAGGGGCACAACATTTATAATCCTCAAGGAGAAGGAAAGAAAAATTCTGGCTCACCCAGCTTCAACACACAGTTGAGAATCAGCTGATTTATATTCCTTTTCTTCCTGCTGGAGATGACCAGGGCTGCTGTGGCTGTCCAGGCAGCCTTTTTCTTCATTTTTTTCAGAGGGTCCTACAGTTCGCTCCGATTGAGTGCTCCCTGATCTGATCTCCTGAAGTGTCCCTCCTCCTTCATTGCCCCTCCAGGGCAACTTTCCGAACCTTTAAGGGTCGCTAGACGAAGAAAAACCAAGCTGGAAAGCCAAGCACCAGCTTTTCCCAGTTGTTCTGATGGCTGCCAAACAGGAAGTCATTTTGCTACCTTTCTTACCACCATTGCTAAGTAAATCACTGCAGTCAATAAGTTAGTAATCAGGTTGTTAAGTGAATCTGTTTTTCCCTTGGACTTTGCTTGTCAGAAAAGGGGATCAGATGACCTTGGGGCACAATGGAACCAATTGCCAAGTGTTTGAATTTCAATCACATGATTATGGGGATACTGCAAAGGTCATAACTATGAAAAATGGTCATAGGATGGGGGCCAGAGGAAGGTGCAACAGGTAGACAAAGGGCCAGATGGCCCTGCTGTGAAAGAGAGGGGGGAGTCAGGTGAGGTGGCGGTGGTGTGGTCAGAGAAGGATGCCCCTGAGGAAGGTGAGGCAGGTAGAAAAAGGGATGGATGGCCCTGCTGTGAAACAGCGGGGGGGTGAGTCAGGGGGGCATTTCTCCCTCCACACCTGTATTCTGTTGGCTTCACCTCACTTCTTGTGGAAAAGAGGTGGCAGCGGTGTGCTCAGAGGAAGGGGGCCTGAGGAAGGCATAGCAGGTAGAAAAAAGGCCGATGGCCCTGCTGTGAAACAGTGGGGGGAGGGAGTCAGGCAGGCATGTTTCTCCCTCCAAACTCAAGTTCTGTTGGCTTCACCTGGCACACATCAGCAAAACAAATGTGGGCCTCGATTCCCACCTGCTGCCATGGGATGAGTCCTCCAGGAGGGTGCACGCCATCTGGCTGCTTTGCTTTCCCCTTTGTAAAGTCGGGTGCCTCAGGAAGAGTCTTGAGCCCCAGGAGGCAATGTGAGGGCTGTGAGGGGTAGCACAAGCTCATGGGGGGTGAGAGGAAAAGAAGATGGAAAAGAGTGAGGCCGCAACAGAGAGAGAGAGAGAGGGGGGGAGAAGGAGGGGGTCTGGCAGTGCCTGAAACTCCATATGCTGGTCAGAAACACCCACACCCACACACCCCATCTGACTGACCCACTCACCTTTCCAGCAGTCCTCTGTCTCTTCCTCCACTGCCACCACATGCAATTTGAAGAAGAAAAGAGGTTTGTGGGCAGTCCCACAAACCAAAGAAGTTCAACCAATCAATTCAAACTTCACGAGTTTTTTTTTTTGTGAGAAGTTTGAATTGATTGGTTGAACTTTTTTAGTCCCACTTTTTTGGGGGAGGACTGCACATGTTAGAGGAGGACTGTGAGCTACAGGAGACAGCTGAAAGAGCCGCATGCGGCTCCAGAGCCGAGGGTTGCTGACCTGTGAGCTAGGTATATAGTGCTAATTTGTACTAAATTATATGTTACAAGTCTTGCACACAAAATTTTCTGATTACTCTGAGCTTCCTTCATTCTTTCATTCCTTTTAATATTTCATATAAGTTAGTGCTGAAGACTGAGTTATATGGTTGATTTTTAAACAATGAAGGGCCAGAAATTGGGACTATCATGTCAGGCCTCAACGCCCCAGATTGCCATAAGACAGCAAGAAATTAAAAAAAAACAAAATTATCCTTGGTGACATATGGACTCTTTGCTGGATGTGGTACTCATAAATTATTTTCAAACTTTTCCAAATCATGCAAGAACCAGAACCTCCTCCTCCTCCTCCTCCTGCTGTTCTCACCTTTTGTTCAAGGTTGCAAATATATCTCAGACTTCTGCCTGCTAAGTTAGTCCTGTGAGATGGCCAAAAGACTTTGGTCCAGTCACCCATCTGGCTTTCATGTTTCATGTCTATAGGAAGTGTACAGTTCAGTTTCATGGTTTCTACACCAGCACTTTCACCCACACACCAATATATATAAATTGGGTGCCAAAAGTATATATACATGTTTGGCATCCAGTGGAAACAAAATATACTTAATTCAATTGACATTAATGGGACATTAGAATATATAGAGCACTATTCCTATTAAAGTTTTGGCCTACTGCATTTTCCCTGGATATGGCTTTTCTGTTTTAACTCTATATTTTATTTTATTTTATTTTATTTATTTATTTATTTATTTATTTATTTATTTATTTATTTATTTGATTTATATACCGTCCTTCTCCCGAAGGACTCAGGGCACTGTACAGGGCAATAAAAATAAGAATACAGGATACAAGATTTAAAATTAAATGATTGTGCCCGATGCAGTAAGTTAGTTAAAAACAATGTTAAAACCCCAAACCCATCAGACCAGGCCGGCTTGTTCGAATAGATAAGTTTTTAGATCACGCCGGAAGGAGCGAAGGTCGGGGGCCATCCGGAGTTCAGCCGGTAAGCGGTTCCAAAGGACTGGCGCGCCCACCGAGAACACTCTCCCCCTGGGTGTCACCAGTTGACATTCTCTGACCGATGGTACCCTGAGGAGGCCCTCTCTGTGGGAGCGCACTGGACGGAGGAAAGTTGACGCCGGCAGCAGGTGCTCCCGTAGGTAATCTGGACCCATGCCATGTAGGGCTTTATATGTCATCAGCAGCACCTTGAATCTCACCCGGAAGGCAACTGGAAGCCAATGCAGCTCACGAAGCAGAGGTGTAACATGGGAGTATCGGGAGACCCCCAACAGAACTCGCGCGGCTGCATTCTGTACCAGCTGAAGCTTCTGAGTGGTCCTCAAGGGCAGCCCCATGTAGAGAGCATTGCAGTAGTCTAAATGAGAGGTCACAAGTGCATGAGTGACTGTACGCAAGGCATCCAGGTCCAGATAGGGTCGCAACTGGCGCACCAGACGAACCTGGGCGAAGGCCCCTCTAGTCACAGCTCCTATATGATCTTCTAAGGAGAGCTGTGAATCTAAGAGGACACCCAAGTTGCAAGCCTTATCTACGGGGGGTAGTAACTCACCCCCCATAGTAAGAGATGGAATAATCTGAATTTCCTGAGATGCCGGCACGTACAGCCACTCAGTCTTGTCAGGGTTGAGCTGAAGCCTGTTTCTCCCCATCCAGACACGGACTGCCTCCAGGCAATGGGACATCACGTTGAGGGCATCACTGGGGTGGTTTGGGGTCGAGATGAAAAGCTGGGTATCCCACTCCAAAACCACGGATGATCTCACCTAGTGGCTTCATATAGATGTTAAACAGGAGAGGTGAGAGGACCGACCCCTGAGGAACTCCATAAACGAGAGGCCTCGGGGTCGATCTCTGCCCACCCGCCAACACTGACTGTGAACGTTCCAGAAGGTAGGAGGAGAACCACTGAAAAACAGTGCCTCCCACTCCCAACCTCCTGAGACGCCACAGTAAGATACCATGGTCGATGGTATCAAAAGCCGCTGAGAGGTCTAATAGGACTAGGACAGAGGAACAACCCCTGTCCCAAGCTCACCAGAGATCATTCATCAGAGCGACCAATACCATCTCCGTGCTGTGTCCGGGCCTGAAACCCGATTGGTACGGGTCCAGATAATCAGCATCCTCCAGGAACAGGGGGAGTTGATGCGCCACTACACTCTCAACAACCTTCGCAAGAAAGCAAAGGTTGGAGACCGGACGAAAGTTGTTTAATACAGCTGGGTCCAGGACAGGCTTTTTAAGGAGGGGTCTCACCATCGCTTCTTTCAAGGCGGCGGGAAAACTACCCTCTTTCAATGAAGCAGTTATCACTGCATGGACTCAGCCTCGTGTCCCATCCCGAGCCGCATAAACCAGCCAGGAGGTGCACGGGTCCAATAAGGACATAGTGGAGCTCTGCTTCCCCATGATCCTGTCCACCTCGTCCAGAGTCACAGGATCAAACTCCTCCCAGATAACATCAACAAGACTGTCTATGTTCTCATCGTCAGACTCTGCCCAGTCGGAGTCCAAACCAGTCCCGATCCAAGCGATTTTGTCCAACAGATGTTGGCTAAACTCCTTAGCATGACCCTGCAAGTGTTCCTCCCTCACCTCTTGATTAAGGAGGGAGCGGGTCACCCTAAACAGGGCGGCCAGGCAATTATCTGCGGACGCGATAATGGTAGCAAAGTAATTAGACCTTGCCCTCCTCAACGCCGTGAGATAAGACCTCGTAAAGGACCTTAGTTGCGATCGGTCGGATTCAGATCGGCTGGATCTCCAACAGCTCTCTAGGCCCTGTCTCCAACGCTTCATCTCCCGGAGCTCCGCAGAAAACCATGGAGCCCACTGGGATCTGCACCGGGTCAGGGGCCGCATGGGTACAACTCGGTCGAGTGCCTCCATGGCTGCCTTTTCCAGGCTTTCACCAGGGCATCGGCCGAGCCATGAGCAAAGGAGGCAGGTGGGGACCCAAGCGCTGTTTGGAACCGCTCAGGGTCCATTAGGCATCTGGGGCGGAACCATCTCATTGGTTCAATAACCCCACGATGGGGAGTGGCAAAACGGAAGGCCAGACGCAGGAGATGATGATCAGTCCATGACAGGGGCATAACAATTGGGGAACCCCCACCCAGATCATCTAACCACCGTCCAGATAGGAAAATCAAATCGACCGTGTGACCCCCCCACATGAGTCGGGCCCTGGATTACCTGTGTCAGGTCCATGGCCGTAATGGAAGCCATGAACTCCCAAGCTAACTCAGATGATCCCCCCAGGGATGGTAGGTTGAAGTCACCCAAGATCATAAATTTGGGGAACTCAATCACCAGCCCCGAGAGGATGACAAGAAGCTCGGGCAGGGCTGCTGCTATGCGACTAGGCAAAAGGTACACCAGCAGCAAGCCCAACTGAGCCTTAGGGCCACATCTTAGGAGGAGAGACTCACACCTGGCTATTTGGACAACAGTGGCCTCCCACAGATATAGGGTCTCCCTCACTACTACCACCACTCCCCCGCCCCTTCCCTGAGCCCGAGGCCTGTGTAGCACCCGGAAACCTGGTGGACAAAGATCCACCAAAGAGACACCACCCTCTGGTCCCAACCAGGTCTCCGTAATGCAAGCCAGATCCGCATACTCTCCCTCAACCAAATCCTGGATGAGAGGAGCCTTATTAACTACGGACCTGGCGTTAAGATACACAAGCCTGAGCTCAGGTGGTTGCTCATCCTCACTCCCGGAACCACGGGCCGAAACCAGAGGGTCGGAGCACATCACCGCTTGAAGATAGTGGGGAAGCACTCCCAGATGTTGATGCGGCCCTCTGTTCGTACACCTGCTGCCATTTCCTAACATCATGGGAATAGGTAATCCCACTATAGCTTGTTCTATTACAGAGGAACTCTTTTGTGACCCACAGATGTAGTGTTTTTATGACAACTGGCATAGTGCAGTCATGGTTAGCCAAGAAACAAGAAAGGTGAAGTTTAACCCCCCTTCAATCATAAAGTTCACTGGGTGATGTTCTTTTACTCTTTTCAGCCTGAACAACTTCACAGGATTGTTATGACTACTTTGCCCTGAAGCAGTTTGTCTTTATCTTCCTTGGGGGTGTTGTTTGACTTCTAAAACTAGACTGCAGCTCTGCTTTTTTCTGAAAGTATCCCATCCAAGTAGAAACCAGACCAAACTCTACTTAACTTTTTAGCCCCGAGAAGCTAAAGTATTTAGAACAGCCAATTACGTCTAGCTGGGTAAGGAAAATAAGAGCTGGCACTGGAGTTGATGAATAGATATGTTGTTTTGGGCTAATATTCTAGAATGAAATACTTTTTTATTTAAAGTGTGAATTAAGATAATATTCTTCCGTCTGCAGAAAAAATATTATTTCCTGTAATAAATAAATATATCCCATACTCACAATATTTTCTAAACTGAAACATTTCATTTGTGCTGCTATGTATGTTTATTGCTTCTTCTGCATGCAAGAGAGTGAATGATAGTCTAGTATGCATCTGAGTCAACTTAAGAGATGTAATAAATTGCAGATAATGTTTAATGCTAAGAAAAATACTGAATCATTAATATTAATAGTAAATTATAATGAAAAGTGCATGCAATAAAAATATGGGCTTTTATTGTTAATTGTTTACTAGTTGGCAATTCACCATTGCTTTATACTAAAAGGTCTGGAAAGTGTTTTGTAATTCTAAGAGTATTCCTACTGATTCAGGATATTTAGAGTGTAATCAAATTAATGAACATAAAAAGTTGATGAAACATTACCTAGAACCACTATTTTTTCACTTAAGCATATTAATCAAAAAAAATTATTGTGATATGCTTCTGTTGATTTCTTTCTGAAATCGCTTCTAAATAAAGTTGCTATTTGGGCAAATCTTGTTAAAACACAAGATGCTGCTGATATCACTGGCTGTTTGATTCACAGACTTGATTGTTCTGTATGTTGACCTCTGATAACCACCTTTTCCAACAACTGAGGTGTCAGTGAGTCATAAATACTAGGTTGTAATTCTCCCAAGGTTTTGAAGACTTTTCATTATAAAAAACAATGAATTTGTCTTTCTTTTTTTCTCTCCCCCCCATTTTAGAACTAAAAATATTACTGCAACTAGTGAAAGTATAAGGGGACTTTTGTAAATAAGCTCTATTGAAACAGTAGCAATTATTTCTGAATAGATTTATGTAGAATTGTAGTCCTCATAGCTTCATGGAATCAGTTTATTATAAAAATAATCAAATTACACAAGATAGCTAAATTTGTTGTTTCTATTTATTGATATTTTTACATTTTTTATAAAACATGGTTTTAACAAATATATCTATTGTTCCATCTCCAACATCCCATGAAATCATGTAAACCAATGAAATTGATAGAATAGCATATTCTGCTGGGAAATCCACAGTAGATTATTTAACTCTTTTCAAGAAAATGAAATTTCAGTAGTTATTCCTGTGATGTGATGATGTATAGATTCAAAGGGGAAAAAAACCATTTATCTAAGTCACAGGTATCCATTTCAGATTACATTTTTTAAAAGTTCACTGGATACAAAATTGAAATCACATAACATTGCATTTTTAAAAAATTCCTGCAGCTTGATACAGATTAATGGTACATAGAGACTGTCAAAGACTATAGATTTGGATGTGAACTCTGTGACACCACAGAAAAATACCATATGGTTAAAAACCCTACAAAAA
The DNA here is from genome assembly GCF_947247035.1 of Vipera ursinii. Lineage (NCBI taxonomy): Eukaryota > Metazoa > Chordata > Lepidosauria > Squamata > Viperidae > Vipera > Vipera ursinii. The sequence goes on along the minus strand of NC_139517.1, from coordinate 103,487,360 downwards.
TATACTCATAAGATGTCTGTTCCTAACCACAATATTGACAAAATAATGAAATGTGGATCATTATGTCAAGAAGCAGTGGAAACTGCAGACAGTGAGGTATCTGAAAATCAAGATATTGATCACAACCATATAATCACAACTTAGCAAATTTAGGTTATCACATACCTATAACACAAAGAAAATGTGCAGAATTTTGATCATTTAGTTGTGACTGCTGTCTTCTTGACACATGAATGGATACCCCACATCCCTTTCATATACGTATGCAGGGCTTTTTTTGTCATAGAATGCTCAGAACGGAGTTCCGGCACCTTTTTTGGATGGAACTTTGTAGGGTAGGCAAGGCAGGGTATGACATGTGTGAGTTCTGGCACCTTTTTCTTTTACAAAAAAAGGACTGTACGTATGTATCACAACAGTATATACAATATGATGAGAGATTCTAGTGATCAACTCCTGTCATGTGGCCTTTTCAGTTTACTTTGGAGGGGGAGGGGCACATTTTAAAAAGTATGAATTTGGCAGGACAAAACAAGCATTGTCCATTTTGTAATGGTTTTACTTGCAATGTTCAAAATACTAATACTGAATGAGGATTAGTAGGATTATTTATATTTCTATATAATTATATATGCTTTTCAAAACCTTGTTATAATTTGTGGATATTTTTTATATTTAGAATATCTACTTACATTATGTGGACTTTTTAAAAGTGGGTGATGGCATTTAGGAGCATTCTTTCATTTTTGATTAAAGCTTTAGGCAAGAAACCAGGAGACTGTGAGTTCTGGTCCCACCTTAGTTAGGGATGAAAGCCAGCTGGGTGACCTTGGTCCAGTTTCTCTCAGCTTAACCTACCTCATAGGGTTATTTTGTGGGGAAAATATGAGAAGGAAAGAATATTCGGTATATCCACCACCCTAGAGTCATCTATAAAAATGAGATAAAAATAAATAAGTATCCTGCAGGCCAATCAACTTCTCTTGATTTTGAATCCTGAAAGTGAAAATAAGCTGAGAAAAATAAGTTCTGTAAAAATAGAAAATAAATCCAGGATGAAAAATGAAGCAATCAGAAAATCAATCCTTCATATATTTGGGAAGCCTAATATCTAACACTATTGCCATCATACTATTCTTGGCATTCCAATTTAAAAATTTAACTGCACAGGAAGTTTCTAGCAAAGCCTAATAATAAAACATATACTTTGATGTTGCATGATAGCTATGAAAATGGTGAATTTTGTTTCCTGCTCTATCTTTTGGAAACATGAAATTTTACTATATATTATCACAATTGCTGCACTAACCTAATCGTTCTATCATTCCATATTCTAGTAACGAGGATCTATTGTTAGTTGCTTATTTTAAAAATGCATAATTTGGAAAAAAAACCAAAACACCCTCTATCCCAAATATAATGCTTGTATTATTGTATACTTGTCCCAGCAACAGGTGAGAAATTATTTTTTTATCTTTTATTCTAAAATCCAGAGAAACTGAATCCTGGTCAACCCAAAAAGAAATATAATAGTAAGGAATGAAAGTTTGTTCTCTCTATGGTGTAGCAAGGATAAGCCTATCTGGAAAAAGGTCTTTAGCATTCCTGATTGTACATATATTTAATATCAGCATCATGGAACAATAATAGATTAATATTAATTATCTCTCTTAGAAAAGTCGGTTTTAATTATCTAGACCTGGCTGCATGCAATATTTATTAACAGTAAAGCAATAAATCAATTTAAGAAGAAGCTTGCATTAAAACTCAAGTTATAGATAAACCCTTTGCCATCAGTTTAAGTATAAGTAGAAATTCTTGAATATTCCTCTAGTACAGGGGTAGGCAATCTCGGCATTGGGAGTTGATGTCCATGAGTCATAAAAGAGCCGAGGTTGCCTACCCCTGCTCTAGTAAATGTGAGATCCTTTACTTATGATCACAACTGGAACCAGAATTTATGTCACTAAGTAACATAGTTTTTAAGTGAGTCACACTGATTTTGTAACTTTTACAAAGACAGAAATTCTGGTTCCAATTGTGGACATAAATTGAGGACCTCTTGAATTTACATAGAGGAAGCACAGCTGATTTTGCTTGTTGGAAGCCCCTTGCAAAGGTCCCAAATAGTGTTCATGTCACCTTGGGCATCCATCAAAAATACATGGCAGATGTCAATCAACCAAATTTTGATAGCAGTAGCCATAACACTTAGACTTATATACCTCTTCACAGTGCTCTACAGCCCTCTCTAAGTGGTTTACAGAGTCAACATATTGCCCCCCAACAATCTGGGTCCTCATTTTACTGACCTTGGAAGGCTGAGTCAGCTTTGAGCCGGTGAGAATCGAACTGCTGAACTGCAGGCAGCCAGCAGGCAGCAGAAGTAGCTTGCAGTACTGCATTCTAACCCCTGCACCATAATAGCTGTGTTGATAATGTGACGGTGGGGAAACTGCAACAGATGTAACTTCAAATGGTTATTAAACAAATGGTTGTAAGATGAGGACTATCTGTATTCAGACAGAGGAAGTTTTTTCTGTACATAGAACAGTTGTATCAGAAATTTGCAGGATCTCAAGGCAGTAAATGCTATTGCGACTATTATAAGATGTCATTGCTTATGTAATTGCATAATTTGGCATGCATATAATTTGCATATATGAAATTCACATCATTTGCATGATAACAAATCTAAGATTATTATTTTTTTAAAAAAAATCTTCATCTCTCACAATTGGTACTTTTTGTTCAATTGGAAATTGCTACATAGTTCCATATTGGTAGTGCATCATACACTGAAGTATGAATTCAAAACTATATTGTTGGAAACATGAGTGAAGAATACTTGAATATACTTGATTTTTTGTTGTTGTTCATGTTAATATATCATTTTAGATCAAACATTCTAAACGTGACTTTAAAAAAAAGATATTGATGAAAGTAAGTTATCCATAACTCCTTAAACAATGTTGAAAAATAATATTCTAGGACATGGTTATTGTTTTGATAGTTAAAATCACCTTCTAATGATATGAGATTAAATTGTCTGAAAGACTGGAATTGAATGAAATAAAATAGCAGTGTATTCACATACAGTGAATTTAGCCATTTATTTTTTATTTTATTTTTTTAATTCCATTTATATCCCGCCCTTCTCCGAAGACTCAGGGCGGCTTACAAGCTTAGCAGTAGCTAAGGACACTTTGCATGTAACAGTCCAAATTTCTTCCAGACATTGTCCCCAAATTAGAATTAAGCTCACTGCATTTTGAGTAGTCCAGCTAAGGCACTCATAATACTGTTAAATTTATGATAAATAAATTAATGTTATGTACCTCGTGACATAATTTAAATGGTATAAATTGTCCCATTGATGTATTTTTCATTTACTGGATATTCAGGAAGTATAAACACACACTTACCAAGCAGATCAATAACTGTCATGGCCCCATTGGAGCCCCAGGAGGAGGAGGAGCAGGAGGAGGAGGAGGAGGAGGAGGAGGAGGAGGAGGAACCGGGACCATCCAACAGGGATGCATATCACTCTTGGAATGTGTGGAGAGGCCAGGGGCTGAAGATGATGGTGTCCCATGCTCTTCAGGCATTGGAGGAGGTGGTCAACCAGGAGGACAGCTGCCTGCCCTCACAGACACGGGGGGGGGGATCAGCTGCTGGTAGGCAGTGGTGCTAATAGGCAGGTAGCAGATTCCCTCTGATGAGGAACAACTGCCTCCCCCATTCAATCCAAGGGCATGGAGAGCAAGGCATAGGTAACCTCAGAGAAGGGCTGTCAGGCTACTGGGGAGAAGATCACCTCATCCCTCTTCCCAAGGAACAGTACAGTAGAGTGAATTGAGGAGAAACCATGGAGAGTTTGTCTTTGCCAGGAACAATTGTTTGTTTTGGCTTACCCTCTCCCAGACTGCCTTTAGGACTGCTTTTCATCTTTTGCCTTGCCTAGCCTGGAGGACTGCCTTCTGCCTTGAGAACTGCCTTTTGTCTTGTGCCTTAACTTTGCCTTAAGGACCACCACTTGCCTCATGGACTCACTTGACCAGGTTGAATGGAGTTGGGACCATGGGCCATGCCCTTTGAGCAAGTTCCTACTCTGTAGACTTTCTTTGGTATATACAGGCTGTTGTTTAGGGACTGAGGGTGGCTCCTTCAGAGTGGGGCCTTACAGGTCATTGTAGGGCTGTTTGTTGGAACATTTACTTAGAGCAATAAAGGACTCTCTAGACAACTGCCTTGCCATGACAATAACCTGCCTTGGATTATAATGGTAAGTATGTGAATGCTATATTTGTGCTTACATTGTTTAAGTTGTAAATATAATATAGTTTGCTTACAATATAGGAAGGGATATTTTAGAGGGGTTTTTTTCCTTTTGTTCAATTGTCCAATTCTTAGAAACTGCTTGGACAAATAAGTCCCTACATTTTTTTTTATTTTTTTTTTTTTTTGCCAAGGTTTTTCGGAAACGGTTTGCCATTGCTTCCTTCCTAAGTTCGAGAGAAACAGACAGACAGACTAACCCAAGGGCACGCAGCTGCTTTATACCTAAGGAAGGGACTAGAGCTCACAGTCTGTTGTTTCCTAAAACCACTACACCAAACTGGCTCTCAGTCAGTAACTAATACCATGATAAATATTCCTTATTATTTGGTTACTGAGCAATTTAATAAAATTGTTTTGCTTTGCATTTCTGTATCTTAATTGTTAACACAGCTTTGTACTTCCATTTTTTAAAGGGCATAATCAAATAATCTGTAAGACACTAAGCTACTACAAGCTAACTGAGCATTAATATACCAAATCATAATCTTATCTGTTAATTAAAAGAATGCTCACACTCCACACTGACATATTTGCCAATAAAGCATTAAACAATGATTTGTGTAAGGGAAACATAGGTCCAGATACAGTATATTTCAAGTATGCTATTTTTTTTGTTTTTTAAAGGAGCCTTAAATCAGCAAATGTACAGTAAGTATTCACAAACCTGAATGATCAAATTATAAGAATGGAGTGGTTTACTATAGAAAAGAATATCTGTAACTCAGAGTTAAACTGTGGAATTTTTGATGTGGTTGGAGCTTGGCTGTTTCCTTAAAGACATTTCATTACCCATCTAGGTAAGCTCATCATCATGATTAGTTTTCAGAGGTAATTTTGGGACTTCATTGGAAAATGTTGATGCTCTCTGAGTAATACTTCCATATGCAATCAGGCAACAATGATAATGGGAAGGAGGCTAGCTCAGAATAAAAAATGTGTCATGAGTTCATCATGCAAAAACAGAACATACTATATGCATTAAATCAAAATTGTGTATGTGTGTCTTGTGTGTGATGATGCACTTGTCATTTTGACAGCACTGTAACTTGTCACAGATGAGGCTGCTGTTTTCACATCTAACCATGGATTCGTTTGTCAAAACACAGTGGACCACACCTTAAGGTAAATTCAGAAAAAACATTTTTATATATGTATACGTCATATATATGAAAAGTGCAGCTGTATATTTTATTGCAATGTTTCATCATTAAGTACTAATAAGAATCTCTAATCATCTCATTTGCTTCTTTCATTTCACTATCACAACACATTGCTTCAGTTGCAGCTATTGACATATACCTCTATTCCAGTTTCCCAGCATTGAGATGGTAACAGAGATTGCATTGATTTTGCTCCTGATGGAGCTAGCTGCTCTAGTAGTTGGTTTGGATTTAGTCCACATTTCATTTTTTTAAAAACTACAAATATTTCTATTTAGCTTGAAGCAATCTATCTGAAATATATATGCTTCATATAACAAGAACACATTTGAATTTTCCCAAGATAGAACATATATATGATCTCTACCGTTTTCAAGAGGGAAAGAATGAGAGGCAGCATGGAGATGTTACGCTCTGCTAGATGAAACCTGATTTAAATATGCAATGCTATACTACAGCAGGCAACTTTAAAGTCATTGTAAACTTGGCATTTTTATTATTAATATTATCATCTGTTCACAAACAGTATGAAGTCATAGTTGCTAGTTCTTAACTGGTGCTGAGCTTCATATGCATCAAGTTCTTTCCAAGAACTTAGGATTTCATAATGTATTAGCATAGTATGTGTGTGTGTACAAGCAATGTGCCTTTTGCAATTGTCAGATGGAAATTTTGTCAACGTGCAAATTTTGTAAGCAGTCAAAGATCTCTTGTTATGGCACATAGTGATCTGATAACCACTGGGACCTCTTTACTTCCTACAATTTTATCTACCATTCTTCCATCTCAAATACTGAATTGTCTGAATTGCAAAAGGTTTTGAAATAATTGGTCATCTGTCAGCTCCAGCAGTGGATCATTAGAGTTCTATCCTCTCCTATTGCTCTCTTGGCTTTTCTGCTGCTTTCCTGCCTGATTTGTCTTAAAAAAAAAAAAGATGCCATTTAGCAAGTGCACTGCAAAAGAAACAGATACTTCTGCTTTTGTTTCACCATTTCTTTCCAGGCAGTAAGCTATCAAAGACAGAAAAGTGTACTGAGCAGAAGAATAAAGAAAAAAATCAAAGTTATTCTTCCCAAGCCTGAAGATAGCAGGTTGCTTCAGTAAATTAGCCAAAATCCATCTCAGTGTGATATTTTGCAGAGGGTATTTTGTTTTTTATGAAGAAAACGTGAATGAAAGGGGTAGAAGAGAAAAAAATTCAAAAAATGCATAATGCAATGTTAGCAATACCATCAACCACTACAGTTTGGGGTAACAGTTGAAGACCACGATACAAACCAGCAAGGCTTTTTTTGTCACATAACGCTCAGAACGGAGTTCCGGCACCTTTTTTGGATGGAACCTTGTAGGGTAGGCAAGACAGGTTGTATGACATGTGTGAGTTCCGGGACCTTTTTCTTTTACAAAAAAAGCACTGCAAACCAGAGAGATATGATCTCTAGTCCACCTTCTGTATGAAGACAGCTAGGTGACCTTGGGCCAGTCACTCTTCTCAGACCTAGGAAGAAAGCAATGCCAAACCACTTCTGGAAAAAAGAAGCTACAGGAACTAATCCAGGCAATCCCTAGAAGTCAGCATTGACTCTAAGGCACACATGCACACATACATGGATATAAGACAGCATACTGGCAATTGGGAGGTTGGTAAATATGTTTAAAAATATAATTGTGTCTTTCTGTTCATACACATTTATGTATATCAGTACAGTATGGCCAATATTTATGGGATATTATCCTCTACATTGCTTAGTTTTAGGATCATGTATTCTTATAGGAAAACATCTCAGTGAGAGTTTTTTTAAATGTTTTCTAGTTTAGGGATGTCCTTGGTGCTCTCTGAGCTTTTTTTGTAGATTATTTTTTAACTGACTTTGTTAATTTTTTACAGAACATGCATATAAAAGCTAACGAACATGAATATTCAGAAATAGGAATAGATAAAGAGAAAGGATAAAGAGAATGGTTGAGGACAGAAATACAGAAAACAAAAACTACAGAAAAAAGTATAAAAAGATAGTTATTTCCAAATTCTTTAACAAAGATATAAATGAAATTTAAATTCAACCTTTAGTTTAGAGCAATATTGTAACATCCATTTTTCAAATAGTCAATAGTTTTTACTAAATGTCAAATCCATATGTCATAATTGGGTTTTTTCTATTTCTTGCAAAAAGTCCATAAAAGGCTTTCATTTAGATTTAAATATCTTTTTTTTTCTAATGTAAATGGTTAATTTTGTCATCTCTGCCATCTTTTACTAATCATTCTATTGTATTAACAGTAAACCAGAATCTGTCCAGCATTGACCATAGGAATCTTGCTATTATTACCAAATATGATATTAAACTACCATGATTTTTTTCCTAGAGTTTTGTCCATCAACCCCAATAAGAAAACTTCTGAATAAACTATATTTTAAGTTTTAATACTTTTTGAATTAATGTATGTATTTCTGTCTTAAATTGTTTAGCTTTTTTACAAGTCCACCAGAAATAATAGAATGTTTCTCCCTGATTCTTATATTTCCAACAAATATTTGAAGTTACTTTATACAATTTTGACAATTTATCTGGTAAATTATATCTGTACATCATTTTATAAAAGTGCTCCTTAAGATTATGAATTTCAATTCACTTTTCTACATAGTTTCCCACTGATTAATTTGTAGCATTTGCTAAATAGTTCTGGCATTTAGTGCAAAAACAGAAGTATATGCTGTGGGGAAGCTGTTCCTATGTATTAGTAAGCTATGCCATTGTGTTCTTTTTTTTAGATTGCAAGTTAAACCCAGCCAATATTCTGACTCTTTCAGAAGACTCATGTATTCCTGCTGTTTGAATAATAAAACCTGTAAATGCTTACAAGAGGTTTTGGAGTAAAATCAGGTATACATAAGAGTGATGCCAAAGGAGGCACAACAAAAGAGAAGCTTAAGATTACCTTGTTCAGAATTCAAAAACTAAAAGAAATGGAAAAACCAAATCAATGTGCTTTGTTTTCTACACAGAATAATAAAAAAACAAAAGCTATGCTTTATATGTGCTCCAATGTCTTATAAAGTGCCCCATTCAAAACCTTGTAAAATTTATGCTTTATTTCCGATTGCAAGTTTGTAGTAGTCTGCCAGGCAAACAAACCAGCTAAAATCAACTCAGTGCTGCATGGCAAGGGTTCAGTCCTGAATACTAGGCTCAACACTCAACATCCTGTCACAAATGCTCAAAGCACAGGTCAAATAGAGAAAGAAACAGTAAAATATCACTGCTTCCCATATGTCAAAATACATAGAATTCTGCTGTCTAATTTTCTATAATTACTTGTATCAAAATTTCCTTTAATGACATGATTTTGAGTTGAAAAAAATATTTGAAGAGCAAATAAGAAATGACTAAATATAGAGTTCTATTGAGCTGCCCTGCTATCAGGCCCCACTTCCACAAAGACCCTGCAGGAGAATTGTGGGATCTGGCAGAGTGAGAGCTGTGAATCATAAACATGAACCTGTTGGTGTGTCTCTGAATAATAAATATAGTATTCTTGCTGAACATAATAGGGATAATCAGGTAACAGGTTCCACTGTTTGTGGTGACAGTGATGATTCAACTAAGCAAGGGATTATGGTCCATGAGGAAGAAGTTGTTTTGAATAAGGGAAGATGTGAATCAGGCATTGCAAATCAGGCATTTGAGGTGAATAAGGTATCTAAAAAGAGAACCCACTTTCTAGCTGGTGACTCAATGTAAGAGGTGTCAATTTTGGAAAGGATTTTGACAGAGGAGAGGTGTCTGCCTAGTATTACTGCAACCAAAGAAAAGAGGTGCATTGTTAATGTTATGTTTCAGGATCAGTGAGGCATTCACAAGGCAACGCGTTTATTCAGTTAACACAGAAGCAGCACTAAATGCTGCTTAGCTTCTATTTATATGGACTGCCACTAGTCAGCAGCCAATGAAATTAAAGTGGTAATTCCTGCCTAAAATGCAAACTAACAATTCTGGAGACAAGCAGTCTGGAGTTTAAACAGTAACGGCCGTTAACCATCACTCAACAGTTTACAAGCAATATATAAGTTATGCAATATATAAGTTAAGATAGCCAAGAATTCTTTAACTGATCTGATTTCAACAGGGAGACATGATTTGTACTTAGTGGAAGGTCAAACAGCCTACTGACAAACCTAGCAGACAACTTAGTCTCCTCAAAAATGAGAGAAGGGAAGTAGAGCCATACTGGACTTAATTCTTACTAACAGAGAGAAATGATAGAAAGTGTTGAAGTTACAGGAACCTCAGTGGAGAATGACCAGGCAATACTGATATTTCAACCTTATGCAAGCACAAAGAGTAGAAAAAAGTCAAACTAGAGTCTTGGAGACTTTAAGAGACTAATTTCAACAAACTTAGAGAGAGCTTGGGAAGCTGCTACTTGATGGTGAAAATTCTCAAGGGGAAAACAATCTAAGAAAATGAGATTATAAAAACCAGTCTAGTACAGTACCAATGAAGAAAAAAATACAGGATCTCAAAAGAAACCAGCAATTTGCACAAAGAAGACTGATAAACTGAAAGTATAAAAAGTGAAAAGAGGGACACATAACTAAGGCAAGTAGTCTGAATCTGCAAAGTCAGAAAAGCTAAGACTCTCAAAATCAGCTAAGGTTTGCCACAAATGTCAAAAATAACAACAACAACAACAAAAGCTTATTTCAACATGTGAAAAATAAGAAAAAAGTCAAGGAAGCTATTGGTCCATTAAGGGAAGAAAGGAGCAAGAAGAGGATGAACAACAGCAAAAAAAGAGAAATCGTTTAACTCATTTTTTACACAAAAGGAAAAAAGCAGTCCAAACAAACAAACAAAAAAAGAAATGTGCAGATTAGGAATGCAAGTCAAAGTAAGCAAGAAAATGGTAAGAGAACACCTATCCACTGTACATGAGTTCAAATCACCAGGACCAGATGGATTATACCCAAGATTCTAAAGGAGCTGGCAGATGTGATCTCAAAATCATATCCAAAGAACGGTTGCAGGAATTGGGTGTGTTTAGTTTAATGAAAAGAACTAGGAGTGACATGTTAGTAATATTCTAATATCTAAGAAGGGATCAACCTCTTCTCCAAAGCATCTAAAGGCACAGCAAGAATCAATAGATGAAAATTAATCAAGAACTAACCTACAAATAAGGAGAAATTTCCTAACAGTTAATCAGTGGAATAGCTTTGTCTTCAAAAGTTGTGGGTGTCCATCACTGGAGGTTTTTAAGAAAAGGTTGGAGAACCATTTGTCTGAAATGGTATGGGTCTTTTGCTTGAACAGTGGGTTGGACTAGAAGACCTCCAAGATCCCTTCTAACCCTTCCAACCAATATTCTATTAATTTAAATTGTTAACATGAGAACTCCAACTCATATATTTAAATATTTCAATCCAATTTAAATTCCAAGTTAGAAAATTAAGTATGGATGTAATATTTAGAAACATGTCACATTATGTGCAACTTTCTGAGGTTGGGAATGCAAAATGTTTGAAGATTGTACATGCACACATAAACACACTTTTTTTTATCATTCTACCATTGCAAAAGTAGAAGGAACAATTATTAATCTAAAAGAGTTAAAGTTCTTGGCTCTCCTTAATATGTTAGGTAAAGTCTGCATAATATTGATACAAAATGTGTTTTGAATTTCAGCGCAAAAGTAAGTCTGTAATTTCTTGTTGTTTTTTTTTACATTAAGAGAATTTACATGGCCTCAGAAGATGTAAACATCTAAAACTATATTTTACCTAACTCACAATGCAGCATCTAGTATTTTAATGCTATCTTTATGATTTATGTGCTGGCTCTTACAAAAATATAGTATTTGTAATAAACTATAATAGTCAAGAGAAAATTAGTACTGCTATCATGCTACACGCTATTTTAATAAAACATCCATCAGAATGGCAATAAAACACTGCATAATGGTAATCATACTATGCAGTTTAATTGTGGTTATTATTTAAGATTAAGCTTATAAAATCTTAGTAGATTTTTTTATCCACATTTACCTTAGAATTACAAAATCATATCATTTAAAGAGAGTGCTTGGCCCTTGGCAATAGTGGGATTCAGCGGGTTCACACCACTTCAGCACAACCAGTAGTTAATTTTTTGTTGCCCAGGCCCAGAATGGACTTCTGGAAGCAGCATCCACACAGACAACCGGTTGTTCACATATTTGAATCCCACCACTGGCCCTCAGGCAATGGCATCTGCAGGAGGAATAAAAAATGGCAGTCTCAGTAGTATGATTGAAGAAGCCTGCCTCTATAAATCTTTTCTTAGGACCTCTTTCTGTAACTGTTTGCTGCTATGGGAGTAGGAGAGAAAGCAGTATCATCTAGAAACTTAATGTCTTCAGACTGATCCCTGAAAAAGATCAGTGAAGTTCTGCATGGAAGGAGAATAAGTGCCAGAAGATGGGTGAAGCTGGTGTCAAGAAATTATAAAGATGGGTGACTCAGTCATAGCAGATTGAAGGAAGGAAAACAAAATGTTTTAAAATATATGCAAATACCCCATGTGCCACATATGGACAAAGCTGAATGACAATTCCCACTGATATCCTTTGGATGAAGTGCAAGACCCTGTTTGGATAGAGGGCAAAACATAAATAAAATCATGTTTTATTTTTATTTTATTTTTTTGGAGTTTCTGAGATTCCTTCTAGCTTATTCTCTATGTACACTGAAATTGGACAAAGGAAAAGTTAAATAAAGAGTGCTAGAGTGTGGGCAACTACTTTTTCAAAAGGGCCACATGAGATACTGGGATTGTTGTGGAGGGCTGAACAAATAGGATCAACACATTACTGTGAAGATGCATAGGCCCACGTTTGTGTGTGTGTGTGTGTGTGTGTGTGTGTGTGTGTGTTTGTAGATAGTACTCACCATCAGAACTATGTAAAAAATTGCAGACTCAAGAAATATGAGACATAAACCCTGTACAATTATGCAAGTCACACATTTTTGTGCAAATAATCCCTGTAAAATTATTGAAATATATTTTTAAATATATTCTGATGTCTTTGCTATATCTGATACCAGACTGTACTACAATAAAATTACACTTAAAGGCAGAGATAATACTGTTAGTTTTAACAGATGGGATGGAACATTAACAGTATTAAATATCAGTACAATTTATTTTATAGTATACTTAGGAATGTAATAATACCCAACAGCAGATACTCATGAAACACATTTTAGTAGTCATTTCATGTAATCACATTTTTAGAAAGTCTACAACAGGTTCATTGAATGAATTCAAATAATGATTAAATTTTGAGGAAGCTATAATTCTCTCTCCAACTTATGATTAATAAAAGAGTACATTTCTTGAATAAATATTAAGCTCTGAACATATTTATTCTTTTCTACTTATTTGAAAGGGCTTTTAAAAAAATAATTGGTAGAGGGGAAAATCAATAGAGGTTTTCAAACTTATGATTACTCCCATTAATCCTTCTCCCATTAGGAGTAAAAATCTGAACAGAGCTGCACATTTGGTCAACATTTTGTCAACATATATGGAAGATCATTGACCATATAAGTCAACTCAGACATTGTGCTATGACCCAGATATGGTTTACAATTTACAGTTTACAGTTTCAAGTATTGCTTCTTCACTATTAAAGTGTTTTGCTATTTGGGTGGTGGTTGTAGGTTTCTTAACCCCTGAAGTAGTTTCAGAGTTCAGTATTGATTGCAGCATTGGGCATTTTTTTTTTCTTTTAAGGTTTTTGAAGCTGGGAGAGGCATTGGCCTCTTTTCAGAAAGTAACCATAGCAGCACATTCTAAATGTTTCTTTAGGTGCTTCTGCTTGTATTTTATCAGTTCAGTTAGATTATGCTGTATCAGAGCCAGTTATTTTTAGCATCTGATCCAGTGGTGGGATTCAGCCAGTTCGCACCACTTTCGCAAAACCAACAGCTAATTTTTTGTTTGGGCAAAACCGATAAGTAATTTTTTTTGTTGCCCAGGCCCAGAATGGTCTTCCAGAAGCAGCATCCATACAGAGAACCAGTTGTTCACATATTTGAATCCTACCACTGATCTGATCCAAATAATTGAATCCTCAATGCAAAAGTAGTGCAATGTTGTTTGATAAGGAAAACATTAGAGACCAGAAGTGAGAGTGAGGCGAAAGCCAAGGAAAATACTTGAGAAGGTATATACCTTGCAAGGCTGAGGTTTACAAATAATTTTATAAGACTTTTTGGGTAGGCTGCCTCTGGGCTTGGCGTACTGAAAGCAAACATAAACTGCTTGATAAACACCTGCAATTTTGCTTGGAATTACACTAACTCGAATTGCAACCAAGCAAGCCAATTCTACTCTAAAAGGTGAGTAGGCTTCTTCTAAAAGGAGACAGAAGTTACAAGGAAATCTGTAAAAGCATAGGTCTGCCTTAAATCTCCCTGAATTTAAATGTGGTGGAAGGGATACTGCACTGGGTCTATGAGCATTGCATACAATAGATAGTTTTTACTGTAATGATTGGTGATGTTCAAAAGAGAGTTCTTTCAACTTGAGAAGAACAAAGGCCAAATATGAGAAAGAGATTATTTTATATGGAAGAATGGCTGCTTATTCACAGGGAGAGGAGAAGTGTGTAGCAGGCTGTCCCAGGACTCTGTTCTGAGCCCAGTGCTCTTCAACATCTTCATCAATGAAGATTGGATGAGGGGATAGATGGGGAACTCATCAAATTTGCAGACGACACCAAGCTGGCAGGAATAGCCAATACTCCAGAAGATAGGCTTAAGATACAGGAGGATCTGGACAGACTCGAACACTGGGTGCTATCTAACAAAATGAAATTCAATGGTGAAAAAAGTAAGGTTCTACATTTAGGCAGGAAAAATCAAATGCACAGGTATAGTATAGGTGGTACCTTGCTCAATAGTAGTAACTGTGAGAGGGATCTCAGAGTCCTAGTGGACAATCACTTCAGTATGAGCCAGCAGTGTACTGCAGCTGTCAAAAAAGCCAACACAGTGCTAGGCTGCATTAACAGAAGGATAGAATCAAGATCACGTGAAGTACTAATACCACTTTACAATGCCTTGGTAAGGCCACACCTGGAATACTGCATCTGGTTTTGGTCACCATGATGTAAAAAGGATGTTGAGACTCTAGAAAGGGTACAGAGAAGAGCAACAAAGATGATTGGGGGACTGGAGGCTAAAACATATAGGGAATGGTTGCTGGAATTGGGTATGTGTAATTTAACGAAGAGAAGAGTGAGGGGTGACATGATAGCAGTGTTCCAATATCTCAGGGGCTGCCACAAAGAAGAGGGAGTCAAGCTATTCTCCAAAGCACCTGAAAGCAGGACAAGAAGCAATGGATGGAAACTAGTCAAGGAGAGAAGCAACCTAGAAACCAATAAAAAAAATTTCAAAAGAAGAAGCAACGGATGGAAACTAAACAAGGAGAGAAGTAACCTAGAACTAAGGAGAAACTTCCTGATAGTTAGAACAATTAACCAGTGGAACAACCTGCCTCCAGAAGTGGTGAATGCTCCAACACTGGAAGTTTTTAAGAAGAGACTGGACAGCCATTTATCTGAAATGGTATACAGTAGGGTTTCCTGCCTGAGCAGGGGGTTGGACTAGATAACCTCCAAGGTCCCTTCCAACATCTTCTTCTTCTTCTTCTTCTTCTTCTTCTTCTTATTATTATTATTATTATTATTATTATTATTATTATTATTATTATTATCTACACTGTTGCAAAAGCACAGATGATTTTCTATATAATGACTTTCATATCCACTGCTCTGAAAAAAAGCCATAAATATACAAGACGTTCAGAGTGTAGGTCAAAAAAGGTGGCCAGGACTGTGTAATCCAGCCCTGCCCCTGTTATATGCACATAGTATGTGCAACACGGGCACAAGAGGGGAGCGATTTCAATTATAAAGTCAAGATAGTCAACTTGATGGGGGGGGGTGTTTAATCATGTTTTAAGACTGCAATCATTGTACCAGTGCCCAAAAAAACTATAATCACATGCCTTAATGATTACTGTCCAGTTGCACTCACTTCCATTATGACTCATTACAGTTTGCCTATTGGAAGAACCACTCTATAGACGATGCACTTTCCTGTGTGCTTCATCTTAGCTTGGCACACCTGGAGGGGAAGAATACTCATGTGTGAATGCTGTTTGTTGATTTTAGTTCAGCATTCAACACAATCATTCCTCAGCATCTGGTGAACAAACTGGGCCTATTAGGTTTTAATACTCCTTTATGTAATTGGATACTTGATTTCCTTATTGATAGGCCACAGTTTATGTAAATTGGGTTCCTTGAGTATGGGTTCCCCATAGGGCTGTGTTCTGAGTCTGCTATTGTTTGCTTGATGTCCCACGACTGCTGTGCCAAATCAGTATGAATCACATTGTGAAGTATGCAGTGGTGGATCTTATCCAGGATGACAATGAAGATGCTTATAAGGAAGAGGTGAAGATTCTGCTGGGCTGGTGAAATAAAAGTAACCTGGTTCTAAATAAAACAAAGGACATCACTGTAGATTTTAGAAAGAGCAGGCATAGTCATACTCCATTCAATATCGAGGATGCAGCTGTAGAGGTGGTCAACACTATTAAGTATATGGGGGCACGTATAACTAACAATCTGAATTGGTTTCTCGACACCTCATCCTTACTGAAGTGTGCAAACCAGCATCTGAATTCCCTGCATTGGATAAGGAGAGCACATCACTCTCCTTCTGTCTGGGCTTCTTTTTAAAGAGGCACAATTGAGAGCATTTTAACAAACTGCATCACTGTCTGGTTTGGTGGCAGCAGTGCCTCAGATAGAAAGTCAGTACAGAGAATGGTAAGGACAGCCGAGAATATCATAGGAAACTCGCTCCCTGCTATTCAGGATGCTGCATATAAGCGCTATGTGTTTAGAGCTCAAAGCATTGTTAGAGAGCCCACACACCCACTTTATGGTCTGTTTCTGTTGCTCCCCTCTGGGAGGAGGTTTCAAGGTATTTCTAACAGGACCACCCAGTTCTGTAATAGCTTTGTTCCCTAGGCCATCTGCCTGGTAAACTCGCAAGGTTCGTTTTTCTCGCCATGCACATGTATACAAAATCCGAACTAGACTGTGCTGTTTCTCTGTGTCATATAATATATGTGGCTGTGAGTGTATGTATGTATGTATGTATGTATGTATGTATGTATGTATTTATGTCATATTTACAGTGTATATTGGAGGTGGTGACCCTTTTAGAGCAGTATGCAATGAAATTTCATTTTAATGTATGATGATCAATGTACATTCAAAGTGACAATAAAGTTATTATTCTGTTCTGTTCTATTCTTTAATTCCCTCATCTACCCAATGGATATCCCTGCTTATATGTACCTGTTTTCATTTATGAAGCCAATCAACATTGAAAGTCTACAGACAGGCCAAATTAATTAGATTTTATTCACTGAGCATTTGGATATGCTTAAATATCACTATGATGGATCCCATGCACTAACCTACTTCACTCCTAAAATATCAATAAGATTTAAGTTTGTGCCACTTTTCCTGGTTATTTTTAGTGCATAGATATATTTCATAATTTTATAAGCATGCAAATCTAGAAATTTGTATATAATATTGAAAATATGTTTATTATTGGACTTTATGTTTGCATGTTTCCCCAAGTCAGAGTTGGTTTTCCTCTTGAATTTTGAGATTCTTAGATTTTTGAAAATACTAACTATAGACTTTGTTATTGTTTCTTTAACATGAATTTTAGAATGTTTCTAGCAATCCTGCTTGCTGCACAAGTTCAAGATCATTACATAAACAAGCAAATTTACAGAAAGGTGTTGATTTATGCATTTAGTTCTTAAAGTAATTAAGGCAGACTGACTAGCCCTAGTTATTTTTTTATAGAGTCAGTTACTAGAAGGAGGAAAAAGTAAGAATTTGCACCAAGCAAGAAATGTATTATCTTCTGCTGTAAGCTTATGGCTCCACAGTGCTGACCTCTGAACAGCCTGTCTGCTCTTATTAGTCCCTGTTGTTCAGGAATGGCAAGTTTCTTGCAGTTCTCTGATCCTGCTTTACCATTCTTCCTGCTCAAACAGCAGGCGCCCCTCCACTTTCCAAGAATCCAGTTCTTTATGTTGTTTGCTTATGTTGTGCTCAAGGTATCCAAATAAGTGCAAACTCTAGCAAATTAAGCAAAATGTATTGAACTTTTCCTAACAGATGATCATGCTAACAGCCGCAGTTCTTTTAATGTTAATTTTATAAATATACAAATAAATACAGAGAACATTTCTCATTATTTTGACATGCTGCTTTATAATCATGAAGCAGCATGTCAAATAATCTAACAATCTAACAGCTAATGAGCAGTTAATAGAAAAGCTGTAACTGAAATTTTTCTTTATACACACACACACACACACACACACACACACACACACACACACACACACACACATATATATATATATATATATATATATATATATATATATATATATATATATATATATATATATATATATATATATATATATCCTTCACCAATGCTACATGCCATTGGATTCCTTGTAGCAGTACATTTATCTTGCCCTGAATTCAGATATAATTCCTGGAGGCTACATCAGCAAGTCCATGCAATTTTCTAGGCAGTATTTTATAAGTGCTTTGTTATTGCCCTCTTACTAGGGTTGAAAGAGAATTACTGAGCCAAAGTCATCTAGCTGTTAGGACTAAAATTCAGGTTTTTCAACATAACCTTTAAACTAAACTGGCCCTCTATCTTTGCCATTGACATTTTAGAGGTTGAGATTTTTCATGCAAACACAAGTATATGTTACTCTACAAAGATATTGTGAACCAGCACAATTAGTCCAATCATTAATTTGTTTACAGCTGGCTTCATTATACCAGATGTAAAAACAAAGCACTACCTAAATTGTACATTTCTTTTTAATAATGAGCTGTACTGAAATATCTGTTAAAATTATACTACAGCAAACAAATCTACATAATTTTTCTCAGAGATTTCCCGGTAATTGCTCAACCTCAACCCTTGAGATTTGAAAATTGACTTGAATGCAAAAGTTCAGCAAGATTCCTGAAAAATGTTAAGATCCAAAACAATCTACAGGATCAAATTAAATTGTTTGGTTAGGACACTAGTTGGGAATATAAAGTTCTTATTATGTAGTTTTGCTGCCAGAAAGATTTTGTTCTACAAAAAGAGAAACCTAGTTCTAAAGATAAAATAATAGTAACTTTACACTGTCAACTGATGGTTAGGATCATGATATGTGTTTCAGCTGAATTTGAGTAATGTATGCTAAATGGGTAAATATGTAAAATATGTAAAAACAAGTTTCTTGATTCTCCCAATATCACACATTGCTTTGTAATGAGCTAATAGGGAAGCCTCTAAGGCAGGGGTCCCCAGCCTCAGGCCATGGCCCATTATCGGGCCTTGACCCATTCAAAACTGGAGCACAGAACTGGAAGACGAGTGTGCACCCGCGCATCCCCAATTGCACAAACAGCTGGCAAGTGCATGTGCATGCAGTCCATTCATGCAGAACCATCTCTGCCCCCGCCCACCAATCCACAAAGACAGAAAGTTTGGGGAACTCTGCTTAGGAAATGTATCCCTTGGATCCCTATGAAGGCTGTTGTGATGTAAAAAGATTCCAGATTGTCCCAAATAAGAAATGGATCATTTCAAAGAATACAAATGAATTTCCTTTTTTTCTTCTCATTAAACAAGTTTCTCTTAACACATGAATGAATGTTCTATTAGCCCTTCAAAGTTCAATAAGTTTTACTGAATTGATCAATAAGTAAATTGTTGAAAGTAGTCCTGAATTCATTTTGGGAAAGGAAGTAAAGGAAACCAGTTAAGAGCACGGATTTGAGTAGAAATGGGGCCAAAAGAGAAAGTGTCAGGAAATGTTGCCACTTGTTATTCTTCAAATGGCAAAATGAAGTGTTATTCTTCCATGTCATTTTGCTATCTGATAAGAATGCTTTTGATTTTGTTAAAAAAAATAGTAAACTTCGCACTTGAGTGTTACATCCCTTGTAGCTTTAACCTCAGAAAGCAACCTAGATACAGTTTTTGACCCAGTGGACATTCATGCTTCCTTCTCAGGAATGTTGACTTTAGTATTAGTTGTGGATTGTGGACTACATTCTTTAGGCCTCACTGTTTATTATGGAATGCAAACATTCAGGAGACTGTATTATGTCGTGGGCTCTGATGAGCAGGAATGAAGACATGCAGTTGAGTACAGAGAAACTCATTCTTTATTTAAGCAGAAACTACTGAGGATTTGGAGTCACCCTGCCTCAATATATAGCCAGACCCTCTGGTAGCGACCGGAGACATCCTGTCTGGGTTGTTGGAGAACCATTAGTTCTCCAGCAATGCACGTGGTGATATTCCAAAAGCCCAGTACATAACACCCCTCCCTCCTAAGATCAGGCTATAATGCCCTTGACAATAGTCAAGGGTTATCAATCACTCCCAACACCTCAAATACTACAATAATACTAAACAATAATAAATGTGATGCTTTGTTAAGCCAAGGTAGTTAGAAAGACATTACGCGACCTTTACAGACATGCCTTGTAGAGTAGCTTGTAGAAGAATAGCTTCTCAATGCAGTATAACTACAAAGAGATAAAACAACATCTCAATGAACATGCTTGCTAGCAGTTAAAATTTACCCCCAATTTCTGTAGGTAGTGGTACAATGTCATACATTACACATCACTTTATTTTACAACATAGTCTGTAAGATATGCTGGGGGTTTGTGGGGTCTAGAGGAACACCTTGGAGTTCCAGTCACTTTGTGGTCTACCAGCTTACCCAGTGGGCTGGGTAGACCCAAGTCCCCTTGTGCTCCGGTGTCCAGGGGAGTTGAATTGCTCTGGCTGGCCTCTCCAGGTTGGCCCAGAGTCTGACTGTTTAGCAGAGTAGGCACAGCGGTCGCTGAGATTTGGCTGGTTCGCCAGGTCAGGGGTCCCATGTTGTACTTCTGAGCTGCCATGTTCCTCTTCTGAATCAAGTTCCACTGAGAAAGGAAAACCCTGGTGGTTCTGGTGTGAGCTGGCTTGGGCGCCAGCTTGAGGACCTTGGGAGGGACTTGTGTTATAGTCCTTACTTAGTGACCATCCTGGAAACCTTTTCCTAAGTTGGTCAATGTGTCTTCTGACCAATCGCCCTCCCTCCAAACCCACTTTATAAGATAGGGGTCCAGATTCTTTGATCACCTGACCAGGAACCCACAAGTTTCCAGGCCCATAGTTCCTGGCCCAAACCCAATCACCTGTTTGCAGCCCCCTCGAGGGTTTTGGTTTAGAGGCTTCGGATGCCACCCTGTCTGGATGCAACCTGTCCAGTTTAGTAATTAAGCGCCTTCCCCAATGAAGCTCAGCAGGACTGTTAGCTGTAGCTGTGCAGGGTGTAGTGTGTTGACAGAGCGAGAAATCTGCCAGTCTATGATGCCGGTCACCTGTGATGATGTGCTTGAGCGCCTCCTTTGTTGTCCTCACCATGCGTTCAGCTTGTCCATTTGTAGAGGGGTGAAATGGTGCAGACATAGCATGTCTGATTAGGTTAGCTCTGAGAAAAGCCTGAAACTCAGCAGCAGTGAATTGAACCCCATTATCAGAAACCAAAACTTCAGGCAACCCATGTGTTGCAAAGAGTTTTCTCAGCACCTGGATGGTCCTAGCAGTAGACATATTAGGGACTGGAACTACTTCCAGCCATTTTGAGTGGCTATCCACTAATACCATAAAAAGCTGTCCTTGGAAAGGCCCAGCATAGTCTATATGAACACTGGACCAGGGGGTATGTGTTTCCTCCCACCTATGAACTGGGGCCTGAGGCATTTCAGGCCTAGACCTCTGGCAGGTAAAGCAACCATGGACTTGATCCTCCACAGCCTTATCCAGGCCAGGCCACTAAAGGTAGCTTCTAGCTAAGGCTTTCATCTGTACAATGCCTGGATGGCCTTCATGTAAGAAATGTAAGACTTTGTCCCTCAATGATGTGGGGATAATGACTCTATTGCCCCATAATATGCAGCCCTTATGTGCAGACAATTCATGTCTTCTGACAAAATAACTTTGAAAATCAGGACCTGGACTTTTTTCCAACCAGCCCATGACAGTACTCTGCTCAGAGTTTTATCTGTAGCAGTCTCAGCAGCAATATCCCCAGCCTGGAGGGGAAACTCAGGCAAGTCCTGAATGGACAATATTTTAGCAGCAGGAACTGGATCAGGATCCATTAGTGGCAGTGGTAGTCTGCTGAGGCCATCTGCATGGCCCATTTCCTTCCCAGGTTTGTAAACTAACTTAAATTTGTATGCAGACAAAAATATAGACCATCTCAGCATTCTTGGAGATAGTATGTGGGGAGTTTGCTTATCTGTTGTGAATAGGCCCAAAACGGGTTTGTGGTCAGTGAAGACAGTGAAATCCCTGCCATATAAATAATCATGAAACTTCTTAACTCCAGCCACTATGGCCAAGGCTTCTTTATCAATTTGTGCATAATTATGCTCAGCAGCAGATAAGGTTCTAGAATAGAATACAATAGGAACTTGTTTCCCATTCTTCTCTATGTGGCTTAAGACTGCCCCCACCCTGTAGGGAGATGCATCACATGCAAGACATACAGGTTTAGACTCAATGTAATGAGTTATAGTGGACTTTTCTGAAAGAAGGGCCTTGGGATCCTGGAAACATTTTTCATGTAAGTCAGTCCACTTCCAAGGGGCTTTTTTATCAAGTAGCCTGTGGAGGGGCTCAGCTATTGCAGCCTTATGAGGTAGAAATGTGTGATAAAAATTCAGGAGGCCCAAAAATGCTTGCAGCTCTGCTTTTGATTTTGGCCTAGGAGCCATTTTGATGGCCTTAACTTTTGACTCAGCAGGGTGAATCCCACTAGCATCGATACGGAAACCCAAGAATTCTATTGAAGAAACCCCAATACTACATTTGTTTTTCTTTAACTTGAGGCCCGCATCGCGAAGCCTTTGTAACACAGCCCTGAGCCTGTTGGCCAATATTTCTGGGGATTCCCCAGCAATGAGAACATCATCAAAATAAGGACAGACACCCTGAATTCCTTTAAGTGTGCGTTCCATAATCCCTTGGAAGATACCCAGTGCAACGCTAACTCCAAACTGCAAGCGTTTAACTTTGAATGCCCCTGTATGAGTTACTATTGTTTGAGCCATGGCTGTGGCCTCATCTACCGGCAGTTGCTGATATGTGTGCGCTAAATCAAGTTTAGCAAAAATGGTTCCCCCTTGCAAAGAGGCTAGAATATGGCTGACTATCGGGACCGGGTATGCATGTTGATTTAAGGCTTTATTTAATGTGCATTTGTAGTCTGCACAAATGCAAACCTCCCCGTTGGGCTTTAGTGGGATGACAATTGGAGTTTCCTACTCCCCACCATCAACAGGCTGCAATACACCTTGCTCTACTAACTTATTGATTTCAGAATTGATTTCGTGTTTTAAGGCAAAAGGAACTCTGCGTGGCTTGACCCTTATCGGTACAACATTAGGATCTAATTTAAAGGAAATTGGTGACCCAGTGTAAGTTCCCAGTTTTGACTCAAAAACATCCACGAATTCCTCACAAACAGCCATGAGGTCTGCTGTCTGTGTCCAGTTAATGCCTGTTATTTGAATGCCCAAAGCCTCAAACCAATCAAGTCCTATAAGACTTGCTCTTTGGCCCTCTACTACTATGACATCCAGGTGCCCCAAAACCCTTTAAATTTCACCAATAAGATGGCTTCACCCTTAACTTTAATCTGAGCATTCTGAAAATCTGTTAAAATAATATCTGAGGGTCTTAGTTTAGCCCACTGTTTGCTGCGTCTGCACACAAGGTTGAATGTGTCATGCGAGATGATTGAGACCGCTGAGCTAGAGTCCAATTCCATTTTGCATGGAATTCCTTGTAGCTCCACGGAGAGCTTAAGTTTAGGCTTAAGGGGACGACGAGCCCCGATGCGACAAACGCTTCTCCAGCTCTTGAAGAACTCCACACTGACTCGACCCAGGGCCTCAGTACGTTTCCTAGTTGGTTCCTCTAACTGGTGCTTGGGTGGCCTGTCTCTCTGGCAAGCTCTGCACACTACCATGATGTGACCAGTCCTTCCACAAGCTCTACACGTGGCCGAACGGAATCTGCAATTGGCACGGGAGTGGTTGCCTCCGCACCCCTAACATCTAGGTAAGAGAACTGCCTTGTAATCATTCTCTCTTTGCTGGTTGCCGCAGTTTTGCGCACTTGGCTGCTTCTGGAGCTTGTTTATTTCGGGTTCTTCGTCTTCTGACGATGCTCCACCGCATTTGGCGACCTCGTAGTGAATGGAATCTTCTATCTTTGGAGATTTGGTGGGCTGCACTGTTTGTACTGCACCTCCGGCTGCTTCGTCAGCCATGACCTTGTCTTGTGCTTCGGTGAATGTGAGATTTGGTCTGGAAAACAATCTCTGCTACAGGGGTCTGTCTCTCAGGCCACAGACGAGTCGGTCTCTCAGACACTCCTCTAAATTCGAAAACTTGCAGAGGCGTGTGGCCTGCTTTAGGCTTGTGATAAACTGTGATGCTGTCTCACCGGGAAGCTGCACTCTCTGGTCGAACTTAAAATGCCATGCCATCTCCGACATTTTTGGCTGAAAATGCCCGGTCAGCTTCTGCTTAAGGTCAGCAAATGATACTGCTTCAATGGGCGTTGGCGCGAAGAGATTTTCTGCTAGATTGAAAGTTGCTGGCCCACACATGCACAGCAATGTCGCAGCTTTTAGGCCTTCCTCTGCAATCTGGTTAGCTCGTAGGTAGTTCTCCACTTGTGAGAGGTAAGACGGCCAATCTTCTGGATGTTTAATGTCAAACTCTCTGAGTTTGTCGACCTTTTGGCATCTTTCCTCGATTCCTGCACTGTTGTTGGAATCCTGCTTCTTAGGCTCAGGGAACGCGTCCTCTGAGCACGCGGCCGCTAGTGTAGCTTTACTAGCTGGCTAGAGAGGGGGGGGGGGAAGATGCCTCTTCCCTCCAGCAAGTAATGCCGTCCCCTCATGACTTCAGCCCTTAGGCAGTGAAGCAGGATCCCACCTTCGTTGCCACTATTATGTCATGGGTTCTGATGAGCAGGAATGAAGACATGCATGTTCTGAACCAGCCCTCTTCTCTCAACCCCTATTTCAAAAGAAGAGACTGGAAAGCGTCCAAGGCTAAAAGGCTTCTGCCAAGATTTAATAGTAAACACACAAGAGCTTATCTTCTCAAGCAAAAGAGTTGCTTTCAGCAACCAGCCCCTCCCCAAACACTCCTTTTATAGAGAGCTCAGGGCGTGGTCTCCCTGTGCCTCCTCCCGAGGAGTCCCATAGCCTTTCTTTGTTTGTCCCTGCTCGACTGCCTCCTGCGTCGGGCGTCCTTGAACAGGGCCAGCTGTGGGTCATCATCCTCCGCACTCTCGGGCTCACACAGCTGAGCAGAGGTTCCCGGCTGAGGACTCTGCAAAGTCTCCAAATCATCATCAGCCGGTTCGTTTCCCTCCTCCCCCACATCTGAGTCCTCCGATACATCGGAACCGGCTGTCGGACCCACAGGCTGACCCTGAGTCACAACACTATCCTGCACCGCAGGGCCCTTCCCCCGGGTCTGCCGATCCGGATGCGGTCGGGATGGGAACTGTTCGTGAAACGCAGTCACCAACGCAGGGGCATGAACGGCGGTCGCGTCTTCCCATGTGAAGTCCTCCGGCCCGTACCCTTTCCACTCGATCAGGTACTGGAAGCGACCTTTCAGCCAGCGGGAATCCCTGATGCTGGCGACCTCGTACTCGGGGGTGCTGTCGCCATCACGAGGTCCTGATGGGGGAGGTTCCGCTTGGCGAAGTGGACAAGCCGGTTGTTCGGGGACCAACAAGGACCAATGGAAGACGGGGTGCACGCGCAGGGAACGTGGCAGAGTTAAACGATAGGCGACCGGATTGATGACGGCCTCGACGGGGAACGGTCCAAGGTATCGGTGGTCCAGCTTCCTCGCCGGCCGAGTGGATGGTAGGTTCCTGGTGGACAGCCAGACCCGATCCCCCACCGATAGTGGAGGCGTATCCCTTCTCGACCGATCGGCGAACCTCTTGTAGTCGGCCTTGGCCTTCTCCAGCTGCCGTCGCACCAACCGATGGATCGCCTGTAACTCCGCCATGAATTCGTTCGCTGCCGGCTCCGGTGAGTCCACGGGAGAAAGGGGGAAAAACCGGGGGTGATAACCCACATTGGCCAAGAACGGTGTCATCTGCGTGGAGGTGTGCTGCGAGTTGTTAAAGGCAAACTCGGCTATGGCCAAATAGTCCACCCAATTGTCCTGCTGCAGGTTAACGTAGCAGCGCAGATACTGCTCTAAGATGCCGATGACCTTCTCGGTACCCCCGTCGGTCTGAGGATGATGCGCGGACGAGAGGCAAACCTTAATGTCCAACGCCCGCATCAACTCCTGCCAGAAGCGGGCTGTAAACTGGGCCCCCCTATCGGAGATGACTCTATCGGGAAGGCCGTGCAGCCGGAACACCTGTTGGATGAACATGCGACTAGTGGCGCGAGCTGACGGTAAGCCGCGACAGGGGATGAAGTGCGCCATCTTGGTCAACATGTCCACCACCACAAACACTGTCGTGAAGCCGGAGGATGGGGGTAGATCCGTCAGAAAGTCCATGGACACAGCCCCCCAGGGTCTCTTGGGCGTTGGCAAAGGCTGCAGTAAACCAGGCGGGGCCCCTGTCGCTGACTTGGCCTGCCTGCATGGGACGCAGGAGGTGACATAAGACTGGACATCGTGTCGGACTCGGGGCCACCAGAATGTACGGGAGACCAGGTTCAGAGTCTTGAACAGGCCAAAATGCCCCGCAGCCGGGTTATCATGACATTGGCTGAGGACGAGTCCCCTGAGTGGCCCTCCTGGAACATAGAGCCGGTCACGATAATACAGGAGTCCATCCGTGACCGACCAAGGCGAATCTGGCCCCACCTCTTCCTTCCGCTGAGCCACCCACGCCTCCTGCTGCTGCGCCTCCCGGATCCGAGCCCGTATATCCACCGGCTCCCGCACCGCAGCAAAAGACTCGACGGGGATCACGGTCCTGGGCGGAAGCTTGTCTTCCACTCGGGTGTACTCGGGCTTCCTGGACAGAGCATCCGCTCTCTGGTTGTGCCCGCTTGGTATGTACCGCACCCGGAAGTCAAACCTCGCAAAGAAGAGGGACCACCGGATCTGGCGTTGGTTCAAATTCCGAGCGGTCTGCAGGCTTTCCAGATTCTTGTGGTCCGTCCGGACCTCGATTTGATGCCGCGCCCCCTCCAGATGATGCCTCCAAGCCTCGAACGCCGCCTTGATGGCCAACAGCTCCTTCTCCCAGATGGTATAGTTGCGCTCCGAGGGATTCAATTTCCGTGAGTGATACGCGCAAGGGAAAAGGGTACCGTTGGGCGTCGCTGCCTGGAGTAACACGGCCCCAATGGCAATGTCGGAGGCGTCCGCCTCCACGACAAACGGCCGTTGCGGGTCAGGATGCTTCAAGATGGGCTCCTTCATGAAGGCGTCCTTCAAAGCTTGGAACGCCTGTTGTTCGGGGGCGTTCCACTGGAACCGAGTCTTCTTCTGCAGGAGCCGGGTGAGGGGGGCTGTCAAGGCAGCAAAGCCAGGGATGAATGTCCGATAGTAGTTGGCAAATCCAAGAAGTCGCTGAATATCCTTCACGCGACGCGGGGGTTGCCAACTCTGCAACGACTCAACTTTACTCGGTTCCATGGCGATGCCCTCAGGAGAAATGCGGTGACCCAAGAAATCAATGGTCACCTGGTAGAACTGGCACTTCTCCAACTTGGCAAACAGCCGATGCTTCCGGAGGCGCTGCAGGACCTGACGGAGATGCTGATGATGCGCTTCACGCGACGGGGAGTAAATCAGGATGTCGTCCAGGTAAATCACAACAAACTGGTCCAACAGATCCCGAAAGATGTCATTCATAAAATGCTGAAACACAGCGGGGGCGTTGGTCAGGCCAAACGGCATCACCGTGTACTCGAAATGTCCATAGCGAGTACCAAATGCCGTCTTCCACTCATCACCCGGCCGAACCCTGACGAGGTTGTAAGCTCCACGCAGGTCCAGTTTCGTGAAGATCTTAGCCTTCCGGAGTCGGTCCAAGAGCTCGGGGATGAGGGGCAGCGGGTAGCGGTTACGCACCGTGATAGCGTTGAGTTTCCGGTAGTCACAGCAAAGCCGTAACTCGCCCGACTTCTTTTTGACGAAGAGCACGGGCGCAGACACTGGCGAGGACGAGGGCCGGATGAAACCACGAGCCAAGTTCTTCGTCAGGAAGTCCCGCAATGCAGCCAACTCGGGCTCCGACATGGAGTACAAACGCCCCACTGGGAGAGGCGCATCAGGGACTAGGTCAATGGAGCAGTCGTAGGGCCTGTGCGGGGGTAACTGGTCCGCCTCTGACTCGCTGAACACGTCAGCAAAGTCGGACAGTTCGGGAGGCAAGGAAACCCCTGGGGAACCCTCCAACTGGCCGGCACAGATATGGCGGGTGTGGTCCACGCACTGCAAACTTGGGAAGGTGACCAAGTTCTGAGACCAATAGATCTGTGGATCATGCGCCCGGAGCCACGCCAGTCCCAAGACCACGGGGAAGTGCAGATCCGAAGTGACGTAGAACTGAATGGCCTCCACATGGGTACTGATGGCCATACACACGGGTTGCGTGGCGGCCGTGATAGGCCCGGACAGGAGCACTCGACCATCGATGGTCTCCACAAGCATGGGCGGATCCACTGGACACTGGGGAACAGCCCATTTGGCCACAAAGGCCGAATCCATAAAATTAGTGGTAGCCCCAGAGTCAATTAAGGCATGGACCGGAATCCCCTCTGGCTTGCCAGGAAGGATCAGTCGTGCCTCCAAAATCAAATGCCGTGGAGGTTCACAGGCACCATCGGAACGGCGTCGCTCGGTGTGGTTGTTGTGGGTCGCCCGATCTTTCACACCGTCTAGATCGGGCTCGGGCCGTTTCCCGATAGCAAAGCGGGGGACTTTCTCGGGGCAGGCTTGGTCACTGACGCCCGCTGACGCTTCTTCGGGCAAGAAGCAGCCAAATGTCCAGGGTCCCCACAGTAAAAACACAACCCCTCCGATCGTCGTCTGTCCATTTCCGTCACCGATAGACGGGACCTGGCGGCACCCAGCTCCATTGGCTCCTCCCTCTGGACTGGGGGCTCACGCACAACAGGGGCGGCAGGGGTCTGTGGGGTGGCACGGCGACTCTTACGCTGCTGCAGCCGGGCATCGATCCGCAGACAAAGATGGATCAGCCCATTCAGGTCTGAGGGAATGTCCACGCGGGCCAGCTCATCCAACATCTCCTCTGACAAGCCATCCTGAAAGGCATCCACGAGCGCAGCCTCATTCCAGGCGGAATCCTGGCTAAGCAGCCGGAAATCGCTGATATAGGCCTGTAGAGGGCGCTGACCCTGCCTCAAAGCTTTCAGGCGTCGGGTGGCAGTCTGCGCCTTAATCGGGTCCTCGTACATGAGGCGCATATGGTCACAAAACCCCCCAAAGTTATCCAACAAAGGGCTAGGCTGTGCCAACAGAGGCGTGCCCCAACGAGCTGCATCTCCCGACAGAAGGCTCAACACAAATCCCACCTTATCTCGGTCAGTGGGGAAATCAGCTGCTCTCACGCTGATATAAAGCTGGCATTGTCCCAGGAAGGCAGGAAACAGTTCTGGATTACCAGCAAATTTATCCGGCATAGCTATCTGACATTTCCTCCTGGGTGGGGGGGCAGCATGTACCTGAGCCTGCAGTTGTGCCACCTGAGTGGCCAGCAAGGTGAGTTGCTGGTTGAGCTGGGCATTTTCGGCAAGAAGCTGCTCCATCGTAGTAATAAGGGGTGGGTGGCTGAAAGCAAACTGTTCTGAACCAGCCCTCTTCTCTCAACCCCTATTTCAAAAGAAGAGACTGGAAAGCGTCCAAGGCTAAAAGGCTTCTGCCAAGATTTAATAGTAAACACACAAGAGCTTATCTTCTCAAGCAAAAGAGTTGCTTTCAGCAACCAGCCCCTCCCCAAACACTCCTTTTATAGAGAGCTCAGGGCGTGGTCTCCCTGTGCCTCCTCCCGAGGAGTCCCATAGCCTTTCTTTGTTTGTCCCTGCTCGACTGCCTCCTGCGTCGGGCGTCCTTGAACAGGGCCAGCTGTGGGTCATCATCCTCCGCACTCTCGGGCTCACACAGCTGAGCAGAGGTTCCCGGCTGAGGACTCTGCAAAGTCTCCAAATCATCATCAGCCGGTTCGTTTCCCTCCTCCCCCACATCTGAGTCCTCCGATACATCGGAACCGGCTGTCGGACCCACAGGCTGACCCTGAGTCACAACAATGCAGTTGAGTACAGAGAAACTCATTCTTTATTTAAGCAGAAACTATACTGAGGATTTGGAGTCACCCTGCCTCAATATATAGCCAGACCCTCTGATAGCAACCAATCAGATTGAACCCATGTTTGCCACCCAAAGTTGACCAATTACAGGACCAGAGACGTCCTGTCTGGGTTGCTGGAGAACTGTTAGTTCTCCAGCAATCCACGTGGTGATATTCCAAAAGCCCAGTACATAACAGACTGCATGATACAATAGCTACAAAGTAGATAGTCATATTATGATAAACCCACACTTGTAATGGTTTTGCTGCTAAACTTTTATTTACCAGCACCTCATTCAAATTAAAAAATTAAAAAGAAAAATCTTCACCATTCAGAGTTCTGGATTTTTCGTTCACATGCTTCATATTCACCCATTCCCAATTCCACATGTTGTTGTTGTTAGCTGCGAAATCATGTCCAACCCATCGCGACCCTATGGACAATGTTCCTCCAGGCCTTCCTGTCCTCTACCATCTTCTGGAATCCATTTAATCTCACACCTACTGCTTCAGTGACTCCATCCAGCCACCTCATTCTCTGTCATCCCTTTCTTCTATTGCCCTCAATCTTTCCCAGCATTAGGCTCTTCTCCAGTGAGTCCTTCCTTCTCATTAGGTGGCCAAAGAATTTGAGTTTTAGCTTCAGGATCTGGCCTTCTAAAGAGCAGTCAGGGTTGATCTCCTCTAGGACTGACTGGTTTGATCGCCTTGCAGTCCAAGGGACTCGCAGGAGTCTTCTCCAGCACCATAGTTCAAAGTCCTCAATTCTTTGGCGCTCAGCCTTTTTTATGGTCTAACTTTCACTCCACATGTAAATTCCATTAAAAAAGTAAATAAAACCTTTTTGAATTAAGAACCATCCTTGAAACTATATTACTTTGGAATTCACTAAGTGGGATGAAAGCATATAGCTTATGCTTAAAACTTTATGTAAAGAGTTAAAGTGTTAAACTATAACATTTCCCTCAAAATAAGACCACCTATTCTAGTTTTAAAAGTGGGGCTCAAATTAAATGTTCTAATTATAAGGTATATGACTTGCTCATAGTCTCCAGTCAACATTCTTGGATATTAGCTTATTTGTAGCTGTAGCAGTTTGGAGACAGGAGTTAATGCAAAAAAATAAATAAAGGCTAAGCAAAATTTATTTTATTCAAAAAATGAGTTGTGTCCTTTGCAGAAGTCATGGCCAGAAAATCATAAAACATTCATTACCATGTTTTGATTATTTGTGATTAACAAAAAAATTGTGTTTGCCCTTTTTTTCAGTGCAATTACAGGTTCATTGTAAAGAATTTGTCATTATGATTTAAATTATTTAAACAAATCAGGGTTCAGGAAAAGTTCATGAGCAAACCACAATATTTTACAAATACTTTCCTAAATGGGGTGAATTCTCGGCCACCTTAACAAGGTAAAGGAGGAAAGAGCAAAGTTAAAATGGGAAAGAATTATTGTAACATTAATTTGGTGCATACATCAAGAACTGAAGACACTTAGTTCCAGTCAATTTGCAATATAGCTTCTTCCATGAAATGTTCTAGGGCACATATTTTTCAGTACAATGAGATATTCCCAAAGCAATCTTCTCTGTTGCTACTGCTTCTTTTCCTTCTTCTTTTCCCTCCTCTCCTCTCCTTTATCTTCCTTTTCTCTTTCCACGGTTCTGTGTCACTTACATTTAGTCCATCTCCCCTTCTTTCTTACACATCATATTCTCTCATTTTACACACTGAGAAAGAAATTGCCCTGGAGCATAACAAGGAATGCAAGCAATCTTACAAGTGAAGGAGAATAAATTTCTGAGTTAACTGATCACAGCAGAAGATGTGAAGACACAACGTGGTGGCCTAGAAGGCAGAGAGCTTCGGGCTTACAGGCTTTTATAAGCAGTTCTTTTAAAAAATTATATTAAATACTTGGAGCTCTAGAAAAACATTTTTGTAACAAATCGAGCACTTGTAATTCTTGAGCTCTGCCAGTTGCATCCAACTGCAAATGATTCTCAACATGTTTTACATCCAATTTGCGATTTCTTTTGCTTGGCCCTCACCATCCTTGGATCCCAAAGAGGTTTAGCGTAGCCATTGAACCACATCAGATTTGAAAAGAAAAATTTCCTTTAGAATTCTCTTTTAGCACCAGTCTGCAATGTCCTGGATTCATGCAGCTGTCTTCTCTAGCTGCTATGCAATCTTGGGAAAAGACCTCTCAAATATAAGGAGTTGCCAGTGGGCACTATGTGTACATCCCCTGTGCTCTGAATCACATCTTTCCCTTCAAATCCAAAGTGCTAATTACTAATTAAGAGCTGAGCTCTGAGAATGCCAGCAAATCAGTGCTCAATCCTTTTGCTCCCAACTTGCCAGCTGCCAAGCTTATAACTCCTCTCTTTTCTTCCCAAAAAGAAAAGAAAAAAAGAAAGAAAAACTTTTGATGCACTATTCTACCAAGCTCTGTAAATTGTGTTATCCCACAAAGACTTTTACTGGATTTAGTAAAACTGGGGTGGGAAAGAGGCATACGGCAACCAGCCTGTTGAAGAAGCAATTGAACAACTGCAAACACGGTATCACCTCTTAGAAGATGAATTTATGTCAAAGCTACATCTGGATTTTTAGGACTGTTTTTCCTGTTGGTCCTCCCCCCAAAAATGATTCTCATGCAGTATTATAGAAAATGGTCATTTTGGCTCAATGATTCGTTTTCTTTCCCCCTCCCAACTTGTTTCCCAGAGTAAAGTGCTTTAATAGAAATTATGTCCATTCAAAAGAGAACTTCAATAGATTCATACGCAGAATTGTATGTAAAGGTCCAATAATAATCTTAGAAAAACTTTCCCTCTGTTGTGCATTATAATACCTGAAGAATGAATCTTTTAATTTCTGCATGCTAATTTCTTTTAATTTCTGCATGTGGTCCTAAATTGGCAACAACAGAACAATATAAAGGAGTCACATATCTTTCTGCTCTTATTTTAAAATGTCCATCAACTGCACCATATGGCAAGCTGCTTTGGAGAAGCTAATGTGCTTGAAAAGCAGTTTCTTCAATCCACAGTATGAGGAAAGGGAGGGTAGTCTACTGTTCAAAGGGAAAACAGTAAATAAATTAATTATTTAGTTACCTGTGCCCCCCAAAAAGAAGTTGGGGGGGATTTGAAAAGATATTATTTTATAACTAAGTCACATTTTGGTTTTTTGGATTGTATTTCTAATTTATGTATGTTTCTCTTATCTAGGATATGCTCATGCATTACTAATTCCCAGGATATTTGTATTCTTCTATTTCTAGAGTTCCAGCATGATTGTGTGTAATGTGTTCCATTACATTAAAATAAGCAGAAAAAATGTGTTGCTGTCTTGATGTAGAAGATATTTGCAACATAAAACTGCCATTTGGTCTGGTTAAGAAGACTGTGGTGGAACATTTATTAGCAACTCATATTCTAACTATGTCTGAAGCATTGTATTATTTCTCTCTCTTCCTATCACAAATCTCAGAGTAGTTCACATTCAACAATTAAAATATGCAAGATCCTGAGACACTTACGTATATTTGTCTTCATTTGTAATTAAAATATGAATTGAAACTGAATAAAATTATTCAGTTAGATTAACGAACGAAAGATAAAAAAAGTGAAAAGCATTATTATAAGCATTTTGCAGATACCTAAGAGATGCAATCACAGGCATCAGAAGAATTTGAAGAAAAATAGAAGGAATTTGAAGAAAAATAGAAATATCAATAGAAGGCAATATTTGTAGCTCAGGGTTGAAATGTGAACTCCTTGCTGCTCTCTGAGCTCCATGGTTTTCTTGCAGATGTTTTATTACTAGGTAACATCATCAGTGCTAGAAAGAAGGCAAATGTTCTCTTTTTAATATACTAGTGCAGGGGTCTTCAAACTTGGCAACTTTAAGATTTGTGGACTTCAGCTCCAAGAATTCCTCAGCCAGTCCATAAGTCTTAAAGTTGCTAAGTTTGAAGATCCTTGTACTAGTGCAGGGATGTCAAACTGCCTGCCCGCGGGCCAGATGCATCATAGCAAAACTGCGCCCACCCCATTGCCAGCAATGGCAAAAAAAAAGTCACGATATGTTGTGATATGTCACATGATGTTGCAAGTTTGACACCCCTGTACTAGTGGCTTGTCCTGTCAGTGTTGATGGGTCTTGATAGCTCTTTGTCTGAATTGGTAGTTCCTTGATTAGGATATTGTTTACTTCTTAATTGTCAATCTAGTATTAATTTTGGTGTTAATCTCTACTTATCTGGGTGTTGATTGCTGATGAGGAAGTGTTTTGGTCTTTTTGTTTCCTTGCTGGCTTTTTGATTCTCTCTTTTGAGTGGTATGTAGAAGTTGTTTACCTCTGTGTCTGTTAACAGCTAATATGTCTGAGTGCCAGGCTTCCATAAATTCTCTAGCATTTGTCACTTTGTTGTTTTCACCACACCCAGAGAAAGCCATTATTCGATGACCACAACTTGGTCTCTAATGTCAAAAGAACTATTAAATGTCTTTCTCCCAAGCTGCTAGAACCTTAAATGTTAAAAACAAACCTTAAATTTGGCTCATTAGCTGATTGGCAGCCATGAAGTTGCTTCAAAAGATGTTAATCTTTGCAGATGTTAACTTTGTACAGGGATCCCACAGGAATCAACAGGCTTGCTCTGCCTTTTATACCAGCTGCAGATTCCAATCCAGATAATTTCTAGCTATAGTTGTCTAAAAGTGAGGTTATCATGCAAGCTTTTTTGTAGCTGAAAATCACCATCCAAGAAGAGGCATAGCTGATGATAGGCACTGTTCATCATAGAGATGCCTTAGTGACAGTGAATCTCATTCAGAACAGGCAAGTTCTCTGTAATGTATTGGGATTTTACTTGAACTGTTTTCACGTGTCTTTTAAATGCTGCTTAAGGTTGCTCAATTGAGGTGTCTGTGTAATGGTCGCTGACTAGCCAGACATGCAGTCTCCAAGAAGATCATTGGATGATTTGGGGCAGGAATGGGTTCCTTTAAACCTATTGGCCACCACCTAGTAGCCAATCATGTAAGTAGCTGCATAGAAGCCTCTGATTCAGTTCTGTTCCTGTTTGCCTCAATAAAGCAATGTTCCTGTTTGCTACCTGTCATCTCGCTTACTGCCTCCGAAGAACTCACTACACAACACTGGCGACGAGGGTGGGATCCTGCTTCTTCAGAACAGCTGAAGTCACTAGGGGGCGAGGCCAGCAAAGAGCCTGGCAGGGAATGCATTCCTCCCCACCCCTCGGTTGGCCTAGCAAGCCACGCTAGCAACCACCCTGCCCTGCAGACCAGTCCCAAAGCCTACAGAAGGAGCAGGATGAGGCAAAGAGAGACCTGAGCCATGAAGACTTCCCAAAGATGGCAAAAGTCGGAAAGCTTGAAGAATTTGATGTTGCTCACCCAGAGAGATGGTCATCCTACATCTCAAGAGTGGAAAACTACCTCCGTGCCAACCAAGTCGCTGAAGACAGCTTGAAGGCCACAACACTCCTGTGTGTCTGTGGGCCTTCACCATTTGACATTGCGGAGAACTTAGTCACACCGGCACAGCTGGAGTCCATTACTTTTGTGGACCTGAAGAAATGGCTCGGTGACCATTTCCAGCCCAAGCTGTCAGTGATCGGGTGGAGGCATGCCTTCAAACAACAAGCTCAACAACCTGGAGAGACGGCCATGGAATTCATTGTGGCATTGAGACAAGCTTTGCGCCTATGCCAATTTTCAGCCTTGGAAGAAAGGCTTTGAGATCAACTTGTCTGTGGACTATGGAGCAGAGAGTTGCAACAGGAGCCTTTTGCAAAAGAGACTGTCTCACTCCAGGAAGCCTTAAAATAAGTCATGGCAGACAAAGCCGCCGGCGGAGCAGTGAAGGCCAAAAGCACTCAGCGTGAGGAAGCCATCCACCATGAGGACACCAAACTTCCAGAAGATGTTGACTCTGACCACGAAGTTGACAAGATCCATTGGCACCATGACAAGGAACTGAAGACTCCTTACAAGGCAGTTCCCTTCCCTCAGTGTTTGGGTTGTGGTGGCCGCCACCAATGAGCGGACTGCAGGTTCCGGACAGCCATGTGTCAGGCCTGCGGGAAGACTGGCCACATTGCATCAGTCTGCAGAGGTCACCAGAAGGACCGCCAATTGGACATTCCTATCAGGAGAGGTACTAGGGCCCCGGGGCAGCATAGTGTAGGGTTTTGCTCCAACCATCAGAGCATTTGCCACACGGGGACTCACCGTCCCCTTAAGCCCAAACTTCAGCTTCAAGTCGAGCTGCAGGGCATTCCTTGCAGGATGGAACTGGACATGGGTTCAGCGGTATCCAGCATTTCCTTGGAGACTTTCTGGTTCACCTGCAACCATAGAAAGAGGTGGGCCAAGCTTAGGCCATCCGACATCATTCTGACTGACTTCCAAAACTCCCGAGTTGCCATCAAAGGCGAGGCCACCTTGGCCATCAAATTCAAAGGGTTTTCAGGGGCCTTGAATGTGATTGTGGTAGAGGGCCAGAGAATGAGCTTAATAGGGCTTGATTGGTTTGATGCTCTTGGCTTTCAAGTCACCGGAATCCACCAGACACAAGTAGTGAACTTGGTGTCAGTATGCAAGGAGTTCGCGGATGTTTTTGACACAAGCCTGGGAGAGTACAGAGACCCTCCAATAGCCTTTAAGCTTGATCCTGACATAATGCCTGTTAGGATCAAGCCCCGTAGAGTGCCATTTGTGCTTAAACATAAATTGATGCAGAGCTGGGCAAGCTAGTCAGCCAGGGGGTACTACAGCCCGTAGATGGGGGTGAATGGGAAACCCCAATTGTAACACCACTTAAAGCCAATGGAGAGGTCAGAATTTGCACTGATTATAAGTGCACCATAAATAGGGCACTTAAGCAGCATGCATACCTGGTGCAAGTCGTCAGCCACATCTTGGCATTGCTGCAAGGGGGCACTAAATTAGATTTGGCACAGGCCTATCAGCAGTTACCTGTGGACGAGGCCGCAGCAGCTACACAAACTATTGTTACACATAGGGGGGCTTTTAAAGTAAAACATCTTCAATTCGGAATTTTCCAAGGTGTCATGGAGCTTATGCCCAAGGGCATTCCAGGGGTTTACCCCTACTTCGATGATGTGCTCATCACCGGTGAGTCCACTGAGGTGTTTGCAAGGAAGCTCAAAGCCGTCCTTCAACAGTTCCACGAAGCGGGCCTTAAATTAAAAACAATAAATGTAATATTGGGGTTTCTTCTACTGAGTTCCTGGGTTTCCATATTGATGCTGAAGGTATCCACCCTTCCGAGTCCAAGCTGAAGGCCATTCATCTGGCACCCAGCTCTAGGTCTAAAGGATTGCTTCAAGCATTCCTGGGTCTCCTTAATTTTTACCATGCATTCCTTCCTAACAAGGCCACAGTGGCAGAGCTGTTACACCAGCTGTTAGATAAAAACACGCCATGGAAGTGGATCAAGGTTCACAAAAACAGCTTTAAGGCAGTAAAATCACTACTGTCTTCCAATTCAGTGCTTACGCACTTTAAAGAATCATTGTCTGTATGCATTGCATGTGATGCATCCCCTTATGGGGTGGGGGCAGTTTTAAGCCATTGACAAATGATGGGACTCAAGTCCCAACTGCATATTATTCAAGGACATTGTCCTCAGCAGAGCGCAATTACACTCAAATTGACAAAGAGGCCTTGGCCATTGTGGCCGAGGTGAAGAAATTCCATGATTACTTGTACAGCAGGGAATTCACAGTCTATACTCACCATAAGCCACTCTTGGGGTTATTTACTACAGATAGGCAGATGCCTCAAATACTGTCCCCTATGATGTTAAGGTGGTCCATCTTTATGTCAGCCTACAGCTACAGGCTGATTCAAAAACCCAGCAAAGACATAGGCCATGCAGACAGCCTTAGCAGGTTGCCATTGCCACAGGTAGAGCCAGATCCGGCTCCAGCAGCTCGCATATTGTCAATTCAGGATTTGCCTGAATTTCCCCTCCATGCTGGGGATGTGGCTGCAGAAACTTCTGCAAACAAGGTTTTAAGCAGAGTCTTGTCATGGATTCACACAGGGTGGCTGGAAAACAGCCCTGGACCAGAGTTCCAAAGCTACTTCTCACGTAGACATGAGCTTTCAGCTAACAAGGTTGCATCTTATGGGGAAGCAGGGTTATTGTCTCCAGTTCATTAAGGAACCATGTACTTCAGTCTCTGCATGAGGGACATCCGGGCATAGTCTGGATGAAGGCATTAGCATGAAGCTACCTATGGTGCCAGGGTTAGATAAGGCTATTGAGGCCCAGGTACACGGGTGTTACATGTGTCAATAGTTCAGACCAGAAATGCCACATGGTCCAGTCCACAGATGGGAGGAAACTCACCGACCAGGTGGTTCCGCCCCAGGCGCCTGATGGACCCAGATAAGATTCCTAGATTCACGACTCAGTTTTGAAGATCACATTGGAACCGTGGCTAGGGGGGCATTTGCACAGATTCTTCTTATATACCAATTGCGCCCCTTTTTGGACCGAGATGCCCTACGTACAGTCACCCACGCACTCGTTACCTCCCGTATTGATTACTGTAATGCTCTCTACATGGGGCTGCCCTTGAAGACCACCCGGAGGCTTCAGCTGGTGCAGAATGCAGCTGCACGGGTTGTGATGGGAGCTCCCCGATACTCCCATATTACACCCCTCCTGCGTGAGCTGCATTGGCTACCAGTTGCCCTCTGGGTGAGATTTAAGGTGCTGGTACTTACCTTTAAAGCCCTACATGGCTTAGGTCCGGGATACTTGCAGGACCATCTGCTGCCGGGAACAAATTCCCATCGTCCAGTATGCTCACACAGAGAAGGCCTCCTCAGGGTACCGTCAGTTAGGCAATGTCGGCTGGCGACCCCCAGGGGGAGGGCCTTCTCTGTGGGAGCGCCAACCCTATGGAATCAGCTCCCCCCTGAGCTTTGGATAGCCCAAAACCTCCAATCCTTTCGCCGCGGCCTCAAAACACACCTGTTCCACCAGGCTGACCTAGGCTGACAGGCATTTTAATTAATTTATATTTAGTATTTTTAATTCATTTTTAAATTCTCTAATTTTTTATTGCACTGATGTTCTCAATTTCATTTTATCTTGATTTATGTACTTATTATATGTTTTGTTGTTAGCCGCCCTGAGTCCTTCGGGAGATAGGGCGGGATATAAATCCCATAAATAAATAAATAAATAAATACACCATGGTCAAGAATTCACATTGACTTCACTGGGCCCTTTCAGGGACAGCTATTTTTGATAGTGGTCGACAGCCACTCTAAATGGTTGGAAGTAATTCCTATTGCAACTATGACTACTGCTAGGACCATCCAGGTGCTTAGAAAGCTCTTTGTCACTAACGGGCTACCAGACATCATAGTCTCGGACAACGGGGCCCAGTTCACAGCAGCAAAGTTTCAAGCCTTCTTGAGGATTAACCTCATTAGGCATGCAACATTGACTCCCTTTCACCCCTCTACTAACGGGCAGGCCAAACGCATGGTGCGCACAACAAAGGAGTCACTCAAGCACATAGTGACCAAAGATTGGCACCATAGGCTGGCTGATTTCTTGCTTTGCCAGCACACTATGCCTTGTACAGCAACAGGCAAGAGCCCAGCAAAGCTTTGCTGGGGAAGAAGGGTCATCACAAAGCTGGACAGGTTGCATCCTGACCGGGTGGCAGTAGACACCTCTCGTCCAAAGGCTCCAAGGGGGTTGCAAGTGGGTGATGGGGTGTGGGCCCAAAACTATGGGCATGGAAACTTGTGGGTACCAGGTAAAACTGTCAAAATTTCAGGACCTCTGTCATATGAGGTGGCTCTGGATGGAGGGGGTGATTTGTTTGCTGCCATATTGATCAGCTGTGGAAGCATTTTGCAGAATGGTCACTAACCGAGGACCTCATGCCAGGTCTGCAAATAGAGCCAGAAACTGGCAGCCAAGCAGGGCAGTTCAGATGTTCTGAGGACTCAATCAGTCAGCACAACGGGGAGGTGGTCGTAGATGGGCAAAGCCCAGGAGTGCAACATGGGTTCCTTGATGGGGACAGTCAACCCGAACAAGACAGCCGCTGTGCTAACTCTGCTTGTTCCTGGGACTTTGGTCTGGGCTGATCTGGAATGGCCAGCCAAAGGGACTCGGGTCAATCTGACTCTTGTGAACTCATGAGTCCTGGTCTACCAAGCCCAGCAGGCAAGCTGGTGGACCGGGAGTTGTCTGGATCCCCCAGGCGGTCTGCAAGGTTGTGCAGACCACCACCATATTTGCAAAACTTTATTCTCAAATAATATTAAGAATGTGTGTACATTCTAGGGGGGAGAGGTGTAAAGTATTGGGATTTTACTTGAACTGTTTTCACGTGTCTTTTGAATGCGGCTTAAGGTTGCTCAGTTGAAGTGTCTGTGTAACGGTCACTGACTAGCCAGACATGCAGTCTCCAAGAAGATCATTGGATGATTTGGGATGGGAATGGGTTCCTTTAAACCTATTGGCCGCTGCCTAGTGGCCAACCATATAAGTAGCTGCACAGAAACCTCTGATTCAGTTCTGTTCCTGTTTCCTTCCTGTTTGCAACCTCTCGTCTCACTTACTGCCTCCGAAGAACTCACTACACAACATTCTCCACTTTCATTATCTTTTTAATATCAAAAAGGTCTTTGCAGCAGATAGTACTTTTCTGACCAAACACAATTCATTTACATTTAAAATCTTTTTGCATTCCTATTCTTAAAAACCTGCAGTACTAAAGCTTTTCCCTCCTCTTTCTCCAGCATTTAAAACTTCTCATCTGGAGCTGCTTTGTATTACTCCAAACCTGGGATGTGGAGCTTCTCCAGTTGTTTCTATGTAGATGATTGAGGGAGGTCAGCTCCCCAGAAAAGGAAATATTAAAAGGGCAGAAAAATATATTTCCTAAAAAGAAATTGAACAGCCAGGAAGGCATGCCCAGTTTGCTTAATGGCCCTACCTCTCCCTCCCCTAAGCTCTGTACAAATGCAGATATAAGAGGCTAGAAATTTAGGAAGACAAAAGACAAAGACATACCCCAGCCCCATGGAAGCAGGGGCTGGGACATACCCACAACCATCAAGAATACCAGAAAGACTCAGGTCAGAATACGTGACACAGGAAATAGCCTCAAACAGAAACAGGAAGCAACTCCAAACAAAAGGATCCAGAGGTAAAGAAACGTACTCCCTACATGTGGTCAGTCCTTCTTTTCTGCCAGCCATCTTCTTGTCAGGTTCTCCTCTTCAATAAACTACAACCTTCTTCCCAAAGCAGTTGCCATGTTTATTCCCCGCTTGGATGAACCATGATGAAGACTTTTCTTCCTACATGATGATAAGACTTTTGGCTTTATAGATATAAGTGACATTTTAGCCCTAGAAGAACCACCTTAGCATCCAGAAGAGGATAAAACAACTTATCCAAAACTGACTGCACTTCTACCCTTTAAGAAAACTGAAGAGAATCAATAGAGAGTTTGCCTTTGATTTCAATGGAATAGAACTTTGTTCTAACAAAACAAACTAGTACAGGTAGTTCTTGACTTAGGACCATTCATTTAGTGACCATTCAAAGTTATAACAATGCTGAAGAAAGTGACTTACAACTGGTGTCCACATTTAACAACTTAATCCCTATAATCACAGGATCATAATTCAAGCATTTGGCAACTGACCCTCATTCATGATAGCTGCAGTGTTTGTCTCTAGATTATTAATTTGGCCTTTCCATAATGAAAGAGCATTTGACATGGAATGAAAATGGCCAAATCTTTTGTAATGTTTCTGATGCCATAATTTTGCTACTATTCATATAAAATATCTGGACATCTCTGAAAAGGATGAGCTAATTCCACTATTGTGCACATCCAGTTTCAGGGTCTGGAGGAAGTAAGAATGTGCTTCAAAATGCAATGAATCTATCCCCTCTAGTCTGTCTACTGATTTTGCTGAACCAAGTCTTTCTCCACAAATAATAATTTAAAAGAGAATGTTTATATCTCATGATTGAACCACAGTTCAATCCTTGATGTTCTCTGAGCTTGATTGTTTTATTGCACATGTTTTATTACCCAAATAGGTAACATCATCAATGCTAGAAGGGAGTGCAGTTTGCTTTTTGTTAATATACAAGTGGTTTGTCCTGTCAGTGAGGGTGGGAAAGTTCTTGAGTATTCTTTGAGTAGGCTTTTTATCTTTGATTTTTTGTCTGAGTTGGTAGTTCCTTGATTGTTTGGGGTATTGTTTGCTGTTGGATCATTGGTCTAGTATTAATCACTGCTTATCTGGATATTGATTGCTAGTAAGGGAGTGTTTCAGTCTTTTAGTTTTATTTTTTGATTATCTCTTTTAAATGGTATGTAAATATTCTTTATCTATATGTGCTTCTTGATGCCTAATGCACAAACCTAGTAGCCTCGTCCATAGTTTCAACTAGGAAACTGTAAGTATTTTAGACCAAACTAGGTCCAAAAATGCTAGAGATTTCTTGGAAGCCTGGCACACACATAAGTTAGCATCAACAAAGGTAAACAATGCCACGATCAAGGAACTACCAACTCAAACAAGCAATCAAACAGTAAACAACAGCCTAATCAAGAGCCACCAAGGCCACTGCCCCCAACACTGACAGGGCAAGCCAGTTGTCTACAGTTGTATAAAATAAAAAGCTAGCATCATTTCCTTATAGCATTCAGGATGATGTTGCCTACTTGGATAATAAAATGTCTGCAAGAAAACAATCAAGCTCAGACAGTACCAAGAATCTCACGTAATAATTTAAAAAACAGATAGAGCTATTTACTCAGGGTATAATTATACTCAAGGTATAATTCAACCTCTGTTAAAAAAAATCAGTAGCAGAAAACTAATGCTTTATAAAAGGGACTCACATTCTACTGCTGCATCTACTGCTTTCTGGCAGGTATGATGTATTCTTTTCCTCTGTCCTGCTGCACATCAATTCAATTATTATAATGAATGTATTATTGTTCTTGGACTCCAGTTTCCTGGGTTTTATGCATAGACTAGTGTATATGCATCAAGCTGTATACCCATTGAATTTTTGTGTGTTTCCTTACTTGTTAGATTTATATTCCTCCTTTTATTTTAGGAGCTCAAGGCAGCATGCACAGCACCATCTTCCATTCTTTTCTCCTTTATCAACAAATCTTGAATTCTGCCAAGAGAAAATAGAAAATAACAAAAGAAAAGATATGTGAAGAGAACTCTTACTTATCCAACCCCTTCTGGGTAATTCCTTGAAACTGGCTTCTGTCCTGAAGCTACATTCAGGCATTTTAATAGTTTGCCAATAATCACCTTATATTTGAACACAAATATTGCAAATCCAATTTGCAGAATAACTCATTGGTTTAGGGACATGGTTAGATCTATTTGACCTCAGCAGACCATTATTAAAAGATGTTGTTTGAATCAGATATAATATTTTATTAGAATAAACCCACTGAATTAAAGGAGATTTCATATCCCTGTAATTATCTCATGAACATGCTTTGGTAACAAATCTGTTTTTTAAATGCCATGTTCTGATGTTGCCTTCATCTCATCTCTCAATCAGTGTGACTTAAAATCAACCTTAGGTGTTCCAAATTTCAAAATAGTGTTTTCTGTCCTCCATCGCAACCTGCTATCAATCTAACATGTTTCAGTGACTATGTGATTGCTGCTAACTCCTATT
This sequence comes from Vipera ursinii, assembly GCF_947247035.1. Classification (NCBI taxonomy): domain Eukaryota; kingdom Metazoa; phylum Chordata; class Lepidosauria; order Squamata; family Viperidae; genus Vipera; species Vipera ursinii. The sequence goes on along the minus strand of NC_139517.1, from coordinate 103,443,510 downwards.
GGCTTTTTAAGGCTGTTGTGGGTATCCCTTCTTTCTTCCAGTCACTGGGATCTTTCTTCCGTGATTATTTGAATTTCAAGAAAGACCAGACTCTGTCTTGGCATTTGAGCAGGTAATGCTTGATTGATACTTCCCAAAGTCTGGCTTCATTCTTCCTCCCTCCTATTGCCAATAAATGTAGAATTCAATTCTATTTTTTTTTTAAAAGGAAGATAAGCTTTCTTTTGTCTTCTGTTTTATCCCAAGCAAAAAGAGTCTCATAGGTTATTGTGTAATGTTGTCTTCTGCAGGAGTAGAGGAATTTATATTTACAGAGAATAACAACATGATTTATTCTCTCCAATATACATAGCAATCTACTTGCCAGCCATAATGTCCTGTGCTGGTAGGATGCATGGAAAGCAGAGAATTTCAGGTGATAAAAATACTAAACTAGGAAACACAGAAAGAAGGGAGGGAGGAAAAGCATAGAATTTCATCACAACATTGGTTTTAGGAGGTGTGGCAAAATGCATACAATGAAAGAGCTTTCTTTTTGAAGCCTATAAAATAACTGTTGAATTTTATCACAGCTTTGCAGTCATCCACAGGAGAGATGTTGACAAGGTAACTAATGTTGGGAACCAGATCCATGACTGAAATAAATTATATTTTTCAGCTTTCCAGAATCCTTTTTACAGATATGGCAAGCAGTGTTTAAATAATGAAGCACCCTATCTGCTATCTGCTTTTCTGATAACCAGCCCATGACACATGATACTTGGCAAATCAATAAGTTAACGGGAAGTGGGCGGGTTTGGGGTGGGAGGGATTTGGGGATATATTGTAAAATTTTGTTTTTGTAAAACTCTTTAATAAAAAAAATAAGTATAAGTTAACAAAATTAAATAAAATTGCACCCGAGAAATAGCTACTTATAAATCAAGCTAAAATAAAAGGCAATTATGAGAACTTGGCACAGAATGAAACCAAGAGTGAAGCTATAGTCTACATGGGACATCATTAAGCACAACTTTTGCTGACCAGGATGAGTAAGTGGGTAGCTAACTCAGGTGGAAGCAAGCAGCCATCTACCTCTCCTCATTACTTGCATGACTACACTGATTTTTAATAACAAGAACATGGCAGCTTGATAAATTAATGTTATTTCCTGGCAACTTCAGACTATGTAGGGGACTGGAGCAATTGACAAAAATAGAGAAGTTATTCCACTTTATTAGATTTTCTTCTCAAATTAGCCTTGAGCTTGGAGCATTCAATTAGATAGGGAAGACTGAAATTTCAGGTTGGAAGGCAAGACTAGAAAGTTGAAAAAAATATACTTGGCTTTCTGAATGATCCAATGTGAAATTCACTACCTATTCCCAATTTGGTAACAACTCTCTGTTTGTGTATTTGGCCTCAGGGAGAGTTACCTGGTGGCAGCTATAGGGGTCTCAGATGATTATGAAAACATCATAACTATCACATCAGCTAGAACCATACTGGCTAAAGGACCAAATGTTATACAAACACAAAGCCTATTAAATAGGACCCTCCTCTATTTTTAGCACTTAAATAGCTTATATGGCTACTATTGCTAATTTTGATCTGTTTATCATCACCTTCAGTTCCTGCACCAGCCAAGATTATAAAAAATATTGTGTAAGGTTATGTAATCAAAACCATAATATTACTTAATCAAATTTGTATAGCTGCCCATTTTACAAAAAAGAACTTGTTGTATATAGCATACAACAATCCAATAAAAACACACACATAAAACAATATAAATATAAATGTATATATATTTACAAACCCTAGCAACAAGAGAATAAAAACAGCTGCTCCAGCAGTTCAGCTATTGAAGCATATCTCCAGTTCTTTGGGAGCTCCCAGCCTTGAGAGATTTCCAGAATATCAAAATAGATGAAGCTAATCTAATTTTGGAAGTAAGAATGTTCCATATGGCAGGTGCACAACAGAGAATGCCTGTCTCCTGGGTCTCCCATCATATGTACAGGTTTAGCTGACGGGTACCACAGCATGCCTTCTTTGCCAGATCTAAAAGGGTGGTCTGATGTAACCAGGAGCTGGTGAAGATATGACTGACAGGGTCAGTAACAAGAAAAAATGATCTGGCAACAATTGCCTTTATAAATTAACAGTCACTTGTGAGCTTCCTGGACATCATCCTAAGTACTGTGTTTACAACCTGGATTCTATTGACTTTGTGGTAAATGTGCCTATAAAACTTTTGTCTTGTAATTTTGAAAGGAGTTAGGTCATGTGATTGGAATACAAAAAACAATCATGAATTTCTCAGTTGAAGTGGAGTTGGCTTTCTGTGATCTTAGAGTGTTAATGAAAGGGTGTGAAAGGATGAAGTATGCTGATACAATAAACACTATGATTTACAGAGCAGATTGATAATATCTAACAGGATAGAATCCTTATAGTGTGAGGTGCCATAATAAGTCACACACAGAGACAAGTGATTCCTTTAGTTCACAGGTCTGCAAACTGCGGCTCCGGAGCCGTATGCGGCTCTTTCAGCTGTCTCCTGCGGCTCCCAGTCCTCTGCCATGTGCAGTCCAAAAAAAAAAGTGGGACTAAAAAAGTTCAATCAATTCAAATATGCAGGGTAGGTGCATATCTCGCCTTGGCTCCACTCTTCAGTCAAACTCTGTTCTGCGCATGTGCACATGTACACACATGCGCACACATTTTTTTGCGGCTCCCAGTTTTTCCTTTTGTGAGGGAACCGGTTCCGAGTGGCTCTTTCACTGTTTCAGGTTGCTGACCCCTGCTTTACTTCATGCATGCCAATAAATGTATAGTTTATTACACCTATTCTAAGCACTTTGATCCTTCATTTAAAGTGTGTTTTTCCTCAAAAAACAATGTTTAACCCTAAACCCTTATTGGGAAGAAATAAGTGCTTAATATTATTGCAAATTTCTTCATCAGGTTTTGTCTACCTGGTGCCTTCTGAGAGCAGCAATACAAAAAATATCTAGAGGGCTCTAATTCGTGAAGGCTGTTCTACCTTAAACTCATAAAAGCCACTGAAAAAGGTGCTTTTTGTAATTTTGTGTCATTTATTTATTCATTCATTCATTTAACTTTAGCATTTTAATTCTTTCAGCCTTGTTTGTGATTTGGGTTTGTGATGTATTCTATGTTTTATATTTCTTAATAGTTTGGGACTTAAGAGATTTATGCTTCTTTTTTAAATTACCAATCTCACTAGTCTCTTAAAAATAGTCTTGAGCAGTCATGTGGTAGGTTGAAAACTTTTTCTATGATAATTAAGGGACTTATTTCATAATGACTGACTTTAAACATTTCTTCAAGAAGTCATAATTTTTTCTATGACAGTTTTATTAGCACAGACTACTGTGGTTGCATGCAGATCTTTATTCCCATTACGTTTATGTTTCTGTAAACAGAAGCTGCAACTTTAAAATCCCAGGGAATTTATGAGACTTTGTGGGGAGCAACATTTTGCCAAGATGTATACTTGGAAATATGTTGCACAAAATCCTTCCTTGGGCTTATAAATTGAAGATCATCTTTCAAATGTTCATTGGCAATGTACACTCTTTGTCATTCTGTTTATCCAGTCTGCTTGCTATGTTACTTCCCTTCCCTATTTAATCAGTTCATTGGAAATAATTTTAGGCTGCCCTCCCAAGATCTTCTGGGGTGAATTACAGAAAGGCTAAAACAAATCAAATGCTAATATTGCATGGATGAATATCACAAAATTACAAAAATCAGCATATTGACATTCCCATACCTCAGGAAGATAAAAATGCCAAAAAAGAAAATCCATTCAGTGACAGCCAGGAAAATAGTCCTGGGCAAAACATTCTGATTCTGTTGACACCACCAAGAAGATCCTGTTTATAGTAGCCACTTGCAAAGATGCCCTGTTTTTAAGATTTCATTGTTCAAGTAATGGGAGCCTTGCAAATTTTTATGTATTCCTTGTATCTTATAACAAAATTAGCATTTTGCTTTGTGCTGACAAATGGACTGGAAATAGTAAATCATTGTGAAAATGACTTGTAATGATAACAATACTTGGCCCAGTCAGTAATCTAATCTTGCTAGTTTTTTTAAAAAAATCAAAGCAGCCTCATGTCTGGGATGAGTTACCTACCTCTCTGCTAAGGCAAATTCCATTAAGATAGTTTGTTATATTATAGATAGCATAATGATAAAAAGCATCACTTGACAAGCATCAGTTAACAACGATTGAGGCTGCCAGAAGAGCAAGAACCAGCACTTTTTACCTCTCTTGATACCTGAAGGGGTAAAATAAGAAGTGAAGAAAAAGATAATGATAAAATGTTCCAATAGCTAGTTTTTCTTTCATCTACCATGGCCTTGTTGAAAGATAGAAGTCTTTTGGACATAGAAATATTTACCTCTTGTTCAAGTAGTTAGAGATCCTTGTGAACTATCTGTAGCAGTAACTCATAGCCACATCTCTGTGTATTTAGTCCTCTACATGGACCTGCTTCTGAAAGTCTTAAAAACTACAGGATCATCACATTGCAGTGGCCTTGCTACATACAGGCATGAATCATTTTAGTAGCACAGCACCAATACTAGACATGTGAATTGACTGCCAATAGTTTTCAAGTCAAAATCAAAGGGCTAGTATTAACCAGTAAAGCTTTGCATGAGTTAACTCCTGGTGGCCTTCAAGGCTGATTTTGCCAAGTTATTCCTACCCACGTAGGCAGGAGATAGAAATAGACCTACCCTAATAAAGAAATTGGCAGACTTTTGGCTTATATCCTTAACTTTATGTTGAAAGAAAAATCTTCATCAGGGTCCAGTCCAAGCTGGGAATAAACAAAATGGAGATTACTTCAGAAAGAAGATTGTAGTTTATTGAAGAGGAGAGCCAGATAGAAAGATGGCTCTGGGAAAGCTGACCATATGTAGTGGGAAGTGGTGGGTTTTTATACCTTCTTAGGCTTTTGTTTGAAATTGTTCCTGTGGCATGAACTTTGATCTGAGTCTAAGTGTGCCTTTCTGGTATTCTGATGGTGGTGGGTTAATCCTATTATGTCCCAAAGGTCATATCCTGCTTCCCTGGGGCTGTGGCTGATGACTGTTGGATTTTTGGGGGTGAGGGATTGTTGATTCTAGGGTTCTTTGTCTTTCTAATCCAAGCTTCCTGGCTCCAATCTTTCTGACAAGATTATCACATCTGATTTCTGCAGACCTGGTTTCTGTATGGGGCAGAGAGACTTGGAGGGGTGGGTGGGTTGGTTTCTGCCTTTAAGAACCTTTGGGAAAATATATTCTGCCTTTTTAATATTTCCCAAAATATTTCTTTCTCTGGATTCTTCCCACACTTGTGAATATCTTAATTCCCAAAGTAATATTGGACCCCACCATGACAGGGAACTAGAAGGCTGTGAAACCAATTTTCTTTAAGTGGTCATTTGTATAGTAACCATAAATGGTGACAGAGAAAAATACAGATTTTTGTTTTTGTTGGTCCGAATGTTTAGATTTTGTTACTGAATCTGTGAGTCAGCGATTTATATGGTTGTATGATTTGATGTGATATTGTTGTAAATGTTGGAGTTTATGGAGTAACCATTATAAACCCTGCTTTAGATTACAAGTGGATGGCACTAATACTGTAAAATAGTTATATAAACTGCATGGTTGCTACTGCAGGTATAAAGCAACTAATCCAGGAAAATTAATTAATACTATTTAATGAGGAAATTTGAGAGCTTTGTGGCCTCAGGGATTTCTCTGAGAACTTTTGACAATAACCTGCCTTCAGAATAAATTGAATGCTGAGAGCAAGGCTTATTAAGGAACTTTTCCTTTTTTCCCCTCCCTCCATAATGTTAAAAGGGACATGCTTGATCATCTGTTTAGTTCTTTATAATATTTATGTGCTATCGGACCCATACTTAAAGAATACAGCACAACAACAAACTAGGGTGGTGGGTAAGAAACTTTCATTTTCCTTTTGGATGGAAAGTTTTTAAACATTGACCAACCATAACAAGGGAAGGAAGTGTAAGTTGTTGAACTGATTGCTCAACAGTTATATTGTAAAAGTATTAAACCAGCACTTGCTAATGCTTCTGTGTACATCTTAATGTAGAGCAACTGTCATTTTAGTCTGCAGCTCTACACAGATCAAACAAATGTCACACATTTATCATGTCTGTGTCAATTACATTCTAAAATAACCTATGTCCATTTCCACATGTATGAAGGAACAAATAAGATGTAGTATAATAACCAAGAAGAGAGCAAAGCTGGGGGATATTAGGGAGTAGGAAGATTCTTTAAAAATTTGATGTGAAATACCATTTTTTTAAAAAAAAATTGCCAAAAGAATCATCCCTTCTCTTTTTCTGCTGATAGGCTATTTATATATATTTAAATAAATTAAATATCTCAAAGAAATTCTAGATATAAAATGAACTTTCTTGCAAAGGAAGGTAATATTCTGGAAGGATATTTTTTATTATTGCTTGGAAAGACAAGGAATATGTAACAATGTTTTCTAATAATTCAATGTCATGATCTTTATTTAAGGAATGCAGTTCAGGTGTGAATTAATTACTCCTATTTCCTTCCTTCCTTTCTACCTCCCTTCCATTTGTTTCTGCTTTTTAAAAAAATTAAAGATAATAATTACATATTGCTGTCTATTTGGACTACTCATTCACGAATAGCAAGTGTATGTTTCTTCCGCCCTCTCAAAATACCACCCACCTCATCCATATTTTCTCTTTTTCCCCCATTGTTTTCTCTTAGCATCCGCCTTCTCTGACTCTGCCCTTCCCGTAATTCTTTTCCTGATTCATCACTGTTCCACCCAGCCTCCTGAGATGCTGATTCTTTGCTTTTCTTGCCAATTTCCAGAAATGCACTTTTGTCATTTTCTGCTTGCTTAATCTTTAATCCATTCAGCCATATCTTCTGCATTCTAAAACATCCTTTTTATGCTTTGCAGGAAAATACATGATAATGGAATTTTCTTAGTACTGAAAAAAATGGTTTGACTGTAACTGAGTTTGTTATTACATAGGAATCAACCTTTTGTGTTGAAAAATAGCATTGGAAGAAAACAACCGGCAGCAAGAAGTCAAAAATCCTTAAACAGAGAAATGAAAAACGTCTTAGGTTTTTTTCTAGTTTATTTCCTAAATTCCACTATGATAAAATGGAAATTTAACTTTAGTCCGTTTGGAAATATCTCTTGTAATTCCAGAAGCCACAGTCTATGATTGCAAGAGAGAAAAGCTTTGTTACATCCTACAAGGCTTATCAGGCTTGACAGCTAAGGAAAAAGAAAGTGAAATTATTATATTGAAAAATAAAATCCAAAATTTGAGATGTTTTTCTCCTGAAGGATAAGACAATTACTATTGCTTTTTAGTCAGTTGATTTTTTTTTCTTTATTCAATACATTATTAGCATTATTCTATCTACTACTTTTTAAGATGAATCTGAAGACATCCCCTTTGGGACTTGAGCTAAAGCATAAATAGCCATTATGGCAATACAAACCAAGAGGTCACAGGCAGCAGGCATCCTGGGACAAAAGAAGTACCCCAGCTTTCCTCTTGAGTCTGCTGTCCCATCCCTGCCTACTGCAACAGATATGAAAAAGGGAGGAGCTTATGTCACATGGTAATAGCTGTCATCATAACTATTTTCATCTCCTTGTGGATGTTCCCAGTTTGCAATTATTGCTCCAAGAGGATTGGCTTCTTGCTAGCCTATATCAATAGTCATCATAACTATTTTTTTCAAAAATAACCTGTTAAATATGAGTAGGGTACAAGTTATATTTCAAGAATGATAAATGGAAATAAATAGGACATCAAATTAAACTTTGTCAGTATTGAAAAATACTTTCTCTACTCCTATGCTGGTCAAAACTATATTTGCCACAATATTTGCAATACATAACAAGTCATATAATATGTATGTCACACAGTTCCTAGAGCATCTAAAGCAACATTTAGAGACATTTAAGATAAATATAGCTTCTATAGCAGGCCCATGCTGAAGGCCTTGTGATATGATACCATCACAAACAAACTTCAAACATAGCTTGGCTGGTGTAAAAAATCTAAGTAGGATGAAATCTGATTCAAACTTGGATGAGAAATGATCAAAAGTAGAAGGTATTCCTAAGAAAATACGAGTGCAATGAAATTAGTAAAAAAAAAATTGGCATTTTTGTTGAAATGTTTGTTTGCTTTCACTCTTTGACTTGTCTCTGCAGGTTCTTGGACTGGATTGGTGACCGGATTAATTTTGTTTAATTGAGATTGCACTGACTATCCTTTCAAAAGAGAAATTGCCAAGAACACCAGTAAAACCTTGTAGAATGGAAGAAAACAAGGAGAAAATGGCTTATTTACTTGGTTCTGTTGTTAAATCTCACTATCAACAAGAAGCAAATGAAAAACATTTCAATCCTATATTAATTTACATGGAAACAAACATCCAAATATAGGAAGTTGCATCTGGAGGGCTAAAGACAATCTGTGACATGGAAAACATTACACATACAACCCAACATCAGTAAAAAATCAATGATTCAGGGAAGAGCTGTAGTTTTTAAAGGTGAAAATGTATACCAGCTTACATAGGTATCTCTGTACACTTTTTAACATTACTGTCAACAAAATTGAGTACAAAAATACAAACAATATTTAATATTTAAACTCCTATATTTTTTAAAAGTGCTACACTTAATTTGCCAGCAAATTTGGAAAACTCAAATTTGGAAAACTATCGTACCATTGCACTCATTTTACATGCTAGTAAAGTTATGCTTAAAATCCTACAAACTAGACTCCAGCAGTATGTGGATCGAGAACTACCAGAAGTACAGGCAGGATTTCGAAGAGGCAGAGGAACTAAAGATCAAATTGCCAACCTATGCTGGATCATGGAGAAAGCTAGGGAGTTCCAGAAAAACATCTACTTCTGGTTCATTGACTATGCTAAAGCCTTTGATTGTGTGGATCACAACAAACTGTGGCAAGTTCTTATTTGTCTCTTAAGAAACCTATATGCGGGTCAAGAAGCAACAGTGAGAACTGGACACGGAACCACTGATTGGTTCAAAATTGAGAAAGGAGTCCAGCAAAGCTGTATACTGTCGCCCTACCTGTTTAACTTATATGCAGAGCACATCATTAGAAAGGCAGGGCTAGATGAATCAAAAGTTGGAATTAAGATTGCCGGAAGAAATATCAACAACCTAAGGTATGCAGATGATACCACTCTAATGGCAGAAAGTGAAGAGGAACTAAAGAGCCTCTTGTTGTGGGTGAAGAAGGAGAGTGCAAAAGTTGGGTTGAAACTTAACATTAAGAAAACCAAGATCATGGCATCTGGCCCTCTCAATTCCTGGCAACCAGATGGTGAAGAAATGGAGGTAGTGACAGATTTTATTTTCCTGGGCTCCAAGATCACTGCAGATGGGGACTGTAGCCAAGACGCTTGCTCCTGGGGAGGAAAGCAGTGGCAAATCTAGACAGCACACTAAAAAGCAGAGACATCACCCTGCCAACAAAAGTGCGTACAGTCAAGGTATGGTCTTCCCAGTTGCAATATATGGCAGTGAAAGTTGGACCAAAAGATTGGCTGAGCACCAAAGAATTGAGGCCTTTGAACTATGGTGTTGGAGTAGACTCCTGCAAGTCCCTTGGTCTGCAAGGTGATCAAACTGGTCAGTCCTAGAGGAGATCAACCCTGACTGCTCTTTATAAGGCCAGATCCTGAAGTTGAAATTCAAATACTTTGGCCACCTAATGAGAAGGAAGGACTCACTGGAGAAGAGCCTAATGCTGGGAAAGATTGAGGGCAATAGAAGAAGGGGATGACAAAGAATGAGGTGGCTGGATGGAGTCACTGAAGCAGTAGGCGTGAGCTTAAATGGACTCCAGAAGATGGTAGAGGACAGGAAGGCCTGGAGGAACGTTGTCCATGGGGTTGCAATGGGTCGGACATGACTTCACAGTTAACAACAACAACAATTTTTTTTAAAAAAAATTCTATAAGGTGTATAGAAGTCATAACATATATAAAATCTGCAAGTCTTCAAATATAATAAAATTCTCAGAGCTTTGTATCTGCATTTGCTATCCTATTCTACATATAATCTTTTTTCAAAGGTCATCTTCAATATTCTAACCAAATAAAGTAATTAAATGACACCAAAAGAAAAGGCCTTCTCAGTTTTCTGGCCATATCTGGATAGAAAAAGACAAGGACAACTATTATGAGAAGCAGCAGTCAAAGTGTTCTGTATTTCTTTGTTCCCATGCCATCAAGAATCATCCAAATTTTTCCAGCCATTATATGATATTGCATAACCACCATGTTAATGTCTTTTTAGCTCCAGGCTTAATCATTATTTTTTTCTCAAGCATTTTATTCTCAATTTTGTACTATGTGGCGGCTCTACAATGGGCTAGAGGATGTGTATATGTTTTAAAGTATTCTCTACTATTTTTAATTTGCTTTGATAGTTTTTTTTCTGTTTTTCCAATCACTTTCAATGATTTGCACATTGAATATCGAACTGATAAGAGATATAATAAAATCTACCTAAGACATAACAATGCCTTCAATACACTATAAAAAAAATAACACATTCCTGACACATCAGATAACAAACAAATCTTAAGCATACATAAAATGGAAGTATAGAACTTGTGGGAAAGTTGATTTTTAGGATTCAGAGTTATTCCACATATGGAAGTCCTTGTTCCCAATCCAAATAAGCAATTTATCATCACCACCATTTTCTTACCAGACTTGCTGCAATTTAATGAAGTTATTTACACTGACCTGCTCTGACCTACAACTTCATGGTTTGGTGACCTCTGCTTACGTTGTGTAAATTTGTACAAGGTCTTATACTCTTTATAAAAATGGCAGAAGAAAACATGCCTCTTTCACAGGAAATATTGGAAGTCATGAATGTTGTGGGGAGCAAGGCTCAGCCAGGTTTTGGCTTAACCTTGATGAGACCTGGTAATTGAGGTTTGACCCTGAAATGGCAGAGAGGATGAATTTTAGTTTTGTATCTAGCTCATGATTTTACTCATTCAACTACTGCTGATTTGAATGCCAAATATTTTTAATATTATGGCCAACAGTTTTGCTTCCTAAAAACTTTCACATGTTTATACTGTGGTATTTCAGGCAATCAGCTGGAAAAGTCATTTGCATGACTGGAACTCTTTCTGGAAAGAAGGTGATATAGCTCAACTATGCACAACCATGTGACTTGGCAAGCAAAAATCTGTTTGCTATTATGTAAGGCAGAGTATTAAAAAAGCAATTGTCCCAATGGATCCTATGGCATGTTCATGACATTTAAACTTCAGAAGTTTCATTTGCAAGCAAAGAACTAAAAATTGCCAGCAGCCAACAGCACCTGTTCCTTTCTTTCCCTGGTGGTTGCCTTTTTGACTGACAGAGGCAAAGGCTTTGACTTTCTGCTAATTGCTATGTAGAAAGAAAAATGTTTATGACTAAGGAGAAACTTCCTGACAGTTAGAACAATTAACCAGTGGAACAACCTGCCTCCAGAGGTGGTGAATGCTCCAACACTGGAGGTTTTTAAGAAGAGACTGGACAGCCATATGCCTGAAATGGTATAAGGTTTCCTGCCTGAGCAGGGGGTTGGACTAGATGACCTCCAAGGTCCCTTCCAACTTATTATTATTATTATTATTATTATTATTATTATTATTATTATTATTATTATTATTATTATTATTATTATTATTATTATTATTATTATTACCATCCTGGTCTGATCTGACCTGAGGGTTGAATTCTATCTTAATAATCCAAAACAAATATATTTTACTCAGTTTAATAGTAGTGATATATGGAACTACAGTATATCTCTGCTGAACAAGTTTTAAATATGGATAATATGACTTTAGATCCCCAGTGATTACATTCCTTTACTAAATTTAGCTTAATCTACTTGACCTAGCTGCTGAGAAGACAAAATATGTTGGATAAAATCTTTTCTTTATATCACTTTGGGTAAGTCATAAAGTGCAAGAAGATTCTCTTGGAAGATGTGCCTTTTCTTTTCGTAATCAGTGTTGTCATCCAGATACAATTATTTAACAGCATCTGCAGAGTTAATTCCTCTAATCTGAGCAAAAAGGGGGATATTTTTCCTTTCACACACTAAAAAAACTCAGTAGTATTTGTCTCTGTTTGGAGTAAATGCCAAGCATAACTGTGTTCCAAACTGTGCTTTGTAATATTATTATCGTAGGTCCTGAAATGTCCTATTTGAAGAAATTGATTCAGGAGATACAGATTTTCTACGAAAGGATTTACTTGTAATAGGATTCTTGATATAGAACATTTGATATAAAACATTTCATTCATTATAGTTCATCTGTACCACTCACCCTCTGAAAGCTCCATTTCTTATGCTTTTATGTGCATACACACATATGCACAGAAACACAGACACACAGACACACAACCTGCAGAATCCCAGAATTATAGGGTTGACTTGTAATAGAGTAAGTGATGCCTTTCAATGAGTCAAAACTTGCCCTATCAAATTCATTTTTACTAGCAGGGGTCTCCAGACTTTCAGATGGGAGAACAGGCTTTTCCCCATATTATCACTAAGCTTCGTGATTTATCATGGGGACCCTAAATGTAAGAGATGTAAGGATGAAAAAGAGAATTTATATCTACATCATCCCATTTAGTTAATCTGAAATAAGTATTTAACTTATTTTTATGTACTAGCAGTCCATCTTTAAAGATGTTATGAAGCATTCTCATTCCCCACTAAATTTCATGATCACAACAGAACCATGCAATTAATCAGAGATGGGGTCTGACCCAAAATAATCTAATGAACCTCCTTATCCAACATGCATTGAATTCTTTATCTTCATAGTCATACATCCAACTATTACAACATACTGATCATTTTAGCATAAATATATTCTCCATTTGATTTTCTTTGAAGTTCCAAAACTATTAATTTGTTTCTTTCTTCTCCACCCAGTAGTGTTTTTCATTACGCTTGAGGTAGAAAGCTGAGCTCTTTCACTAAACATTTTATTTTGTCTGGAAATCCTGGCACTTTTTATGTCCACTCAACTGTCAAATATGGAGGCCAGCTTCTCACATTACTGTTCTGCAACTTCAACCTATTTTAGTTTAATAGACAAAGTAGGATCATATGAGTGCAACATTTTGGCCTGTCTTTTGATTATTTTGGACAATCTGCAAACAGCAGATTGGAGTACTTCTTGCTATCAACTGGCAAAACAACTTCCTGCTCATTGTGAGAGGTTTCAAAGACTGCACTGCTGATTGCTTTAACAATCAGCTATCATTTTATGTAAGTGTAATTTCTCGGTTATGCCAGACAACACACAGACATTACATAAATGACATCACCAAAACAGGAATCTACTTGTTAAGTTTGTTTAAATGGAAAGGAAAGGAAAGGAAAGGAAAGGAAAGGAAAGGAAAGGAAAGGAAAGGAAAGGAAAGGAAAGGAAAGGAAAGGAAAGGAAAGGAAAGGAAAGGAAAGGAAAGGAAAGGAATTCTAATCAGCAGCCTCTGAATGGAAACCAAGCCATAAAGTAGGCAAGTAATTAAACAGAAATGCAGAAATAACTCTTCTGAAAGTTCAAACTACTTTTCAGCTTAAGCATTGAAGTTGATAGTTCTTGGAAGATAGTGTTTTTAAGTGGCTCTCAGAAAACCCTCCTTTGTTTCCTGTTATTTTTATTTAATAAAGCTTCAAGTCTGAAGAAAAATCTAACAAAGATTGCCAAGTGTTTTTAAGCAGTCATAGAGGATCCCTTTGCTGCAGCAACCGCACCATATTTTATGGTGGTTCTAGATTCTTCTAACCAAAATCACTAATAACCACGATATGATTTTCTGCCATTTGGTGGTAGGAAACATAGAAAACTATAATGTAAATCGTAAAATAAGTTTGGCATAATTTCAAAGGAATAAAGAAAGCCCTACAAGCTCAAAGAAAATAACTCAGGCTCTGCCCACATATGTGGCATTTCTCTGATTGTTTTGCAGCTCAGTCCCTTCCAAAACGTTAAGTATAACCCCATTCAGTGTCATTTGGAAGATGGAGTTGGCTCCTCCTTTCATAATTGCAGACTTGCTGGTTAGAATTAGAATAACACAGATGAGTGCAGCATTATCCATTATTGAACAAGGCAATAATCAGTCTCTCCCAAAAGGCGGGTTTTTACTTTTCTTCCATTTTCTATAAAATTCAGAACAGCTCAAGAAAAAAAAAAGTAATAACAAAGCAGAAGGAAGAAGGATCTGAAGGGCCTAAGCCAAGGCCCTGACATTTTTCACCAAGGAACAAATCCTGCAGAAGATAATAACTACCAAGTTTAGATTAAACTAATTTTATCAGAAATTTTATGTATGTAATAGTTTGCTTTCCTTGTTTTCCCTTTATTTTTATTTTCCTAACAAAATCCTTTTCCCAGTTACATATTTTGTTTTATTAGTTTTAGAGGGGAATTTCTCATTAAATTTTTTTCCATAACCAAGGGGAATATACATACTTACTTTTTAGGTTTCAAGACTGACATAAGATTTGAAAATTTTATAATTCTGTGCTCCTATCTTCCTGTAAGTGAGTTTAAGTCCTAAGGTTAAGAATTCCCCAGACTAAGGAATGCCTGAGTGGTAGCAGATTGGAGAATTTGTATTATTATTATTGATAATTATCTTTGTTGGGAAACTCTTGGAGAAAGGAATCTGCTAGGGAGATGTTATTCTCATTTTTATTTGTAACCCAACTGTGACATAATTACTTATGTCCATATAGTTTTCTTGGCAACAATTGCTTCTTTAAATATATATTTTTTACTTCCTAGACTAGCCCTCAGACCTAACATTGCTTTCTTGTTTATTATCAAAATAATAATTAGGTCCATGTCAGGGTTCTTTGCTTTCCAAGGACTGAATGTATCAAGATGTAGGAAATCTTTTAACGTTTTCTTACAACACACTCTTTCCCCAACATTAGTCTGTTCTCTCTACTTTTCTAAGACTTGCAAGATGATGATGCCATGTAAGTGCTATATAACTTTAATACTCAGTTCTTTAACTAAGTTCAACTAAAAGTCTCAAAGCTTTCAAAGTGGCATACAACCTTTGCCTTCTTCTAAATGTTTCTTCTCTAGTTGGTTAGAGATGCTGTCTTGTTTGGTTTTTTCCTTTTTTAGTTGCTACCAAGTTCCCACCAAAGCTCCACTCTGCTCATCATGATTTATGGCCCTTGCAGCTGACTAATAGTCCTCTTGCCTAGTTGTAATAACTGCAATTCCCAGCCATCACCTCTGCTTCTGCATGACAATTGTCATCTCCTTTCTTCATGTATACCAGAGGTCTTCAAACTCGGCCCTTTTATGACTCATGGACTTCAACTCCCAAAATTCCTCAGCCAGCGTGCCCAGCTGAGGAATTCTGGGAGTTGAAATCCATAGTCATAAAAGGACCGAGTTTGAAGACCCCTGATGTATACCCTTCTCTACTCTATCTTAGTGTTTGCTTTTGGTAACAAACATTTCAGTAGCTGCCTCTGTCAGCACATCCTTGAAAATACCTCAGTTCTTACAGGCAGCTTGAATGCCAGCTTGGATGCTTGTGAGTAAAGTTGTGAATGAATGACTATATGGGAGAAATGGGATATGAAGCGTTTCTGCCTGACTGCAGCTACTCTTCCCAAATGCAGACAGCAACCTCATCTTAATTCCCTCACAGTCCAATTCTGCCTAACACATTTAAATTTGTATCTCAAACTGCACATTTGCATATAATTGTTTTCCCAAGGAACTGGACAGCAACATATTATGCAGGATATTGCTTTCCTAGATCTAATGTAGCTTCCAAGTACATTTCATAAGACCTGGACAATAGATGCCTTTTAACAGGGAAGTTAATTTCTCCATGGATCCTCAGCCATAATCTATAATATTTGCCTCTATTTTTTTCTCTTGTGGTAATGAAAGGGCAGCTTAGTTCTGGCTTCCTTCCATCACCTTCTCTATCCATGCAGTATTTCAGGCTAAGTCTGCTGACTGCAAGTTCAGTCCTGACCAGCTCAAAGTTGACTCAGCCTTTCATCCTTCTGAGATCAGTAAAATGAGGATCCAGATTTTTCAGGGCAATAGGCTGACTCTGTAAACCACTTAGAGAGGGCTGTAAAGCATTTTGAAATGGGGTATAAGTCTACGTGCTATAGCTATTGCTACTCTAAAAAGGGGTTTATAGAAAAACAATGCTAGAGGAACCAAGGTAGTCATTGTATATTTATTTATTTGAATTTTATCCTGTCTTTATTATTTTATAAGTAACTCAAGGCAGCAAATATATATAATGCTCATTCCTTCTCCTATTTTCCCTACAATTCTGTTAGATGAGTTGGTCTGAGAAAGAGAGTGACTGTCCCAAAGTCACCAGCTGGTTTTCATGCTGAAGGTGGCATTAGGATTCACCATCTCTTGGTTTCTAGGCCAGCACCTTAACCACTACACCAAACTGGCTCTTTATAGTACTGTCAATCCTTTCCCAACCCAGAGCCCACAGATACATTGTCTATGCAAGGGTTCCCCAACTTCCATTGGGAACCAGACCACACAAGTGGCAGGGAGGCATGCAAGTATGGAAACTGTATTTGTGCAAGTGGCACATATGTGCATGAAACCTCTCTCCCCACCACCGCTTTCCAGCTCTGCTGCTGTCCATCTGCAGAGCTGGAAAGATTGGGGATTGCTGGTCTATGGGACCTGGATATAATCAGAATCATGATACAACATATGCTGTTGTGCTCTTGGTCAGCTAGAAACAAATGCAAGCTATATACATGCTTTCCTCAATCTAGCACATACAATGTATATTAGAAATGCAGTTCCCAAAATATTCAGTCTTCAGGAAATCATTGGGTTGGGGGAAAAACTAGAGTATGTATTAGTACATCTGGAAAATTAATACATAAATCTTTTGCATGGATAGTAGTTTAAAACAGAATAATCCTACTCTGTTTCATTGAATTAATTCTTCTGTAAATATGCATAAAAGCCTGATATAAGACTAGATGATCAGGTGAAATACAGGGATTACTTTTTCATTGCTATTAATGGAGAATAAAGTTGACTAGTTTAGCAGATGAAAAGGTTCTTAAGGTCAACTCTGGGATATGTGGTTATAGAATTCTAACTCTGTAATTAAATTTCTAAAGTAACTTTGACTCAGTAGCTATTTGTTGCAACCACAATGTTAAAACAAGCCAGCAATTTCTGCACACAATTGAAGGTTTCTAACAATACTTAGATATTTATTACAGTTCCAAATGGATAGTTTTGACAATAAAGCTGATT
This sequence comes from Vipera ursinii, assembly GCF_947247035.1. Lineage (NCBI taxonomy): Eukaryota > Metazoa > Chordata > Lepidosauria > Squamata > Viperidae > Vipera > Vipera ursinii. Next base: position 103,426,075 of record NC_139517.1, on the reverse strand, counting down.
TGTAAATGGGCTTGAGGATTGATCTTAAATTATATCCATTGCAATATTGGCAAGTAAGGTTTTATTTTTCCTCCCAATACCTGACAGTGCTTAAGAGATAAATGGGACTCTGACAAGAGAATCCTCAGATTAAGTTTTTCTAAATTCAAAAGGATTAATTCCCTTAATACAATGAGTGAATTTATGAATATGCATGATCAAATGTGGTGGGGAGATTTAAAAAACACAAAGAAAGGATGAGAGAAGTAATACTTTATAAATGAAAAGTGATAAAATTTCCACAAAGAGAGGATTGTTAACCCCCCAAAAAAATCTGAGTCCCCCAAAAATAATTTCTTTTTTTTTTATTGAAAAGTTTTATAAAATACAATTTTCCTTTAAAGAAACCCCCCTTCCCCCTCCCTCCTCCCCTCCCTACCTCCCCCCTATCTCCCCCCCTCCCCCTCCCCCTCCTCCCTCCCCTACCTCCCCCCCTCCACTTCCCCTCCTCCCCCCTCCCCCCCCACTTCCCAGAGCAAAATACAAGGTATATATCTAAAGGCAATCATAAACAATCATATACTAACAATTATAAACTCTAAAATCCATCACTCTCTAGCTTGTATATAGTAAACCAATCCTTAATAATACTAAATATATATAAAAAACTAAAATAAAAGAAAACTAGCATCATTCCCATCTATGTTCTTCCACAATTCACTATTACCTTAACATATCCTCATTTGCACATTAATAAATAGTTCTTACACAAATTAACCCACATTAACCCACAAAACTTTCTTCCTCTTCCTCTGTAGTAAGTTGTCCATTAATTCCAAATTAAAAAAAAAAATCTATTACCATACATAGCATCCCAAAACTTTTTTTTTTTTTAAAAAAAACACAACTAGCACTTAACTATAAATATTTTGTGGAAGTTCCATAGATTTCTACTGGTCTTATTTTTTTTTCTTTTTTGAGCGTTTTAAGGCAGCACGCGTCACCCTCTGTTCTCTAAGATCATCCAAAAGAGTTGCAGCTTGAACTCCTCCTGTACCCTTCTCGTCTATCTGTACATTTTCATCCTCTTGATGTTCTCCTTCTCCAGATCCCTCTGCAGCTTCCAAAAGTGTTGATGGGGTTACTTCCAAGACATTATTATAAAAATCATGCGCTTGCTTCACATTACTCAAACAGTATCTTTTGCCATCATACATGAAGCTCAACCCAACTGGGATCTCCCATCTGAACCTTATATCTCTTTGCTTGAGCTCTTGCACAAGAAATATAAAATCCTTCCTTCTCTTTAAAATCTTTGGAGGAATTTCTTTTAAAACCAAAACTTGTTGACCAGCAATCACAACTTTGGTATCGTAGGCAGCTTGTATAACTTCATCTCTAATTTCCCTTTTTACAAAATAAACCACCACATCTCTAGGCAACTTTCTCTGTTTAGCAATCCACGAATTCACATGGAACACTTTGTCCATACCTTGTTTTAATTCAGATGCTGGATGGTTCAATACTCCCTCAAAAGCCTCAGAAACCAGCTGCTTTAAATCTTCCTTAATGTCCTCTTTTAGGCCTCTAATTCTCACAGCAAATTGCATCTGGTAAAATTGGGCCAAGCTCTGTTCACTGTCAATTTTGTCTTTTAAATCTTCAATTTCCAATACTTTTGCTTCTAATAAAGCATTCTTTTGAATCAAGTCTTGCACTTGATCATCCAGCACCTCCACACATTTAGCAACTTTTTGCACTGAGGACAAAATGTCTACCTTCATTTCTCTAAGTTTCTGTTCCAACCTTTCTTCCATTCTCTGCTCCAATTTCTCCAATTTCTCCTCCATCTGTAGAAATTTAACACCCATTGACTCCAAAATGAACTGGGTATGTTTTTCAAGATCCTTCGATGTCAATACATCAGGAGAATGCAACGCCTGCAGCAATGATTGTTGTTGCACCGGAGAATTTCCAGCACTCCGAAAAGTTCTAGGGGGAGGTTTAGCCGCCATCTTTTACTTACAATTGTGACGCACTTTCACTTTAAGTTTTAAACAAAGTCCATCAAGCTTGAGAGTAAAATAAAATCTTCTTCATCTCTTCATCTTTCCCTCTTGTACTGCTCTGCCTGCTCTTTCCCTTTCATAGTCTCTCCTTCAAGCAGGGATGGTCGCAGACGCCTGGCTCTGCTCCATAAAGTCCGGAGCAGAGACGCTGGTCAGCTGGGAGCATCCCAGGCTACGGGGGAGTTCAATCCTTCGGCCGCCCAAGCTCCAAGCTCAGGCGGCCCCGGAGAACTCAACCCCCACCTGGGGGCTCACCCCCTCCTCTTCTCCCGAGGAGGGGGCTTCAGATTCGCCCGAACAGCTGATCGGCGCTGTTTCGGGCGAAAAAGCACCAGCTGAGCCGCGGGCAGCCCGGGAAGGCTCCCTCCGTCGCCGCGGAGCCACCGGAAGTCCCCCAAAAATAATTTCTATACAACTGAAATAGAGTTTTCTTGCTTACTATGCCTTGATATTTCAAAATTACAGATTTTAGTTTTGTAAAAAAAATTGTCATATAGCTTGTTATGCATATGAGCATGAATGCAAAAAATAAAACAAGTTATCACATTCTTACTAGCAAGTAAAAGATTTCTGATTCACTTTTTTCTTACTAAGAAATCACTGGGTGCTAACAATGTCTGTACTACCATCATAAGATGGCAATTCTACTGTTTTCTGAAATAATGCAGCCCAACTGATTTTGAAATCATGGTTTGCTATGAATCTTAGATTTTTCCTTCCCAAAATGGACAAAGTAGTGTTCTATGCCAATAGCAGATTATAAGATCATTGATAGAATCAATGATGTTGAATTTGATAACAACAGCACGGTTACTGGTGGGACAATACTGGAAGAAGGATAGTTTGCCTACTATAGAAGAATGGGTGTTTAAAGTTTCGAATCTTGCAGAAATATGGGACTAAAAAGTTCCATTTATCTTATGAGTAGATTTTAGAGGAATATTGTTATTAATTTTAGTGTTAGTACTTTGTATGTATCTATGTTAAAGGGGAGTTAAAGCACATTATGAAATTGGTTAATTTTATATTATGGATAATCTTTAGTTAGAATATGATTATTATAACTATAACCCTGTATTTAGCTCTGGGAAGGGGGGGAAGGGGGGTGGTTTGGGGTGGGTGGGTTTTGGGGATGTATTGTAAAAAGTTTTTTTTGTAAAACTCTTTAATAAAAAAAAGATCATTGATAGAATATGCTTTTTCACTGTCCTGGGGCATCAGAAAAGAAAAAGGGGTAGATGAAAGTTCATTGGTCAACTTTATGCCCCCCCCAATATCTGTTCAGTAGAAATAATAAAGTGCATATCAATTACGTTCTTCATTCAACCAATCATCTTGAAACAAGCAATAGGTTTGCAATTGTTTCCTGAGAGATATCTAAAACAACTAATCAAAAACAGTTTGAAATCAAGAAGCAAATTAAACATATTGCATCTCTCTGGGCTTTCTGTTCCAAAGAGTATTTCAGTGCTAGGTTGCAACGGCACATAACATTTGCTTTATCTGTCCATGAATATGTGATAAGACATCATCGGCTCTTAAATAAAATTAACCATGGCATGTCATTTACTTTCAGTAATAGGGCTCTCATGTTGGATTTGGGATCAGATTCATTCACTGCAATTTTAATGCTTTGTTTGAAGAAGCCTGTTCCTCTGTGTTTCCCTATGTTAGTCCACAGGTGTGGACCTGACTTCTTTAAAAAAAGATTGTAGAAGAAAAACAAGATAATTTTGGAACCAATTTTTTTCTTTCTCCATGCTTAGATTAAAGTGGACTATAGGCCCATTTTGTTAACATAGCCTGCCAAGGTTTCAGCTTTTGGTTGGAACTACTGTATGCTGCCCACTTATTGGCCTGTGATGATTTACTAGCTGTCTTCTAAAAAGCTTTTTTTCCTCTAAATTATATTTTTCCTCTCTCCAAACTATAATGTTTTGAGTTGATAACAATAGCTTGTTGCTGTTATTTTGTTCACTGTTGAACAAAGAAAGAGAATATTATTCTAGGATTTGTCTTTTTTGTAACCTATAGAATATACTGCTTCACTGGGACTTCATACACTGTTTCTCTGTGACAGCCACAGCTGGAGGTATGTGTAAATTACACTCTTTTTAAATGACTTTCAGGATGATTTCTTACCCTGGAGTAAATGGCTGAAATTTTTCTATTCCACTATTACACAGTCAAAATACATTTATTACTTAAACACAGTTTTTAATATAATTTCTATTTCAGGAATATTAAGTACCTAATAGCTACTTAATTAAGAAAGGGGCACATAAGATTAAGATTGAACAAAGAATCTTGCTTCAGTGGGATAAAAAAAGCAGAATCATGTTTTAATTCTGCTATAGTAACACCACACATTTTATTTTATTTTTTTGCCTTGCAGGCAACAAATTTACTTAGTTGAATCTGGACTGGACTGGATTTGGGATAATCCAAATTCCAAAGCTTGTTTGTTGACCTTCAAAATAGGCACTAAGTGCCCTTAATGAATTGTTTGTCACTTTGACCAGTGCTGTCTTGACACAAATAGGTATTGCTGCAAGGATTTCAAACATTGTAAATTAATTGTGGATTAGATTTTAGAACTGTCCAAATCTTTATTTGTCTTCTAGTAAAAGTTTAAGCAATTCAGCTTTCACATTTTTAAGAGCAAAGATAGATTCACTCATGTTGTTTTGCTTCACCTTGCAGAATTTTGCAACACTTCGCATCCAAAGCCTTCTCCAGTTTTTGTCAGTGCTGGAGAATCCCTGGGAAGCGGCTGCAAGACAGTGTTCTCTTCATAGCCTCTGCCTCCTTCTTCTGCTGAAGTTCTCCAGCACTTACGAAAAGTAAAAAGATATGTGCAAATGTGTGGCCCCTTCACAGAAGCTTTTTCCAGCTCTTACAAATGACAGAGGAAGCTAAGAGAAGGTGAGTTGACACCAAGTACTTCACTAAGACAAACCTAAGCTACAGAGGAACAACCTGCCTCCAGAAGTGGTGAATGCTCCAACACTGGAAGTTTTTAAGAAGAGACTGGACAGCCATTTGTCTGAAATGGTATAGGGTTTCCTGCCTTAGCAGGGGGTTGGACTAGATGACCTCCAAGGTCCCCTCCAACTTCTTCTTCTTCTTCTTCTTCTTCTTCTTCTTCTTCTTCTTCTTCTTCTTCTTCTTCTTCTTCTTCTTCTTCTTCTTCTTCTTCATCATCATCATCATCATCATCATTATTATTATTATTATTATTATTATTATTATTATTATTATTATAGTTTAATCCACTTGCACTGTTTTATGTTTACATGTTTGATGACAAACAGCCTTATGTTTATAAGTGACAGGTTTCCTACTAAGCACCTGCATGTCATAAGCATTTGAATTAAAATTACCATATTAAAATCAAATCTGATGTTTTTTAATTTTTATTTGGTGTGCGTTGGAAGAGGGGTAGTCTTATACGGCGAGTATAGCCCAAACCCTATAATTTAACAGGAAATGTAGGGGGTCGTCTTATACGCCCAGTCGTCTTATACGCCGGAAAATACGGTAACTCAACTCATTCAAAACAAAAAGATTGTGAAAATCCTGTCCTTATTCCAAGTAGAAGGCTTTCTTCAAGTAGATTTGACAATACCAAACTATATTTCAAATGTGTATCTGAAGCCCAAATTCTATTCATAAGAGAATCCACATTCATTTGTAGGTACAAGATTATTTGGTATTAAAAGTAATGAAAAAGCTGTTGCATGTGAAATCTTTTTTGTGTGTTCATAACTCCTTTCAATTTTGTTCTGTCTCAGACAAACTAAGACAAACTATGAAAGGATTTGAATCTAGGGTGGTCCATTAAAAAAAAAGAATCCAAATTCCAAAAGCAATAGGGGTTTAAAAACTGGTGAAATGGGAGTCAGTAATGCTCAGTTCAGGCAAAACCAGAACATTCTTTGTTTAACTCTGGCAGGTCATAATTGCCCAAGTATGGATTTTATAGTTTCTGAACTGGACATATTTCTATGGCATTCCTAGATATCAGCTTCTCTGATTTTTTTAATCTCATATTTGTGAAAACCTAATTTTTAGGCTTATACAATTTTCTTCAGTGTTTATTGGAGGTTTTTTTAAAAAAAATTCTTTCTGCATTGCTCCTGTTGGAGCAAGAGATGGGATGATTTTGTTGAATCATATTTTCAAATCAATGCTTTTCACTGACTCTTTGATTTAAAAAAAAATCTTTCCAGATCACTTTATCTAGTTTTTTTTTTTGAGAAATCTGAGCTGTGTTTTACCTCACTGAAGTAATATTTTCTTTTGAAATAACATCTTATTCCTACCCTGACATCTTATTCCACTCATCTTTTTTGGAACAGATGATGTAATACTTGCTTCTCTTGCCAAATCTTTTTCTGGCCCATTTATAAGAAAAACTGGTGATATTATGAGAAATTTCAGTGGAAATAGAGATAAAAGAAGAAGATGCTTTATGCAGTTTCATATAGTGAGATGTTTTTGGTTTCTAAAATTGAACTGAATAATGAAATGGTATTAGTAGCTTGAATGAAAATGAATTTATTTTCATATTAACATAATTATATTCTCCAAATAACTTCATTAAAATTAGCATCCACCCACATGGGAAAACAGAATCTTACACGATATTTATGTTGGCAAAGAACATTCTTGGTAACTAGTTTGGAATTGGCTAAATAGCTGTACAGTTCAAATTCCACTGTTTTGGTAAAACAAAATTTCATTTAATCAAAAGCAGGATTTGGGGTTTCTTGGCATTGCAATTTTACTGCCTTTTGCTGAAAAAATGATGACTTAAAATATACATAATTCTAAACTCTAGAATATGAAAGGTTGCATTTAAAACAAAAGAAGAATTCATTCTTCATAAGAGTTCATTAATACAATTATTTTATTTTAACTCACTAATGCATACTTGAGGTAAATTAACTCTCATCCCTTTTGTTTTGCTTTGTCAGAGTTATATCCAAGTCTCAGGACAACCACAATTAGAATAGGCATGTAATTCTTGATTCCAGCTACCCTGGATTGGTTTTGGATATTTTTTTTTATGGGACACACGATGTGACTTTGGTTGAAATTTCAGTGCTTCTTGAAATAGCAGGCAATTTAAGATTATGTATTGCCATATATCAGATTAACACAGTCTCAAATTATTTCTTAGACATGAAGTTCACCAGATGAATTTGGGCCTTTGCTAACTTGTGTCACAGATTTGCTGTGAGGAAGAGATTGGAACAGATTATGGAGTTTAAACAATTTAAATTTTCTTAAGAAAATATGGGAATTTTGTAGTTCTACCAAAGGAGGTGAAGAAAAAAACCCCATTCTAATTAAATAAATAACTGTCTTCATTGCAGAGAGATATTTGCCGGAATTTGGGTTGGGGATAAGCAGTAGTCAACAAATGTGAAAAATGAATGCAATTCTTTTATCAAGCCTAATTAATCCATCTTCTATAAATGAATATTTCCACAAATGTACACAGAAACAATAAGAATCCTATATATATTCCAATTTCACAGAGAAATTATTTTTTGCTTAATGCTATTTTAATTATTTGGGAAGGGTAGTATTGTTATATTCTGGACTGTTCCTACAGCAAAGTAAGATTTTTACTTAAAATCTCCCAAAGAGTTTGCATTTAGATAGCATTTTTAAAAAGATGATAGATGTTTTTCCCCATTCATCTCTCCCATCCCGAAAATCTTCTTTGATAATTTATAGCATAAAAAATAAAAAATGCATTTATATTTTCCAAATTACAATTGCATTTTGGCTAACATAGTCATCGCCTTAAGCAGGATAGGAATGGGATCTGAGACAACCAATTAAGATCTCTTTCATGGAGAAACAACCAATAGTTCATGGGCCACATAGAGCCCCAGAATAATTTAATGTGGCCTTTAATACTGTCTGAGTATTTGGTATCTTTGTCAATATTTCCCTTTCCAATTTTTTAAAGTTCCACCAATAGGAGACACAACCATGTGAAAGGACATTCTGTTAACCAAAGAAGCTTGATGGCTACTCTCAAAAGTATCTTGCATGCATTTGAGACAACTAACAGGACTAATCTATTTTTTCCCATGTGGCCTCCTGTTGGGCAGGGAGGGAAGCAAGTGTCACAAGGTATTGCGGCTCCTGGCTTGGGTCCAGGATATCTGAGGGAACACCTGCTGCCGGCATCAAGTTCCCTTCGTCCTGTGTGCTCCCACAGGGAGGGCCTTCTCAGGGTGCCGGCGGTAAAAGAATGCCGGTGGATAACACCCAGGAGGAGGGCCTTCTCTGTGGGGGTGGCTGCCCTTTGAAACCAGCTGCCCGTGGAGCTTAGGACTGCCCCCGACCTTTGATCATTTCACCGAGACCTGAAGACCTGGGCTCTCCGGCCCAGGCTGAGTTTTAATTGGGGTTTTATATTTTTTAGGGATTTAATTTAATCTTTTAAAATTGTTCTTAATTTTTGTATCAATGTTTTATATACCCTGTAAACCGCCCTGAGTCCTACGGGAAAGGGAGGTATATAAATTCAATAAAATTCAAATTCAAATTCAAATTCCTACTTAATTCCATCCTGTTTACCATTTACATTTAGGTTCCAAGAGATTGCCATGGAGGAATATGACCTACAACAGCATAAAAGATGTCCCTATCTGAAGTGGTTGAATGTATGCTGGTAAGTTTGCTTTTTCTCTTTACAGAGTTGAATCTGAATACATGGTGTTTTAGGAATGTATAACTCTGGGAAAAGCCGAAGGAATGAGAAAAAGAGGAGACAAACAGCAATGTGAATGGATTTAATTACAGAGACGAGGAGTGCACCACCAGAAGATCTGAAGGGTCAAGCTAGAGAAAGATCATCTTGGAGAAGGTTTATCTGTGGAGTCACTATGAGTTGATACTGAATTGATCGTACATAATCAATTTTAAAAACCATGATTATTGCTTGATACCGAAACAAACTTTTAAGCATCCTTTCCCTGCTTCTTCACTGAAAGGTGTTTTCTGCTTATATTACAAACCAACTGCTGTTCTGCTGTATTTTTGCTTTGTTTTCCCATGATAGCCAAGTTCTGTTTTTTGTACTTCCATCATAGGATTTTTTTTAAAAAAATATTTTTTTCTATAAATCTTTTATTATCATTTTTCTTCTTCTACATGATGTTATGTGGTCATGCAGATACCCCAAGATGTTTTCTGATAAAGAGAAGAAAATCAACCTCTGAAAAAAAAACTCCTGTCCTTGACCACTAGCCAAATGTTATCCTTTCTAGTATTCATCCTGCCATGAGTCCACTGGAAGAGAAACCCACTCCCAGTTGATCAAGGTTGAAATAAGAAAAGTAAGATTAAGTTCAAAATTCAGATTTGGTATTAGGATATAAACATACCAAAAAAATAAATCTCGAAACAAAATCTGTCTGATCATCAAACAAATATTTTTAACAGGAAGGGATCTCCAGCAGCCTGCAAAAGCAGAATAAAGGGCTAAGCTATGTATACAGAAATATCCAGAAATATACATGTCATGAGCACCACTTTAACTTTAGTTTCAGCACTGGCAATGCTCAGTTATAATGTCTGTGTCATGGTTCCAACAAATGCAGTCCTTCTAAGAACTTCAAGAAGACAATGCACACGAAACACTTTGTATGAAAGTAGCATACAAGATTTAGCTATTACTATTGAGAAAATACTATAGATAGTTCTCTCTTATTTTTTTCCCCTCACGATTCTGATTTCCTTTATCCCTTATTCTCCGCAAGTAAACTTTATGTTACAAACTATACTGTTCCTTTCCACTGTGAATTACCTGATGTAATTCTCAGTCTGCCTTGCCATGAAAAAAAATCATTATGCATCTCAGGTTTGAAAACTGACATGCACCATAGTTTAGAAAATTAGAAGATATCGTTTATACAACCATCTCACTTTGCTGTCTAGTCCTGAAATATTATTAAGTTATTTAGGTGGCAACTTAAATCCTGATCCAATTTTCTTCTGTAATTAATGAAATGATGTCAGGCAAATTGAGCAAGATTCCTGCTAGATTTAAGGACTTTGGGCAGCCATTGCTTTATAGGCTTCTGCCTTTCACAGAGGAAATGTATTTCTGCTTCACACTAATAAAATAGTTATTAAATAACTAATAAAGCCCATATAAGAAAATTAAGGGAAGTCTGTGTTATGTATTGCGATAAATTGCTTGTAAACTGTTGTGCAATGGTTAATGGCCGTTACTGTTAAACTCCAGACTGCTTGTCTCTGGAGCTGTTAGTTTACATTTTAGGTGGGAATTACTGCTTTAATCTCATTAGCTGCTGTCTAGAAGCTAAGCAGCAGTTGGGGTTGCTTCTGTTGTTACTGAATAAACGTGTTGCTGTTTCACCGTTCTGCCTCGTCAATGTCTCACCAATCCCAAAACATAACAGTGGCGACAAAGGTGGGATGTGCTGCTTAAAGAAGAGAGTCAGAAGTCACTAGGGGGTGAAGCTAGGTATCAGAGCCCTGGCAGAAACTACCTTCCCGCTCTCTGTCTGCCAGCAAGCCACTCTGGAGACAACCACGCCCTAAGGATCCATCCTAGGGCCAGCACAGAAGCATAGCAGCAATGGCATTGCAAAGTCAGAAACAACTCACCATGGCCAAGGTCAGCAAATTGGCAGAATTTGACGTGGCGCATCCCGAGAGGTGGAGTTCTTACATCTCTCGCATCAAGAACTATCTGTGAGCTAACCAAGTTAATGAAGATGGCCTGAAGGCCACAACACTCCTGTGTGTGTGTGGCCAGGTGACGTTCGATATAGCCGAAAACCTAGTCACTCCTGCTACACTAGAGTTGGTTGCCTACGCCAATCTCAAGAAGAAGCTCAAGGACCATTTCAAGCCAAAGCTCTCCATCATTGCATGGAGGCATGCATTTGAGCAGCAGGAGAGTCTGCCACCGAGTTCATAGCTGCCCTAGGACAGGCGTCCCGGCTTTGCAACTTTGCAGACCTCGAAGAAATACTGAGAGACTGTTTGGTTTGCTGGTTGAGGAACAGGGACCTCCAGCAGAAGTTATTCACAAAAGAGACCCTCACGTTCCAAGATGCCCTGAAGGAGGTGATGGCCAAAGAAGCCACCAGAGGAGCCGTCAAAGCTTTGCAGCCCTCCAAGAACACTCCCAGCCCAGAAACTGTACACCATGAGTACGCGGAAAGAGCAGAAGACGCCAACATGGATCATGAGATCAATCGGCTGCAGAAGCAACCAGAGAGGAACCAGCAGCCAATTGACAAGGCAGTTCCCTTTACTCGATGTGTGGGCTGTGGAGGCTGACACAGATGCTTGGAGTGCAGGTTCCACACAGCAATGTGCCGGGCATGTGGCAAACAAGGCCACATTGCCACCATCAGAGGTCACCAGAAGGACATACCGCAAGAAGTATTCAGGAAAGATCCCTGGGTCCTGGGGCAACACCGAGTTGGCTATTGCTCCAGCTGGAGTGTGTTCAGAACAGATTTATTTTTTTATTTATTTATTTTTATTTTTATTACATTTATATCCCGCCCTTCTCCGAAGACTCAGGGCGGCTTACAAGCTTAGCAGTAGCCTTCATTCTATGTATATGCCTGCTTGTTAGATGCCCATTGCCCCCTTAAAAAGAAGCTTAGACTCAAGGTCAAGCTTCTTCTAGCCCTATCTATAGTTTCCCAAGGAACTTTTAATCACATCTGCAGTCGCAGTGGCAAACAAGTTAAACTCAGGCCGTCTAACCTGTTGCTGACAGACTTCCAAAACTCCCGTGTAGCAGTTAAAGGAGAAGCTATGCTCAATGTGCAGTTCAAAGGGTTTGAGGGTCCATTGAACATCATGGTTGTTGAGGACCACTGCACAAGCCTCATCGGCCTAGACTGGTTTGATGCCTTGGGCATCCAAGTGACTGGCATTCACAGAATGCAAGCAGTGGACCTGTCAGCAGTTTGCCAGGAGTTTGCTGATGTTTTCAGCCCGAGCTTAGGGAAGTACAATGGACCTCCAATTGCCCTCCACCTTGGTCCTATCGTAACCCCAATGTAGATCAAGCCTCGTACAGTGCCTTTCACCCTCAAACCCAAAATTGATGTAGAGCTGGACAAGCTGGTGCAACAAGGGGTGTTGCAGCCAGTAGATAGTGGGGTGTGGGAGGCCCCCATAGTCATGCCACTTAAGACCAATGGTGAGGTGCGCATATGCACAAATTATAAGTGCACTATTAACAGAGCACTTCAGCAACATGCATATCTGGTGCCTGTAGTCAGCCACATTTTGGAGCCACTACAGGGAGGTCACGTATTTGCCAAATTAGACTTGGCACAAGCCTACCAGCAACTGCCCGTGGACAATGCCACAGCAGAAGCTCAGACCATTGTAAACCACAGGGGGGCTTTCAGGGTTAGGTGCCTACAGTTTGGGGTCAGTGTAGCCCCAGGGCTTTTTCAGGGAGTGATGGAGCACATGATCAAGAATATTCCAGGGGTGTGCCCCTACTTCGATGATGTCCTCATAACTGGGGAGTCAGTGGAGATTTTGGCTGAATGGCTCAAAGCCATCCTTCAGTGTTTCTGCAAAGCAGGGCTGCAGCTAAAAAGGGAAAAATGCAAGATTGGGGTAGATTCAACCAAATTCCTTGGTTTCTGCATAGATGCCGCAGGTATTCATCCAGCGGATTCCAAGTTCAAAGCAATTCAGCAGGCTCCCAGTCCTAAGTCTAAGGGAGAACCTCAGGCCTTTTTAGGACTTCTGAATTTTTACCATGCCTTTCTTCCACACAAGGCCACAGTGGCAGAGCTGTTACACAGGCTCTTGGACAAAAAGACACAGTGGCAGTGGACAAGTGTCCATGAGAAAAGCTTCTTGGCAGTCAAATCACTGCTGTCTTCAAACTCAGTACTCAGTACATTTTAATGAAAAGCTGTCCATCTGTATTGTTTGTGATGCATCTGCATATGAGGTAGGGGCCGTGTTGAGCCATTTGATGGCTGACGGGAGGCAGGCTCCCATCACTTATTATTCTAGGACTCTGTCTTCAGCAGAACGCAACTACGCACAAATTGACAAGGAGGCACTGACTATAGTGGTCGGTATAAAGAAGTTTCATGACTACTTGTATGGCTGCCATTTCACGGTCTTCATGGACCACAAGCCACTTCTGGGTTTGTTCACAATGAACAAACACCTCAGATTCTATCTCCACGAATGCTGAGGTGGTCTATCTCAGCCTATAATTATAGGCTGATTCACAAACCGGGCAGGGAAATGGGCCATACAGACAGCCTCAGCAGGCTGCCCCTGCCACATTTAGAGTCAGACCCCACTCTGGCTGCATGCATCCTGGCTATCAAGGATTTGCCAGAGTCTCCCCTTCATGTTGAGGATGTGGCTGCTGAGACAGTTGCAGACAAGATGCTTAACTGCGTGTTGAACTGGGTGTACACAGGATGGCTGGACAAATGTCTGGGGCCAAAATTCCAGAGTTTTTACATGAGGAAAGATGAGCTCTCAGCTCATGAAGGCTGCATATTTTGGGGGAGTCAAGTCATAGTCACAAGCTCTTTGAGGTCCAGAGTTTTAGAGTCTCTGCACAAGGGACATCTGGGAATAGTCCGGATGAAGGCACTCCCGAGGAACTACCTTTGGTGGCCTGGGATGGATAAAGATATTGAGGCCCAAGTACATTGCTGTTTCACATGCCAGCAATCTAGGCACGAAATGCTTCAAGTCCCTGTCCATTGATGGGAAGCCAAGCACACCCCGTGGTCAAGAATCCACATTGACTTTGCCAGGCCATTTCAGCGACAACTGTTCCTCATTGTGATGGACAGTCACTCTAAGTGATTAGAGGTCACACCAGTCCCAACTATGACTAGTTCCAGGACCATCCAGGAACTGCTCAGGATCTTTGCAATGCACAGGTTACCCAATGTACTAGTCTCAGAAAATGGGGCTCAATTTACCGCTGCAGAATTTCAGTCCTTTCTGAGGGTTAACCTGATATGGAATGCCACTTCAGCCCCCTTTCACCTGGCCTCAAATGTCCAAGCAGAACACATGGTCTGAACAACCAAAGAATCCTTAAAGAGGATTGTAACTGGTGACTGGCAGCACAGGTTGGCAGATTTCATACTCTGCCAATGCACAACGCCCTACACTTCAACGGGCAGAAGCCCAGCTAAACTTAGATGGGGACAGCGCTTAATCACTAAGCTGGATCGGCTGCATCCAGGCCAAGTCGCCTTGGACACAGCACAGACAAAACCACCAAGTTTGCAAGTTGGTGACCAGGTTTGGGCATGGAATTATGGTCAAGGGGCACTGTGGGTGGTAGCTGTGGTTGGTAAGCTGTCAGGGCCACTTTCTTATGAAGTGGTCCTGGAAGACAGCAGAGTGATATGGTGGCACATCGACTAGCTGCGCTGGAGGCTAACAAATAAATCGCTGGCTCAAGACTCTTGTGAAGGCCAACGACAGGGTTGGCTCGACAAAGGCCTGACAGCAGAGTCTACATTTACTGATGAGACTCCCAGCAGTGGACACAGGGGCCTAGCGGCAGGTGAATCACCCCTGAACACAGAGACTGCACCCACTTAGTGGGACCAGCAAACGGCTCCGAATTCCAGTATAGCAGAAACTGTGCCACCAATAGACTTTCACTTGGGTCTACTGGGACAGACCAGGCAGAGACTCGGGCCAACCTGAAACAATCAGGTCTCAAAACCCTCATCTACCCAGCCTAGCAGCCGAGTTGGTAGACCAGGAACTCCCAGTGACTCTGAGATGCTCAGAGTGGCCACAAAGGCCACCAACATATTTACAGGACTATGTTCAATACTTGAGAATTGCACCATCCAGGGGAAAAGGGTATTATGTATTGAGAAAAATTGCTTGTAAACTGTTGTGCAATGGTTAACAGCCATTACTGTTAAACTCCAGACAGCTTGTCTCCGGAACTGTTAGTTTACGTTTTAGGTAGGAATTACCATTTTAATCTCATTGGCTGCCGACTAGCAGCAGTCTGTATAAATAGAAGCTAAGCAGCAGTTTGGGCTACTTCTGTTGTTACTGAATAAACGTGTTGCTATTTCACCATTCTGCCTCATCAATGTCTCACTGATCCCGAAACATAACAGTCTGCACAAGGCTAGCCTTAGGCTTGGATCAGACTTTTACTAAAACATTATTTTTTAACTATCATTTGTTGAATAATCTGCAAGATGAGGTAGGCAAGCTTTCTCATCAGGAGCACATTTGAAAGCACACAAAAAATGGTTAGCAGAGCAGATCTGCCTGTTCATAAAAATAGATGATCAGAGCCAAAAGGCAATCCTAGTAATGGAAGGTGCTCTATAGATCCCTTGATGAGACCCAAAGGAGATTAGCAAAGCAATAAAAGGATGCCTGTGGGTAGAGATGAAGAAATAGACTAACAGATATGATCATTTAAAAATTCAGGTGGATGGGAACATCTTGCTACCAAAGGAGATGCCTTGGTTAAAGGTGAAAGCAGATGCCACATTCCTAAGGGGCTTGGACACATAGCACATTGATCCAAAGCCAGACTGATTTGTTTAAATCATATATTTGATAGGACAGTTTTCTAACAAGTGTTGTTGTTGTTAGTTGTGAAGTTGTGTCCGATCCATCGCGACCCCATGAACAACGTTCCTCCAGGCCTTCCTGTCCTCTACCATCTTCTGGAGTCCATTTAGGCTCACGCCTACTGCTTCAGTGACTCCATCCAGCCACCTCGTTCTGTCGTCCCCTTCTTCTCTTGCCCTCAATCTAACAAATATCAATCATCATTTCCATGCATTACTTGTTCTTTGAATAGTCCAGTCCCTCTTCTGATTACATTCTTTGTCTTCGCTATAGTTATATTGTAAAAACACAGAAAATATCCACTTTTATTTATTTCACCTTTATTTCATTTCTTAATTCACCATCTTTACCTTGTATTCTTCTTCCTAGACACAATCCTCCATATGCTAGGATTGTCCCCAGACTGAAATAATGCCTCTTATAACAAAAGAAAGTAGACTAAATTAACAGCCTTAGTTTTTACTGGACCACATGCAGCATTCCCTGCTAACAATCTATCAGTCATTTTTGACACTTTTTGTGGTAATCAAAATTGTATTCCAAGCCTAGTTTTATGCTTATCCTTTTCTGTGCAAGCTGGGATCTCTAAACTAGAGACCACCTTGCAAGCCAAGATACTATTGCTTGCTTCTTGTAATCTAAGAAATACATAAAAAGTTATGCAAAGAGGAGTGATGAACCTCATCATCCTGCCTACATGTGGTACCTATTAACAAGGAAATGGTTACTTTTTCTTGCACTCTACTAATGCGCAATCCAACTAGCACATCTCACCAATAGGCAGTGTTTTTCGTAAGCCTTATCTCTGCAAAACATTATGTAATCTTTTCTGTTTGGACATTGCTGGGGAGAGAGGGTACAAGAAAGGAAAAACAACTAAGATTGCTACAAACAAAACAGCACCATTTAAAGTACACCCACACAGATATACACACACATTTCCTCTCTCTATCTTTGTGTCTCTTTTAATGGAACAGTCCAAAGAAATACTGTGTGCACTATTACTTCTGCAAGAGGAATGACTTGAAAGGTTTTTATTCTTGTTTCATGGATATTTAAATTCAAATATCGTGATTTCTCTTCTAGCAGATTAAGTTTATGTCTTCCAAGTTCTGTTATGTTCCCAATTTGTTCTGGACATAAAGAGGGGAAAATATAGGTAGACTTCATTTACTTACTGCCTTCAGTGACCATTAAACTGAAAAAAATAAATTTATGTGCTGAAACAATTTTATGATCAAGACACACATTTATAATCCTTGTATTGTCTTTCAGTCATGTAGTCACTATTTTAATCAGTATGCATTGTCCTGTGCCTAATTTGTTGTTTTCCTTATTTTTTTTTCTTGTCTTGCAAAGGAGATAAATTGAAGAGGAAGGGATTACAAGAAGAGTCAGCAGGCACACAAGGTGAATGGAAAGGAATGTGGTCACACCAGAAGTTCCAAGCATGCTATACAAGCAGCCCAGTGTATCCCCTAATATGTGCCTGTTTCATAATCCCTTTTTCTCCAGTGAATGTAAATATAAACATCCATTCATTTCGTACTAATTTTTCCAGTACTGTGGTAAGCATTCCAAGGGAAAAGGGAAACACAGTTATGTCATGTGATTTCCCATTTAGCAATTGCTTCACTTAACAATAGTGTTTCCATTGCTAACTGTGGTTCTTAAATGAGGACTACATCTAGGCAATGCTAAGTCTGCTTATTTCACAAACATAATACTTATTGTTATTAGGCATGCATATATGTGTATTGATGATTGCAAAAAGCTAATTTGAAAATAAAAATATTAGGAACCTTTGGCAATGCTTGCATAAAAAGTAGATCATAGTCAAATATTCAATGACATGTTTAATACTATCTGTCAGGGTTCCGATAGATTAAACCAGTTAAAAGAACTTCAAGGCAAGATTTCTTCCTTAAAGAACATTTTATTAGGAAACAAAGTATCGGCACTTACATAGCTGAACCCAAGAATGAGATTTCCTCCTCCCAGATACAAAGTAATACATTGCAATTCCCACCCCACAAGAGCTGTCATAAATCACATTCCCCAATTAGCACAAAACTCGGCCTTTTCTCTCCAGCCTCTCAGCCTGCCAAAAACTTATCAGAAAACATCCTTAAGTTCCCACACATCTACATTGTTATGGCTAGCTACCTTCAGGAATTTACCCCATCCCCCCTTCTACATCTGAACTCTGAAAGAATAGAAAGGCACATTAAAAGCAAGAGAAAAAATGGCTGCTGATTTTTCAGTTGTCAGAGCGACGACATCCATTGTCACAGTGTTGACACTATTTATCTATAGGAATTGTTTACATTTAAATAAGGAAGATGAAAAGTAGAAGTTGCTAATGACATTGAAAGCTTGAAAAACTTCTCTTTCTCCAACTATATTTTAAGGACAGCCCATTGCTCTTCTTGTTGTAGATGTTGTCAATCAAACAGCAATTTGAACAGAAGGAATAAATAAACCAAAAAACCCACATGCAGTCATATGCCTGTCAACTCTCTCAGATTGGCTGAGATAATAATAGGTTTCAGCAGGTCATCCCACCCGAAAAAAACATTGCTGTGAAATCTTGAGCTGGCACCTTTATCCTGGCCTTGATATGTGCAATGGTTTGGATTCCATTTGAAAGAGATGCTTCAGATTGTGCAATGCTAGCAGTACAAAAACAGCATTTCTTTGTAAATCTCAGCTTTTTTAAAAAAAATCCAGTTATTGTTGCACAGCCCCAGAAAAAAATCGCAACTGCTTTCATGAATTGAAGATAACAGCTGTATTTGCATTTCCCAAACATTCTGAAGGATATGTTCTAATTTAAATGTACGCATTGTACAGCCCTACAATAAAGGTGCTGGCCACCACCTGCTAAACAGTGTTGGTCAATCTGACATTTGGCAATTTGAAGGCTTATTGCTTTTCAGAACCATTTACCCCTCACACACACAAAAAATCTGATTATTGAACTGTGCCAAAAATATGAAAATAAAATTCCATACAAAACATTATGAGACTATGCACACTCAATTTCTTGTGTTCTGAAGACAATAGAAAATTTATTAAACAATTCAGATAAAAGAAACTTGTATAGTTTTTATGATACCTTTACTGGGTCTTCCTAATATCCCAGAATGAGAGTACAGGATTCAAAGGAACATATAGATATTGTCAGATATTGGGCACATATAGAAAATCAATAGTTTTAAATCCCCTGAATGCTGATGAATTCTCGAGTCAATGAATGAAGTCCAGTGTTAAAAAGAACAATGAATAAATTATCCTCCTTTTCTTTATATACTGCAAGAGTTTTATATATCCCTGTAAGGAATGGGGGTATGTTTTATTTTGTAAAAACAAACATAAAAGTGGTATGTGAATAATTCATGTATTTTATTCTATTGCTATTTCTATATTATTATTACTATTATTATTGGTAGTCCTTACAATCATAAATGAGTCCAGAATTTCAGTCATAAGTCATTGCGATCAATAACAAAGATGCCCACCTTATTGCTTTACTCAAAAAACACAATCCCATCTCTTTCAATTACAGTTATTAAGTGATTGCACAGACCATTCATTAAATGGAGAGCATGCATCTCCCTCTGTGTGTTAAGAAGGGAGGGATTGGAGAAAGGCAGCTCAGGTCATGAAGATCTGAACTTCTTTTCTCCAGTTTGCTACAGGAATTCCCTTTCACTCCATGCACAGAAGGGAAATCCAGTGGCAAGCTGGAAAAAAATGACTTGGCTCATGAAGATCCAAGCATTCTTTTTACAGTCCCTCCCCTCCATGCGCAGAAGAAAATCCAGCACTGGATTGGAGGAAAAGAAACTTGTCAGAGAAGATTGATGACTTCACAACAGAAGTTTGATTTCACACCAGGTTTTACTTGTTTTTTGTTTTATAGTTTTAATATGGCTTTTATGCTGTTTTAAGTTTTGATTGGGAGCTGCCCAGAGTTGGTTATGAGTGGGGAATGAATAGATAGATAGATAGATAGATAGATAGATAGATAGATAGATAACATCACCACCACACTACATCACATCACATCATACTCATAGCCAGGGCAAATGCTCTATGCCACAGGTCTGCAACGGCTCCCAGTCCTCTGCCATGTGCAGTCCAAAAAAAAAAGTGGGACTAAAAAAGTTCAATCAATTCAAATATGCAGGGTAGGTGCATATCTCGCCTTGGCTCCACTCTTCAGTCAAACCCTGTTCTGCGCATGTGCGCATGTACACACATGCGCACACATTTTTTTGCGGCTCCCAGTTTTTCCTTTTGTGAGGGAACCGGTTCCGAGTGGCTCTTTCACTGTTTCAGGTTGCTGACCCCTGCTCTATGCTCTCTAAAGTTGGTTAAGGATTGGCAATAGTCAGCTGTCATGGTACTAAAGTCAATCCTCCATATACGCATATGCAGTGTACTATCAGAAACTCAGGTTGCCAAAAAAAAAATTGTTATGTGTAAAGGTAAAGGTAAAGGTTCCCCTGCACATGCGTGCTAGTCCTTTCTGACTCTAGGGGCCGGTGCTCATCTCCGTTTCAAAGCCAAAGAGCCAGCGCTTGTCCGAGGACGTCTCCGTGGTCATGTGGCCGGCATGACTAGACGCCAAAGGCGCACGGAACGCTGTTACCTTCCCATTGTAGTGGTCCCTATTTTTCTACTTGCATTTTTACGTGCTTTCAAACTGCTAGGTTGGCAGAAGCTGGAACGAGTAACAGGCGCTCGCTCTGTTATGCGGCACTCGGGATTCGACCCGCCAAACTGCCGACCTTCTGATCGACAAGCTCAGCGTCCTAACCCACTGAGTTACGTGTACACATACAAATATACTTAAATTTAGTACATTTTATACATCAGTTTAAAAAACAAAATTATTCCATTTACCTACTGTGAAGATTATTTGTCGCATTGCCAGGCAGTGTTTTTTTCATTCAAATCCTAAAATTGGCACTTACTGAATACATCGTTAAAAGTCCAGTGGTTTTTATTTTATATAGCTAATTTGGAAATGCAATTTGTGAAAATTACTTTGTATCTGATCCAGAAAAATGCTTCTGCTTTCATTGGGAAGCAATATTCTGTCTACAATTTCATCAGTGAAATGTTAAAAGATGTGAGGGCCACATAGCTATTACACTGACTGTCATTTTAGAAATCTTCTCACCTTTATATTTAGCATAAGTACTGGTTGGTGTTTACCTGGTTTAGTTTTCTAGCCTCTCCTATAGTTAAAAAAGTCACCCAGTTTGCCTTTTAAATATCACATAAAAATAAAGAATAATCATCATTCAATACATGCATTCTTAACATAAGGGTGCAGAAGATAAATTTCTGCTAAAAGCTTAGGATGCTAAAAATTAATCAAATGAAGACTAAGACAAATAAATCCTTCTCAACACTGACAAGATGTTATTAAATGTTATTCAAAGAAACAAAATGACTGCTGAACAGGCCCAAAACACTACTTTAAATTTATGCTGGCACAAAGCAGCTCTTCAAATAATCTAAGTCCAAACAAAGTTCTCAGGTCTGACTCTAGCACATAATGCATCCAATCCCCAATGTCCAGCCCTTCAGATTTGGAAAGGTCTGTGAAAGATATCTGTTTTCCATGTTTTACTGCAGGACTTTAGTTCAGATTGACTGAATCTTAACCTGAAGAACAGGTAGTCCTCAATATATGACTGTAATGGAGCCTACCCATCAGAGTGGCAAGTGGTGATAGTGGTCACCTATGTGCTGATGCAATTTTATAACATTTTTTACAGCAGTTATTAAGTGAATGCTAACTCATAAAGTGAATCAATCATTCGCTATGGACCATTTTTGCTGAAAACCAAAAGGAAATGTCAGTTTTGCTAACAAATGTAATGTGAGACGATTGCCACACACCTGATATGCAAACATGTGTCCATGAGGGGGGCAGCCATCAGACCTTGAAACCAATTCGTAAATACCCCTGGAGATGTCCTGCTTATCTCTCAATGATCACTAACTGACCAGTCATAAATCAAGGACTATCTGTTCTGCTGTAAGAAGCAAAAAATGAATTCTAATATTTTGTTTGTTGAAGTACTCCACTTCCAATAAACCAAGGCAAAATGCCTTTAAGTCATTTTCAACTCCTAGTGATCACAAGACAAGCAGCCTTTACTGAAACTTTGCTGATTCAAAAAATTATACAAATGTGAGTTGTATTTGGATATGACACCTCCAGAATAGTGTACTATACTACTATACTATGAGGTAAAAGCCAACAAGCCTGAAGAAGACAATGGACAATCCTCTTCCACACTGTTGCTAAGGAAATCATATGGTCAGGTCCTTCAAATAACAGCAAGAGGAGAAGGAGGAGGAGGAGGAGGAGGAGGAGGAGGAGGAGGAGGAGGAGGAGGAGGAGGAGGAGGAAGGGAGGGAGGGAGGGAGGGAGGAAGGAAGGAAGGAAGGAAGGAAGGAAGGAAGGAAGGAAGGAAGGAAGGAAGGAAGAGTCAAAGAACGCAACACCTCAACAGATACTTTGCTGGGGTGTATTTCAGAGCCTTATGTAACTATCAAACTGGTAAATCCATTAACAATCCATTTTAATGACTAAAATATTGCAGCTCTTTTTAAAGCATGTTTGACAGAGTTATAAACAGTGGACTGTGAAAATAAGCATTCCACTGTTTAAAGTACTCTTCACAAGGCAGCAAATATATACAAAACAACAGAAGGAAATAATGAAAGAAGAAAGGGGAAACATTCTATAAAAAGAATAGAATGTATCATTTTGTAGTGTGGCTTTATAAAAAAGGTACAAAGTATTAATATAATTTCTACATTATAAGAATGCAGAATGTCCTTTGCTGCTGCTGCTCCAGTTTAATTACCAATCTTACCATGAGGGAACTCTGGGCAGCTTTCAACATTTCAATGCCCATTTACAAATAGAACAATGCAATATAAGAGGTCAGCAGAAACATACACAGATTCACTCTATTTTACTCTACTGTATGGGAAAAAAACAGATATGTTGCAGTCAAGAGGCACCATCGCGGCACGTGTCCAAAAGGAATGGGGTTTTGACAGCAATTCTGCAATTGCCATCTTCACTGCATTTTGGTTCAGATAGAGTGGCTCTGTATAGGTGCCTCTTATGACCACTGCTGATAAAGACATTAAAAATTCAAAAAACCCTACACCTTCCCTACTTTCTTCATGACAGCTCCTTCTGTATAATGAAAATTACAATTTTTATGTGTTGAAGAGACTCTAGAGTTCTTTGGAATCTACAAAGAAACTTATCTAACTTTTTGTGACAGTGAAACAAATAAATTTGTATTGTGATTTCAGATTTGAAATTTTAGGTTTGGCAATTGTTTTATTTAAGAACAAGTCACTGAAATAAATAAAAGTAGTGGTAAACTAAGTAACCCAAGTTAAAAAAATGTCATATTCTGAGAAGCAATCTTCTTTTTTCTGTCTCCTCTTCTTTCTATATTGCTTGATAAGAATATCAGGTTTTATATTATTGAGATGTAGTTGATTGAAGTAAAAAGATCCACTTTTAGCTGTTGCTCTCTGTTTGCCTTTAGTAACAAGGGATATGGACCCTTTGGACTTCCTTGCCAGAGAAGCAGTGAAATAACTCAACAGTGGTAATTTTGATAAAGCTGCACAACTTAAACAAAGGACAAGATCTTTATATTTGACAAACATTTTGGAGAAGAGTCAACTAAATTAGGAAATGCTAATGAAACCCTATGAGGTTTTGATTTACCTTGCTGATGCCAAAATCAATATTCAAGAGAATGGAGAAATGTGTAGTGATGTAATTCTGTTTGGGAACAAGCAGTGTAATTTTATAATTTTCTATCACATTGAGTAAAGCAATTAATAAAATGTGTGGTTAAACTGTAAGGAAATGAAGAATCAATTTCTGATTTCTCATTTTAATCTGCATCGTAATGGCAGACTTCTTACTCACCTGGTCTGTACATTGCCAAGATGACAATTGTGTGATGAAACTCTGCCCCTTTGATCTTGTGGTCATGGCTGCCATCTTGATCTTTTTTTCCTGCTGTTGGACTTGTTTTGAGTTCAAGTTTGAGATTTTGCCACCATTTGTTCTTTTGCTGTCCTGTGCATATGCTATCAAAGTAGCATTTGTCTGCACACAAAGCAGAAACCAAATCTTTGGACAAAGGATTTTTTAAAATTTCAATCATCTAGGGTTAATTACTTTATTTCATACTGTTGATTTTTTATATTTAATAAGTTCAACTATGTTTTTATTAAGTTCATATGTTTTTTTTAAAAAATCCAAAATTTGTATGTTCCATTTAAATGCTAGGGCACTTATTTTAAACTGAGGTTACATTAACAAGAAGAGTTACTGTGGGGAAAGGCTATTTGAAAAGAGAGACATTAGCGTAACCCACTTAAGCAAACTATTCTGGAGATGTGAAAAAACTAGACTCTGAAAACATTCTGATTGATGATCTCTGTGTCATGGTTCCGATAGATGAAACCAGTATAAGAACTTCAAGGGAAGAATTCTTCCTTAAAGAAGATTTTATTTAGGAAACAAAGTATCACCACTTACATAGTTGAACCCAAGAATGAGATTCCCTCCTCCCAGATACAAAGTAACAAATTGCAATTCCCACCCGAGAGCTGTCATAAATCACATTCCCCAATTAGCACAAAACGCAGGGCTTTCCTCCCCAACCCTTCAGCCCACCAAAACCTTATCAGAACACATCCTTCTACATTGTTATGGCTAACTAAATCCTCAGGAATTTGCCCCATCCCCCCTTCTACATCTGAATGGCTGCTGGTTCTTGGTTGTCAGAGCGACAACATCCATGGTCACAACGTTGACATCTGCCCCTCCTTAACAAAAAGATGTAATCCTGCAATTTAAACAGAAGCATAGGTTAAGGGTTGCCCCTTGGCTTATTGGGGTGTTGGTCATAGAATTTACGGATGAGCCTATCAGCTTTCACATCATCAGATTTCACCCAGGTGGCATCTGATAATGGGTATCCCTTCCATTGTACTAAATACTGTAACTTTCCCTTAAAAATTCTAGAATCAAGTATACGTTTTACTTTGTAATATGTTTGTCCGGCTACCATTAGGGGACCAGGTGCTTTCTTGGCAGGAGGTTGTAAAGTGGACCCCTGGAAAGGCTTTAATAAACTACAATGAAAACAGGGTGCATTTTCCCTGGGAGTCATGGGAGTTTCAACTCCACTGTAACTGGGTTTATGATTCTGACAATGGGGAAAGGATCTAGGCATTTTGGTCCTAATTTCTTACTAGGCAATTTGAGTTGCAGATAATTTGTGGATAAGTAAACTTTTCCCCCAACATGGAATGATCTCTGGGGAGACCTTTTCTTATCAGCGTGTTTTTTATAGGTCTCCGAGGCTTTTTTCAGCATGATTTTCATTTTGTCCCATATTTCCCCCCACCCCGCCAGCCATTGGTCAAGAGTCTGGGAGGTAGAGGGTCCTTGAGGATACTCAGGTATTGGGTTGAATTACTTCCCTATAGCGATCTTAAAAGGCATAAAACCAGTGCTGCTATGAATGGTGTTGTAAGCCACCTCAGCAGGGAGATCAGTCCAGTTCATTTGTTGATAATCCACATAGCATTAAGGTATTGCTCCACCATCGAGTTCACTTTTTCAGCTGCCCCATTCACAGATGGATGGAAAGCCGATGACTATTCTGCAATGAACTAATTATTGCCAAAAACCCTCTCCAAAACTTAGCCGTAAACTGCACGCTGTCAGAGATTATACATTTTGGTGCACCATGCAATCTATAAATGTGCTTAAGAAACATTTTGGCCAGTTTCTGGGCCGATGGGAGTCCCTTGCAGGTGATAAAATGAGCCTGCTTCGAAAAAAGATTGATTACAGTACATATTACCGTATTTCCTCTGCTTTCAGGCAATTCAACTATAAAATCCATGGCAATCTCTTCCCACAGCTGGGAAGGGTCTGCAACAGGCTGCAAAAGTCCAGGGGGTTTCCCCGGAATTCTTTTCATGGTGGCACATACTGCACATCTTTTAACATAGTTTTGCATATCCTTGTCAAACATGGCCACCAAAACTTCTGGAGAATCAAGTGTAGCATTTTCAAATACCCAAAGTGTCCAGCTTGTTTCACATCATGACCGTGATGAAGTGTGTGGAGGTGGAGGGGTCTCAGGCAAATATAATTTTCTCCCCTTGTAAGTTAATCCATCCCTAGAGGTTAGGGCAGCTTAATTGTCTTTAAACCATTGATCATTGAGGAGTTCTTGCTTCAGCTTTCTTGTCACAAAATCATCGGGGGTTGGTTTTTTCGTGGGCTGGATTCTCTGTGGTGTTAATTGGGACACAATCTGTGGAGCAGACATGATCAATTCATTGACTTGTTCTCGCTGGCTCTTATACTGAGGTAATCTGGATAGAGCATCAGCTAAAAAAATTCTTTCCTCCCGGTATGTACTTTAGGGTGAAATTAAATTGGTTAAAATACTCCGCCCATCATACTTGTTTAGGGGAAAGGTTGCGCTGGGTTTTTAATGCCTCTACGTTTTTGTTATTAGTCCATACTTCAAAAGGCACTTTGCTTCCTTCTAGGTAGTGCTGCC
This sequence comes from Vipera ursinii, assembly GCF_947247035.1. Taxonomy (NCBI): domain Eukaryota; kingdom Metazoa; phylum Chordata; class Lepidosauria; order Squamata; family Viperidae; genus Vipera; species Vipera ursinii. The sequence continues at coordinate 103,399,728 of NC_139517.1, read as the reverse complement.
AGGTTAACAGAGCCCAATGGATTGCAAAGTCTTCTTTCTCTCAAACTGCCCACCTTTTCTTGCACTTGGTGAATTTTTTTGAGGTGTAGGTGCAGGGTTGTAGGACTCCTTCACGATTCTTTTGCAAAAGTACTGCTCTGACTGCTACATCACTAGCATAGGCTTGAATTACAAATGGCTTCGCCAGGCAGGGGTGCTCTAAGATTGGCTCAACCGCAAACTGTCTCTTTAAATTTTCAAAAGCCATTTGACAGTTCATAGTCCATGCTAACGGTTGGCCTGGTCATGGCTTCCCCATCTTTACCTATTTTCAATAAGTCCGTGACAGGTAAAGCAATTTCAGCAAAGGAAGGAATGAATTGTTGATAAAAATTGGCGAACCCCAGAAAGCTTTGAAGTTGTTTTTGAGTCTTTTGGGGTTGCCATTTGATCACAGCTTGCACTTTACCTGGATCCATCTCAATGCCCCCACTGGAAATTCAGTAACCCAGGTAATCTAGTTGGGTTTGGTGGAACTCACACTTTGACAATTTGACATATAGTTTAGCAATTAGTAGTTTCTTTAACACCTCTCGCACTAAATTCATATGGTCAGTCATATTTTCGCTATAAATTAAGATGTCATCAAGATACACTAAAACCCCTTGTATAGATGGTGCAGCACTTGGTTAATTAGCTGCATGAAGACAGCTGGAGCCCCTTGTAGTCCAAATGGCATAACTTTGAACTGATAACCTCCCATAGGGCAGTTAAATGCAGTTTTCCATTCATCTCCTTTTATTCTTACTCGGTAGTATGCTTCTCTTAGATCTAGTTTGGTGAAGATATGCCTTCGCCAGATGGGTTAGTAGATCCTTCAAGAGGGGGAGGGGTTACTTATTCTCCACTCACACAGTTTAACCCTTTATAATCAATGCAGAGCCTCAGCAATCTGTCTTTTTTCCCCTTAAACAACACCGGAGCCCCTACTTGGGATTTTGCCAGCTCAGTGAAGCCTCTGGCTAGGTTTTTATTTACATACTGCTGTAGTTCCTCCTTTTTGAGAAGGGACATAGCGTACATTTTTGGTTTAGGGAGCTTGGCCCTGGTAATATACTAATGGCACAGTCATTTGGCCAATGTGGTGGTAGGACATTGCATTCTTTCTCACTAAATGCCTCCACTAAATCCTGGCACTCGCTGGAGATGAGTGGCTCACTGGGCAGAGGAATGGTGGCCACTTTTACTGTTTCGGCTGATGGATCAGGTTCTCCGGTAACGTCAGAAGAATCAGGAGGGGGTTTGGGTCCTATCAGCAATCTACAGTACTCATCCCCTTTTCCCACCAAATAAAAGGCTTCCACTTGTCTAACCAAGGTAGACCTAAAATCACAGCTTCAGTCATTTTCGGAGCCACCACAAAACAGATAAGCTCCCAGTGTTCAACTATTTCTAAACATATTGGTTCAGTTGGGTGGGTGACTAAAGCTCCTTCCATTAAAGATCCATCTGCTTGCTCAAATCTCATGGATTTGGAGAGCAATCTGGCTCGTATGCCCATCTTAAGGGCAATCGGCAAACTGATAATGCATTGGGAGCACCCTGAGTCCACTAGCACCTTCAAGTCCATTTGTACCTGTCTTGGGGACTATGAGCTTGGCAGCAAGGGCAAAAGGTGGGATGGGCCAACTCACCATAGGGTCATTTTTCCCTTGTCACTGTCGTAGGAGGCTAGAGAGAGGGTTGTTCCCACTTGAGTCTCAGCTCTCTCCTGCATAGGCGATGCAATCTGGGTGACAGGTTCTTGTGCGACCCTGCTTGATTTTTCTTTTGTCGGCAGCTGGGTGGGTTTTTCCTCTCCAGCGGTCCTGATCTACCTTTCTGCTGGGGATACTGGACCGGACAATTCACTGCTCAATGTCCCTGTTGGCCACATCTGAATCACTTGATCGGCGGGTCCATAGTTGGCTTAGGAGATTCCACGGCTATGATTGCTGGGGTTCTCCGCAGTGGCAGCCATCTAGTTTGTTCTGGCTTTGGCTCAGTTTCTGGAGGAGTCGGCTTCTTATAGCGAACAAGCTCAATGTGTAGCTTCACTGCCACTCGGTACCTGGGTTGCTGCCTGCCTAATTGCTGTTGTCCTCCCAGCTACTGCTGGCCCCCCAGTGGCTGCTGTGCACCTGGTGGTTACTGTCTCTCCAACAGATTGCACAGTCATACCAGCTGTTGAACCAAGTCACGTTGAACTTCTATGTTCAGGTTGGCTCTAACTGCAGGTCCCTGGCTCAGGTGACAATGGTGGTGATAATCGGGCCTGCATGACCAATGGTAGTAACGGTCAGGGGTCTGACATTATTGGTGACAGTCTAGGCTTTGGAAGCATGGGTGTCTCTCGGGGCTGTCGTAACGATCCTGTCTGGAGCTTTCACAGTGGTGATGCCTGTCAGGAGACCATGACGAACGATGCCAATCAGGGCTTCTCCAATAGCCAAGGCTGTCATGTCACGTGTGGCATTCTGGACTCCTTGACGCTCAACAACGGCCTGGACTGTTGCCCCATGACTGACAGTCAGGACTCTTCCTTCCCATTGAGCTTGAGGTCGATGCTGGTGGCTCTTAGTGTGTAGTAGCCCCAGCTCCATCACTGGGGCTAAGGCTTCTTCTTGGCATAGATTGGTGCTGATGTCGCTGGTCATCACACTCACTAATGGGCAAGAAGCAGGTGACCTGTCCCTCGTATTTACCTCATTTACCCCATCCCCCTTCTACATCTGAATTCTAAAATAGAAAGGCACATTAAAAGCAAAAGTAAAAATGGCTGTTGGTTCTCAGTTGTGAGAGCGACGACATCCATTGTCACAGCGTTGACACTCCGTTTCCTATACTGTTCCTGCATTTTGCTCTCAAGCTAGGATTAACCCTACAAAAAAGAATAATTCTTACATTTCCTGACATATTTAAAACTTTAGCCTGTATTTGGCTCTATACAAAAGGGCATGTCTAACAATTTTAGTTCAGAGGCCATAAGAGATAAATGTCCCAATTAACTCTATTATTAGTAATATTATTATTAAATTTGTTTTTCACCAATCTCACCATGAGGGAACTATGGTCAGCTTACAACTTTAAAAGCAAAAAACACCCATATAAACACATATCTAAGGACAATAAAAATACAGATTATGACTAAAAGATTAGGAGGGAGGGAAAAGGACATGCAGACAGAGGTGGATTTGCCATTGGTCCATGAACCACCTCCAGTGTGAAGAATCTTATTCTTCCTATCATGGTTAATTTGTTAGATTCCTCTCCTCCCAGACACACATTTTAAAAGTATCCCCCTACCTAATCCTTAAAGGATAACATCCATATGTAAGACTGCCCCAGAATAAAAAGACTTGCCATGCAAGAGTTAGTGAACAAATAGATGGGGGTGAAACTGTTGACACTTGTAGTGGCAGCCATATATTTTATTTAATCTCGACTTTAGTATATTAATGGCTCTGATCCAATGGTATAAATAATTTTATCAGATTTATCGACTTGGTGGGATAGCTAATGGTCTAGTATGCTGGCTGGGGAATTCTGGGAGTTGAAGTTCCCCACACATTTCAAAGTTGTCAGGGTTTAGAAAGATTGAGTTGGTGGCCTTCATTGGATGTATAGTAGTCAAGTAACATTGGATAGCCATCTGTTAAGGATGCTTTACTTCGGATTTTGGGACGAAGCAGGAAATTGTATCATTACCAAAGTGTCCTGTTCAAATCTGTGATTGAGGATTCTGGGAAATGTAGGGCTCCCTACACAGTAAAGAAAGTCAGTATAAGAATATTCCTCTTTATCTTTAAATAAGCAGTGGTGAAGAAATGCATTACTATCAACTATTAACTGAATGGACATCCAGTGTGTTATATCAAGAATCTGAACTACATAGGGACTGTCATTTCCTTCTGCATTGGCTCCTTCTACCCTGCCATGCAATTGTGTGGGCAGGGATTCCACTTCCAATACTGTTCCTTTCCTACTCCAGTTTTCCTGGTTGCTGCTAGTACATCTGCTCCGAATCTTCTGGCACATAAACTCACTTCAGGAATGGAAATGTTTAATGTTGAGGTTATGCGAGCATGCACAAAACCAAGCAATCTATTGCAGTTTGTTGCAGAGAGGAAAAAAAAATAGAGGATGGAAAATTGCAACCAAGAATTGCCACTTAAGGGGAGTGTCGGTGTGCAAAATGACACAAAAGGAAGAACATTTACTGGACACACAGAAACTGAACTTAGTGAGGCAGCTCTTTCCCCCCACCTCATAATGATTGATGGTGTTACCACAAGAGCAGGGAAGCAGCGAAGGAAGGCAGCGTTTTCTCTCCTTAACAACATAGAGAAACAAGCATTCTCACTTGGTAAGCACTCCTCCTTAGTCCATTTATACTCAAGATGTCAGTTATACACTGTAAGAAAGCAAGATCAATCTTCAAAGGCAGCGTAATCACAGCAACTCCCTGGCCTCCATTTTCTTTGAATGAAGGCCATAGTAGTTTTCACCTGAGGACCTGAAAAAACACTTGGTTTTTAACTGGCATGGAAAGATCTGCACTCCAAAAACTAAGCTGGACTGTGACCACAAATATGTTTCAAAAGGGAAAAAAAATCTAAACTATTATCATTTCCCTTTGAATTGCATTAAGTTATAGCTTGGAAGCACACAAATTTCTGGGAACTACTAGCAATCCTAGATCCAGGGATATATTAATTGGTGGCTCTGAAGATCAGGATGGTGGTGGCTATCTCTGCATAATCAAAGCCCTCCCCCTTTTAAGATATGTGGCATATGCGGTGGATGAAAAAGAATGGGGCTTCAATTGTGCAGACATGATCTTGACTTTTTTTTACATCCACTGTGGACACCTCTACCTAGAACCTTAATTTATACTTCTTTATCCATTAAACGAATAACAGAGCCTGAGATCTTCACTCTTTACTAATTCTATCCTCAGCATTCAGGGAAATAGAACTCATTTGGAACAGGAGAAATTATATTACTAGCAAGTCGGTGCCTAATGTATATGGCTCGTTCTCAACTTACAAACTTAATGGAGCCTGTCAATTACAATTGAAAATCATGACAATCACAAAATGTGTCATTGTGTGACCACTGTGACCTTGTTTGAGGAAATCATTAAGTGAACCCATTGTTCGCAATGAAACATTTTTGTCTCAACCCAGAAGTAAATACTGGATTTTGATTAAAAAAATCACTGTAATCATGTGATTATATGTTGCTGCCAGATGCTACAATCAGCTGTAGATGTGAGCTGGTTGTCAAGAGCCCAAAATGCATTCACATGAACTTATGGGTGAGACGTTTATTAAAACTTTGGAACCAGGTCGTATCTTTTGAGTGGTCTGTCATAATTTCAAAGGGCCACTAAAATAACCAGTTATAAGTTGAGGACTACCTGTATTAGCTTTTACTGCTGGGCTATTAGTGGTGACATATTCAGAAAAAATCATAAAACAGGATCAACCCCATTACTCTATGATTTCTTTTGATGATGCTCAAAAACAGATTTCTGTGCATAATTAGTCCTGAACTATTTTCTGGATTGAGATTATGGTGAGCTCAGCACTTCAACATTTATCTTCATATAGTTTTTTGTGCCCAGGGAATCTCTTTAAGTCAGCTGTGAAAGCTGGACAACATATGCAATTCAATCTCTGACAAGCTGACTTCTTAATTTTAATGCAATAAAATCCTTTGATATCTTAAGGCAGAATCTTAATGTCTGTAATAGCCACAGAACTTTCTCTTGATCTCCCAGTGAGACTGACTTTGGGTCAAACAATACTAATCTTTTACTGTGCCATAAACCTTTGCAATCCTTACTTCATTCATCTTCTTATCCTCAACATGAGAGAGATTAATAATTATCCCAGCAGGTGTTATTCAAACATATCAAACCAATTACTTCCCACTTAAAGAATTTCACTTGCCTGATGATAAATCTGCTAATGTTGCATTAATAGTCTAAACAAGACTTCAAAAAGTAGAGATGGTTTCTTCTCTGAAAACTGCTGGCAAAAATAGTCAAATTACTGTACATGAAGGGACAGCTTAGCTTTAGCAGATTCCAAACCATTAAACAATTTTCTTCTTCAGTAAAACCGCCCCCTCATCATTATACACTTTCCTTTCTTTTGTGGAATGATACAACTGCATCTAAATAAACAATAAAGGAACAAATTAGTGCTTCTAAAGGTTTTTTTTCATGGCTATTAACAGCTGCATATTAAAAGGCAATGAAGATAAACAGTCCCTTTGTTGAAGGTTTTATGAATCATTAACAAGCTATAGTTTCAGGTAATATAATGCGTGATTAGAATGGCAAGGAAAGCTACAGGATAGACAATTTCTGACCTTTCAGAAGTTTTTGGACTCCAACTGACATCAAACTCAGTCAGCATCAAAGTCACAGACTGGAATTACATATAGCAACATCTGGAAGACTAAAAATTCATTCTTCCAGCCTAGAAAACAGCTGTAAAGTGAGATCCATGGAATTCTTTGTACAGGAACAGTATTAACTGAACACCAACATCCTTTAAACAGAATGTAACCTATTAGGAATATATTTTATTCATTTTAAGAAATATATAATATATAAAACTACATCATGTTAAATTCCCCGATTTTCAAGATTCTATATGCCAAAATTCCCCAACGTTTTCCCAAACGCTCCCATTTAATGGACTATAGACTCTGAAAGACAAAAGATCAACAGCAAAAAAAAAAAAAACCTGTTGACGCTATTGAAAAGAAAGTATGGCAAATTTTATGTAAATATTTTGCCCTCGGACTCCCGAGTCTTAAAAGCCTCTGCATTATCAGTTTCAGCTGATAAATAATATGTAAGAGTCTTTCGATGCAGCTAAGAATTCTACCCAGGATTCCTATCCCAGCTGCCTGAGCCTATTCAAACTGGGGCTAACATAGCTACAACTTAAGTGACCTGCATACTTATTGATCTATAGGGCAGAACTAAACTAGGGCTTCTTCATGGTACAGAATATCTATCTAAGACTTTTATGGTTACAAGTTATTTGTTTGTTATTCTAGCTGTTATTGCAAAGTGCTCCAAACATCACAAGCAGATCCACATTTGTATGAAATTAATGCTTTGTTAAAAATGCTGGTCTGTTCATCAGTGTCCATAACATCTGGAATACATTAAGCACCATGAAAAAAACATCTTCTGCCACGGAAGAGGTAGAAAACTCATAATAGCACAATATACGCTGGGACAAAAGAGGTCTGTTTCTAAGTCTCAGAATACTATAATCTGAAAGAGTAAAAGGGGGAAAAGAATTAATAGGATATAATATTAAGAACCTTACTTAGATTAAAATTTGATTTGATGCTTATCTTCAGAGTAAATGTAACTTGCACTTTAGCACAGGGCTTTTCAACCAGTGGTACAGGTACCACCTGTGATACATTGGCACCTGGCAGGTGGTATGCAACCATCCTAAAAAAGTGACAGCGGGGGAGGGGAATGAGTTGAACCAGTGGCAGCACCGCACAAGCCTGAGCGAGAGACGGCTGGAGTTGCAGGGCTGTCAGGGCTCAGCGGAAGCGCCAGGATCCAGCTGGAGCTCGGCACTGATCCTGGCGCTTCTGAGCCCAGAAGAGGCGTCGATCAGCTGGAATGTTGCAGCATCTCCAGGGTCTTGTGATTTACATTCAGATGCTTGGCAACTGATTCATATTTATGATGGTCACAGTGTCCCAGGGTCATGTGAAGTGACCAAAACCTGCTGCAACCACCCAGTAGACAGGGTGGGCAATAAAAACCAAACACCCCCCCACCCCACCCCTGCTGCCAATCCTCAACAGAAATGCTCAAAACAATGAAAACCTCGGACAGGAGGAAGAGTGCCGCCGGGTGGGCAGGCAGGTGTCTTGCTCGGCTGTGGCTTGGGGGACCCTTTTTTCAGTGCCACTGTAACTTCAAACAGTCACTAAGCGAACTGTTGTAAGTCGAGGACTACCTGTACTTCATCACTTTTTTCTTCCTTTTTTTTGGTCATCAAGTTTTTGACCCCTTGCTAGGCGACTGGTGGTACTCGGATGTTGCCATATCCTAAAAGTGGTACAATGGGTGAAAAGGTTGAAAAGCCCTGCTTTAGCAGATATATCTTATGCAGTATGATCTTGCATATAGAATTATAATGTAAAAAGTGAACAGTCTTCTTAATGACGCTGAGCTTGTCGATCAGAAGGTCGGCAGTTTGGCGGGTCAAATCCCGAGTGCCGCGTAGCAGCGTGAGCGCCTGTTACTCGTTCCAGCTTCTGCCAACCTAGCAGTTCGAAAGCATGTAAAAATGCAAGTAGAAAAATAGGGACCACTACGGTGGGAAGGTAACAGCGTTCCGTGCGCCTTTGGCGTCTAGTCATGCCGGCCACATGACCACGGAGACGTCCTCGGACAAGCGCTGGCTCTTCGGCTTTGAAACGGAGATGAGCACCGGCCCCTAGAGTTGGAAACGACTAGCACGCATGTGCGGGGGAACCTTTACCTTTACTAACATTTTTAAAAGTGTATTAGGTAAATGAAATGCTATAGTAGTGGCATCAGTTGTAAACCATATTTCAAGAAATACATTCAACACTGTATAACAAAGATATGTGGTGGTGTTGGCCTCTTAAGCATCTGAAGGTTTATTACTGCCAGGAAATACAGATGTGCAACATGGATGTAGACATTTTCTTTAACAATTACTGTAGGGCAGCCTATAGAATCTACAACTTTCTACTTGCAATGCACAACAAATCATCATATAGTTATATATTTCCAATGGATTCACAAAATCGACACTTTCCTATTGGTTTTTCATAAGACCCTGGAGACATGGCTCTGTGCTTGAGCCTGGGGCTGGTTTGTGGACCAGGGCCCATAGCTTTGTTATGCTGAGTGCTGGACTCTGGCATTGTAATTTTATTTTCTTGCTGCTATTGGCTCTATATTTTTTTATTTATGTCTTTATTATTTTTAATATTGTGAGCTACTAAGAGTTACTTATGTGAATAGGCAGTAACATAAGCCAAATAAAATAAAATAAAATAATTAGCAATGTGCTCCAAAGCTTTGAAAATCTAGATGTTGATCTATAACAGCGTTTCCCAACCTTAGGAACTTGAAGATGCGTGGACTTCAACTCCCAGAATTCCCCAGCCATGCTATGCTGGCTGAGGAATTCTGGGAGTTGAAGTCCACGCATCTTCAAGTTCCTAAGGTTGGGAAACGCTGATCTATAACAAACTTGTTTCCTTAATAAGAATTTTTACAAGATGCAATGAAAAATATTCTCAATTCTTGGGACGGCAGGCTAAAAGGAATAACATTAATGGAAGCATTCGCAAAAGAATTTAGATGTTATATAAATGCAAAAACAACAACAACCTGATATCCACAAAAGAACTAAGGCTCAGTACAGAAGTATAAAATGATGCTCTTACTTCATTATAGATGATGTACCATATACAGTCACACTTTTCAACAATGGTTAAATCACCTCAAGATTGCTATTAAGGCTTCCAACTGAAGATCTAGACTTTCCAGCACGTCATTAAAAATGCATGAAAAATGGCAGACCACACAATTATCTTCTTATATTTAGTGTATCTTAGTGACCCAAACAATATTTTTTTAAAAAAGCTTCCAACTATACTGCGTCATGCAATAGCATACTGTAATTTGTAATTGTCCATTATTGCTAATGGAAAGTATGATTGCCCATTTTTACTAATGAAACGTATTTTTGCTCATTATTACCAATTAAGTATACATACTTATTTTGCTAAAATATTGCTGATAAGGAATGTTTCCCCTCTTTATTTTCAAAATAAATATTTATAGCACTACAACATTCTTCCATTTAAGAAACTTTTCCCTTTTATAAAAAATAAAGAGCTTAAATTAGCACAACTGAGAATTAAAACAAAATGAATATGTTTATAAGATGTCTATCACCTCAAAGTTATTAGTGAATGACTATTGTCCTGTGATAAATAAATTTGGATAAATTACCATCCATACCAAAATTATTTTGAAAAAAGATGGATGGGTTGCAAATGAACATGTGGCCATTCACTCAGAAAAAAATATGTGTGAACACAGTAATCTATATCTAAAATAACGAGTTTTGCATTAAATACCTGCAAAAGAAAAAGAATCTACTGAAATCATCAGGAGTTATTATGCAGCTTTTTAAAATGCAAAAACAGCATTTTTAAAAAATCTTTAAATACTACTTTTTTTGTTGTGAAATAAATATTACATTAAAATGCTGGAGACTGAGCTTTGATGCCTGGTACTCATTGCTTAACTTCAAGCCAAGTCTGAGTGGATGTCCACTATTATTTCAAAGAACCCTACCGGACCCCAAAACACTTCACAAGTGGATGAAGGATCTCTTCCTCTTTTCCTTTAACTAAACTGTCTTTCGTAGCCAGGGCATCTGAAATAATTTCTTACCAGATGCCTAAATCGGTAACAACCATGAGTCCTACATGTAACGCTCCCACTTTTGAAAGGGGGCGTGCACACCTAAAGCAACGAGTTTGGTAAACAGATTTTCGTCGGCAGCGTGCGCAGTGTGCAACGCTTGAATCCCTGCGCGGGAATACGATTCATTCATTCAGCCATGATTTATTGCCTCCCTTCGTCCTAGTTCCCCTCTCCTACTCTATTTTCCGTTCTTGAGCTGTTAAAAGGCTGAGAATTCCTCACGAGGGCCGAGCGGGAGTGACGTTGCTGAGGAAAGAGTCGGCATGAACTGTGCCCGGTTCTGTTTTTTTCCTCATGCTTTAGATGGCGGTGCGACCTAAGAGCACGACCCACGTTAAACTTACTAGACTTTTGTCGGAACGGGTTTCCGTGGACGCTGCAGTTCCTCTAAATACTTTTCTACTCCCGATTCGGCATAAATTTGCTTTAAGTATGATTTCTTTTTGTTTTTCCGCGCCTTCCATTCTGCGCGCTTTCCAACCCTGCTGCACGCGCTTCCTTTCTCAGCGCCGGAGGGAGGCTTTTCTCAGCCGCGTGTGTTTGTTTTGGGGAGGCCGAGCGGTACCTTCGAGCGATACCCCCCTTCCCTTGCCCACGGTGGATTAAAGCACAGCAGGAGCTCCAGCTTTTCTCCTTTTGGTAGCGAGAGGCTGTGGGAGGGGGAGACGCATTTGATCAATCTGCCGGAGGAAAAAAGAGAGGGGAGAAAATACCGAATTTGCCCGGAGGCGCTGCTCATCTCCTGGTAAGGAGGAGGAGGAGGAGGAGGAGGTCGTGGCAAGCCAAGAGACTCATATGCCCCTCCCCTCCCCCTTCTTTCTTTCTCTCCCTTCTTTCAGGAAAAGCGCCTCGGTTGGGGCAACCGGCTTCCGGCAGAAGAAGGTGGAAGTAGAAGGCGGTTGTGGCGGCGGCTGCTTTTATGCCTTGCCCCAAACAAGGGACTTTTCTAAAGTGAGGAAAGCGGGCTGGGTGTTGGGAGTGGGAGGTGCGGCGATCGTGGCAGCTACACTCTTTCCCCCTCCCGTAGGATTGCTTCGCCCACTCCCTAGCGAGGCGAGAAGGCATCTCTAGATGGCTCCTTGCAAGTTGCCTCTCTGTGTGTGCGGGTGAAGCGCTTGCCCTCGGCTTTTATGTGGCTGAACCGGGCAGTCGTACAATCCGTCTTCTTCCACGTCTTGTCGCAGCTGGATTCTACCCATCGCCTTAAAGCCACCGAGGAAGCGGGATTCGCTTTCTTTCGGGAGCTCCTTGGCCATCTACGTCCTCTGGACCAGCCCAATCAACTGTCAACTGGAAGTGAACGGGGGCTTGTTTCGTCGTTAGACCTGCCCATTGGAGTTCTCCCCTGGATCGCACCGCAGGAATTCGAGGCTCGAAGAATTTGGAAGCCTCCTCCTGGGTGGATTTGTTTTCTAATACGCTTCCCTCAAGCCCTCGTTTAACTTAAGTTACGTTTGACTAAGACGGGGGGAAAAAACACAACACCGCACGATCTTCTTCACAGCCTTCCTTTCTTACCGTTGATTTCTGCTCTGGACGAGCATGAAAGTGGGTGGGGGAGCTTGGAGGTAAGCGCCTGCTTGATGGGTTTTGATTTCTCCCTCCTGGATTCTCCTAAGCGGAGTTTGGCTTCAGCAACCAGGAATCTCGATTTCGGTTTTGCTTGTTGAAACCTTCCTATACGCACACATCCACCCCACGCGTATGCAAACACACATTATTCCCCGTTGTTGCGCTGCTGGACTAAGCTCGTTTTTTGGCTTCACGAGTAGGAAAAGAGTCAGTCGTGGACGAAGGAGACGCAGGCGCTTGTCTCCCTTTCTCCTAGTCTGAATGAAACCGGATCGGCAGAAAAAGTGACTTTACAGTCGGGATTTAAAGGAAGTGAAGTACGGGGAACGCGGTGGAAAGGGAAGGTCGGCGCACCCGAGAGGCCAAAGAGCGCGCAAGCGGCTGAAAAGGGGCAGTTGCTGAGGGGCGCAATGGCGAGGATTTGGAAAGCGAAGGTGGTGGTTGCTGGAGCACTTTTACTTTTGCAGTGCTTGGCTGACCGGGTACAATTCATCGGAGCCATGAAACCTAAGCAGAGTCTCGGTAAGGAAAGAAGCGTGCCTGGGAGGTGCTGGTAACCCTGACCAAAAGAGGGTGTCTTCATGTCGAGAGTGAATTTTTCGCTGTTTAAGGTTGCGTTTGTCCACAGTGGGAAATCATTTCTTATCTCAGGGCTTGGGGCTACTAACCAGGTTTGTTTGATGCCCCAGGGTTTCACCTCAAAGCAGAGGAAACATGTCTCAGCCAGTGGATTTATGTAATATAAGTGAAGCGTTTTGGAAGCATGTGCAGACTTCTTTTCTCTTGTTGGGTAACAACAGGAAGATTCTGTCAAGTGTGACAATAAAGTTTTTGGGATGGGACTGGGTAGAGAAGATTCTTGAGGCAGAGCTAGGAAGTTTCTGGAATGACAGAACTATTAGCAGGCTTCCTTCTGAATCTGGCAGGATATCATGGTGTGTGTGATGGAACCACAGTTGGATTAGGATCCTGGGCATATCCAGGGAACTTGTTTCTCAGCTGGATTCCTGTCTCACACACTTCTCTGGATAGTGGGTTCAAGAACATTAAGGGACTACTCAATGGTGTGGGTGTGATCTTGCATCCTGAGGAAGGTAATTTTAGATGAGAGGAGTTGGATAACATGGTAGCCATGTCTCTGAAGCTAACAATTGTTACTCATTAACAGGATGATGTTATCCCACCTTTGAACAGTGGGAGTGTTGGAACAATTTATGCTATTTTTTCTGGGAAAAGGTACTTCACCTGTTGAATTTTTGTCTGCTTGGAAAGATTTTTAGCACGACTGTTCAATATCATCTTTGTTGGGTGTTTAAAGCAACCTAGAATTGGGAAGAAGTTGGTTCAGAGCTACAATTCACAGTGAAACTTTCTGGATGACTAATGGTTAGTGGCTGTTACCCAACTTCACATGCTAATTATGAGAATAAAACTGGGATGGTTTCTTATGCAAGCTGCCTTGTGGTTTATAAGCAATAGTGGTAAATGAAGCACAATTAAAATTTTGGAGAGGGGAATGTTATGTGTTCATGAATCAGTGTGACCACTTTTGATTTTAAAACAAATTTGTGAAACAGAAGTTGAATGGACTAACTTTTCCAGGTTTTATGTGCTGAGAACAGCATTGTTTATTGAATGTTCTCTTTTATCACCCAGTCATTCAAAGTACAGAGCAGGAATTAATATCCTGCTTGCAGTAAGAATTTGGAATAACCTCCAACCCAATGTTTGACTGCCAAAGAGCCACAGTCCATCCCACTTAAAGAGTAGGAAAGATAAACACAATTGTTCAATAGCATTTCGATATCATAAAGTTGCACTTGCAGGTCACTTTGACTGAAGAGCACCAAGCTGTGGAAGACTGGTTAAAAACAACCAGTTCCCTCCAGAGACTACAACCCCCAGAATTCAAAACCAGCGAGGCTTGCTGGTTAGAATCTTAGCAATTGAAAATATGCCAGGCAAACTATTTGCGTTCTTAGAACACTATGGATATTACATTTCTTGTGATATCTTGTGATATACCTCAGTCTGTGTTACTACGAGCACACATTCTCACTGAAACTGTGAATCTTTACCTTCCTAATATGAAGAAAAACTGTGTTTCAGAGCACCTATTCCTCTTCTATGTGGTCTGCGTTCAGCTCCATATCTTTTTTTTTAAAACCTGCCATTCTGTCGAAGAAGATGAGAAGAGGTTTCATTATCAAACATACAGCCAGAATCTCGTTCTCTGGCTTCCTGTTTTTCTAGGGTGCAAACAAGAGTTTTATTGACTGAGGTAAATATGTACTACAGTGGTGTGGTTTCAGAAAGTTGTACATTCTTTTCAGATAAAGCAATATACTGTTTCCTGCCTTTTCATTTCCTTGATTGGGAGCAGTTTTAAGAAAATGGGAAAGAGTTGTAGAAAGATCTGTTGCAAGCTTCATCAAAAAATGTAATCTTTCCCTAGCATTTAACCACACAGCTGGTTGGGTGATAACGCACTCTACAGGAGATTATGCCCTGTGGTCTCATCTTCCTGAGTTACTGTGTAACTGCAAAAATTTTCCACATTTATACAAAAGCAAACTGTACTGAGCACGGCCAGATTTATCCTCTAATAATTGCAGGGGATGGCATTCTTGGTTTACTGTCAACAAAGGTAACCCAAAAACTAAAGGAATGTGACAAACACGAAATTTGTGAATAAAATAATTGTATTTTGGTAGGTTATATTTGTATTACATGCACAAAAAGAGAGAGAACATAAAATTCAAGAACTACTGTAGTTCTCATATACAATCGCCAAATATTGTACATAACATCGGTGAATGGATAAAGAAAACACATTTTTAAAAAACAAATTGACCATAGGAGTGAAGAGGTATGTGTGTGGCAAGGTGACGGGGTTATTAGCTCATGGTGTCTTGATTTTTGGCCCCTTTTATTTGGCTTTAGGAGTTGAGGGGATTTAAGAGGTAACATGGATTCTTTAAAGCCTTGCAGGAATTTAAGCATGTATTTTACTCATTAAACATTTCTGGAAAAATTAGCCTATTCTTATGAAACATATTTAAGGGTTGAAATAGATATTCCTCCTTATTCTGAAGCAAAAGGCAGTGATTGGGGATTTTGTAGGCCCACAAAGGTGCAAATTTCATACCTAGATAGTCTAATTCAATTCTGTTGTAGATTTCCTTGGGAATGTTTTTTTGCTTTTTCAGTGAAATACGGTTATATTCCTTGGCGTTATGCTATCTGGGTGTCAGATCTATGTCCATTTATTCTTTTTTGTAGAAAATTATTGGGTTAGTGGAAAAAGAAGGTTGGCAAGTGATATATATCGGCCTTCCCCAGCCTTTTCGCTTTCTAGAACGGTTGGACTACAGTAACAAATCATTCTTGGACAGCAATATTTTGAAAATACTGATGAAATATATCACACAGGAGAATAAACAGGTGAATATCATCAGACCTCTATACTGTGTGGCATTCTTGTATCCATTAATATTGACAGCTGCTTTCTCAGTGGATTTCTTTTTAAAGTTGTTACTTTCTGTTCACTGTACCTATACAATTAACAAGGCTACCTGAGAAGTGCAGGATTTTACTGGGATTTAAACTCTATCTCCTAAATACAGCATCCAGTCATTAATGTCACCATTATAATATGAAACTAAGTGTAAGCATGCATGCCCTTCATTTCACTCATTCACTCCTGGTCCTAAAATAGATGTTAACACTTCAGAGTGGTTTCAATCATCAATTGTTCAAGAACAACTAATCACTGTGCATGGGGGGGTGGGGGGAGGAAATCCAATAATCATCATCCAATCATAGCGTTTTTGCATTTTCTGTTATTTGAAATGTGTTTTCAGTCAGAAAAATAATGTTCCTTGGTGTTTGCTCTTGAAGTTACGCTTCAAGCCATATTTTGCTACTTAGAAACTAAGGATAGCTTTGAATATATTACTATAATTGCATTTTTGTAAACTAAGGAGAGTTCAGACATATCAACACCTGGCTGGTAAATTGCTGGGAAGCTGCTCTGACCTTTCCAAATGAGAAGAAAGCAAAAATATTTCTAATAAATCAGTTAAGTCGAGAGTAGTGCTTTGATTTACAATAGTTCATTTAGTGACCATTTGATGTTACAACAGCACTGAAAAAAGGGACTTATGATCATTTTTCTCATTTACGACTGTTACAGCTTGCCTATTGTCCTGTGATCAACATTCAAATGCTTAGCAGCTAATTCATATTTATGACAGCTGCAGTTTCCTGGGGTTATGTGATCATCTTTTAAGACCTTCTGACAATCAAAGTCAATGGAGAAGCCAGATTCACTTAACAACTGTGTTACTAACTTAACAATTGCAGTGATTCACTTAACAACTGTGGCAAGAAAGGTCATAAAATAGGGCAAAACTCACTTAACAGCTGTTTCGCTTAGCAGCAGAAGTTTTTTGGACTCATGGTTCTAGCTTGAGGACTACCCATATATTAGTTCAGCAATTAAATAGGTGCCAAAAATACTATAGAATCAACAGTTTTCATGTAATTGTAAGGCAGAAATTAGGAAACAAGATACTTTCATAGAGAGATTTTACAGATATTTCCAATTTTAGTACAGCAGATAAATTGATATATTTTAAGTACAGACTTGCTGATTGGTTGTGGGTAATTCCCAAGGCAGCTGTATTCTTTCAATTCTTTAATTTAGAATATGTGTGAAATTCAATAAATAAAAAGCGACCATTTATACAATACAATAAATCAGAAGATTGTTTGTGATTTAGGCTCTGAAAACAGGCATTGTGATTTATAAACTTTTATGACATGTGAATCAATCCATTGTGATTAAACCATGGCATTGTAACCATTCTTAAAATAATTTTGCTGATAAACTATTGGGTAAAAATTTTGTGTGGGCTCTGATAGAAAAACACATCTTGAAGATGAATATTGGAGAAGATTGAATTACAGCATTTAACCTACAAATGAACTATGGAGTCACCTATTCAATCCATGATTTTGCTGAAATTTGATTGCTTATCTCCTGTACTTATTACCTACATCCATATTTTTTGTTCCTTATTGGCTTAGATTAAAAAAAACAACCAATAGCTTATTTTATGCCCTTCAATATTGCTTAGTACTAGTAATTACTGGAAAGTGACAAGTGTGTGCAGAAAATTCCTTAGCTTCACCAAGAATATCTTAACCAGCAGGGCTGGTTACTCTTCTGGTTACTTAGAGAACCTACTGCTATTTAGAACAAGTGAAAATAATTTTTTAGACTGATTTGGTACATCAGTGCCTTGAGACAATGAAATGAACTTTTAAGCATGTACAACCTTTACCAAATACTTCAAGTTGAATCAATTGGACAATTTTAATTGCCAGTTCGGTTAGATTAGTTCAAATTACAAAACCAGATTAAAAAAATAGATTTATTGCAATGCATATCTAAGCAAGCTCTTGGCTAATTTTCAGATGACTTCTTCATACTTTCACTTCAATGGTAACATGTTTTGCAAAATAGTTTGCATTTTTATCTGCAAAGTACATGGTACCCTTCTCTTGTTATCTAATATTTTGTACAATTTTGTAAGATTTGCAAAGTCACGTCTGTGCTGTTTGAAATTAATACTGTTGTAATTTTAAGTTAATAATGTATAGAATAAGTCATACTTGATTTGGTTTGTTTTTTGAGATAGTAATTTTTAACAATATTACAATATTAGCTTCTCTCTCTCTCTCTCTCTATATATATATATATATATATATGTATGTATATATATATATATATATATATATATATATATATATATATATATATATATATATATATATATATATATATATATATATATATATACACACACACACACACATATTCAAAATTTACCACTATATCTTAGGAGTCCAGTCCCTACTATGCCACATGCCTAAGTCTTTTTTGCTGTCTAGCATAAAATAGGCTTTCAAACTTGTTATGGCCATAAAAGTGGCTTTTCCGCTTATTTATGGAGCACTGCACATTACTTTGGTAATAACTGTGTTTAAAATCATTGGATGCCACAGATTTTATCATACTCTTGTATACTGCTGTCCTTTTCATGAATAAATAATACCAGATTTGAGTTAAGGCTGATGAGATACAGAGAGAAAGATTAGCTGCTCTTTGTGGTTCAGAATTGTATGATTGTAATTTGTAAGTAATTTGCTTAAAAAATGGGCAGGAATAGAATAATTGTTATATGTAAATAAGGGCTAAGGATCTATACAGTAAAAACTAAAAACATGAAAGAAAAGAAGGTGTGCATATAATTTTAGGATTTGACAGATGATAGATTACTCCAGTAGACTTTGAAAGAAAGATAAAGGAGAAAATCAGGAAGTTAGATAATTACTGCAATAATGAATTTGGCTTTATTACAGTATTATTTTTGTGACCACTGGTAAATATTGGCATAGCCTTTCTAACTGTGTGCTTGCCATACTTGTTAGGTTTTTAACACATATCTGTTAGTTGGGAATTTTGGAAGTGGTAATGCAAAGGCTTGGAAAATAGAAGGCTGAGGAAGATTGTATAAGCACTTGCAGATTATTATTATTATTATTAACATTTTGTTATTTAACAGAGGTGGAATCATTTGTGTAAACTTCCATCATAGCAGATCAATGATAATATATGAGATGAGTTGAAAGTGATAGCTAAACTTAATAATTTCTCCCTCACAATTGTAAATCTAATAAGCTTAATAATACCCACTGCTGCAACAGCACAGGCTGCTGTAATAAAATATATTTGTTCATTAAATTCTATTGATTTTTCATTTTGCAGAATTATAAAAAAATTCAGTTTTGACAGCAAGGACTTTGCAGGTCACTTGACTGTGTCTTGAGATAGAATCTTGTTCCCACAGAAATCAGTGGCCACTATTCCCTTTTCTTTTACAGGATGGGATGTCTGTTTCCCTATCTCTTCCCTTTAAGATTATAAATTTTGTGCTGGCACCTCACCACACCAAGATAACACTGCAGTGCAGAGAAAATGGTATGGTTTAAAAGAGAGGAGCTCCCTCTTACTGAAGCTTTAGTGTGTTATCTTCAGAATAAAGGAAATTAACTTTTAAAAATGCAATCTAAAATATACAGCTTGTATATTTTAATCAAGAACTGTATGATAGCAGAGTGGGATTGAATTCCTACATCAAAATAAACTATAATGTGCCTTGATGTTTTTTGGCTAAATACAGTTTAGAACTGATAGTGATTTATAAACCAAGGTTCATGTCATTGCACAATTCGAGACAGTATACATATTTATAAACTATAAGTAAAACAAACCAGACCTTAGTACCATTTGAAGTCTGAACTAAGCCATGACTTTTTATCTGCCTGGTCTGTTCTGGGAGGGGAAGCACTTCCATGTGGTAGAGTGAAGCAGTGAAAACAGAATGAAGCTACTTAACTGTTGATCCTCAAATTACAACCATGGAGTATGATATTTTTTTCCATTGTGATAGTCATAAGTTGAGGCACCCATGAGACTGGACCCAATTTCACAACTTTTTTCAGCTGTCATTAAGTGAATCAATGGATTACTATGGGCGGTTTTTTACCAGAAACTCCCCAGCTGCTGGATATTGGCAAAACACATTGAAAATCGTTTTCACATGACCAGAGAATGCTGCAACCAGCAGCAAAGACCAGCTACTTGCCAAGTGTCTGAAGTGTAATCATGTGACTGCAGGGATGTGTGCAGCCATCAGAGCACTGAACCAGGTTATAGATAGCTTTTGGAGTATCCATTGTAACTTCAAATGGTCAGTAAGCAATCAGTCATAAATTGAGGATTATCTGCAGTTCTTTTAATGCCACATTATCAAATCTTATTTGCTAAATTTATGAATGATCTAGAATGTTATTTACACATTGGAATCTGCACTTTTTCAGATTTTAATACAAGTTTAGTAGTTATTTTAAAAACAGATAAACTGAAAATAATTTGGGGATAAGCACACAGAAAACAGCATTATAACCAAGGAAATTGCTTATAAAATGTGTGCTGTGAAAAATAATACAGTAATGGGTACCCACTGAGATTATAAATAACTTTATTGACATATACACAAAATTTACTTTTTATTCAGAAAAAGTATCAAGGATTGATGATCCTGAGCTCATTTATTTCCCATTAAAATAAATTTCAGATAGTTGTCTTGAGAAGAATAATATGACTGTGACTTGAGAGCAAAAGTAGAAAATTTGTAGTCCTAGAAGATGTTTGATTACATGTTACTACCTCTCTACCACTGGTCATTCAGCTGGGGCAGAAGGGAATTGTAATACAGCAACATAGGGCCCCAGGTTGTTTACAGGCAGACCTGCTTTAAAGAAATAGAATAATGGAATGGTGACTATATGACTATGAGAGCCAGTTTGGTGCAGCAATTAAGGCATCAGGCTGAAGACTAGGATTTCCAAGTTTTCTATGAGCACAAAGCCAACTGGGTGAACTTGAACCAGTCATTTTCTCACTTACTCCTAGGAAACAGACCATGTCAACCACTTGTGAAATCTTTTACTACTTGTCCAGGTAGTAATCAGAAATCAACAGACTCAGCAGTGAAAAGAACTAGAGAAGGGAAGGGAAGCAAAGGGAAGGGAGGGAGGGAAGGAAGGAAAAGACTTTATTGCTGGATTTTGTTGTTCAACTGCTTAAGTCTATTAAAATGAATGAGTTTAAATTTACCCATCTCCGTGCTAATCACTCCATCAAAATCCATGTCCAATGTTGGATCATTTTCCTGTGCTTGCTTTCATATCTCAAGGCAGAACATATGTATGCTTTACATATAGAAGTTCCCAGGCTCAATGCTCCTCTTCTTCATTCTATGTTCTAAATCTCTGAAGATGATGTTTGTTCTTCTCCACCTGACTTTTCTAATAGGCTGGAGACATTATGAAAACATGAACTGAGTTTGTCCCGGAGTATGCAGAGCTGTCAAAATATGCAAGAGGAAAACTGAGATATGAAATATAAATTTTGAATGAAGTAATTAATTTGGGGTTTTTTTCCCCTCAGATATTGCAAATCATTTGAATTTCAAGCATGGGTAATAATTATGTCCCTCCAATGGGACAAAGAAAGAATGTCATGGTGGAATGTATTCCATGGACAAGTGCTAGGCTTAAGACTGAAAAAAAGTTGTTTGGATTCAAATCTAGCCATTGATGAAGTAAACTCAGTAAATTTAAATTAATTTTTGCAAATGGAAGTTTTATTGATTTTAACAGTTCTACTTTTAGGAAAGGTTTGCAAATAGCATAGTGTATCTGCTGTGTTCCCCCAAAAAAGGCAGTAGGTCTTATTTGGAGGATGTCTTATTTTTTCCCCAACACCTGACTTGCCTCGTGGTGGCAGCACCAACAACCCCATCCAACAGGAGCCTGCGTAGCCACTGGACTACTTCTGTGACTGCTCATGGCAGGAGGCCAGATAGTTGCTGCCATGAGGTGAGGCAGGTGGAGGAGGGGGTGGAACTGCCCAAGCACCCCATAGGCATCCAAGTACTTTTTGCCCAGAGAAATGATGGAGATGGAAGCTTTATCTGCTTGCAAATGGGTTGGTTGGAAATGGAGTGAATCCCTCAGTTTCCAACTGTCCTATTTGCAAGCAGACAAAGGTTCCAGATTCTCTGTGGATGAAAAGTGCACAGCACATCTGGATAGCCTGCCTCCCTCTCATCTCTGCCTTCACACTGGACTTACCTACAAGAAGCTGGCGGGCTGTGGCTGCTGCCGGACACTGTGGGCTCCTGTGTGTTCACCACTTGTGCTGGCCATGTGCACCCACCAGGCTTATTTTTGGGGTAGAGCTTAGGCCCATCCCAAAAATTCAGGCTAGGGCTTATTTTGGGGAAAAACAGTACATGGGCCTTACTATGCCCTAGATTTCTAGTTTGGTCTAGTGATTAAGGCCAGGAGATTATGAATTTTAGTCCTTTATTAGGCATGAAAAATCAGTCAAGTGATTTTGGGTCAGCTTCTCTCTCCCTCAGCCCAAGGGTTGTTATTGTGGGGAAACAGGAGGAGGGAGTATGGAGTGTGTTCATTTTCCTGAATTTTTTTTTAATAATGACAGGATATACATGCATACATAAATACATACATGCGTACATATAAATTAATAATGTGTAACCTTCTTGTCCACATCTAATGATTTGATACAGAGGGGTATTTTGTTGTTGCAGTTAGATCAAGAGACATAAAGCTTTTTAACAATTATGTGGTAAAGGTATCAGGGATCTATTAGTAGATTCAGATCTACTTTCAGCCATCCTGTCTTCAGTCTGTTGAGTATTACTGGAAGCTTGAATTTATTGAATTATATTTCGTGGTAGCAAAATGTCTGAATGGTTTGCTTTGCCACTATTGCTCACTAGAGCAGGGATCTCCAACCTGTGGGCCACGGCCTGGTACTGAGCCATGGCCTATTGGCCACTGGGCCATGGCAATGGCTGGTGAGTGCACACATGTGCGTACAACCTTACTTGCGCTAGCACCACCATGCGAGTGCTAGTGCTTTGTACTTACATGAGAGCGCTAGTGCTGCCTCCAGAATCACACGCACTAGCGGCCCATTTGTGCATGCACGTGGGCACTAGCAGCCCATTTGTGCATGTGCATGGGTGCTAGTTGCTTGTTTGCGCATGGGTGGTAGCAGCCCATTTGCGTACATGTGTGGGCACTTGTGGCCTGCTTGCGCAGGCACACAGGCACCAGCACTGCTGCCAGCACCTCCATAGCACCTCCATGTACATTTGTTCATGGGTGCGTCCACACATTTCCTTGCTCCTCCCTTTCCCTCTGGGCTGCCAACCTGGAAAGATTGGGGAGCTCTGCACTAGAGGGCAAAACAGATGTCTCTAGCAAACTAATAGGATTGTTGTTATAATAATAGAATAATTTGTTGTGTATGTAAATAGTTAGCAATAAGCCATAGAAGATATTGCAAACACTGTGCAGCTTTGCAAGGTTTAAAGCGGGAAAAGAAGGTGCAATCATTGGACGCCACAACCAAGGAGCGGGAAAACAGACAGTTTGTATTGGTTACAGTTCAAACGCTTTCTCTATAAAAGGGTTGCAACATTTGACATTTGACAGTTGACTTTGTGTATTCAATAAACTCGTTCAGTGTTAACCACTCTGAGTCCTCGTCAATTCGAACCAAACAACTGGCGACGAAGGTGGGATCGACAGAAGACCAGAGATTAGGAAGAATTGTCGTGAAGGCGGCAAAGTCTGAGCGAGTCACAGTCAACCGAGCGGCCGCGGCAGAATAGGAAAAAAAAAATTCTCCGAATGGCGCAAATCGGGTCATTGAAGGAATTTGACCCTAACTTCCCCGAAGATTGGGAAGAATATATTGGTCAGGTCGAAGGATTCCTGTTAGTGAACGGAATCACCGACGACCGAAAAAAAGCGGCGGCACTTTTGACAATTTGCGGCACACCGGTCTACAGAGTCGCTGTCGGGCTGTGCCAGCCACAACCAGTCTCCAGCGTGCCCTATGCCGACCTCCTTGCAAAACTAAAGGTGCACTTTACTCCCCGAAGGTCCGAACTTTTTTGGCGGCGCATCTTCGAGAAGAGAAATCAGAGACCGGGGGAATCCATACAGAAATTCGTCGCTGCCGTTAGGGAAGCCGCAGTTCGTTGCAAATACGATAATTTAGAAATTAGGATTCGGGACAGAGTTGTGCTAGGCTTACGCGATGAACAATTACAAAACAGAATAATCGCCAAACCTACTGGCGATTTACAGGAAGTGCTCGACGAACTCCTAACGTATGAGTCTACCGGGTATCGCGACCCCCCCCGCAGTAGCATGGCGACAGCACCTGAAATTAACCAAGAGGGCTATGTGGACTGCGGGGAGGTGGATCAGCAGTGGGAGGAAGAGATCGCCGAAGTCTCCAGGCGATTTGGGAAGATGGCACCCAGACAACTTAGAAGCGAAGGGCCCGAACCCGGCCGCCGGCAACAACCCGCAACACCGCAGAGACCACCGACCGGGGCACAACGACCGTGGCGGGACACCGCAACCAGACCGCGCGACAACGACACCCAGAACCGATGCGGCAGCTGTGGCGGCAACCATCCCCGCGCTTCCTGCCGATTCCGCACCGCCAAGTGCAGGGCTTGTGGCAAGACCGGCCACATCCAGGCCATCTGCAGAAACCGCGTCCGGGACTCCCGTCTGAATGAAGTCGATGTGTGGCCAGAGGGTAAGGTAACCCCCAATGCTAGTGGCAAGGAGACCCCTAGATCCCGGGCGAAATTTTCAAACCCAGGGGAGGTGGCCCGAGTCAATCGGAAAAGGCAGGGAAGGGGGCACAATTTTCCGGACGGAAAATTAAAAATCACAGTCCTTCTGCAAGGGGTTCCTTGCAGAATGGAAATCGACTCTGGGGCTTCAGTGTCGATAATTTCCACTGAAACCCTGAAAAAAATTGAACAACTAAGTGGAAAAAGAATTCCACTTAGCCCAACAAATATTCAATTAATGGACTTCCAAAAAAGTCCAATAATCGTAAAGGGAAAGACCAGCCTTAGAGTTAATTTTAAGGGATTTAAGGGGGTCTTAGATGTGGTAGTTACGGAGGGGAATAGGACTAGCTTAATAGGGCTTAATTGGTTTCCTGCCCTGGGAATTTGGATAGGGGGAATAAATTCTGTGATTAAAAATAAGACCCTCGAATCCGTCTGCAAAGAATTTGCAGACGTATTCGATGGATCTCTAGGCAAGTACAAAGGGCCCCCCATTAATTTTAACCTAGACCCCTCAGTAAATCCAATCAGGCTAAAGGCCCGGAGGGTACCTTTTGCCTTAAAAGAAAAAATCGAGGCCGAGCTCGACCGGCTTGTAGGCCTCGGAGTTTTAGAACCCGTTGAGGGCGGTTTATGGGAGACGCCGATCGTCACACCCCTCAAACCCAATGGGGATGTGAGGATCTGCGCCGACTATAAAGCGACCCTCAACATTGGAATGAAAAAGCATGCTTACCCGGTCCCGACGGTGAAGCAGGTCCTCGCCACGATCCAGGACGCCGCCATCTTCGCCAAGCTCGACTTGGCGCATGCGTACTTACAGTTGACTGTTTCCAAAGAGGCTGCAGAGGCGCAAACAATTGTTACCCACAAGGGGGCGTTCCGAGTCCACAGACTGCAATTTGGGATTGCAGCTGCTCCAGGCATCTTCCAAGAAGTGATGGAGAGGACCTTAAAGGGCATACCTGGAGTATGCCCTTACTTTGATGATGTCCTAATAGCTGGAAAAGATGAAGGAATGTTAGTAGAGCGGCTGGAACAGGTACTGGGTAGATTTAGAAAGGCTGGATTAAAATTAAAAAAGGAAAAATGTAGCATAGGGGTTAAATCCACTGATTTTTTGGGGTTCAGGATTGACAAAAGCGGGGTCCACCCTACCCCTGAAAAAATTAAAGCAATAAAAGGGGCTCCTGAACCAAGGAACAAGGCTGAGCTACAGGCCTTCCTAGGCTTGGTAAATTTTTATCACACTTTTGTGCCACATAAGGCTGCCATTGCAGAACCACTGCACAGGCTTTTAGATAAGAAGACCCCTTGGCATTGGCAAGACAAGCACAAAGTGAGTTTCCAGACCTTAAAAGATATCCTTTCCAGTAGCTCAACTGTAACCCACTTTATAGAAAATAGACCAATCTACCTGGCGTGCGATGCTTCGCCTTATGGCGTCGGGGCAGTAATCAGCCATTTAGACACCCAGGGAATGCAAAGACCCATTGCTTACTACTCCCGCACACTAACCAAGGCAGAGCGGAACTATGCTCAAATTGACCGGGAAGCTTTAGCCATAGTGGCAGGAGTTAAAAAGTTCCACGACTACCTGTATGGCAGGAACTTTACAATCCTGACAGACCACAAACCCCTGCTGGGACTGTTTACCACAGATAAACAGACTCCCCAAATTATGTCTCCCAGGATGCTGAGATGGTCCATTTTCCTCTCAGCATATTCATTTTCCCTCCAATACCGACCAGGTAAGGACATGGGTCATGCAGACGCTCTTAGCAGATTGCCCCTTAGCACAACAGAGGAGGACCCTGCCCCAGTGGGACAAGTAATGTCCCTACAAGATATTCCTGATCTGCCCCTAACTGCTAAAGACATAGCGGAGGCAACCAATAAGGACCCCATCTTAAGGAGAGTAATGGCCTGGGTCATGAGCGGTTGGCCCAACGCCAACCCAGACGTAAAATACAGTCCATTTTTCCGAAGGAAGGATGAACTATCAGTTCATATGGGTTGCTTACTTTGGGGAACTCGTGTAGTAATCCCAGGAATCCACAAATCAGCTATTCTATTTGAATTGCATGAAGGACACCCTGGAATAGTAAGGATGAAGGCCTTAGCTAGGAGTCACTTGTGGTGGCCAGGATTGGACCAAGACATTGAGGAATGCGTTGCCAATTGCCATCTGTGCCAACGTTCCAGGCCTGAACAACAACACATCCGCACACATAAATGGGAGTTAGCTAGGAATCCTTGGTCCAGGATTCATATTGACTTCGCTGGACCTTTCCAGGGGTTAACGTTCCTTGTAGTGGTCGACAGCTACTCTAGATGGCTAGAAGTAGTACCGGTCAGTTCAGTAACGGCAGGCAGAACAATACAGGCATTAAGGGGCCTCTTTGCCACTCATGGGTTGCCGGATTTAATAGTGTCTGATAACGGGCCACAATTCACATCTATTGAATTTCAGGATTTCCTCAAGGCCAACTCGATTAAGCATAAGACTTCTGCACCCTTCCACCCCTCCACCAACGGATTGGCTGAAAGGAACGTGAGGACCACGAAGGACGCGCTTAAAAGAATTATTCGAGGTGACTGGCATCAGAGACTAGCTGAGTTCTTGTTGGCCCAACACACAACCCCTTGTTCGGCTACAGGGAAAAGTCCAGCTGAAATGAGGTGGGGAAGAAAAATCTTGACCAAGTTGGACAGACTACACCCCGACCGACTCCAACCAAACATTGAATTTGACATTCCTAACAGAACATTTGAAGTGGGGGACTTGATTTGGGCCAGGAACTACGCCCAAGGGGATAAGTGGATTCCTGGGGTGGTAACTGAAATCTTAGGTCCCTTATCATACATCATTGAGGGGGAAGGGAATAGGGTCTGTAAAAGACACATAGACCAGCTGAGGAAAAGATCTAGTGGGTGTGTGCCAGCTGAGGGGGACCAAAGCTCAGTTAGGGCAAACAGTACAGATAACATTAGGCCTGAAAGTGGTGTAGTGGTGGGGCAAGATGACATATTTCCAGATGCCCATCAACAACAATTCAGTCCAATTGATTGGGAAATACCCCTGCGAAGTAGGCCAGTGACAACTGAATCCCAAACACAACCTAATACACAAGGCAGTACATCTGAAGCCAGTAACCCTGAGCCCAGGTCCAGTAGTAACCAGCATAGTAACCAGCAGCCAAGCAGTCAACCAGGAAAAGGGGCCCCTAGCAGCCAAAGTAACAGATACCCTTCTAGAATACATAGGCCACCAAAATACCTAAAGGACTTTGTAAAGAAATGACACCAACTGGGGGGTAAGGGGTGTTGTGTATGTAAATAGTTAGCAATAAGCCATAGAAGATATTGCAAACACTGTGCAGCTTTGCAAGGTTTAAAGCGGGAAAAGAAGGTGCAATCATTGGACGCCACAACCAAGGAGCGGGAAAACAGACAGTTTGTATTGGTTACAGTTCAAACGCTTTCTCTATAAAAGGGTTGCAACATTTGACATTTGACAGTTGACTTTGTGTATTCAATAAACTCGTTCAGTGTTAACCACTCTGAGTCCTCGTCAATTCGAACCAAACATAATTATTAATAGAATAATAATAGTCTGATCTTAGTATGATCTCTTCCATCCATGTGAATAATTATCTGGTTTACCAGTTTCATGAATTTTCAGATACTTGGCAGACAAGGTCAAATTGCTCAAGTTGCAGAAACTGAGATGCAAGAGAAGCTAATTCAGGCTGTAGGCCCCATTGGAGACATGGGCAGTTTTTCCATTTCCATTTAAACATGACAGCAGCTAAATTGACTGAATTCATTTTTGTTGGTAAGTGTATCCAAAAGTTATAGTTCTAGTTGTTTTGACTAAGGAAATATTGAAGGGTTCCCAGAATTAAATAAACAAGCCAAATAAAAAATCCATATAAAATGTTTTGTTTTGGTTTTGTAATATATGCTTTTACTCAGAAAAATATAAGCTAGATAGTTGTTCCCTAATAGAAAAATGTTTCTTAGAACTAAACTTGTGCACATAAAATAAGAATTACTTTAAAAAGAGCTATTTCGGCACCAAGTAGAATAATTTTGTGGAGAGATGAATGGATATGGTGAATTTAATAATCCTCAAAGCTATCCTGTGGGAGTTGTAACGTTTGCACAGTCATTTTGGAATAGTAACTTACAAATATTTATGCATTGTATCTGAGTCTTCAATTTCTATGAAGAATTATGCTGTGGGAATCTGTCTGCTTCAGATGACTTCAAAATTTAGTTTTCTGTTTACTTATATAGAAACCTGTGTAATGGTGATCCAGTGTGGCTAAGAAGTTAAATTAGAATTAGTGAGACCTTTAGATAAGAAAGCTGTCTTTTGGACAGTCATGTCTCTACCAGTTGATCTTGGGGAATTGTTGTAAAGGGAAAAAAAGAAATGTATGGATTTATAGCACAGTGAGCTCCTGGTGGAATGTAAATGTGTGTTACAAGCATCTATCTCAATATGACACAACTCCTTGTATCCATGCATATGTGATTGGAGTAATCTCAAAAGGACTATTTCCTTTGCAATGCCCTTACTTTTGTATTAAACTTTTGACCTCTAGATACTAGAAACGAATTTTGTTTGTATACTCTGATCTACCAGCTTAACACATATGTATGGTAGCATCATCTTGTCTCTTGATTCTTTTGTGGGGGGAGCTTCTTTGTGAACTGTCATTTTTAAACTTGGAGGGAGAAAATGTTTGAACACTTAAGAAATGATGAGTGAAACTTTCTGATGACATGGTAGGCCAGGTTAATTGCTCTCTGAGGAAATTAACTCATCCTCTTATGCCAGCAGTGTGTGATTGAGGATGACCTAGTCAGTCATGAAGCAATTTTCTTTTGAGTGCTCCAATCTAGTTCAGAGAAGGTTGGAAGCTATCAAAGTTTGGTTTGCTATTATGGTCCAGTTAGGTGTGGATTCCTTCTGCATCTTTTCTACTTCTGTATGTGGCCTAGGGAATGAAAATTAAAAAGAACCAGAGACATAGTGCCTAGCCAATGAAGTAGCCGAAGGACCACTCGGGACGACAGGCTAGTTCAACAACAGGTTTATTAAGAGCAAGACAAACATAGAATAACTTGTCCGGCTTTTATAGCCGGCAGCTGGTAGCGAGGACCAATCAGCGGTGTTCATTTTGGCGCCCTGTCAGGCAGGGACCAATCCGCGTCGTCTTTTGTTGACAGCTCCGGCTTCCGCGTGTCTTGGTGTTTTGACAGCCGCGAGCTGTCAGCGGTCGCGCCTGCGCTGTACGGTGGGTGCTTTGACAGCTCAGGCTTCTCCGTAGTCCGGCGTTTGACAGCCGCGAGCTGTCAGTGGTGGCGCCTGCGTGGTGCGAGGAACTTTGACAGCTGTCAAAGTTCCCGCGTGTATTTCTGTCAGGCGGTTTTACTTATATATACTAGGCGATGCCTTCTTATTTGTACTGTTAACATATATATACATTGAATAAAGGAATGTTTACATATATAATACACCCCTTACCCCTCCCCTGGTTCGTTTCTTCTTTCTTGGATGTTTGAACCTGCCCACTGATAGTCTTTTAGGTAGGTGGGTGGTCTTCGATTCCTGGTTGAGCGGCGAAGGGGTGGTGGGTGTTCTGGTTCTGGTTCTTCGTCTTGGTGTTCAGCTTCCTGGTTTGGGATAGGCCGCATTTCCGGTGGGGGTTGTAAGTCGGCACTGGTTGGTTGCTCAGAAGTGTGTGATGGTTGTCTGGGTCTGAGCTGGTCAATATGGCGGCGTATGTTGCCCTGTGCTTGTGTCGCTACAAGGTATGAGATGGGCCCTGTTTGTTTTATTACTGTCCCTTGGACCCACTTGTTTTTATCTGTGTATGAACGTGCCCATATTAATTGACCCGGGTTGAGTTTGCGGCCGGGGTGGGGGTGCTGTTTTTCTTCTGGGGCTGTGTCAGGGTGCAGTCTGTCGAGACGTGTTATTAGCCTCCTCCCCCATCTTAATTCTGCTGGTGATTTGCTAGTTGTAGAGCATGGTGTTGTGTGTTGTGATAAGAGGAACTGGCTGAGTCGCCTTTGCCAGTTTCCTTTAACGAATTTTTTCAAGGCTTCTTTTGTGTATCGTACCATAATTTCAGCCATTCCGTTCGACGATGGGTGGAACGGCGCAGACGTGACCAGCCTAATACAATTCCTCGTAGCGAAGATCTGAAATTCACGAGAGGTGAATTGAGGTCCATTGTCAGAAACTATGGTATCAGGTAGGCCGTGTGTTGCGAATATTTTTCGTAAGGCTTGAATAGTGGCTGTGGACGTTGTTTTCCTAAGGGGTGTGACTTCCAGCCATTTGGAATAGCTGTCCACTACAATTAAGAAACTTTGGCCCTGGATAGGTCCTGCAAAATCTATATGTATACGTGACCAAGGGTTCCTAGTAGTCTCCCATTTATGGATTGGTGCCTGGGGTGGTTCATTCCTGGTCTCCTGACAGGTGTAACACCCACCCACATACTGTTCAATTTGTTTATCTATGCCGGGCCACCACACATAACTTCTGGCCATCGCCTTCATTTTTACAATTCCAGGGTGCCCTTCATGTAAAATGTGCAATGTTTGGTCTATGTTTTTCTCTGGTATGATGACCCTATTTCCCCATAGCAGGCAACCTCTGTGTGTTGAAATCTCATTTTTTCTGTTATAATAAGGTTGGAATTGGGGTTGTGGGTTTTGAGTTGGCCACCCAGTTGTGGCCCATTTGAGGACTCTGGCAAGTATTTTATCTTTTGTTGAATTATTGGCTATAATGTTTGCAGTCAGGGGGCATTCTGGAAGTTGGGAGATTGCTAAAATCCCGCTGGCTGGGGCTGGGTCTGAGTCCCTGGTTTGTATGGGCAGTCTGCTGAGGCAGTCAGCATGGCCCAATTCTTTACCTGGTTTATGTATTAGCTGATAAGAATAGGCTGCTAAAAATGTTGACCATCTTAAAATTCTCGGGGAGAGGATTTGTGGAGTAGTTTTATTCCAAGTAAATATGCCTAGCAGGGGTTTGTGATCTGTAAATATAGTAAATGGTCTTCCATACAGATAATCGTGAAATTTTTTGACCCCTGCCACTATCGCTAGGGCTTCCCTGTCAATTTGTGCATAGTTTCTTTCAGCTTTGGTCAGAGTGCGTGAATAGAAAGCTATGGGTCTTTGTGTACCGTCCTTGAATATGTGACTTAATATCGCCCCGATTCCATAGGGAGAGGCATCGCAAGCGATGCATATTGGGGTGTCTTCCCTGAAAAGGGTGATAGTTGAGCTGTGACAGATAAGCTTTTTTAACGATTGGAAACTGTTCTCATGTTCCTTGGTCCAGGACCAAGTTGTACCTTTGTCTAGGAGCCTATGGAGCGGCTCTGCAATAGTGGCTTTGTGGGGAATGAAGGCATGGTAAAAGTTTAACAGCCCCAAAAAGGATTGAAGCTCTTGCTTATTCCTAGGGCTGGGTGCAGTTTGAATAGCCATTAGTTTTTCAGCGGTGGGGTGGATGCCCTGGCTATCAATTTTATACCCTAGGAATTCTGTAGAAGTGACTCCAATAGAGCACTTCTCCCGCTTAAGTTTGAGACCGGCTTCTCTGAGCCGGCTCAGCACAGCTGACAACCTGTCAGCTAAACTAGCTTCGTTTTCCCCGGCAATGAGAACATCGTCGAAATAGGGGCAGACCCCGGGTATTCCCTTCAGGGTCTTTTCCATGATGCCCTGAAAAATACCCGGGGCTGCAGATATGCCGAATTGTAGCCTCTTTACTTTAAAAGCACCGCGGTGGGTGACAATAGTTTGAGCTTCCGCGGTGTCGTCTGTGACAGGCAGCTGTAAATATGCCTGTGTGAGATCAAGCTTGGCGAAAATGGTGCCAGAGCGGATGGAAGCAAATACGTCCCTTACCGCTGGCACCGGGTAAGCATGGGGGCTGAGGGCTAGGTTGACTGTCGCTTTATAGTCCGCGCACAGTCTCACTTCGCCATTAGGTTTGATTGGGGTGACAATAGGGGTCTCCCAGGTTCCCCCTTCTGTTGGCTCCAGTACCCCTAGTCTCACGAGTCGGTCAAGCTCGTTTTCAATTTTTTCTTTAAGGGCGAAAGGTACCCGCCTAGCTCTTATTTTAATTGGTTGAATTGCTGGATTTAGTTGCAGGGAAATGGGGGAACCTGTATATTTCCCTAAAGTGCCATCGAAAACGTCGGCGTACTTTTCGCAAACTGCTTCTAGGCTAGGTGTTTGAATGGTATTAACCCCCGTTAAGGCGATGCCTAGTGGAGTGAACCAGTTTAGCCCTATTAAATTGGTACGGTTCCCTGGCGTAACTAAAACCTCCAGGGGACCCTTGAACCCCTTATACTGCACCAGGACCTTGGCTTTCCCTTCCAACGGAATAGGGGTTTTCTGGAAGTCTGCAAGGTGTACCTGAGTTTGTTTCAGGGGGATTTGTCTTCGGCCTTTCTGACAGATTTCCTGATAGGTTGTCAGCGAAATTAATGAGACTGCTGACCCTGAATCTACCTCCATGTGGCAGGGCACCCCCTGAATTCTGACCCAGATCTTAACCTTGGAGCTTATGCTGTTTACCCTGTCAATTGTCTCTACCAGGGGGCCTGGTGGGGTTTCTCTGCTGGCCTGGGCAGCCGGCCTACCTGGGGGGTTTGCCTCCACCTCATTGATGTTGTCCCGGCCCTTGCTGCGGCACACCGGCTTGATGTGGCCAGTCTTTCCGCAGTTGTGGCATTTCGCGTTCCTAAAACGGCAGCTTCCTCGGGCATGGTTGCCCCCGCAGCTGGCACAGGCGGCCCGTTGTTCGTAACGCGGTGGTGGCGGAGGTGGGTTCCTGGATCCGCGGCGGTCCGACGTTTTTCCCCTCCTCGGCTGCCGGTGCTCCATCCTGCGCTGTAGGGCTTCTCCATCGGTGAAGTCTACTGACTCTCCGCTGTCGCTGAAGGTTGCGCTTTCCTGGTAGACGGTCGCGGGGGTCTCTGGGGTCGTGTTCGTCGGCTTCTTCTTGTGGCTGTGTTCATATGCCATGATCTCCCTGGTCAGCTCTGCCAGGTTCATGTCGGGTTTGGACGTCAGTTTCTTCTGTAGCTTCTCGTCCCTCAGACCGATCACCACCTGGTCTCTGATGCGGTCTTCCAGGTCGGGGAAGGAGCAGTTCCGCGCGGCGTGTCTGACCCCGGCAATGAATTCGTTGGCGGGCTCGTCCTGCCGTTGTTTCTTTTGTGCGAATTGCACCCGCCAGTACAGTTCTGAACGCGCTGGCATGTAGTACTTGTTCAGCTGGTCCACCAGGTCAGCGTAGGAGACTTCCGTGATGGGCACTGGGCTGAACAGCCCGACGGCTGCGTCGTACACCGGGGGCCCGCTGATGTACAGCAGAGCGGCGGCCTTTGCTCGGTCGTCAGTGATTTTACTGACGAGGAGAAATCCCTCGACTTGGCCGAGGTGTGATTGCCATCTCTCGGGATGGCGGGTATCAAACTCCCTCACACGGCCGAAGTTTGCCATGTCGTCCGGTCCTGGGTTGCTCCGATGGAAGTTAAAACTTCCGTGACAGCTCTTGCCGGGAACTCTCTTCCTCGGCCGTGACTTCAGCTCCGGAGCGATCCCATCCTCGTCGCCAGTGAAGTAGCCGAAGGACCACTCGGGACGACAGGCTAGTTCAACAACAGGTTTATTAAGAGCAAGACAAACATAGAATAACTTGTCCGGCTTTTATAGCCGGCAGCTGGTAGCGAGGACCAATCAGCGGTGTTCATTTTGGCGCCCTGTCAGGCAGGGACCAATCCGCGTCGTCTTTTGTTGACAGCTCCGGCTTCCGCGTGTCTTGGTGTTTTGACAGCCGCGAGCTGTCAGCGGTCGCGCCTGCGCTGTACGGTGGGTGCTTTGACAGCTCAGGCTTCTCCGTAGTCCGGCGTTTGACAGCCGCGAGCTGTCAGTGGTGGCGCCTGCGTGGTGCGAGGAACTTTGACAGCTGTCAAAGTTCCCGCGTGTATTTCTGTCAGGCGGTTTTACTTATATATACTAGGCGATGCCTTCTTATTTGTACTGTTAACATATATATATATTGAATAAAGGAATGTTTACATATATAATACAGCCAAGCCCTTAGTTATTGATGTAAGGTCTTTCTAGGATTTCATCTTTCTTCAGAAACAGAAAAAATAATAACATGTTTCCTTAGAAGGGATTAGGGAGTTAATCTGAAACAGTGCAAGGTTGATTCAAACTAAAATATAATTCCTTTGGTTACTTTTTAGTATTAATTGATCAGATTATGGCATTCACATGTTAATCCTCCTACCCTCAACCCAGTTAAGAATGATGGGTTAACAGAGTCACAGTTAGTTATCTTATAGGATATGAATGCTATGGTTTGGAGAAGGGACTTGCCTTTCAGAAGGTAGGGTTAAAAACAGGTAAACAGATTTTTGTATAATTTTACCCTAATGTTCTTCC
The DNA here is from genome assembly GCF_947247035.1 of Vipera ursinii. Taxonomy (NCBI): domain Eukaryota; kingdom Metazoa; phylum Chordata; class Lepidosauria; order Squamata; family Viperidae; genus Vipera; species Vipera ursinii. Next base: position 103,364,772 of record NC_139517.1, on the reverse strand, counting down.
CTTCTGTTAATTTGTGTATAACATCAGAAATACATACATAGTTTTCGATTTTACATTCAGCATGCCAGCTTAGAGCATAAGGAAATAAGATAGTGCCTGCTATAAAACTAAATGTCATATTTTCTGATTTATATTTGAAATTGTTTTTCATAATTAAACCTATGTGACCAATTCTTGCATATAAACTCCATCTAATCAGACCTGCTTATTTTAAATCCATTACATCTTTCTCCTTTCATTTACGTTTCAGAGACATCAAGATACCATACCATTAATTCATGCTGTTGATCAGTTAATTATGTTATATTCAAAGCCACAAACATCCATGTGACATGATCATTAGTAGATAAACCACACACACTCAGGAAACCTCTGGCCATCATGGCTTTGGTCAGGGAAGTATTTAGTGTAAGACTTTTTAGCAATAAAAAGAAATTTTCCTTATCAGATTTAGTAATATCTTTGTTGCATGCAACATTAGCTGCTAACAGTAAGGATAGTATCAGTCAGTTGCGGCATATGCTTGGGTAGTGACAGGTGTAACATTGGAGAAGCTGAAGGATCATATAATCATCATTGTCTACAAGTACAGCCAAACCTTTGTTTTATCCCAAATATGCACATCCCTATTTTATGCAAGCTTCCAAGCTACTATAATGTTGCTTTCATTCCATCAGTTAGGAGATATACGATACAAATAGAATGCAGACTAGTAGCTACTCAAACACTTGTTTATTTTCAGGTATTCTCTTACAATACCTTGGTTAACTACTGCTTATAAACTGATTGATTTGATAATACAGGATTTGGTCAATAGTACTCTTGCCTCTGTTCCAATATTATCTCCAGTAGAATTTATAGCTTGGGTCTTGTGGATTGCTTATTTTTCTTATGAGTTCATTAGTCATTCAAGTCTTGAGAAAACAATAGATGTAATTTGTAATTTTGTCTTGATGTAATTTGTAATTTTGTCTTTTTGTGATATGAAACTAGTGACTAGATGTCATTATAAAAAGAACAGAGCAGGTATTGTTTGTTAGCCTTAAGCATTCAGATTTTACCCTAGATTGATTCTTCAGTATTATCAGTTTGTTTGTCAAAATGATGATATTCTGGCTTAAATCATTTGGAAAGCATCCAGCTTTAACTAACAAGCATATTTCTCCTTGTACAACAGTTTCTATCCTACAGCATTCTACTGTTTTCTTTTTGCATTTTCCACATCAGATGTGGGAGACATGCAACTCACAGGTGATTCTTGACTTATCACAAGTTGCTTAGGGACTGTTTGAAGTTACAGTGCTTGGAAACCAACCTGCATTAATGGCATATTCAGCAGTCACATGAAAAAAGCAGCTTTTACTTTCAATTTTTGGCAAAAACACCCCATAGCAAACAATGGATTCACTTAATGACTGTAGCATTTGCTTAACAAACATAATATTCCATTTATGACTGCCATGTTTAATTAATGGCCTCCCCCATAAAATTGTTCAGTCTAACGATGACCTTACTTTATGACTGTCACAACTTAGGACCATAATCAGCAGGCTCCATTAGTGAGGTATATTTGGATTCTGTTGTATCTGGTAGAGGTTTTTTTTTTAGCACATTTATGGACTGCTTCAGTTATGAATGACTCTAAGCAATGATATTATATCCCAGCCCCTATTAGTTGGTAAAAAGATAATATAAAAAGAAAACAAATCATTATTATTGACCTTTCATCAATATAACCAAAAATAAAGAAATATTCCATTTTCAGAGAAGGATGACAAGACCTGATGGAATAATGTATTAATATCATCCTAAGTACCAGGAAGAAGAGCCATCAAGATATAAGGGGCCATATTCTACTTGATCTTGTTGGGCAGATATTATATTGTTGGAAGCAGGAGGTCTCACAGATATATGGGTTATGAGCCATGAAGAATGTGCCAGCCAGTTGTTTAATTATTTACTATTATCATTTTTTGTCAGATGTTAATCAAAGATGAGATGATGTTCAGGAATTCAAAAGATGAAATCACATTTGTGGGGATTTTTTCTGCTCTCTGTTATTTCAGATTTTTAAATAAAATATTTTGTTCTGAACAAATATTTAATCACAAGACAATTAAAGCATTATTTTTAATAAGTTGCAATTTCCTTGGCATAGGGCCTTTTCTATTGTGGCACCCATTTTATGGAACATTTCTACCCTCATAAAATGGGACTGGCTCACTCCTTATTGAGTATCTGGAAATCCCTCAAAAGCTGGTAGTGCCATAGGGTCTGGGGACTCCGGAGGACCAGTGAGATACTGGGGTAGGTCCATTGTAATTGTTTGGTTCTGATAGACGAGGACTCAGAGTGGTTTTACAATGAACGAGTTTATTGAATACACATAAGTCAACTGTCAACTGTCAAATGTTGCAAGCTTTTATAGTGGAACTGTTTGAACTGTAACCAATCATCAGAGTCTCTTTTCCCGCATCTTGCTTATTGTGACCAATGATTGCACTGGAATCTCCCGCTCTAAACCCTGCTTATTTGCAATCTACTATTCTCCTTGTTTGCAACTATATACAGACACAACAGTAATATTTGTTCTTCCTTAGCCCTGTGTTTTTATAGTTTTAAGTTATATAACAACAACAATTGTATTTTAACTGATTTTAGTTTTGTTGTCCGCCACTCAGAGTCACTTGTTCGTGAGATGGCTTTCCATATAAATTTGATAGATGATAGATAGATAGATAGATAGATAGATAGATAGATAGATAGATAGATAGATAGATAAACAATAGATAGATAATAAACAATAAATAGTTGATAGACAGACAGATATTTCTTGTTCAAGTTTGTCACTTTGCTAGTGTAGAATTCATTTGGAAAATAAATTAAGAGACCATGCTTTCCTGATTACACTGCAACAAACACTAGATTAATTATTTGTAGTGCAAGAATTTGTGGACTGCAAATCAAGCATCCAGAATATTACATAGCTCAACTTATGCATAGGGACAGTATATTATTGGTTTAAATTTTAAAGCCTATAGTATCTTTGTAGTAACAGCATCCAGATTCATTATGAATGAAATTTTCATTCTTATTATATAAAATTTCTTTGGTTTGATGCTTTCTTTCAACAGATTACTATTAACACTGGAAACCTCTTATTGTTTCTTATTGCATTCAGCTGAGGTAAATTTTGTTACCTCAGGTCTTAAATGAATATCAAAGTGGCCTTAAGTTCTAAAGTTGGCTTGAATGATGTAAGAAACTGTTTAAAGATTTACAATGCCACTATAATTGTATCATTACACAGGAGTTTGCAGAAGAATCTTTAAATTATTAAACTGAAACATTATTGTTTGGATCATTATTTAATGGCTGCTTCTTTTGGTTTAAAATTTTCTGTGTAATAAAAGCACTAGGTAACAAAATCTGATATTTCCTCTTCCAGTCTGTTTCTGATCATGAAATAAAAAATAGCAGATATTTTGTGATTTCTAAGATGCTTAAAGGGTCCAGAAGATTCAAACCTTGTTATTTTTTTTAAAAAATCTCCTGTTTCTGTAATAGTTTCTGAGGTATTGTTGCAGTATATTTATTCTTCCTGTGTTTTACCATCTATGACAAGAAATATCTACAATCGACAGTTTTAATAGTAGCTAATAAGATTGGAATGGATTTTCCTTTTGGTATAATAGTATAAAATTATATCATTGTGTTATAAGAAATGGTTAAAGGATCTGGGTAGTTTTGGCCCACAGAAAAGATGTCTGAGGGAAAGATATGATTGCAGTCTTCAGATATCGTAAGGATTGTCACACTGAGGAGGGAATAGATTTTTTTCTCTTTCGTAAAGGGAAAGATAAGAACCAACAAGGTAAAGCCATGAAGAAGCAGGTAAAGGTTAAGTATTAGGAGAAACTTCCTTATTGTACAGTGCAATAATTGCAGAGAAAGATGGTAAAAATCATGTATGGTCACATCTAGCAATCCAACTGTTAGAAGACACTGCTCCTCAGCTTAATTGCTTTACCTTAACTATAGCTTAACATTAGTGCAAGGTAAACAATATAAGGGCCAGGCCAGTATCAGACAGCTGAAAATAACACATGGGAAGCAATATAAAATCGAAATTCCAGAGAAAAGGGAAGCTGGAACTATATATTCATTAACATTTCTGCAGAAGAAATAGCAATAGATTCATGACATGTTAAATCGTTAGAGCACTTGTTACCTTCCTTTGTAGCTAGTATTTAGTGTAAACATTAATCCAGGAATAATTTATTTTCTTTATTTAAATGCTTCTATAGCAAATGCCTAAGGATAAAAAAAATCAGAATCGTTTAAGGAAAGAGCAGAAAGGCAGTTGTAAGTTGTATTTATTGGTATTTGTATGATTTTCCAGATCTTATTCACTCCCCCCCTTGTCTCATCCTTGGCTCTACTGTCCAGAGAGTGATGGCATTTGGTGTTCAACAACTTCTGGATATCTACACATCATTTATATCTGCTTTAAGGCAACAGGAAGTATTCATTGTTAAAGAAATTATGGACACCATTCTGGTATTCCAGGAGTGGGGGGTATCTTATAAAAATACTTTCTAATAGTCTTGGTGCCCCGTAAGGGAGATTTTATTTATTTTTTGACAAATAAAACACATCCGAAAAGAATTAGTCCAGCTTTTATGAATCCATGCAGTAAAAATGACGCAGCTATATATCATCTGAGAACCCACACTGCTGATTTTGCTATGCCTGCCCACACAAAATAATTTTAGAACCTGAAAGGCAAATTATGACTTGTAAAACTCCACGAAGTTTTCAGAAATTTCAGCCCCCATAAATTATGGTTTTATCACTGATGGAGGAAACAAGCTGCAGTAATGATTATTCAGATGAAAGACATTCAAATTAGTTCTTACTGCTCAACTAATACATAATGGCTACATTCCTTTGGAACCCTTTTATTTATTAAATGTGGCTCACTGTGAATAACTATAAGAAATAGTATTATTTAAAAGTTTGGAATAAATTCTGACATTCAACTGCATAAATGAAACGTAACTACTTCATAGAAGTATATTCCATAAACTTTTAAGTACTCTACAGCTACTACAAATATGCATTATAGTACTGAGCTTTCAACTTTATTGTCAAAAGAATGAACACATAGAGAATAAATTATTACCATCTTTAATAAAAATACATAAATATTTTTATATATACTATGCCTTATGGCCACTTACGTGGATTTTATTGAGTCAGACTCTGAGCCTTAGGAAGCAGGCAATGGTTAACTACTTAAAATGCAGGAACTTATTCAGGTAGTTTGCAGTAGTTAATGGTGATTTCAAAGTGTACACACACACACACACATACACACACACACATACACACACACACACATGTTTGCTAGACACCATGCACAAAACATCTGGTTAAAGCATTCAGTATAAAATCATAAATCTACTGTAGTAGTCTTGAAATTATAATGAAATTGACAGTGGTGGTTGTACCTTAGTATAGCTGGATCATGCCATACAATAGAAGATAGATGGGATTATAATTCATCAGTGTACCAAACTGGGCAATATCAGGATATAAAACTTGGTTTAAGTAAGGATTCCTAAGCTTTTGCCACCATATGTTCTTTTAGTGTAACCTTAATGTACATATCTTCCCTGAAAACCTGGTTCTTTGATCTATCTGGCCTGGACTGAGGGGTTTTAAGTTTTTAAACTTTGTTTTAATTTGTTGGGCTATTAATTAATTTAATTCATTTTAATTCTATTTCTATTTTAACTTTTATATTGTTTTTTAAATTTTGCCCTGTCAACTGCCCTGAGTCCTTCGGGAATAGGGCGGTATATAAAACTAAATAAATAAATATCCAAACACCAAAATAAACACAGATGAACAGTATAGTCAAATATTGGAGAAAAGAAGTTTGTTGTAATGATGTATAAATAAAGAGATGTTCAACAAAAATGATTAGGGAACTGGAGGCTAAAACATGAACAGTTGTAGGAATTGGGTATGTGTAATTTAAGGAAAAAGGACTGGGATGATACGATAGCAGTGTTCCAATATCTAAGGGGCTGCCATAAAGAAGAGGGGGTATTTTCCAAAGTACTAGAAGGCAAGACAAGAAACAATGGATGGAAACTAGTCAAGGAATGAGTTAAAGCAGCCTAGAACTAAGGAAAAATTTCCTGACAGTTAGAGCAATTAATCAGTGGAATGATTTGCCTCCAAAAGTTGTGGTTGCTCCAGCACTGGAGGTTTTTTGAACAGATAGGACAACCATTTGTCTGAAAAGGTATAGGGTTTCCCGCTTAAGAAGGGGATTGGACTAGAAGACCTCCAAGGTCCCTTCCAACTTTTTTATTCTGTTATGCTGTTATCTCACACTTTGGGAAACCCTGATTTAAGCAGTCTGCAGAGGAATTCAAAATGTGAATACAGAGAAAGGGAGAAGAATAACGCATAAGAAAAAAAATTCTGTGGATATTCAAATAAAATGTATTTTCTTTGTAAATGTGCAATTAGATCATCATTGTCAGCCCTTCAGTCGTGTCTGCTCATAGCACTCTCCAAACCCTTCTGTTTTGTACCATCTCCTTCATAACTACCATGATCATCCCAGTGTCATCCTTTATAGGGTCCAGCCAACAGATACTAGAGTGGCCCCTTCTTTTTTTCACTGATCACTCCCAGCAAGATTGAATTTTTGAATGAGTTGGCTCGCATGACATGGCCAAAGTATGATAGCCTTTGTTTGGAGGTACTGGCTTCAGATGATATTTTTGGTGAGGTTTGGTCTAGGACTTGTTTGTTATTTTGCAGTCCATGGGATGTGTAATCATTGTCTCCAGCTCCATAGTTTGAAGGCTTGCTTCTCCTTGCTTCCTTTTTCAGAGTACATGTTTCACAGCCATAAGTAGCAATTGGAAAAATTATTGAATTGACTAATCTGTATTTGGTTGGGAAGCTGATATCTTTATTCTTCTTGATGTTGTTCAAGCCGACATCACAGTTCTTCCAAGTGCTATATGCCTTCTGATCTCAGGTCTGTAATCACCACATTGATCGATTTTAGAGTCTAGGAAGATGAATTCCTTTACTGTTTCAATGATCTCATTGCAATTACATCATTTATCTAAATCTACCAAAGAAACCTTTGATGAACTTCTTGCTTTTTCCTGAGCTCTGCCCTACCTCCTATCCTTTCTAATGAAATGTGTAGTCTTGGTAAAAGCCTAGTTGCCTTCCTACTGGTAATTTAGAGAACTTTCATTGAACTATATGCTTTCCTGTGGTTTTTTTATTGTTTAATTCATTGGCAGAACAATTATGATAATGTTATAGGTAGGCATGACTCTGTTTTTGATTTTGGTCTTGCAAAAGGGATTTCCTTAAGAATCTTGTTTTCAGAGAATGTAATTTGTATTGGCCAAGTACAAGAGTTACATAAGCTACTACATGGTGCTTGGTTAGCCAAAAGGAATTTTGCCTGATCATATGGTCCACTCCTCAAATAGCAGAACTCAAAATAATACTGCAATAACTATAAGTCTCGGAAGGAATTTACAATGTGACACTGATTCTCCTGGAGTTGTCAAAGCAGAATTAGTTTCCATGATGCTAGGCCATTTTATTATGCTTTTTCACTCATCTGTGACTTAAAACAAACAAATACTAGGTTAAGTGGATGATGAGCAAACTGGCCATGAGACCATTTATAGTCATTGGTGTAATTTTAATGGGCCAGGATCAGATTTCAGAAGTCCCTTTGTACATAATTTTCTTTTGTTAATAGGAACAACATATTTATCAGAGGGTATCCTCCCTCTGAGATTTTCTATACCCAATGAGTTTCTTAAACACCAAGTCTGTTTATAACATTGTCTACTTTGCAGAAGACTGGAACCCATATGTACATGCATGCTAAAACATATTCCACAGTTTCCTAAAGCTTTCTTCTCTTGCAAAAAAGTCATTGTTTCTCAATCTTTTTCTTGCTCTTATAGCAGTTATCTAGGATGGAGGTATAATTATAATTAATGCCTATATATACATGCGCTTTAACCTTGCTCCCATGTGTGCATCTTCTAGTTTCATTTAATGACTGCTCATTTAATGACTGCAGTTAATACAGTGATAAAAAAAATAACTTTGTAACTAATCCTTGCAAATACAATCTTCTCAGGCCTTTAAAGCAAAGGAAAGCCAAAGGAAGATCCCACATACAGTTGTGGTTTTGCTTAGCAATTGCTTTTCTTGACAATTGAATCTGGCCAATTCCAGGACAACTTGAGCTGTACTAAGGAAACATGAAAATCTTTTACAAAAACTAGCCATCTAAATATGTATTTTTTCTAGGTCCTTACTAGCTCTCCCCATTCAACCAAAAAAAACATGACCAGATCAACTAATTCTGCTTTATTGTAAGGCTGCATTAAAAAAATATTGCAAGTTTGAAAGTACAAACTTCCCACTGCAACTTCTAACTGTTTGATCCATTAGGTTTGATCCATTAGCTCCTTCCTAGATTTCTTTATTTGACAATGAAGCCACTGGGAGCTCCTGCCTCTCTGATCTGATTGTTTTTCTAGGTAGCATCTCATCACCTTATTCCCCAAAGTCACCCACATATTCCTTTACACTTCCATTCTAAGCTTATTTCATATTTCCTTACTGTCAAAAGACAGTAGACTGATCTCTAAATTTGATTTGTAAGTGCTAATCAGTGCTGGTACACGGTGAAGTAAGATTGCTGCTTCAAAGAGCACAAATAGATATTAGTCATAATTGGCCACATAATCAATCTGGTTATCCCAAACTAAGCTATTCTTTTTTGCCCCGTCCAAGTAAGAGTGAATTATTAATCTGGTTGCATTTAGGCTGCAAAATATATTGGGTTAGCTCCAAAGGAATTACAGCATTTTAAGTTTGGTTTTAATTTCACATACAAGTACTTCTGAATTAGAAGAAACTGAGAGTAAAGGCATAGCAGAAAGTCAATACTATAATTCTGTTATAAGTACTGCCACTATCTTGCAATAAATAAATTATGCAAACTTGCAGGATTGATTTTGAGACCTCCTTGTAGCCCACTGAAATATGCTTGTAAGTAGCTTTTAATTTTCATACTGGCTTAAAATTGTCTTAGCATAAAGGTGGCAATGAATTGCTATTTTCACCTGTTTCCAAATATTTAATTTAAAAAAATATAGTTCTTTGGCTCCTGTTGACATTTTTCATCTAAATTCTCCCCAGAAACAAAAAGGGCAATTAGTAGACTGAGCTTTCCTTTCTGCTATACCACCATATTTATTTTTATACTGAAATCCATTTAAATAAATAAAATTTAAATCAGGTTTGTGTTGGGGGGAATGCTTAGTTAATGACAACAGCATTCTGTTATATAACGTTGTTAAAAAAAACTTGGTCCAATAGAAAGACGAGATTGCATTTTCCATTTACTGTATGTAATTACTGAATAATCTACATCCTGTTGTTCTGAATCAAATTTTTAAAAATTACTTTGTCAACAAATAAATATGACTGCCAGTAAACATTCATCTTCCCACACAAAGGAAAAAATATATTCTGCTAGCCAATTTGAAAAAGAGACATTTGTATTAATTAAAACAAAAAAGTGAATGATTAAGCCCTAACATAAAATGGAAAATGTCCATTTATCCATACAAAAATGTAATTAACATGCAGCATTATTTTTCTCTCAACCCTAAGTTAAAGCTCAAGTCACCATCTCCATTTCCTACAATGAGCAGTATAAATACAAAAGACAATGCAAAAAAGAACAAGTCCTGATGTATGTATGAGATGCTTTCTAGTGCCATAGAAATGTGCCAGAAGAGAGTATTCTCTTCAGATTGTCAGCACAGTATCACCCTTTCTTCATCCACTGCCCTCCATCTTCTCTCTGAAGCGCTGCTTATAATCACCATGCCCTTCTTGTCTGGATGTCACAGAGCACTTTAGTTTGAATATTATGAGGCACTGCCAAGGACTTGCCGTGTTGCTTTTGCTTTGCCTTCCAGACCTATTGTCCCATTCTATAATACTTGCTGACAGATTACACTGCCCTTGTCGGCTCCACACAGCACTTATCAACTTATATGTGGGCACTTCTGCCTGAGATACATTAATATTTATTTCATGGCATAAGCAGCATTTCATATCCACATTTTACTGAATATTGGCTTTTCTTTGAATCAGAATAATAGAGCTGAAAGGACCTTGCAGGTCTTCTAGTCCAGCCCCCTGCACAAGCAGGAGATTATATAGTGTCCAGTCTCTTCTTAAAAACCTCCAGCTGTTCCACTGGTTAATTGTCCTCACTGTTAGGAAGTTTCTCCTTAATTCCAGATTGCTTCTCTTCTTGAATAATTTCGATCCATTGTTTCTTGTCTTGCTATCTGGTGCTTTGGAAAATAAATTGACACCCCCCCCCCTCTTTGTGGTAGCCTCTCAAACACTGGAATACTGCTATCATGTCCCCCCCAATCTTTCTTTTTCCTAGATTAGCCAAACCCAAATCCTGTAACCGTTCTTCAAATGTTTTAGTCTCCAGGCCTTTAATCATCTTAGTTGCTCTTCTTTGTACTTTTTCCAAAGTCTCAACATCTTTTTTGTAATGTGACCAAAGCTGGATACAATACTTCAGGTGTGGTCTTACTAAAGCTTTATAAAATGGTACTAATACTTATTTCTCTCCATATGAATATAGTGCCATTGAGGACTGCTCATTGAGTGTACAGTTTGTTAGCCAGCTACAAATCCATCTGGTGATGATGTCTATTCCATCTTTTCTTAGCTTACCAAGGATTAGGTTGTGGTCTACTTTGTCAAATGCCTTACTGAAATCTAAGTATACCACATCCACTGCATTTCACTGGTCTACTAATCTAGTCACTTTATCAAAGAATGAGATAAGATTGGTTTGGCATGATCTGTTTTTAACAAACCCATGCTAGCTACTAGTTTGTTTGCTTCTAGTTGTTCACAGATCTGGTTTTTTATAATCTTTTCTAGGATCTTCCCAGGTATTGATGTTAAACTGATCTGTAGTTTTCTGGGTCTGTTTCCCCCCCTTGTTTGAAAATGGGAACCACAACTTCTCTATCACTTCACTGTTAGTAAGAATTAGGTCTAGTATAGCTGTTCCTCTAGTTCCCTCCACTATCTTTTGAATGACAAAGTTGTCAGCTAAGTTGGTTAGGAACCTGTTTAATCTCCCATTTGCTGCAGAGTTTGTCTCCCAGTTGATGTCAGGGTAGTTAAAGTCTCCAATTACTACTGTGGTATATTTTCTAAATACATTTCTTAATTGATTAGCAAAAAAAAGTTGAAGGAAACATATATATACACACACATACACACACACACACACACATATATGAATGAATGAATGAAAAGTGTCATCTTTATCGTATCTGCAGAAGCAATGGGTATCCACTAAACTTCATCAGACGATACAGCAAACCACATGAACCTGTCCGGGATCAACATGAAAACACGCTGATGGCACGGATAACCCTACTTTACATCCATGGTGTATCTGAAGCCATGGCATGCATATTGGCCCACAAACCTGACCAAACCCTGTGTGCCGGTGTCATGTGTCCAAAGGATCCACTCCCCAATGAAGAAAAGTCCTCAGTTATATATAAAGTGGCATGTGAGAACTGCCACTACAACTATATTGGGGAGACGGCAAAACGGTTGGAGACTAGGATGCATGAACACGAGCTTGCAGTTAAAAGACAGGAACAACATTTGCAGATGTGGGCGCACATGGCTATACACAATCATACCTTTGATTTGGCGGGGACTGAAGCGATTGCCTGGGATAACACCAAGGGCAGCCAATTATTTAAAAAAGCTTGGTTTTCAGACCGTTCCTCAAATAACTGCCATATAGACCTGCTCCCTGCATACCAAGCCCCTAGGAGTTGGGAAGAAGAATGACGCAGACAACGTGAACACTTATGGAGTATATCGTTGAGCCAAGATCTGGATTCCCCCCTGACAGCGAACACCCAGAGGCAATCGCACTCCATGAGAATGAGTGTGAAGCAATATGGCCGATGGAGGCAAATAGACCTGTGATGTGTTCCATGAGTAGAGTGCAAAATTGCCAGTGATATAAATGTAGTTCCCCCTCTCCAGCAATTCTATCCTGATGATGTTGGCAGTTGGCCAACGAAAGTTCAATTTTATTAAACCGCTTTGGTTTTATCATGTCCCGGTGTTTGAACACGTGTGTGTGTGTGTGTGTGTGTGTGTGTATGCTTAATAAGATTAAAAATACGAATCCTGGACCAGGATAGAAATGTAAACAAACTGTTTAATACGCAAAACATTTATCTTTCGTCGGCCAAACTGCCAACGTCGTCAGAGTAAGAATAGGAGTTCCGGGATTTTGCTTATTTAGCCGGTTGCTTTTGCACCCTGCTCATTGAGCGGATCACTGGTCTATTCACCTCAATCGGCTGTAACGTTCCTAATAGTCCTGCATCTCTTCGCATACTTGGGGAATCGAGAGTTGTTTTCTCGCTTGTGGTCGCTCTTCTGCCGCGCATGTAAACACCAGGGGGCCAGTTATCCAGTCGTTCTTGTTTTGTACCTCCCCCACACTCTTCTTTGGTTGAACCTGAGCATCTCAAGGTCTAACACCAGGGACGCTGTGATTTAAATGATGTGGTTACAACAGTGATCCCCAGGAAGGATGAATCCACAACATCCCCATCCAGAAACACCAAATTTAATTCCTTCATGAAAATATCCTTGTTTTGCCATTTGACAATAGTGAATGTGTCATCGACATATCTGGCCCAAAATTTGGGTTGATAGCTGGACATCACTCTAGATTCCAGATGCTGCAGAACCGCCTCTGTGATGACCCCTGAAATGGGAGACCCCATTGGCGTGCCCTTTATCTGTTCATACATCCACCCCTGGAACGTACAGTGCGTTTTGAGACATAAGCGCAATAAGTGGATGACGTCTTCTGTCTTGAGTGTGTCATGGTTTTGTGATTTCTCTTGTTGCAGTCTGCCAGTTATGCCATCCAGCTGTTCTCTTATAGCTAAGTCTCTCATAGGTAGTGCCAAGGACAGAAAAGTCTTATCTAAGGTGTGGGCTTCGAGCCAAGTCAGGAAATAACAAGTTGTAATACCAAACTTTGCCACAAGAAGTCACTGATGCCATTTAAGGTTTTTTAAATCCAAAGTTTTTATAATCCTTTTTTTCAATTTTATTTCTTTTTTGTAGATAAAAACAAGAGTCTCCAATAAAAATAGGAAAGTTTTTTGTCCCCAAGTTTCAGGAACATATAAATCCAATTAGATTAAAGTTGTTCTTTTAATGCTTTGATTCCCCTGGGTAGTCAGATGCCACTATTCTTAGAGGGTGGGATAGAAATTCCCTTCCCTCCTCATAGAGGGAAAGATATTTCAGGCAGCTTTTACAGGAAGAGAAAGTACTTAGGGTAAAGAGAAGATCAGATCTCACCCAGTTTCATCCGCGTTGCTTTCAAAGTGCTTGGTAGTGAGTTTGACTTCCGCTGTCTACAGCCTAGTGATGGACCATATTACTGTGGCTGGTCTTTCCTCCACCAGTTTGGAGGACTGCCACCATCCCACGATCAAGCGGGGATCCCCTCCTTGCTCGTCGCCCCTACAGGGTGACTTTCGACCCTTTCCAGGATCCCCCAGCAGATCAAAATTGGACACGGAAGGTGGAGCTCGCCTTCCAGCAGCTGCGGTGGCTGTGATGGCAAACCAGAATTCTTACATGTACCTCCTTGAATGAAACTTGAATGGATAGTGTGATGTGTGTATAAAAAGATAAGGGGAAGGAGCTTCATTGTATTCTTGAATTACAGGTTGTCCTCAACTTATGACTTGAGAATTGAGCCCAAAATTTCTGTTTCTAAGTAAGGCAATTGTTAAGTTCTATTTTATGTCCTTTTTGTTACAGTTGTTAAGCAAATCACTGCAGTTAAGTCAATCCTGCAGTTGTTATGTGAATCTGGCTGAAGATTACAAATAGTGGTCATATGACCTGGGACAGTGCAGCTGTTATGAACACATGCCAGGTGCCAAGCATCTGAATTATGTTCATGTGTCCATGGGTATGGTGTAACAGTTATAAGTGAAAAACAGTCATGTCACTTTTTTAGTGCTGTTGTGTCTTCGAACAGTCACTAAATTAATGGTTGTAAGTTGTATTTCAAATCTGGGAAGCTATTGAAATGTGGGTAGACGAGGATCTCACTGAGAGTTAGCAGTCAAAGTGCTAATATTAATATTGAATTAATGTAATTTACTTTTTGTTTGACTTTGAAATATTTTATATGCATTCCCTGACTTGCAACCCTCTTTCAAAGGAATCTTTTGAGTAGCTAATTTATTGAATGTTTTAAAGAAAAAAAAATCCAGCTTCATTTAGTATCCAAATAAATCAGGAAGAGAATTTTTGCAGTTTTCTGGCAGCTCAATTTGATGAAGCCATGTAATTTTAGTTCACCTGGGGAAATGGTTATCAAGTGAAATATCTAAGTCTTGCTGTTTCTTCACTCTCTGTAACCATGCCTGTAATTGACAGCTCTCAGAACTGTAAATGTATAGTGGCACCACTAGCAAATTGGTCATACTGCCTATCTCTGTACATGATGTTGTTCTCTGGCTTTGATAAGAGGGAATTTCCTGTATTTATTCCTTCTGCACAGTCTTTGTTGGCAGAAGAAGGCACAGAGACAATAATAATCAGCTAGCAAATGACTTGCTTTACTAGGGTATACATCAGGGAAATATTTTTCAGTATGTCCATTTTTTTGCTATTCTTCCCACTGCAAAAAGATATATTAATTTTGTTTCATTAATTCTGTCTACAATGTCGGGTTACTTTTTCTACCAGAATGATGTTTTATTATCTGAATACAAAATCACATAAAATCACAAACTTTCTCTAGCAACCTATCCATACATACCCTAACGCAGGGCTTTTCAACTGGTGGTACACATACCATTGACGGTACATTGACACTTGGCAGGTGGTACGCGGCCCTGCTCAGCCTAGCCAAGTATAGTGGGGGGAGGAAATGAGCTAAAGCAGCACAGTGCAGGACTCATCCTTAGAACGAGTCCTCAGGGGCTTGTGGGGGAGACAAAGGCCCCAGGATCAGCACTTCTGGTTCACCGGAACAGAAAGGAGGAGAGGGGCAGAGAGGCTATAAAAGGCAGTTTTGGTGGGAGAGGGAGAGAGAGAAAAAAGATGCAGCCTTAGGAGGAGGAGTCAGCTGGAGCTGCACCGAAGAGAAAAGGAGGAGGAGGGGGGGAAGAGACAAGAGGAGATCAAACAGAACCGAGTTGGTCTATGATTTTGTAGCAGCCATCCATGCCGGCTAAATACAAAGGTGGCAGGGAAAAACAGAAATGCAGTTGGAGAGGAGTCACCCTGAGGAAAGAAGAAAGGCAGCATCTCCTGAAGGAGACCAGCAAATGGCCCTCCCCCATTCCATATCCCCTCTGGGGGAGGGGATGCTGCGAACGATGTTACCTGTGTGACGCCATCCAACCACCCCAGCCTGCCTGGTTTCGGCAGGCAGCGGCATGCTCTCCTCACCATGCAGAGAGTCTGGGCCTCATGAGGCAAAGTTGGCAGGAAGCCGAACCTGCCTGGGTGTGGCACAGGAAGTGGAGCGTGCGTGGGGCCTGGTGTCCTAGGTGAAAGGGAAGCACTCAGAACATGGTCAGCCTGTGGGACAAAACACTCATCCAGGAGCGTGGCTCCTGCTCGTACGTCCAGGCAGGTTCAGCTTTTCACCAGCTTCATGTCACCCAGGCACTCTGCATAGTGAGTAGAGTGCAATGCTGCCTGTCGAAACTGGGCAGGCTGGGGGGGCCTGGCGGTATCGTGCAGGTAACATGGACTCTCACCCCTCTCACGGCTTTCCCTCCCTCAGAACCCAGAGAGCCGGGGTTATGGGGAGGGTAAGGACCATTTGCTGGTCTCCTTCAGGGGATGCTACCTTTCTTCATTCCTCACGGAGGGTGACTCCTCTACAGCTGTGCTTCTTGCCTGTTTTTCCTCCTTCCCTTATTGCAAATATCTTTCCGCCACTCTGCTCTTAAGGCTGTGTGGTTCTTGTCCAGGAATTTACAGTGGCATTCAAGCCATGGCCACAGGTGGCATACCCTCCAGCTATGCTGGAGGCCTTTCCCCCTCCCCTTGTCCCTTCCTGGGCTGGAAGGAAGGAAGGAAGGAAGGAAGGAAGGAAGGAAGGAAGGAAGGAAGGAGATGGCAATGAGAAAGAGGCAGGGAAGGAGGGAGGGAGGGAAACAGGAAGAAGGGATGGAGGGAGATTGGAATGAGAGGGTGGAAGGGTCTGAGGGAAGTCTTGGCTTAGCACTTGGCCATCAGCAGCCCTGCTACCCTTTCACCATCCCCTTGCCCTCTTCTCCTGGCCTATCCTGGTAGTCTCCCATCCAATCACTAAGGATGCTTTGGTTACAAAAGCCAAGTTTCCTCTCAGGGAGTGGGCCTCCCTCTGACTCAAGCATTTTGCCCTCCTGCACCCACCATGAAAAACCTGACCAAGGAGAATGGGCGCAGCAGCAGCCTTGTCGAGGAAGTAAGCATAGCCTTGTGCCCCCTCAGGGAAGTGGGGTTGGAGTGAGTTGGGCTGCAGGGTCCTGATGCCACAGGAGGTCAGAGACCGGGCTGGGTGCTTCCTCTCTTCTGCCCAGGGCTCTGGGCAACCCATGCCACCGTCTGGAAGTCCTCCGTGTGGCCCAAGAGGGACGGCGAGACTTCTCCAATAGACCATGCCCTGGCACCCACCTCAGACCCATCCCCCTCCACCAGAGACCCTCAGATCTCCCCATAGCCCCACCCACACCCCCACAGGCACCCCGCGACCTGAACAGCGTTGGGCTGGCCACGCCTCCCCGGCCGTTGACTTTGCTTGTCAAAAGGTTGCAAAAAGGAATCACATGACCTTGGGACACTGTGACCATCATAAATATGACTCAGTTTCCAAGCATCCAAATGTAAGTTACGTGTCCCTTGGGATGCTGCATTAGTCATAAGTGTGAAAATGGTCATGTCACTTTTTTCAGTGCCGTTGTAACTTCAAACAGTCACTAAGCAAATTGTTGTAAGTTGAGGACTACCTGTACTTTATCACTTTTTTCCTTTTTTTTTGGTCATCAAGTTTTTGACACCTTGCTAGGCAGTTGTTGGTACTCAAATATTGCCATATCCTAAAAGTGGTACAATCGGTGAAAGCCCGGCCCTAACGTATTCCCATTTTAAAATATTTGTTCACATTTTGGGAGCTATAGTGTTGGAGCTTCAGAGAAATCATATAAGGTAGATTTCCAAGAAGGAAAAAAGGAAACAATGGAGAATAATTGATGATTCAGAAGGGTGTGAGCATTGTGGCTGTCAGAATCCATTTATATCACATTCATAAGTGTATGTTTAAATCATTATTCCCCCCCCCCATATGGATTCTGCCATCTCCCGAGGAAGGAGGAGCATATGGGGATTCAGCCTGCCTTAGGTTATTTCAAAGACCAAGGAAACCTTTTGAACTGGGGGGATCAAAAGGGAGGAAGGTATCTGGCTTGTGTTTTCTTTTAATTCTGGAGAGGAATAAGGCAATAACCATAAAGATTCGAAGTTCCTTTTTTTTCCTTTCCCACGAAAGGGATGACACAAAGTAGAAGGATGGGGGCTGACCAAATGGGGTTGAGGGAAGGGGGGTTGAACCAGGTACCCTTTATAAAATTTCAATTTGTAAAACAATACTAAGTCCTGCCTTGTATTCCCACAACCAAGCATGTCCTAGTAAAGATTCCTTTTGGAGTAGAACTGACTCCAAGAGTTTTTGTCTTCCTAAGATGTGGTTTGGGGTGGGTCCTGACAGTGGCTTTGATATTATATAGATCCTATTCTGGAAACCTCCCCAAGGGACAGAAAGAAGCTGTTGAGCATTAGATTTCCTTCAGCCAAACCAGAGCTCTTTTCCCTCAGAAAATGCAATGCTTCCTTTATAGACACTTTAGCAACTTAGAATCAGATCTATGCTATAGTAAAGCAGATTGGTGGGTGGGATTTGGAGTTTGTAATCTAACATGTTAAATTAAATTGGAAAATTGGTTTAGAAAAAACACTGCATAAATACTTAATGTTATTATATTAGCTTTTATTTTTATCCTTTTTTTCAATTTCATAATGTACAGTATTCTAACACTTTCTTTAAAAAATATTAGTTACATTCAGTTTTAGGATTTTTTAGTCCCTACATTTTCTTTAATACATCTTTTCCTATCTCTAGTATATTATCCATCATAAACAGGACAGAAGAATTCCAAAAAGAAAAGAAATCAAAGCCTATATTTTCTCCTGGTGTGATAACGTCTGAAAATATGGAAAATATGGAAATTATGTCAAGAACTATACAAGCATATTTTATGAAGTATTTATTTTTGTTATTTTAATATCCTATCAACTCTTCTAACACCTTGATTTGAAGCTTAATGTTTGTCTCCATATCATGGAAAGTTTAACATATTGCAAGATGGAAGTATTGTTTAATGGTTCAAGACCAAATTAAACCATATTATTGCAATCATTTTATGTAGTTTCTCTGGTTCAGCTAGTGGCCAAATAGTTTTCCAGACACATGCTAGGAGAGCTGGGAGATCCATAGCAATAAAAGCAAATTGTGTGATATGAACCCTGAATGAAATAAAACATCTCATGACTGAATTTCTCTCTTTAAAATGGAACTTTATCCTCTCCCTTCTGCAGGCCCCAATGGTCCACTTTTCCTGCAGCCCACCTTCCTAAATCTATTTTGTAATATACCTATTTAGAAAGTAAAAATAAATAAAAATATTCTATCATTTTTTTCTCAGTACATGATTTGTGAGTGTCATCAGTAGAAGGTAGAATGTAGAAGGTAGAATTTACCCTACTTCTACAGAAATGTTAAAGGTTGCTAAATCAGGTAGCTGATTTAGGTTAACATTTCAGTAAACTTGATGAAACTATGGTAGCCTTGGGATCCTTCCAGAAAAATGTTTCCTGCTCTCACGCTTCCCAAACTGATCCTTGTCCCACCGTACAGGCTTCCTTAGAAGTGTTGCTAAACCCTGTGGAATTTGCATCCAGGTAAACCTAGGCAAAGATGGTGGGGACGTACCATTTGATGCATACTCACATTAGTTCTTCAAGGTAGACCAGATTTAAAACCAGAGTTATGTATATTAAAACTATTTTAATTGACTGACTGATTCTTCGTATTTCTTAATTGCCCATCTCCCTTATTATGTAGGGTTACAGTAAAAACATCTTCCAATTCTGATTCTCTGACCCTTTGTCTTAAAGAGAATGAGAGAAAGTAAAATCTGAAATGTTTTCCCAAATTCCATTCCTGCTTTGGATTCAGTTTTCTTTATCTGACTGTTGCCTTACCTATGACTCTTCCTATAAGAAGTGATTATATGAGCCTGGAACAGTACAACACTCATAAATACATGCCAGTTTCAAAAGGCTGAATTTTGATCACATAACCATGGGGATATGCCACAGTGGTTGTAAAGTTTGAAAACCTGTCACTTTTTAAGTGTTGTAACTTTGAATAGTCACTAAATGAATGGTTGTAAATTGAGAACTCCCTGTACTTTAATATCATACTCAAAGCCTATTAGATCAACTGCAAATAATAGTTAATATAATGAGCTTTCATTTGGCTTAAATGCTTTACATTGGACAATTACAATACATTATGCTAAAGAAAGCATTGGGGGTGGTACTAGGCATGGTATATTTTGAGCAAGGAACTTCATTGCATTAATGGAAAGAATTTTGTTTTCTTTGCTACAAGACATTATTAACATTCCTGTTAAAAGCATGGTATTTTTCCTAATGTGCAATTAATTTTTCTCTTTAAATGTTTTGTGAATTCTTTATGAAGTTAGTGGTATTAATCCTTTGAGTATAAATGTTATACTAAATATTGCCAATTTCTCATAATTTTTGTCCTGAGAACTCAGGTTGGAAAATCCTGAAAGAAACAAGAAAGTGAGTTGATTTAACATTTGGTTGTTCTAAATCAGATTATTTGGATTGTTCTTAATAAGTTCACACTATATTAGAAATAAAATAATTCTCCCAGTTTTTTCTTAGAGAGTGAAACCTATTGCAGAAATAGAGCCTCAATAATCTTTAGAGACCGAGTAGAGTTTACATTAGATCAGTACTGTAGTCTCCCTATAGCAGATGCATGTTTATTTAAGACATATGGATTCACCATAAGTAAATCAAACTTCCTGCTACAGGGATTTAATTTATTTATTTTTGGGACTTATATGCCGCCCTATCTCCCGAAGGACTCAGGGCGGCTAACAACAATAAAAATACAATAATACAAAAGTTTAAAAAGAATTAAACTAGCAGCCCCAATAATAAGTTAAAAACATTTTAAAAATCCCTGTCAGTCCAGGTCAGCCTGATGGAAAAGGAATGTTTTAAGGCCGCGGCGAAAGGACCAAAGATCCGGGGCCATCCAAAGCTCAAGGGGAAGTTGGTTCCACAGGGCTGGCGCTCCCACAGAGAAGGCCCTCCCCTGGGGGTTGCCAGCTGACATTGTCTAGCCGACGGCATCCTGAGGAGGCCCTCCCTGTGTGAGCCTAGGCCATGTAGGGCTTTAAAGGTAAGTACCAACACCTTAAATCTCACCTGGAGGGCAACTGGTAACCAATGCAGCTCATGCAGGAGGGGTGTAATATGGGAGTATCAGGATGCTCCCATCACTACCCGCGCGTCCGCATTCTGCACCAGCTGGAGCCTCCGGGTGGTCTTCAAGGGCAGCCCCATGTAGAGAGCAGTAATCTATACGGGAGGTGACGAGTGCATGAGTGACCATATGTAGGGCATCTCAGTCCAGATAGGGGTGCAACTGGCGCACCAGGCGAACCTGGGCAAATGCCCCCCTGGCCACAACTCCTATATGATCTTCAAAACTGAGTCGTGTATCCAGGAGGACGCCTAAGTTGTGCGCCCTATCAACGGGAGGTAACACCTCTCCTCCCATAACCAAAGATGGAACCTCTTGGACTAAACAAGATGCCGGTACGTAAAGCCACTCAGTCTTGGCCAGGTTGAGCTGGAGCCTGTTCTTCCCCATCCAGATCTGTACCGCTTCCAGGCAATGGGACATCAACGTCGAGGACATCGCTGGGTTGGTTCGGGGTGGAGATGAAAAGCTGGGTATCATCAGCATATTGATGATACTTCACCCCGAAATCATGGATGATCTCACCCAGTGGCTTCATATAGATGTTGAACAGGAGGGGCGAGAGGACCGACCCCTGAGGCACCCCACAACTAAGGGGCCTTGGAGTTGACCTCTGCCCTCCTGCCAACACCATCTGCGAACGGCCCGAGAGGTAGGAGGAGAACCACCGTAAAACAGTGCCTCCCACTCCCAATCCCTCAAGACATCGCAGCAAGATACCATGGTCGATGGTATCAAAAGCCGCTGAGAGATCTAATAGGACCAGGACAGAGGAATAACCCTTATCTCGGGCCCGCCAGAGATCATCCACCAGCACGACCAATGCTGTCTCCGTGCTGTACCCGGGCCTGAAACCCGATTGGTACGGGTCCAGATACTCAGTTTCCTCCAGGACCAAAGGGAGTTGCCGAGCCACCACACTTTCAACAACCTTCGCAAGGAAGCAAAGGTGGAGACAGGACGAAAGTTATTTAAAATAGCTGGATCCAAGGCAGGTTTCTTGAGGAGGGGCCTCACCACCGCCTCCTTCAAGGTGGCAGGGAAGCACCCCTCACTCAAGGAAGCATTAATAACTGCATAAACCAGCCAGGAGGGACACGGGTCCAACAAACACGTGGTGGCACTTAATTTCCCCATGATCCTGTCCACTTCATCCAGAGTCACAGGATCAAACTCCTCCCAAATGTTATCAGCCAAACCCATCGCTTCCCCCTCGTCAGACACTGCCCATTTGGAGTCCAGACCAGCCCGAATCTGAGCGATTTTATCCACCAGATACTGACTAAACTCCTCGGCCCATCCCCACAAGGGGTCCTCTCCCGTCCCCTGATTTAAAAGGGAGCGGGTCACCCTATACAGGGTGGCCGGGCGGTTATCTGCGGATGCAATGAGGGTGGCGAAGTGAGCACGCTTCGCCACCTCCATTGCCACAAGGTAAGATCTAGAAAAGGATCTTCACTGTGTTCGGTCAGACTCAGACCGACTGGACCTCCAAATGCTCTCTAGGCCCCTTCTTCAGCGCTTCATCTCCCGCAGGTCCATGGAAAACCAAGGAGCCAACCGGGATCTGCGTCGGGTCAGAGGCCGCAAAGGTACAATGCGGTCGAGAGCCTCCAAAGCAGCCTGTTGCCAGGCATCAACTAAGGTCTCGACCGGGCTGTGGGAAAGGGAGGTAGGAATCAATCCAAGCGCCGTCTGGAACCTATCTGGGTCCATCAGGCGCCTGGGGCAGAACCACCTGGTCGGAGGCCCAGCCACAGGAGATAATGGTCTGTCCATGAAAGGGGTTGAGAGGTTGGAGTAACCCCACCCAGACCATTAAGCCACTGCCCAGAGATAAAAATAAGGTTGGGCGTGTTTTCCCCCTCATGAGTCGGACCCTGAATAATCTGGGTCAGGTCCATGGCCATCATGGAAGCCATGAACTCTTGAGCCACCCCCGACGCACCACCCAGGGAAGGCAGGTTAAAATCCCCCAGAACCATGAGTCTGGGAAACTCAACTGCCAGCCCCGAGAGAGCGTCGAGTAGCCCGGGCAGGGCCGTTGCCACGCAGCTGGGAGAAAGGTACGTGAGCAACAGGCCCAACTGACCCCCAGGGCCCCACCTCAGGAGGAGGGACTCACATCCACCTATCAGGGGCAGTGGCCTCCGGCGGACAAAGGGCCTCCTTAATAACAACTGCCACCCCCCCCGCCCCTACCCTGAGCCCGAGGCTGCTGAAGCACACAGAAACCTGGTGGGCATAACTCGATCAAAGGGACTCCTCCCTCCGGGCCCAACCAAGTTTCTGTAATGCATGCCAGGTCTGCGCCTTCCTCCTCAATCAAATCCCGGATGAGGGGAGCTTTATTCACCACAGACCTGGCATTCAAATAAACCAGCCAAATTTGAAGAGGATTTGATCTCAACCATCTCATTTGTTTCCTCCCACTCTTTATTTGTTATAGTGGGGTTGGAGGAAGGGATTACTCTTAAATGAAAGACTGAGTTAGAATGTTGGAATGCCCCCAGTGTGTCCAGCATTTTTTTTTGATCAATGGCATCTGTACCCTTCTCACTTTATGTTGACAGCAGCTCTTGAATCTCCTTAGTAAAACATCATTGTGCTTTGCTTAAAAAGGATCAGGCAGGAAAATATTGATTTCACAATCTCCCCTGTACTGCTGAGTAGAGTAGTAGATGAACAAAAAGGATATACCTGAGAAATGCAATCTCCTGTTCTCAGCAAATATTTCCCATAGTTTAGTGAGCAGTGGGGTCTGACAGCATAACTATTTTAAAGTGATACATTGACTGTACATCCCTTTCCAAATGCCAACAATTTGACATGAGGTGATTTTGAACAGATTATTGTACTTCTGCTTTTGCAATGTAAAGCTACATTTTATTTCTTGGGGATAGTTGACAGACCAATGTACTGTTACTGTGTGTAGATCTGAAGGCCTGAAGAATAAAAATATTTATTGAAAAAGACCCTGGGATTTTTTAAAAAAGACAATTTTATAAACTGTGTAAATTCTCTTGTTACAGAATTAAATATCTACATCCTGTATCAAACCTTAATGTGTGATATTAATTGGCTGCCATGTGTACAACCTCGTTTGGCAAAATAGGAGCACTCAAGTAGGATAATAGGAAACAGGATTTGAAGATTTTGAAATTAAATAAAAGATTCATGAAAGTTCATGTTTTGAATCATATTTTATTACATTTTTTGAATCAAAGTTAAGTGACTTCAAATTGGACAGAGATCTTCTATTTACCATTTGAAGGATTTACCATTTGAGCTGTGTAAAATTTGAAAAAGAAAACAAGAAATGTATCAATCTAGATGGTGCAATAAAATATAAAACCTGAAACATTTTGGAATTTCCATGTGTGGTCATCCAGCCTTGCATCTCAATTATTACTGAGCTTGCTTAAGTATTATTTTTCAATACGAATGTGTATATGGTAGAATGTATACGTGGAGAAAGAGTAGGGGTGGGTATCCTGGCAGGAATGCTGCAGTTTCCCATGGAAGAGAATGTACAGTCCTGAATTCGATGGAAGAGGGAGGAAGAGGTTTGGGGTAGCAACATTTTAGAATCATAGCATTATATCTAGGTTAGAAGGTTATTGCTTTAGGTTGGCAAGATTCTTTCTATGTATGACTATAAAGAAGTGCACTCGTGGAATTCACTGTGTTGTCTTTGGGTTTGGCCTCGACTGTGGGATCTAGGGCTGCATAATTCTGTAAGTCTTAACAGGGATATTGTAGAAAGGAAGGTTAAGAAAAGTCTTGTCCTTTTTTATCTATGTCACGTGTCATGCACAGGGCTTTTTTTCTCATAGAACGCTCAGAACGGAGTTCCGGCACCTTTTTTGGATGGAACCTTGTAGGGTAGGCAAGGCAGGTTGTATGACATGTGTGAGTTCCGGCACCTTTTTCTTTTACAAAAAAAGCACTGGTCATGCATATATAAAAAAGAGGCAGAGCTTCAGTCACATAGTCACCATCTCTTGTCCTTTTTTATCTATGTCACGTGTCATGCACAGGGCTTTTTTTCTCATAGAACGCTCAGAACGGAGTTCCGGCACCTTGTTTGGATGGAACCTTGTAGGGTAGACAAGGCGGGTTGTATGACATGTGTGAGTTCCGGCACCTTTTTCTTTTACAAAAAAAGCACTGGTCATGCATATATAAAAAAGAGGCAGAGCTTCAGTCACATAGTCACCATCTCTATCTTGACTTTTGGCCCCTGTTAACATGAGCTGCTGCTCCATTCCAAAATTATCAGAAAATGTAAAAATAACTTAAATTAAATACTTGGTCTACTTCCACCCACTTTTTTGGCCCTAATTAATTCTAATAAGAGATTGGGTTGCTGAAGTTCAAAATATTATTGTGATGAACTGGCCACATTCCATAAATTTTATAATTTTTTAAAGGGATGCTAATCCAGCTTCACCAAATTATAAAATGTGCAAAACATCAATTGTTATTTTATTTTCCTATTTCCCCCCTTTCCTAATAACAGATTGTTGTATCAAACTATCGTATTTACTATAAAGATTGGTTAAGGATTGCAATAAAAGTATTTTATTTGATCTGATTGTTATGAGCTGTGATTGTACAGTATGATTATTTCTAGATAGAACAAGAGACATTTCTATCCTCTTAATGTGTACCAGTTCTCTAGATATGAACAATTTTGTTTCAATTCTTCACTATTACCTTGTTTTGGAAGACTTTGGATAACTGTAACCTGTATGATTTTAGGAGTAAACCTGTGGTTTTTGTAATTTTCAGATATCAACTAGACTGGTCTATTCTAGCCAAAATTCCAATAGGTATTGGGTCAGGGTTGCAGGAATAAAAATAATGTTTGTGAATGAGTCTTCCAATGAGGTGTTTTTCAAGGCTACATTTGTTCTTTGGCCATCAAATACTGTAGACAGGTTCACTTGGATTGAAAGGTAGTTTTACTTTCATTTTTTCTTGGCTACTCCTTATTTGCTACAGTATTTTCTTCTCCATAGCAAGGGTTTGGATATCTGGGACCAGTAGGGATTTTCAAGTAGAATTTGAAAACAGGAAACCGCATATGGCACTCAAAAATCAGCATTTTAAATTCCCTCTTGAAAAGCACATTTCCCATGCTTTTTTGGAAGGGGAGAATTCTACTGTCCCCGAGTTCTTCCAGGTAGTGATAAATCACAACTCTCAGTAGGAAAGTTGTTAATAGTTCAGTATCTTCTGAAAGGCCACAATTATTTACTATACAATATATTGCAATGATTTAGATAATATTAGGTTAAGTCCAAAGGGACGCGGTGGCTCAGTGGGTTAGGACGCTGAGCTTGTCGATCAGAAGGTCGGCAGTTTGGCGGGTCGAATCCCGAGTGCCACGTAACAGAGTGAGCGTCTGTTACTCGTCCCAGCTTCTGCCAACCTAGCAGTTTGAAAGCACGTAAAAATGCAAGTAGAAAAATAGGGACCACTACGGTGGGAAGGTAACAGCGTTCTGTGCGCCTTTGGCGTCTAGTCATGCCGGCCACATGACCACGGAGATGTCCTTGGACAAGCTCTTCGGCTTTGAAACGGAGATGAGCACCGGCCCCTAGAGTCGGAAACGACTAGCACGCATGTGCGGGGGAACCTTTACCTTTACCTTTTAGGTTAAGTCCAATGTGAACTGAACCTTTATTCTAGGCTTGATAATTACTGAACTGTTACGTCAATGAACATTAGATCGTTCATTGATTTTATCGCCTACTTATTCCACTTTTCATACTTAATAATATGAATGGTTGGTAGGTAGGTAGGTAGGAAGGAAGGAGCTAACTAACTAATGGCTAATTCTTATCTTTATACTTCCCAAAATGTGCTTTTATAACAGTTCCTATTGTTTCCAATCTATATAAATAATGTCTGAGGACTGTGGGATTTGGAAATATTAATATCTCTAAGATGTCTGATCATAATAGACAGGGTTAAATAAATATTGTTTTTAAAAAAAGAACAAGCCCAACAAGTAACAACAAACCTAAAAGAATGTTACCAAAACAACAACAACAACAACCAGACAGCAGAGAAATAAAGTTTCAAGTCTAAAGCTACTGAAGCCACAGAGTGGAAGATAAAAATCTTGGAAGGTATAATATCAGATTTTGGGGTATAATTTGAGATTTTCACAGGAAAAACTTTAGTGTCCAATTCAGTGTTTTAATTTTGGATGTCATTTCAACTACAAATAAAAGGCAATGCATTTTGTAAATGGTACATTTAAAAATAAAATTTGAAGTATAAATCAAGTGAAAATTCATTCCGTCCATGAACACCTAGATTTGAGTTATATATTGAAGCCTTGCCAGCTTTAAAACCCCTCTCAACATATTTCATTTCAAATCTAGCAGCAAGTGACTTTTATCCAGGCAACAAAGAAAGACCCGAAATTGTGCTGGGATGTATGCTAAAATCTGTCTTTTGTCTAGTCTTAGAAAAATGAGGCAATCAAAATAATTTATGTATTGGATTTAGTTCAGGAAGGCCATTTATATAACTGCAATTCTGTTCATGGCCATCAAGTTTTGGCCTCCTGTTTCTCTTATTATATGAACTATTAATAGTATTTAAAAGCTTTTGTATTAACAGACAAAAGGGAAAAGATAAACATGTTATCAGGTAACTTCCCAATTTCTTCTCTAGTTCCCAATTATTTAGTGGATGGCACTTGTATTCTCTGCTAGCCAATTTTGGGTCTGAAAGGAAATGTTAATATTTAACTTAGAAGCTATTTCTGTCTTGGCATGTCAACTCTGATTGAGTTCAGAATGCACTAAGCCAAAGGCAGCCAAATTACAGTATAGTTTAGCATGTGTGAACCCCAAACCCCTGCAGGTTTTTCAGTAAACTATGGTCAAGCAAACCATGACTTCATATAGTATTTTATCTAAACACTTATTCACACACCAGTCTAACTCAAATTGCATTTTATTTGGACATAACATTTTACCAAACCACTTTTGTTTATAAATCATAGCTTTTAGTTGCAGTTACCCTGCCAGTTGTATTCAACAAGCTATGATTGAGAAAGTTATTATAAATCTTATCTGTGAGTAAGTAGAAGCACAGAAAAGCACAAAAAGGCTTTTGATTGAAGCAAATTGCAATCTGAGTTAAGATCCCAATCTAAATATAATGACTAATTCCTGAATTTTTCAGAAACCACATGGATTTCTTCCACCCTCTCACCTATGTCCTTTCAGTCACCACCCAAAATCCACAATTCAGTGCAAGAACTGCATTGCGTATATTTTTTATACTTGTTGGACTCACCAACAAAATGGACCTATGAACAGCCTCTCGGAATATAACCCATGGTTTTGTTTAGTTGTACTACTCTCCACTGTGCTTGCTCAGTGTTGTCCTTTTTATACAGATGTTCAAGTCATTTTATTTTTATTTTTTATTTTTTTTAAAATCCCATTTATATCCCGCCCTTCTCCGAAGACTCAGGGCGGCTTACAATTTAAGCACAAACCAATGTGCTTAGCAATTTTGATCCTCTTTCAAATAATAATAATTTATTTAGGTTTATTATGGTTGACAACTATTTTGAATCATCATTGATCGTAATTATTTTAGATTATATTATTCAGTCATTTTGTCTCATCTCTCTTTTTCCGTTTTGTTTCCAGCCCATTCCTAAACACTAATTTTCCTTAGCTTTAATCATTCAGATGAATTGGGTCAAAATTTCCTCTCAGTCCAATTGAAATCTAGACGGCATTAGGTTGAAGAAGTCTGTACAGCTTCACTGCAATTTATTTTCAGGAAGGTATGCAGCATGGGAGGCGGGGGGGGGGGGAGAGAGGATCTCCATATGTTTGGAAAGGCTTTCTGTTCACTTTCTCCCTCTCTATATGGTCAACTGCTCCAGTTCTGACAACCTCTTTTGGGACTGAAGAAGAGGATATCAAATTCCTGAAATAAATGGGAACATATGAATTTCTCCAGGGTTCTCAGCAGATATGTAATGCAATATACTGGAAAGCCATAAGACATATGTTATGCAAACTACAAAACTACGTTCCTAGTTAATATTTTATTTTACTTTATTATATTCAAATTAGCACTGTGCTCCTTCACCAGTTCTGGCATAATAGATTTATAGATGAATGAGCATTAATACTTTCTTTAACAAAAAACTAAAAGACAAGCAGAAAAGAGATTCTGGTAGGATGCACTGGAAAAAGACGTTGAATGTAGAAATTCTTGGTTTAAGACTGACCTATTTTATTGGCTTCTTATGGGTAGCTTCATTAATGCTGTTGTGCTGAATTGTTATCTCTCCATTTTGCCCATCACGAAGGACAGAGCAAGTAAAATGAAAAGGGGCTGTGAAATTGATGAGGAGAAAATGTCATTAAGAATTTCTAGTGAGGAGAAGGGAAGTTTATGATTACTTTAAAGAGTATGTGAGGTAGTCTCACTTTTCTGTCTTAAACTTAAAATATGCGGTGTGTCCTCCAATTGGCAAATGTTCTGTTTCCACAAGTTTAAAGTCAGTGGTGTTTTCTGGAATAATCCTGTTGCTCACTGGATCAGTCCAAGTAGTTCATTAGAGAACTATTGTGTATGAAGGCTGGTTCTAGTTTCAAAACTCGCCCTGTAGCAGAAGGCACAGATAGCAGATGGTAACACTGCATTTATATTGCATAGTATTTTTACTTCTAAGAAGAATGAAGATCATCAGGCTTAATGTGCATGTTTCGGGTGCTGAGCATTTAAGCCAGGCATTGCTAATTTTTAGCAATGGAATAAAGGGCTTTAAATGAAAATATTGATGACTTTAAAGAAAAAAAAATCCATTATCAGGACATTCAGATTTTAATTGGGAGATTATTGCAATCTCCAGAATAAATTCAGAAAAGTTAACATACTTTCAGTGACAAAGAAGACTTACCCAATGAACAGAAATATTTATATCTAGTTGTTTGGGTGTAAATTTGGCAACCAAATAGAGGTAATTCAGCAATAATATTAATTATTTCTGGAATTATTTGGAAACATTTTAGTGGTATAAGGGAGCACTGCTTACTTTGGAAGATATTATAAAAGGAAGGATCCCGAGTTGGTTTTCCATGTAATCAGCATGGCTGCACAGGAAAAGTCAAGGAAACTATTGGTCTATTAATGGAAGAAAATGGCCGGAAGGGTTGAGCAGAAGGGAGAAAGCAGAACTGCTAATCTCATTTTTTGCATCTGTCTTTATACAAAAGTTAAAAAAAACAACAGTCCAACCTATTAAAAAAAATACTGCAAAATCCAGATTAGGAATGTAAATCGAGATAAGCAAGAAAAATGTAAGAGAACACCCTATTCACTCTAGACAGGTTCAAATCACCAGGATCAAATGGAGTAGCCTCTAAGGTTCTGTCTTAGGTCCAGTACTTTTCAATATTTTCATCAATGATTTAGACAAGAGGGTAGAAGGGGAACTCACCTAATTTGCAGATAACACCAAGTTGGAAGGAATAGCCAACACTCCATAGGCTCAAAATACCAAAGGATCTCAACAAACTTGGGCCCTATCTAACAAAATGAAATTCAATGGTGAGAAAAGTAAGGTTCTACATTTACAAAAGAAAAACCAAATGCACAGGTATAGTATAGGTCAGTGATGGTGAACCTTTTAGAGACTGAGTGCCCAAACTGCAACCCAAACCCCACTTACTTGTCGGGTGCTGGGTGGGCAGGGCCTAGTGGGCATGGCCGGCTGGGTGGGCGTGGCCAGGGTGGGCATGGCCACCTCGATGTTGCATGTGGGGAGGGATGCCTATGAGGGCTGGGCAGGGTTGGGGGAGTTCCACAGGGTCTCTGGCAGTGGGATGGTGGCAGGAGGCTCATCCTGCATGGTGAGGCAAGGCCAGGCAGGGGGCAGAGCAGGGGTGTCATTGCTGCAGAGCAAGACAAGGAAGGGACTGGGGCTGCTGCTGCCTGACACCATCAGCCCCCGCACACAGCGAGTGCATGGGGGCCAACTGTGTCTGTCAGTAGCCACAGCCTGCCAGCCCCTTGACCAGCACACTCTGGGGCTCCGCAGCCTGCTGCAAATACCGGGCCAGCCCTCCAGCAACAGGTGGAGTAGGGGAGGGGGGATCCGGTATACCGGTTCCTTACCTCCCCCTGGCTTGTTCCATGGCCTTACGACAGCAGCATTGGGCGTGATGTCCGAGGCAGCAAATGGCCGGTTTCGGCATGATGTGGCTGTTTGCTGCTGGCTGCAGCCATTTGCTGCCTCATGCGTCTCACCCAATGCCGCTGCCATGAGGCTGTAAAACAGGCCGGATAGAGGTAAGGAACCAGTATACCAATTTCTTACTGCCACCCGGCTTGTTCTGCGGCCTCATGGCAGTGGCATTGTGCAGGAGGCAGCAAATGGCTGGTTTTGGCATGGCACAACTGTTTGCCGCCTCACATATTGTGCCCAATGCCACTGCAATGTGGCTTGGCTAAAAGCAGCTGTGGAACAAGTGGGGCAGATTCCCCACTCACCTGCCCATTCAGCTACAGCTTTAGTGGCTCTGTAGGCAGAGCTGCAAAGTTCTCTGACACAGAAGAGAACTTCACAGCTCTGCTTACAGAGCCACCAAAGTAGCAGGTGGATCGCCAGAGGCTAAAGGAGGGAGGGTGCTGAAGTGGGCAGTCGGGCCATTAATTAGAGCAACTCGGCTGAGTGGGAAGTGGCCTCAGAACACGTGGGGCAGGTAAGGAAAGAAATCTTCGCTGCCCTCAGAAATTGCCTTTCTTTCCTTACCTGACTCCCAGCCCCGTGCCATTTCTCCTTTGCGATCCGCCACTGCCGCTTGCAAGGACAAAGGAAATTTTTTTGAGGGAGGGGAAGGTCAATCAATCAATTCCAACTTCTCGTGAAAGATCGCGAAGTTGGAATTGATTGGCCTTTCCCCCCCAAAAAAACCCTTCCTTTGTTTCCTTGCACGCTTCAACACCCTCTCTCCCCAAGCCTCCGGCGCTCTACCTGCTGCTTTGGTCAGCCTACTAGCTCCCACCCTGTCCACTGCTGCTCAGCATGGCCACCGCCAGGGCTGCAGGGACTGGCCTGGCATGGAAAGGGCATGCGCCCCACCCTCCCGCCACCATGCAGGTTGAGGTTGCCAGGTTCACCCCACCCAGATGCCCTCGCCTCCCACAAGTGTTGTTTTTTTTACTAATCTGCCTTTCAGCTTCTTTCCATTTCTCTGCTTCTCAGCCTTCGCTGCACGTTTGTGGGACTATCGGTGAAAAAAAAAAAGCTCCATCAGACTTTCTAACTTCTCGTGAGAAGTTAAAAAGTCTGATGGAACTTTTTTTTTTGTTTTACCAATAGTGCCACAAACACGCCCCACCCCCATGCAGACCTTCTTTCCAGCTCCGACGCATCCCTCCACTGCTGTGTGGGACTAAAAATAAAGTTCAATGAATCAATTCCAACTTTGTGATATCTTTTTTTCCCCCGCGAGAACTTGAAATTGATTGATTGAATGAACTTTTTTTTTTGCACATGGCAGTGGAGGCCTAAAGCAAAAATGTTTTATAAAACCCAGCTTAAAAAGTCACTTGCCCGGGGAGATTTTGATGCAGGTTGCTCATAGATGGGACTTAAGGCCTTGGATTGGGGCGACAGCATGCATGCCCACAGAGACAGCTCTACATGCAACCTGTGGCATGCATTGTATAGGTTCGCCACCACAGGTATAGGTGATACCTGGCTCAATAGTAGTAACTGTGAAAGGGATCTTGGAATCCTAGTAGACAGTCACTTATATATGACCCATATGCATTGTATATATATGCATTGTACCTGCCAAAAAAGCCAACACAGTGCTAGACTGCATTAACAGAAGGATAGAATTAAAATTATACGAAGTGTTAGTACCACTTTATAAGCCTCGCTAAGACTACACTTGGAATATTGCATCCAGTTTTATTTGCCATGATATAAAAAAGATCTTGAGACTCTAGGCAGAGAAGAGCAACAAAGATGTTTAGAGGACTGGAAGCTAAAACGATATGAAGAATGGTTGCAGGAATTGTCTGGTTTAATGGGGGGAAAAAGACTGGGGTGCCATGACAGCAGTGTTCCAATATATTCTTCCACTTGGAAATTCCACGACATTCCCGTACTCATGCGGTCATCATTTGCAAACTTATTTGCTGCCTTTCATCAAGCAATGTCAATGCAGAAGCTGAAGGAGATTGCAAATGGAAATCACGTGAGGTCTTTGATTAATGATCACAATGATTCACTTAATGACACAATGAAGATTTTGTGGAGACAAATCTGTGAGGGTCCCTTTTCTATCCTGTGCTAAACTACAGAAAGAGGTTGCTGACCTAAAAGTCTTTCACAATTAAATGGCAGATAATTACACTAGTAACTAAAATTCCTTCATTTGATTTTAACCATCTTACAAGAAGTGTGATTTATGTTAATCTTAAGAACCATTTAAGCACACAGAAATAAAAAAAAGATGTTGAAAATTCCAGGACTTTGGCCAGGTCAGATGTTTGTGCTAACGCTATGCTGGCAAAACATCTGCTCCCATTTCCAGCACAATTTTTTTTGTTTCTTTGGGGAATTGTCATACAAACAGCTACCAGCTGACATAGCAATACTGCTGAGGTAGCATTGTTTTTGCAAATGGCTCTCTTTGATTTGTTTGTTTTCAGACAAGTAGTCAGCCTAGATTGTTACTTTTAGTACCTGGCAGATGAAAAATGCAACTGAATATTATATTTGATTATCTCTGCTCCACTTTAAAGGCGTCTACAGAGCTGGGATATCTTTGTATTATAATATCTGATAAGTGCTTATTAGTGTAGCCAACTTAGTGTTGCACATTCACATATTTTAAAGCTAAAGACTATTGGTCAAGAAAATTAATGCCTCCTAATCTTTGATCAACCCTTTTAAACTTGCAGAAACACAACATGTACAAACAGGCATCTATAACTCTTCTTCTCTTCAGTTAATGACTGTTTCATTTAATGATGTTAAGGTCATAACAAAAATTTCTTTCAGTTCCTATACAAGCACATTGAAACATTACAGATGCACATTGTGTAGCCCATTAAACATTAAGTTGTTGACACTGTCTGGTAAGGGTTCTTGAAATATTCAAGTTAGAGACTCCAAGAATTAAATCTGGGCTTTCAGCATGAATAACTTGGATTCCTCCACTGAATTTTTGTTCCGCTCATATATTATTTGTTTGTTTGGTTTCTAACATTAAGGAAAGACTGGCACAAACAATATGCCTTTAAGGCTGTAATCTGTTAGTATTTTATGGAGAATAAATCCAATTGAGGCTGATAGGATGTATTTGGGTGTAAACACCTTTTATAAGATTGCATGGAAGGTCACATAAAGGTCTCTAAAACAAATTGCCTAGCTGACGGTACCCTGAGGAGACCTTCTCTGTGTGAGCGTACTGGACGATGGGAATTTGTTCCCGGCAGCAGATGGTCATGCAAGTATCCCGGACCTAAGCCATGTAGGGCTTTAAAGGTAAGTACCAGCACCTTAAATCTCACCCGGAGGGCAACTGGTAGCCAATGCAGCTCACGCAGGAGGGGTGTAATATGGGAGTATCGGGGAGCTCCCATCACAACCCGTGCAGCTGCATTCTGCACCAGCTGAAGCGTCTGGGTGGTCTTCAAGGGCAGCCCCATGTAGAGAGCATTACAGTAATCAATATGGGAGGTAACGAGTGCGTGGGTGACTGTACGTAGGGCATCTCGGTCCAAAAAGGGGCGCAATTGATATATAAGACGAATCTGTGCAAATGCCCCCCTAGCCACGGCTCCAATATGATCTTCAAAACTGAGCCGTGAATCTAGGAGGACGCCCAGATTGCGTGCTCTATCAATGGGAGGTAACATCTCTCCTCCTATAGTCAGAGATGGAACCTCTTGGACTAAACGAGATGACGGTATGTACAGCCACTCAGTCTTGGCCGGGTTGAGTCGAAGCCTGTTTTCTCCCATCCAAATCTGTACCGCAACGGGACATCACATCGAGGGCATCACTGGGTTGGTTCGGGGTGGAGATGAATAGCTGGGTATCATCAGCATATTGATGATATTTCACCCCAAAGCTACGGATGATCTCTCCCAGCGGCTTCATATAGATGTTGAACAGGAGGGGCGAGAGCACCGAACCCTGAGGCACTCCACATTTAAGAGGCCTAGGGCTTGACCTCAGCCCTCCTGCCAACACCGTCTGCGAACGGTCCGAGAGGTAGGAGGAGAACCACCGCAGAACGGTGCCTCCCACTCCCAGCCCCTCAAGACGACGCAGTAAGATACCATGGTCGATGGTATCAAAAGCCGCTGATAGATCTAATAGAACCAGGACAGAGGAATAACCTCTATCTCGGGCCCGCCAGAGGTCATTCACCAGCGCGACCAATGCCGTCTCCGTGCTGTGCCCGGGTCTGAAACCCGATTGGTACGGATCTAGATACTCAGCTTCCTCCAGGTTCAAAGGGAGTTGTCGTGCCACCACGCTCTCAACGACCTTCGCAAGGAAGCAAAGGTTGGAGACAGGATGGAAGTTGTTTAAAACAGCTGGGTCCAGTGCAGGTTTCTTGAGGAGGGGCCTTACCACCGCCTCTTTCAAGGCAGCAGGGAAGTACCCTTCACTCAGTGAGGCATTGATAACTGCTAGGAGCCAGCCTCGTGTAACCTCCCGAGATGCATAGACTAGCCTGGAGGGACACGGGTCCAACAAACATGTGGCGGCACTTAGTTTCCCCATGATCTTGTCCACTTCATCCGGAGTCACAGGATCGAACTCTTCCCAAATGTACTCGACCAACTTCATTGTTTTCTTCTCGTTAGATACTGCCCAGTCAGAGTCCAGACCAGCCCGAATCTGAGCAATTTTGTCCACCAGATATTTACTAAATTCCTCAGCCCATCCATGTAGGGGGTCCTCTCCCGTCTCTTGACTTTAAAGGGAGCGGACCACTCTAAATAGGGCGGCCGGGCGATTATCTGCAGACGCAATGAGGGTGGTGAAGTAGGCGCGCTTTGCCACCCTCATTGCCACGAGATAAGATCTAGAAAAGGATCTTAACTGTGTTCGGTCAGACTCAGACCGACTGGTTCTCCAAATGCTCTCTAGGCCCCTTCTCTGGCGTTTCATCTCCCGCAGGTCCTTGGAGAACCAAGGAGCGAGTCGGGACTTGCGCCGGGTCAGAGGCCGCAAAGGGACAACGCGGTCGAGCGCCTCCGAAGCAGCCTGTTGCCAGGCATTAACTAAGGACTCGACCGGGTTGTGGGAGAGGGAGGTGGGAATCGGTCCAAGCGCCATCTGGAATTTATCTGGGTCCATCAGGCGCCTGGGGCGGAACCACCTGGCCGGTTCCGCCTCCTGACAGCGGGGGGTGACGTGACGGAGGCCCAACCGCAGGAGGTAATGGTCTGTCAACGAAAGGGGTTGTGATGTTGGAGTAACACCACCCAGTCCATTTAGCCACTGCCCAGAGACAAAAATAAGATCAGGCATGTTTCCTCCCTCGTGAGTTGGGTCCTGAGTAATTTGAGTCAGGTCCATGGCCGTCATGGAGGCCATGAACTCTCAGGCCACTTCTGATGCACTGCCCAGGGAAGGTAGATTAAAGTCTCCCAGTACCATAAGTTTTGGAAATTCGACCGCCAATCCAGAGATGGCGTCAGGTAACTTAGGTAGAACCGTTGCTGTGCAGCTTGGAGAAAGGTATACCAGAAGTAGGCCCAACTGACCACCAGGACCCCATCTTAAGAGGAGGGATTCACATCCGTCTATCTGAGGGGCAGTGGCCTCCCACGGATGGAGGGTCTCTCTGATAATGACCGCCACGCCACCTCCCCTATCCTGAGCTCGAGGTTGATGTAGCACACGGAAACCTGGAGGGGATAAATCAGTCAGAGGGACCCCTCCCTCTGGGCCCAACCAGGTTTCCGTGATGCACGCCAGGTCTGCGTCTTCCTCCTCGATCAAGTCATGGATGAGGGGAGCTTTATTCACAACAGACCTGGCATTAAAATAGATCAGCCTGAGCTCAGGAGTCTGCCCTCCCTCTTCCCCAGGACAGCAGGCGAGAGCCAGAGGGTCAGAGCGCGCCACAGCAAGAAGATAGTGTGGGCGTGGTCTCAGATTGCGATATGGCCCTCTGCTCCTCCATCTGCTGCCATTCCCAATTACTGTGGGGATCGGTATCCCTGTCCTATCCCCCTGGGTTACAAGACTCTCCTCGGCCGTCATATTGCCGCGACCATTGGCCAACCTAGACTGAGACAGGTCCGGTAGGATCTTCCCCTCATTCTGCCGGGCCTGACCCTCCCCCCTCCCTAACCCTTCAAAAAATTTTAAAAGAAAACCCAAGAGCCTCTTCTTGGCGCCATGCCACCTCTCAGGGTCCCAGGACCCGTCATTAAGGAAACGGCGGCGTAGGTCTGATGGCCACCTCTGAGAGAGGGGGGAAGCTCTCAGGGCAAGTAGCTCACTTCTGGTGTAAGCCATCAGAGGTGGAAATAGGAGTAAAGGATGAGCTGGTTGGGACAACTGCATATCAAGACCACAGAGCTGAAATAGTGGCTCCTGAGAACATGGTCACCCTCTCACAGTGATCAGGATCTCAGGGGACCACCATCCAGCCCTGGGTAGGTCGCAGGAGGAGAGAGAGTCCGGTGAATGCTAGAATAGTCTGTTGGTGGATAACTTCGTAGCTCCGGTGATGAGCGGTGGTAGTTCATCTATCTCCATGCCTTAGATGTCATCGCGATCGAGGGGCTGTAGTCAGTCTCCGGTGAAAAAATGAAGGAGGGATTATCTAGATGTAAAGTATGATCCTGAGAGGATAACTGCTATCTCAGGGGCCTTTCGGCACATCCCACCTCCAAATAAAGCTTCAGGTGGTCCCTGGTGAATACCGCCCTCTAGACCAGATACAGGAGGGTTTTAAATGGTGCTCCAGCCTACGGACGGCGGCCATCATCCCAAAGACCTCCGTCGGGGGGGGAAGCTCGATGATCTTATAGATGGGCAGATGGGGGGCAGCAGCCACCAATTCTGGAGCCTCGCCGTCCGGGCTACCTTCCTAGGCAGCCCCAGGTCGTTACAGCTTCTCCGCAGGTGGCTGCAGGACCGGACCGTTTGTCTGTCGAAGGGAGATCGATCAGGTCGTTGTAGGTCCGTTGCAGGCTTCCACACGCCGCGTATCCAAGCAGGCCGCTTAACAGCTGATTTGGAGGCCGCCGCAAGATGCCACCGGCAGCTGCTGGCTAGTATATGCTCTCTGCCTTTCTGGACGAGCCAGAAAAGGCTGCAAACTGCACGTTGCAGCCCACGCATCATTGGCCGCTTTACAGGCTGCTGTGGGGTGCCGCCGGTTGCTGTCGGCCGTTGTAATTCGACCGTCTGCCTGATCGAGCCGTTCCGCTTGGCCACTTCGAGTCCGGGAGCCTTGCCTCCTTGCCGCCTCGCCGTCCTATCCAACACCGCCCCGCTGTCATTGCTGGCGCTCATTACGGGCTCCACCGAAGCCTCGGAGGGTCCTGTCACCCATCCGGGCTAGGGAAAAACAGCCCCCTGCAGGGCTCCCTGCCAAACTCGCACCCTTTCTCCGCGATCAGCTGCGAGCGGCCATCTTCCAGGAGGCGTGGCAAAAAAAAAATTAGATATGATTCATTTATCAACTTCCCAATTAAAAGAGAGAGAGAGAGAGAGAGTAGGAAGAAAAGCTTACTGTTACTGTAATATTGTAAAAATTTTTAAAGAAACAATCCTCCATCTTAATAAGGATTTCTCCTTGAGATTTACTATTGATGATCTGTTGAGAAAGGAAGTACTCTCTGTACTATAGGACTGTACAGTGGTGCCTCGAATTTTGTGAACCATTTTGAATATACTTTTGTATAATCTTTTTCAATAAAAATATGAACACATATAATGTTTTTAACTCATTTAATTGAATTCTGTTTATCTAGTTTTAGGACCTATGTAGATAAAAGATCACATTTTAGATTATATTTATGCAGAAATACTGCAAATTTAAAGGGGTTCACAAACCATTAAGCACCACAGTATATACTGAGTCACAACTCACCATACTGTAAATAACTAAATAGTCTAGAACAGGGGTGTCAAACTCAATTTCACTGAGGGCCACATCAGCATTGTGGTTGCCCTCAGGGGGCCGGGTGGGTGTGGCCAGGGTGGGCATGGCCTACTGGGTGGGCGTGGCTAGAGTGCGTATGGCCTGCTGGGTGGGCGTGGCCAGCTCTACATCATTGGCATCAAGGGTGCCTATGGGGGCCTGGGCAGGAGTGGGACAGATCTGGGGGTCTCTGGCAGAAGGAGGGTCTCTGGGCCAGGGCCAAGGCAGCGGGGGCCGTTCCCTCACTGTTTCCAGGATGGCTTCAGGGGCCACATGAAACCACTTCGCGGGCCGGATCTGGCCCCCGGGCCTTGTGTTTGACATGTCTGGTCTAGAATTTTTTCCAACTTAACCCTATAAGAATGAGGAAGAATTTTTAAATAACAAAAAAGTCATTTTAATATGGCTTGTGTAGGTGTACGTATATGCATTTGCTACTCATTTATGCAGCATGTGGAATTGAACTGAGTGCCAAATGTGGGGCTGTCACTAATGTCTTGATTAACTCTTGCCAAAATCTGACAAGGAGGAAAGAATAGAGTGAGAATGATTGATGTGGTTTATAAGTTTTCTTCCATTTGGGGAGATTGCAAATTCAGCAAGTGACTGCAAGATAATGATGCAAACTGATTGAAAGGGGGTTATGAAAGATAATGGACAATAATGTTGACAGTGATATTGTGGATTATTTACATTAGTATTCGTCAATATGGTTCCTCCAGATGGTTTGAACTACAATCCCAATTATTTATAGCTATTAGCCAGGTTGGTTGCATCTGGTAGGAAATATAATCCAGAAATCTGGAAGTTACATTGCTGATTTATAACACTGGTAGTCCTCTTCTTATGGTCAGAATTGGAACCATAATTTCCATTGCTAAGTAAGGCAATTGTCAAGTGAGTCACAGCCAATTTAATGATTTTTTTTGCCATGGTTGTTAAGTGAATCTCTGCAGTTATTAAGTGCTTCAGCCCTCAAAGTTTTTAAGAAGGGACTGGTCAGCCACTTGTCTGAAATGATATAGGGTCTCCTGTTTGAGCAGGAGGCTGGACTAGAAGATCTCCAAGGTCCCTTCCAGCTCTATTCTGATTGATTGACTGACATTGTCATTAAGGGAATCCTGGTTCCCCCTTGACTTTTCTTGTTAGAAATCAACTGGGAGGGTCATAAATGGAAATCACATGATCCCAGGGCACTGCAACATTTTAAAATACATGCCAGATGCCAAGTGCGTGAATTCTGTTCAGATGACCACATAATGCTATGATGGTCATAAATGCAAGAAGTGGTTATAAGTGAGGACTTCCGGGTGGCAAGGCTCCGTCGATGGCAGCTGTTCTGGCCGTCAGCCCCGTTGTTTTCCGTCGGAGCCGCTAAAACAGTGATGATCAGCTGTTTGGGGGGGTGAGCATTTAGGCAGGGGTAGAGCTTCCCTAGACCACCAGTTTAAATTCTGGTGGTTGAAGGGTGAGAGCCCCCCCGAAGCCTGAAAAAGCTCCGGACTTCGGGACTCCTCTGCTCCAAGGCTTTGGAGCGGAGCAGGATGTTGCAACCATCCCTGCAATCAACAATTAACTTTGGATTACTTGGATGCAGGCAGAGCTGTGCAGGAGAACATTGAAATAGCAAGTATCTGAACTTTAACTCTGTTTACTGTGAGAGAAAAAGTTGCAAGTGGTGTGGAAAGTGAAAGTGTGCAGCAGAAATTAACTGGGCGTTAAAATGGCTTCTAAACAAACTAAAGCTCCTAGAAGTACTGGTGCCTCACCAGTTCAGCATTCTTCATTACAGGCTTTGATACCTCCTCCTGTGGCACCTGCTTCCGCACCTGCATTAACAATAAAAGACTTACAAGATGCTTTAAAAATACAGTCTCAGCAAATGGCTGAACTTATTGAGGAGAAGAACACTGAAATAAGAACAGACATTTTAGCTGCATTTCAAGGGCTTGCAGTCTGTATTGAGCGTCTGGATGATCGCGTGCAAGAGCTCAGTCAAAACAATATGAGATTAGATGCTAAAATGTTGGATGCTGAAAATGTGATGGAGAAGATTGATGGTGATGTAGTTATGCTACAATATAGAGGTATGGAGTTTGCTGTGAGGATTAGAGGAATGAAAGAAGACCCTAAGGAGAATTTGAAAGAATTATTGGCACAAGCTCTTGAACCGGTTTTGGAGCGTCAAGCAGACGTTATTATGGGGAATATAGACAAAATATTTCGTGTTAATTCCTGGATTGCTAGACAAAGAAAGTTACCCAGAGATGTGGTGGTTTACTTTATAAAGAGATCAATTAGAAATATGATTATCCAAGCCTTTTACAACAATAGATTTAAAGTTGCTGAGCAAGAAGTTTTAATTTTGAAAGAGATTCCTTCAAGAATTTTAAGGAGAAGAAAAGAATTTGCTTTTTTGGCAGAAGAACTAAAGAAACGGCAACTTCAGTTTAGATGGGAGATCCCAGTAGGCATGGCGGTGATGTATGCAGGCACAAGATATCATCTTAATACAGCTTTGCAGGCACGAGATTTTTATTCTAATATATTGAAGGCAGGTTCTCCGCCATCTTCAGAATTTAAAGGAAGGAATGACGAAGGAGAGCGTCAGTTTCGAGTGGAGAGTATACAAGGAGCTGAAGGAGTTACTTTGCAGAAGGATAAAGAATCTCAGCAAATTCAGAAGTGGAGCAGTCCCAGGTGCCAGTAGAAGAGGTTAGAGAACAAAGAATGACACGGGCTGCAATTAGACGAATGAGACAAGAACAAGAACAACAGAAAGCTACAACCATATCTCAAAAACCTACTTACAGTGAAGCAGTGGGAGGAGCGAAACCGAAGAGAGTGCAGGTGGTTTTGCAAGAGGCGCTCCGAAAGCTTCAGGTCGCAAAAGATGGCGACAAAGTTTCTAACTTGGAATGTTAATGGATTAAATTACCCGCATAAGAGAAAGAAAGTATTTCAGTATTTGAAACAATTTAGAAATGATGTTATTTGTTTGCAGGAAATGCATATTCAAGCAGCTGATCAAAAATATTTGATAAACTCTAGATTGGGTACACAGTTTAGTGCGTCTGCTCCAGATAAGAAAAATGGAGTAGTTATTTATGTTAAGAAGAATTTAACAGCTAATTTAATTGAAACATAAACAAGGAAGATATGTTATAATTGAACTATTAATAGAAGGCAAGAAAATACTTTTGGTTGGATTATACGCTCCTAATCAACAGCAAGGAGAATTTCATAAACTATTACATAGCAAGATAACTCAGTGGGATTATAAATCGTGTATTTTGATGGGAGATTGGAATGGTGTCCTGGATGCACAAAAGGATAAAAAAGGTCTTTTTAGAAGTATACCAAATCATGCTAGATTGCCTAAATCTTTTTTTGAGATGAAACATGACCTGGAATTGAGAGATGTTTGGAGAAAAAGAAACTTGCAAGAAAATTATCCTTATTGGGAAGAATTGCAGCAGTAAAAATGAATGTTTTGCCAAAATTTTTATTTTTGTTTCAAATGATACCTATACTTTAAAAAGATTTAAATTTGGTGGAATGGCAGAAAGGTATTAATAAATTTGTTTGGGCAGGAAAAAGACCAAGAGTCAAATTTAAGATAATGCAAGATGTACGTGAAAGAGGTGGTCTTAAAATGCCCAATTTTAAATTATATTATGAGGCTGCTGCTTTATCATTAATTAGTGATTGGTTTAATGGCGGACGTGCTCGGCTGAGCTCCACAAAGAGTTATTGTGGCGTCCCTGGCGTCTTCGGGAATCCTACAGAGTCCTACAGAGGTGCTGGTGCCGATGCCGTATTTAGCGGCACAGCCCTCCGTTCCTGGAACCGGCCTTCTGAGTTCTAGCGACCTTCAGAAAGGCCTCTGCAGAGGCTGGAAGAGCCGTGGCTTACAGGGCTCCGATCAGCTGATTTTCAGAGCCGATGGAGCTGTGGCTTAGAAGGTTTCCTGGAATGGTGGAAGAACGGATTAATGTCTGGAGCGGCTGGCATGGAGGAGAGCTGGAGTGCCGCGGCTGTTCCGACATGGGGACCCATGGCCTGGAGTTGGAGTGCTGGCGGTTCGTGCTGATGACTGTCGGGTGGCACAGGTCACCTTCATGTTGCCCGTGTTTTGTGAAGCCAGCTGGACTCCAGCCTGTTGGTACTTCACTGGCCAGTGTTGGACCCGCTTGTTACCTAGCCCTTTCTTGTTACGGAGAAGAATTTTTGCAGCTGGGACATCTCTCTATTATGTTATTCAGTAGGCTTTTTATGCCTTTGGTTAATTGCTGCTTAACTCCTCTGTTCTTCCATGACCCCAAAGGACTCAGAAGGACCCGGGTGTTGAGTCACTGTGA
Source organism: Vipera ursinii (assembly GCF_947247035.1). NCBI lineage: Eukaryota > Metazoa > Chordata > Lepidosauria > Squamata > Viperidae > Vipera > Vipera ursinii. The sequence continues at coordinate 103,321,378 of NC_139517.1, read as the reverse complement.
GAGAGTAGCTCAGATGTACCTCCTGTTACCCTCCCTAGAGGTGAGAGATCTATGGGGGGTATGCCTTACCCGGGGTGTGAATTCCGTTCTTCCTGATAGGCCTGTGACTGTTGTGAGAGGGCGGTGGCCGACCTGTTTCGGAGGTTACCCAGCTCAACTGGCAGAGGAGCTGGCGGACTGGATATTCTTCTGTCTTTAGATCCTCCTTGTTGATTATGGGACTGCCTTTGCTGGACCTTCTCGGACAATTATGGCTCGCTTATATTATAACAGCATGGATTTATTCGCTCTCAGGGGTGCCTCCCCTTCCTGGGTGCGACCCGTCTCTGTTTTTACCTCTCCTCTTGATGACGGGCCCAATTGTTGGGACCCTGAGAGATGGTCGGGCAGCGATAGGAGCCATCAATATAAATTTAATAAGAAGCCCCTGGTTTGTTTTCTATCCAAATATTTTAAAGGGTTAGGGAGGGGGGAGGGATTGCGGTTTTGGTTGGAATTTGGGGGGTATCCACCAACCGCTATTCAGTCCAGGCTCGGGACAGATCACGGTGGGATGGGGCCTGGGTTGGGTGCCTCCGAGGCCCCGGAGTGGGGTGTGGGATTATCTATCCCCACGACATTTGGGAATGGCAGCAGGCGATTGAACAGAGGGCCGTATCGACATCCGGGAGCGTATCCCCGCTGTCTTCAAGCAGTGATGTGCTCCGACTCTCTGGTTTCGACCCATGGTTCCGGGAACGAGGGTGAGCAGCCACCTGAGCTCAAGCTTGTGTATTTTAATGCCAGGTCCATAGTTAATAAGGCTCCTCTCATCCGAGATTTGATTGAGGAGGAGCGTGAGGACGTGGCTTGCATTACGGAGACCTGGTTGGGTCCAGAGGGTGGTGTCCCTCTGACTGAACTTTGCCCACCAGGTTTTCGGGTGCTTCACTGGCCTCGGGCTCAGGGTAGGGGCGGGGGTGTGGCAGTGGTTGTGAGGGAGACCTTATGTCTGGGCGAGGCCACCGTTGTCCAGATATCCGGGTGTGAGTCACTCCTCCTGAGATGTGGCCCTAGGGCTCAGTTGGGCTTGCTGCTGGTGTACCTTTTGCCTAGTCGCGTAGCAGCAGCCCTGCCTGAACTTCTCAATATCCTCTCGTGGGTGGTGATTGAGTTCCCCAAACTTATGATTTTGGGGGACTTCAATCTGCCGTCCCTGGGGGGATCATCAGAGTTGGCTCGGGAGTTCATGGCTTCCATGACGACCATGGACCTGATGCAAGTAATTCAGGGCCCAACTCACGCTCAATTTTGTTTTTCTATCTGGACGGTGGTTAGATGATCTGGTGGGGGTTCTCCAATTGTTATGCCCCTGTCATGGACCGATCATCATCTGCGGCTGGCCTTCTGTTTCACCACTCCCCGTCGCAGGGTTATGGAACCAATAAGATGGTTCTGCCCCAGGCACCTAATGGACCCTGAGCGGTTTCAGGTGGCGCTCGGGTCCCCGCCTGCCGCCTTCGCTCACAGCACAGCCGATGCCTTGGTGGATGCCTGGGAAAAGGCAGCCACGGAGGCACTCGACTGCGTTGTACCCATGTGGCCCCTGACCCGGTGCAGATCTCAGTGGGCTCCATGGTTTTCCACGGAGCTCCGGGAGATGAAGCGTTGGAGATGGGGCCTAGAGAGCTGTTGGAGATCCAGCTGGTCTGAATCCGACCGATTGCAACTGAGGTCCTCTATGAGGTCTTATCTTGCGGCGATGAGGGCGGCAAGGTCTAACTACTTTGCTACCCTCATCGCATCCGCAGATAATCGCCCGGCCGCCCTGTTCAGGGTGACCTGCTCCCTCCTCAATCAGGAGGTGAGGGGGGAGCCCTTGCAGGGTTGTGCCGAGGAGTTTAGCCAACATCTGGTGGACAAAATCGCTCGGATTTGGACCGGTCTGGACTCCTACTGGGCAGAGTCTGACGGAGGTGACACGAACAGTCTTGGTGATGTTATCTGGGAAGAGTTTGATCCTGTGACTCCGGAAGATGTGGACAGGATCATGGGGAGGCTTTTCAATAAAAAAAAAGAAGTGGTTATAAGTTATTTTTTGTTGCAAGTTTAGGCAGCTCTAAAATGAATGGTGTAAGTCAATGACTACTTGTAATAGTAAAGAATATTTATTTACTTTAACGTGGTACTACCAACAAAAGGATTTTTGACTGTACAGGAATTTAGTTTCATCCACGATGCAAAGAGATTTGCTTATTGCTTTCTAATATTTCCAATGATTTGGCCTTCTCAGAATTCCAAAACCAATAAGGCTTTTTAGAGAATCATGGAAGCTTCAGTTCAGATGACTGGAAGGTCCTGATTGATTTTTTATATTGATTTTTACGTACAAGACTGAACTGAATTCAGGAAGGTTGTTTTTTTTTAAAGTATCATAGTATTAAGCTACAAAGTGTGCAAGCTCCTGTAATGGATCCCTCCTATATAATTGAAACAAACACATCTACTGACATTTTCTCAATTAGAATAACTATTTACATGTAGTCCTTGAGTTACAGTCATTAGTTTACTGACTATTCAAAGTTACAATGGTTTTGAAAAAAGTGACTTATAAGCAGTCCTTGCACTTAAAACTGATGCAACATCCCCCCAAAATTTGGGTGCTTGGCAACTAGCATGGATTTACAAGAGTTGCAATGTCCCAATGTGATTGCCATTTGTGACCTTTACAACTGGCTTCCAGCAAGCAAAGTCAATAGGGAAAATCAGATACACTTAATGACCACAAATATAGGGATTTGCTTAAAAACCATGGCATAAATTTTGTAAAATAGACTGCAATTCACTTAGCAACTGTCTTGCTTAACTATAGAAATTGTGGTTTCAATTGTAGTCATAAGTCAAGGAGTATATATATATTTGTTGGCAGGCAGGCAGGACAGATTGTTAAGTAAACAATTCACTGTGTTTACATTATTATTATTTTTTTGCAAGAACAACAATTGAATCTAATACTACTTTAATGTTTCTCATGGGTTTTTTTGTACAAAAGTTATTTAGATGTCAATATTTACTCCATTGAAGCTGTTTCTGGATTTACACACAACTCTAAACATAAATTAACTACACCAACTTTGCACAGCATATTAGCCTAAAATTTGACTGGTGTTTCTTGTGATTTAGAGCATTGTCTGTACATTGCTAACTGAAAAGGTGTTTACCTGGAAAAATTAATGTAGTCATGATCAGGTTCTTACAATACTGCAGTTTTATAACTGGAAATGTATAGATTGAACATGGGACCTTCTATATTACAACTTTTATTGACCTCTGGTCTTCTGTCTTTTTCTTGGGCTTCATCTTCTTATATGGTCCCAAACCAGTCTTACGCCAGTGAACTTGTAGGAAATTGAGAATATGGTTTATTGTCCAAATCTATTATGATTTGATGGAATCAGTAGCCTCCCACTAGCTAGAGTTCACTAGCTAGAGCAGGGGTCGGCAACCTAAAAAAGAAAAAGAGCCACTGGGAACCGGTTCCATCACAAATTAAAAAAAGAGGGAGCCGCGTGCGTGTGTCCATGCACGCGCATGCGCAAAAAGGTTTTTTGCGCATGCGCGGACGCACGCGGCTGCCATTTTTAAAAAAATGAGATGGAACCGGTTCCCGGTTGCCCGATGGCGACGGCCCGTCTGCAAAGCTGCCGCTTTCGGCAGCTTTGCAGACGGGCCGTGGCAGCTTCCGCAAAGAGCGGCGCCCCTGCCCATTCCGAGAGGTGCGCGCGCACCTCTCCGAACGAACGGAGGTGCGCGCGTACCTCTGCGCGAATGGGCAGCGGTGCCGCTCTTTCAGGAAGCCCGCCGCGGCCCGTCTGTGAAGCTGCCGAAAGCGGCAGCTTAGCAAACGGGCCGCGGCAGCTTCCGCAAAGAGCGGCGCCCCTGCCCATTCCGAGAGGTGCGCGCGCACCTCTCCGAACGACCGGAGTTGCGCGCGCACCTCCCCAAACCTTTGGGGAGGTGCGCGCGTACCTCCGTGCGAAGGGGCAGCAGCGCCGCTCTTTCAGGAAGCTGCCGAAAGCGAAGGGTCAGCGGCGCCGCTCTTTCAGGAAGCTGCCGAAAGCGGCAGCTTCCTGAAAGAGCGGCACCGCTGCCCGTTCTCCGAACGACCGGAGTTGCGCGCGCACCTCCCCAAACCTTTGGGGAGGTGCGCGCGTACCTCCGTGCGAAGGGGCAGCAGCGCCGCTCTTTCAGGAAGCTGCGAAAGCGAAGGGGCAGCGGCGCCGCTCTTTCAGGAAGCTGCCGAAAGCGGCAGCTTCCTGAAAGAGCGGCACCGCTGCCCGTTCGCGCGGAGGTACGCGCGCACCTCCCCAAAGGTTTGGGGAGGTGCGCGCGCAACTCCGGTCGTTCGGAGAGGTGCGCGCGCACCTCTCGGAATGGGCAGGGGCGCCGCTCTTTGCGGAAGCTGCCGCGGCCCGTCTGCTAAGCTGCCGCTTTCGGCAGCTTCACAGACGGGCCGCGGCGGGCTTCCTGAAAGAGCGGCACCGCTGCCCATTCACGCGGAGGTACGCGCGCACCTCTCCAAAGGTTTGGGGAGGTGCGCGCGCACCTCCGCCCATTCGGGGAGGTGCGCGTGCACCTCTCCAAACGGGCGGTGCCACTCTCCATTTGGAGAGGTGCGCGCGCACCACTGCCCGTTGGAAGAGGTGCGCGCGCACCGGGCGGCTGGGAGCCGCAAGAGACGGCTCAAAGAGCCGCATGCGGCTCCGGAGCCGCAGGTTGCCGACCTGTGAGCTAGAGTAACATAATTAATCTCGTGTAACTAGAAACTGCAGTTATTTTCTTATTATAATCTCAATTTCTGTTGTAGTTTCTTTTTAAAAAGGGGTTCATTTTTAATTTACTGTTTCACAATTGATCTCTCTATTCTTCCATAAAACTCCTCATAATGTTTCAATATTTTTAATCAGAAGGAACAAAATATGTAGATATGTTTTATTTTGTGTTAAAAATGAGGACTTGACATAAAAACAATTCCTTACGCAAGAATATCAAATTTACACACATTAATTATCTAATATTAGACTTTTTAAACCAATTCTATGCATCTCTAAAACTATTTCTTGCACATACATTCTCTATCCTTTTTACCACTCCTTGACCTATTGAAGTAATTACTGTAAGCAAGTTTTAATTATGTAAGAAGGATCAGTTCCTTCAGTGTGACCTAACCTATTATAAATGTTAAGAAAATCCTGTTTACTATATGCTATATACTAGCTCTGTTTCATATTATTAATTACAATAATAATAATAATAATAATAATAATAATAATAATAATAATAATAATAATAATAATAATAATATTGTTTCTACTCTTTTGATTTGGCTATGCTGGCATAGCAGATTGCTAGATTCTTTGCTGAAAGTAATAATTTTTGATCTCATAGAATTTCTTCCAGAAATTGAATAAAAACTCCCTTTTTATGACCCTTTAATCCTTTAATTTGGGGTAGAGTTGAGGAGATTAGATGGAGCATTTACTGTCTGGATGTCCTTCCTGATGCCACACAGAGTTCACAGCAGATATTTCTTTTAGGTTTAGGTTTAGGTTTTATTTAATTTATATACCGCCCTTCTCCCTGGGGACTCAGGGCGGTTCACAGGGCATATATAATTACGATACAAAAGTTAAAATAAGATTAAACCAATGCCCAAATAAAAACAATAATACAATAATAAAAACAACTATTTTAAAAACCCATATTCCCCCATCAGGCCAGACCAGCTAATTCGAATAAATGGGTCTTCAGGCCGCGACGGAAGGTTCGGAGGTCTGATGTCATCCGGAGCTCCACCGGCAGTTGATTCCAAAGTGCCAGAGCGCCCACAGAGAAGGCCCTCCCCCTGGGGGCCACCAGTCGGCATTCTCTGACCGGAGGCACCCTGAGGAGGCCCTCTCTGTGGGAACGCACAGGGCGGAGGGGAGTTGACGCCGGCAGCAGGTGGTCCCTGAGGTAACCCGGACCCATGCCATGTAAGGACTTGAAGATCATAACCAAGACCTTGAACCTCACCCGGAAGACAACTGGTAGCCAATGCAGCTCGTGGAGCAAAGGTGTAACATGGGAGTACCGGGAAACTCCCAAGACAACTCTCGCGGCCGCATTCTGTACCAGTTGGAGCCTCCGAGTGGTCTTCAAGGGAAGCCCCATGTAGAGAGCATTACAGTAGTCAAGGCGAGAGGTCACGAGCGCATGAGTGACCGTGCACAGGGCATCCCGGTCCATATAGGGCCGCAACTGGTGCACCAGGCGAACCTGGGCGAAAGCCCCCCTAGTCACGGCCACTATATGGTCTTCCAGGGTTAGCCGTGAATCTAGGAGGACTCCCAAGTTGCGAGCCCTATCCACGGGGGGTAAGAGCTCACCCCCCATAGAAAGAGATGGAACATTTTGAATGTCCCGGGATGCCGGAATGCACAGCCACTCAGTCTTGTCAGGGTTGAGTTGAAGTCTGTTCCTCCCCATCCAGACCCGAACCGCCTCCAGGCAACGGGACATCACAGCGAGGGCATCACTGGGGTGGTTTGGGGTCGAAAAGAAAAGTTGGGTATCATCGGCATATTGATGATACCCAACTCCAAAACCACGAATGATCTCACCCAGCGGTTTCATGTAGATGTTGAACAGGAGAGGCGAGAGAACCGACCCCTGAGGAACTCCACAAACGAGAGACCTAGGGGCCGATCTCTGCCCCCCTGCCAACACCGACTGCGAGCGTCCCAGGAGATAGGAGGAGAACCACTGAAGAACTGTGCCTCCCACTCCCAATCCCCTTTTGGCAACCTAAGAGAAAAAAAATCTGCCGTTAGCTAGAATTGAACTCTCAACCTTCTGAGTGGGAGGCATGCATCTTCACCACTATGCCACCATGCCATCCACTTCCATAAATTGAATGAGGGTCTGAAAATATTAATCATTACAATATTTCCCATCAGCTCTGCAGTTCATGATTTACTGAGCCACGTGGTCATGATGGAAAGATGCTTTAAATGAGTATTGAACATTTCTTTTTGTGTTAGATGAATTGGATTACAATTTCTGCAACTCCCAGTCACTCTGGGAATGTCAGCCAGGAATGACATTGTTGAAGACTTCCAGAGGGCACCAAGTTGGGGAAAGTCAAATTAATACTTCCTGTATACCAAGTCAGATAATAATTCATCTCTTTTATGATTAACAACTGAGAGGGATAAGATTCTCCAGAATTTCAGAGTGCAGAAGGAAGGGACTTATAGTTTTGGCCCAGGAAATAAATAAAGGAGATAATGATATAAAGGTTAGAAATCATTCTTAAAGAATTACCGCAGCTACTTGAAACAAATTCTAGACATGATTTTAACACTTTACACCCTTAAATTATTTGGTACCAAAAATCTGAAAGTTGCTTCCTTTGGCAATAAATGCACCATTGGAAGACTTAAAATATCAGGTTATGGACAGATCACCATGGAAAAAAAAGTTATTATGTGCTTGCTAAGATCTTGACTTGACTTGATGACACATAATAAATCAATCACTGAAGCAGCAAGTTGTAAGATATCTGTTCTTGTGGTTTTAAATTAGGTTTAACTTTAGATAATTTATTTTAGATATTGCATGATAGGTTAGTAATCATCTTGCACTCTTACAGTTATTCCATCCAGTGGATATTCACACAGATAGATGCAGAATTAATTATATTAATTATATGACTATTTCTTTTTCTTCCTCCAGCCTACTTTCTTTTCTTGTGCAGCTTTTGGAGAATCGTCAGTAATAATAGTTATATTCATGCAGAAATATTCACTTCCTGTGAGAAACTTTCAAGCAATAAATATATTATGATCTTAGCAAACAATTCTACTTTATATAACTCCATTATTTTAGTGACTAAAATAAATAGGGCCTTTACTTCATTCTAGTGTAAGATTTGCACAATTTCTTTTAAAGCAAAATTAAATAGGAACAGGATGAACATAAACTGAAGAAAAACAGCCACCACAGAGGACTTAAAAAGGAAAGAATGCGAAAACTATGAACAGAGGAAACAATTAAACTTTGAAACGGTTGTTTTGTGGCAAGAGAAAGCGGAGGGATTTATAATCCCCATTACGAATTCCATACAAGGAATGTGTCATTTTGGTAATAACAATTTAAAAGTGGGTGAAGTTGTGAGACAACATGAAGTTACGCATGTTGAAGAAAGGCATTATTCAACGCTGATATTTTTATTTTTTAATTTCTTAGTTGCTATTTACTGTCCTAATAACATTCTGACTTCATTCTTGGTCTAACGAGGAAACAAGCTTTGTGATGACTGTACTGAGCCTTTCTCCAGATTAAGCAGATTTCACTAATGTGCCCACCAAGTAAACAAAATGGTCTTTTGTACCATTTGTTATTTTGGCTTCTCTGTACTTTCTCTCAATTGTTTAGTGACCTTTTTGAGTTAACTGCTTTGCAAATGGAGGAAGAAGCAGCAGCAGATGATGGATGGGTTTATTTTCATGTTCTGTGTATAGAAGATGCTAAAAGAAAAAAAAAAGGAAAGAAAAATCGAGAAATGATAGCAATCCATCCAGTGTTTAGCAGAGACTAGTAGATTTCCATTTTTCAAAGCCAACTGTCCTTGACTTAGTGGTTATCAATCTCTGCCAACTACTGAAATGTGTTCTTTGGCACTTACCATATTAATAAACAATTGAAATGCCAGAACTTTTTAAAGATAACTTTTAACAGCTTATTAAGGTTTTTTGAAATTGTGTAACAGTTTGTTAAAACAATTTTGTGTAGAAGTAATTAAGGGCTTGTTTTATTAGTCATTCAGGTAATTTCATTTTTTTTATTTTAATATTTCTTTATATGTCTTTTTAGACACACAAAACAGTTTAATATCCTTCTTCTCAACTATTTCTGCAATTCATTTACAATTCTAGAAATGTTGACATCTCATCCACCATTTTTTATGCCTTGGTTTTAAGAATGCATTTGAGTTCATAATCCATGAGGGCTGGGTTGACATTTGGCTGAGATTATGTCTGGTTGAGAGGAATGAGAAAAAGCAAAGAAACATTCATTTTTTGAAAAAAGTTTAACCAACTAGTTTGGATGAGGTAGTATAGGAGATGGAAAACCTGTTAGCAACTGTGAGTCTTACATAGCATTCTTTGGTTCTGGTTTCTTCAAGCTGTGTAATGCCAAGTGTGCTGGGCCATTGAGAAAAATGGACTCTCATTGAATACAGATATGGTTTTTTGGCTTTTAAGGCCTGGGATTATAGTCTCTTTGACAAGACTTCATCTGGCTAAATATAAGAGGACAGATGGATCAACTGTTGTGCTAAGCTAGGGGTCTTCAAACTTGGCCTTCTATGACTTGTAGACTTCAGCTCCCAGAATTCCTCAGCCAGCGTGGCAGTGTAAATTAATAAGGTTAAAAAAAAGATCTGGTGATTGCTTACTTTATTAACCATCATAATTGCTGCACCTTGGTACATACATAGGTAATATAGTCAGTATAATCCTCTTATCCAAGATGTTTCTGCTAATGATCAAGGGAAGAAAGGAGCTATAACTGGGAACTTGATTTCTTCCCATATTATGGTTCACCTTGTGATGTAGGTTGAATGATGTCATTGTTTCTGAAATGAGATTTTGGAACAAGTCTCTATTCTTCAGTTTATTTATTTATTTATTGATGGGATTTATATCCCGCCCTATCTCCCGAAGGACTCAGGGCGGCTAACAATAAAACATATAATAAGTACATAAATCACGATAAAATGAAATTGAGAACATCAGTGCAATAAAAAATTAGAGAATTTAAAAATGAATTAAAAATACTAAATATAAATTAATTAAAATGCCTGTCAGTCTAGGTCAGCTTGGTGGAACAGGTGTGTTTTGAGGCCGCGGCGAAAGGATTGGAGGTTTTGGGCTATCCGAAGCTCAGGGGGGAGCTGATTCCATAGGGTTGGTGCTCCCACAGAGAAGGCCCTCCCCCTGGGGGTCGCCAGCCGACATTGCCTAGCTGACGGTACCCTGAGGAGGCCTTCTCTGTGTGAGCGTACTGGACGGTGGGAATTTGTTCCCGGCAGCAGATGGTCCTGCAAGTATCCCGGACCTAAGCCATGTAGGGCTTTAAAGGTAAGTACCAGCACCTTAAATCTCACCCGGAGGGCAACTGGTAGCCAATGCAGCTCACGCAGGAGGGGTGTAATATGGGAGTATCGGGGAGCTCCCATCACAACCCGTGCAGCTGCATTCTGCACCAGCTGAAGCCTCCGGGTGGTCTTCAAGGGCAGCCCCAGTTTGCTGTAGAATGGAAGAGAGACAAAAGCCAAAAATTATGGTACGCACACCTATTTTTCAAGTGAGATTGCTGACTCTCTTTCTTCCCTGTTCTGTAACTCAGCAGTTCAGATTAAGAGAGCTGTACTGCGTTCGAAAGCCAGTTCAGCACAGAACCCAATCAGCTTTCTCAAGATTCACAGACTCAAATAACCTTGTAAGATAAGGCTTCAATCATTTTAGCTGGAATAGTACAGCTGGCATCTAACTCTAAATGAAGCAATATTTTTGATAGTGCTCCATTTATGACTGTATTTGAGTCTGGAATTACATTTATAAATTGTGTCAGTCATTAAGCAGATCATCATGTGACTGCACCCATTTCATGCCCTTTTTTGTAGCAGTTCTTGAGTGAATCATTGCAGTTGTTAAATGAACTGATTGTCCACAATGGGTATTTTTTGCAAAACATCAGAAGTAAAGCAAAAAAGCCAACACAGTGCTAGGTTGCATTAACAGAGGGATAGAGTCAAGATCATGTGAAGTGTTAATACCACTTTACAATGCCTTGGTAAGGCCACACCTGGAATACTGCATCCAGTTTTGGTCACCACGATGTAAAAAGGATGTTGAGACTCTAGAAAGAGTACAGAGAAGAGCAACAAAGATGATTGGGGGACTGGAGGCTAAAACATATAAAGAACGGTTGCTGGAATTGGGTATGTCTAGTTTAATGTAGAGAAGGGCGAGGGGTGACATGATAGCAGTGTTCCAATATCTCAGGGGCTGCCCCAAAGAAGAGGGAATCAAGCTATTCTCCAAAGCATCTGAAGGCAGGACAGGAAACAACAGATGGGAACTAACCAAAGAGAGAAGCAACCTAATACTAAGGAGAAAATTCCTGACAGTTAGAACAATTAATCACTGGAACAACCTGCCTTCAGAAGCTGTCAATGCTCCAACACTGGAAGTTTTTAAGAAGAGACTGGACAGCCATTTATCTGAAATGGTATAGGGTTTCCTGCCAGAGCAGGGGGTTGGACTAGATGATTTCCAAGGTCCCTTCCAACTTTATTATTATTATAAATGCTGGTTTCCAGAAAATAATGTTGTAAATCATGGTCGTATGACCACAGGATACTGCAAATGGTCATAAATGCAGGCCAGTTTTAAAACCCGAAAAATGCAAACAGACGACAGTGCAGAGAGGCAGGTGTCAGAAATTGTTACCCCTACTACTACGGTAGAAGTTCATACTTGAGCTGTCACCCATGCTTGTTCATTTTTCATTTGATATCAGTGTTGCTTAGTTTTTTTTTCTTTTAACTTTAAAAGAAAACAAAATAAAAATGCATACAATGTCAAAGAAAAAAATACATAAAATGCAAGTTCAAAACATAATAATTATATAAATGTATTAGCAACATATATATATATATATATATATATATATATATATATATATATATATATATATATATATATATACTTGAATAATGATTGCATTAGATAACTAGGCATTTCTTAAGCTGTTTCATTTCTTGAAGCCCCTTAGAAAACCTAGGAGATGGCATGGATCATTGATCAAAGAGAGCCATTCAGGAGTCCTCATGTCAAGTGTTGTTGCAGCTGACCCTTTCTTCCTGAAGTCAGCCAAGATCTCAGCAGAGCTGCCTGCCAGGGCTTCAGGCCAGTGTTCTTTGAAAACCAGTAAAATCCATAATACACCTGGGGTTGACCAATCAAATGGATGCCTCGTTTTGTTGGTCACGGTTTTTCAGATTTAAAACATGTACAGTAAATCCAAATCCTTTGGGGCTACTGATAACAGCTAAAATAGCATTTTGTGAATTAGAATGATAGTAATTATTGTAAATATGTTTTTTAAAAAATATTGACTGATGCTGTTTGAGCAGATTTACCCAAAATGAAAATCAAGGTTAATTTAGAAACAGTTGTATTTACTTTGCTGTCTAGCTTTCTTTTTCTCTTCCAAAAGATTACTGTAGTTCAGTTTAGCTCCTTTTTTTCAGTATTAGAAGACTCAGCTCTGTTTTTATCCATTAAAAGATTTTGTGTTGATCTTCATCATGGGAAAATGTGACAATAATCCAGCTGTTGATGTGAACTGTCAAACATAATCATTCCTTTCCAGTTATGCTTTTTGATTGGCTTTCATAGGCTTTGGTAGGGAGGATTTAATTTAGCATATAGCCAGTATAACTACAGTACGTACTTTTGCTGTAACAAGCACACTATCCAGGTGTGGATTTAAAACCACCAGGTTGTTCTCAGTATCCTTAATCCTGGTACTGTTCTGTGTATGTATAAAGATTGTGTATTTCCCCACCCACCCAAGTTGGAAACATGCACGCAGTATTTAGGTATTGTTAAAACCGAACACAGCTAACAAAGACATGCATTTTTAAGCCATAACATTTGATTTCTTCAGCATATGCTTGTTATTCCCAGCATGAGATCAGAAGTAAACGAAGCTACATTTTCTACTTTTCTACTTGCTTTGTGTTAGGTCAACAGGGGTTTATTGTGACACCAGTGAGAATTTGTAGCTATTGTCTATTTTTCTGATGTGGCTGGCTTTTTTTTTATTTCTAGTACTTTAGTTTCACTGTTATTTCCAAACAAAGAACATATTGCAGGAAAGAATAATACTGAAGAGCATAAACATACAAAATCATTCCAAGATATAGTTTAGAAACTGTATGCCCAGAACGGTTGATCCAGACTCATTTTAGAGTGAACTATTATTCACAGTAGATGTGCTAAAAAGTTTAATATTTGATGTTTGACATTCTCTGGAAAGAGGTGAGGGTGAAGTTTGACATGGAGGAAAGTAGACCACACAATAATCAGAAAATTGTAATTTGCATTGATCTTATGATCAATATGGGCTAGTCACGTATGATTCCACTAATAGATTTTTAAGATCCCTATGTAGCCTCAGGTCCTCTTATTTGCTTCTGATAAATAAGCCTTTTCATTTTCATAAATGCTGATTATTATTTTTTCTATCAATTGTTAATTCTGTTTTCTTCTTTCTTTTGTATCTGCTCTCAAAATGAAGATTCGGAACACTTCTATGGATTCAAATAGACAGTAAAAAAACTATAAACACTGCAAGCAGTAATTCAAAGACAAATGCCTAAATAACTCTGTTTATGGCAAAACCCTGAACATTATTTAATTAAGAATAAATTAATTTATTAATTTGGATTAAAATGGACTATAAAATTTACAAATAAATATTTCAGTGGAAGAATATAAAAAAAATAATCTAGCTCAGAGTTGATTTGTGGAGTTTTTGGTGCTCTCTGAGTTTGGTTGTTTGCTTAGAGATGTTTCAGTAATCAACTATTGTAGATAACAATGCAAGTGATGGTAGCAAACCTCACACTTACTCACCTTGATAATAGTAATAAGGGGATAATGAAATGTCTGCAAATGAGCAAACAAGATGATAGAATATCAAGAACTGCACAAATAAATATTTGTCATTACTTGAATCACAGACATTTTTAAATTTCCCAGCCTAGCCTACAACTTTCAAAATTTCCTAGTAGTCTCATCCATATATTACCCAAAAATGAAGATGCTCAATATTTTGGGATTAGCTGAAGGTGAATAAGTGCTGCCACTTATTGATAGATTCCAACCTAAATACCTTATTAATTTTGGTCACCACGATGTAAAAAATATGTTGAGACTCTATTTTTTTTACATTGTGGTGAAGACTCTAGACTTCCAGTTTGCCAACATGGCTGTTATGGACATTTGGAGAATGGCTCTCACCTTCCACGTCCAGTTTCGCATCGCTGGGGTGCCCTAAAAGGGCCGAAGAGTCACCTTGGATAGGTGACCAGCAAGAAGGGGCTTTTGCAGAAACATGGGGGAGCCGCAACTTTCCCGTTGGTGCCTGCATTCCCTTCAAACTAAAAGAGTGGCCATAGCAACATGGCCGGTCACTAGGCTGCAGACAGCCGAAGTTACACCACCAGGCAACATTAAAGCAGCGTGGAAGAGACAGGGTAAGATCAACCTCTTTTATACTCCAATCTTCTTTTTTCAACCTAAATAAGCTGTGAAGCACTTTCCACCCTACGGAGAGGGAGGGGAATTTCAACCCTCCCTTCAGAAACAGCAGTGATTGAACTTCCAGGGGTGATTTAAAAAGAAACATTGAAAAACAAATTGGACCTCAACTAGAACTTTATTCCTTTAAAAAAAACTTGTGGACTAAAAGCTTTTGACTATCTACTCTTTACTTCCTATCCTTATTTGAAAATCTAGCTCAGTTCTTCTACAACAGAAGAAATAACTGAAAAGAATTTCCTAAGCACTTGGGGGGACACCTTGTAGCTAAACCTGAAATTGCAATCTGATACCCTAAAAAAAAAGTGTGAGAGAGAGACTTGGCTGACATTTTAGACAAGATAAGACTAACCTTGAACACCAGATGTGAGAGTACACCATGGAAGAAATACAAAAACAAATCTATGCTATGATGAAAATAACCTGCCAAACCTATCAGTTCCTTTCTACAGCCGGTGATAAAATAAGAGCTTTTGGGGGGAAAACTAGAAAGCGTGTTGGATAAGCAAACTCAAATTGTGACTACAACTAATAATTTATCAGGACAGAACATAACAGAAGAAATTGACAAAATAGATGGAGGAAAAAACTTGCTACATAAAGCAGAAGGAATTTGAAGATCAAAATGAGAAACAGATGGAAGAAAAAATAGATGATCCAGGACAACTTCATCAAGAGGAGAAAATAATGAGAAGATTTGGTATCTCTATCAGACCCCCCCCCAGCCCTTCAAAAATGGAGATTGGAGGTTCACTTCAATATGATACAACAACACAAGAACTCTTTGACGACCCTGAAGCAAAGAAACAGAAAATGACATGAGAAAGGAAAAAAGCTAGAATAAGATTGAAGAAGAATGGACATATTTAAGAGGCCTGAAATGGAAAATACCTAAATAGACAGGATTGAATTTGGATTATGAATTGTTTTGATGTGCAGATAAAAATATTGGCTAATTAGAAAACTTAGATGTATGAATATCAACAGGTAAATTGAAATATTGAGCTGTTTAAATGAAATTGACTAAGATGTTTATATATTAAGAGTGATACAACGTAACTAATATACTTGGATGTAGCAATAAGAATAAAATTATAAGTTAAGCATGAGAGAGCAAGATACAAAGGAGAAGAGAAAGGATATATTAAATGTTGAAGGGAGAAATTTTGGCTATTGAATTTACAGTATGTGGAAATTATAATAAAATAAGAATATTGTATTGTTAACCTGTTGATATGAAAATAAGATATTTAAGATGTGTATCTAGATTATTAGGTATTGGAGAGAACTGTGATAAAGGGAAGTGGGGTCACTTAGAAATATGAAAATGAGAAACCTCAAATGTTTAACTTTAATATTAATGTAAAATCAAAGCTGGGAAAATTTATAAGGTGATTGATGTTTTAAAGATGGAATGTTAAAATAAATAAAATCTATAAAAGTATTGACAAATATAAGAAAACCACTAAATAACTGATAGATAAAATAAGAAGTATGTTAATTTAGATATGTATTAAAGAAAAAAGCGAGGGAATATTGACAACAACAAATTTTACATTTGTAATAACATGTATTTGTGTGAAATGGAACTATTGTAACCCAGACACCACGTTGCTTTTCAAAGATATAATTGTAATATTGGAAAATCAATAAAAAATATTTATCCTTCCACCACCACCAACATCATCATCGTTGTTGTTGTTGTTGTTGTTGTTATTATTATTATTTTTATTATTATTATTATTATTATTATTATTATTATTATTATTATTATTATTATTATTATTATTATTATTATTATTGATGATCACACAGTCAGCCAGATATTCAGACTGGATTTGGCATTTTTGTCTACCTATCAAGTCCTTACAAGGACCTGGGATAGGCAGATATGGATGTTTGATGGTATTATAGATATCATCACAGGATGGAAGCAGTTTCTAGTAAGGCCGCCTTTTGCAATTGACTAATGGTGAATTTGTTAATGCCAGTGGTGTTCAAGTGGTGCTTCGGTTGTTTTGGAATTGCACCCAAGGCGCCTATTACTATTGGTATTACCGTTGCTTGCCTTTGCCACAGTCTTTCTATTTCTATTTGTAGGTCTTTGTATTTTGTTATCTTCTTCAGTTCTTTCTCATCTATGCTGTTGTCTCCAGGCACTGCCACGTCCACTATCCAGACTTTTTTGTCTTTCTTATCGACAATTGTTAAGTCCAGGGTGTTATGTTGCAAGTGCTTGTCTGTTTGAATTCTGAAGTCCAAGGGCAGTTTAACTTTATCATTTTCTATGACTTTCTCTATTTTATGATCCCACCAACTGTAACAACTATATTACATCAAACATCAGAAACTGAGCTATTAAAGCAACACTTCAATGATTACAAAGGGGACACTTCCTTTTCAAAACTGATATTTGGATGGTCTCCCTAGATCCAAATAAGGGGTGTAGGAAGAAAGGGAGATGCATTTGAGAATTTAAAGGCACCAATATGGAAGACTGATTGGCACAAAAAGAAGGCGAGAGTTAGATTTAAAAAATTAAATTTGTCTCTTTTTTGGGATTTGTAAGGATAGAGCTCAAAAGACTTCTTTTAATGGATTAAGGGGAATCTCAAAAAACATAACGATTTTATATTTAGGTTTTAGATCTTTAAAGGAAAACAAAATTAAGCTTTTACAATATAACTAAGAACTATATTATAGAATCTGGAATGATATAACAAAAGATAGTATTTTAATAATTGATCTACTGTTAAGATGACATATAGCATATATTAGTTGTAACTATAGTGATAGAAATTCCTCATATTTAACCCTTTAAGGAAAGTTGGCTATTAGAATTGATGTATATTATAGAATTTGGAAAGGTATAACAAAAGATATCTGTCTAATAATTGGTGAATTGTTAAGATGATAAATAGACTTTACTGGTAAAAAATAAGAATGTTTTGAAATGTAAGTTTTGTAGACAGGATACTTACTCTTTATTGAAAAAGGGAAATGTGGGTTACCCAAAAATTAAGTTTTCTTCTATATATTATAGGCTACTCTAGACTATTTTATTGCAATTAGCTAAAACTTAAAAACAGGATACTGATATGTGTTAGTGAAAATATATTGAAAATTCTTTAAATTGACTAGTTTACAATTAGAAATATATTAATTTAATTAATTTCACTATATTATAACTAAGGGAATCGGAGAGGGAATTCTTGTTGATGCAACCTGAGCTATTTATAAATAACTTGTTATTTGCCTTTGTTTATTTTTGATTACCCAACCACCATATTGCTTCACAAATATTTGAATGTAAATATTACAAAATTAATAAAACTTGTACAAAAAAAAAGAAAGTCAATCTTGATTCAGCTACCTTGCTCAGGAAGGAAACATTCAAACCTGGCATAGTTATTTTAAAAAGGAAGAGTATAATATTAATTTAATTTATTTAAGAAGTCAATAGTATTCTCTTTTTAAAAGTTGGGAGCACTTTCTCCCTGCTGACGGAGCTCTTAACGGTCATAAACATCTTCATTGGTTGATGCATCCCAGTACTAACCAAGAAAGTCCACAATCTACAGCAGGGTCCCCAACCTTTCTTGGTTGGTGGCCCAGTGCAAGGGGGGTTGTAGAGAAGCCTTTACAACGTGCCCACATGTGTGCACATGAACGGACCTGCAAGCACAAGCACGAACGTGACCATGATTGCGCACAGAAGAAAATCAGGCCAAAAGTGCCCATGCAGTGCTCAGTTGACACTAGCGCCCACATGCTATCATGATGATAGTGCAAGTAGGGGGAATGTGCACTCACAGTGACAATAGTGTCCGCGTGATACTATGATGCTAGCGCGAGTGGGGCTCTGCGCTCATGGTGACGTTAGCACCTG